>NC_140593.1:663071150-663783890 GCF_964204655.1 Triturus cristatus
TTTAGAGTCATTATAATGCCTGAAATTGGTCGAAATAAAGCTTCTGAGTAGGAGAAAAAGTCTGTAAAAATGGCAATTTGTGTCACACTGAGGCTTTAAAAAGTAATTATACAACATAAGGCACAATCCAAATGACACTCTGAATCAATTTTTCTACAGTCCAGAAAATCAATTTTCTGAGGAAAAACGATGACCCGTGACCTGTCGAACTTTCTCCAGATGGTTAGAAATGGAATTTTTGTAATGTTTTGTCTGTTGACTGTAAATGACTATTGCATGTGAATTAGAACTCTTGGAACTAAAATAGGTTTGTTTAGAGTCATTTTAATGCCTGAAATTGGTCGAAATAGAAGCTTCTGAGTAGGAGAAAAAGTCTGTAAAAATGGCATTTTTGGTCACATTGAGGCTTTAAAAAGTAGTTATTCAACATGAGGCACAATCCAAATGACATTCTGAATCAATTTTTCTACAGTCCAGAAAATCAATTTTCTGATGAAAAACGATGATCCGAGACCTGTCGAACTTTCTCCAGATGGTCAGAAATTGAATTTATTAAATGTTTTCTCTTTTGACTGTAAATGACTATTGCATGTGAATTAGAACCCTTGGAACTAAAATAACTGTGTTTAGAGTCATTTTAATGACTGAAATTGGTCGAAATAAAGCTTCTGAGTAGGAGAAAAAGTCTGTAAAAATGGCAATTTTGGTCACATTGAGGCTTTTAAAAGTAGTTATTCAACATGAGGCACAATCCAAATGGCATTTTGAATCAATTTTTCAACAGTCCAGAAAATCAATTTTCTGAGGAAAAACGATGACCCGTGACCTGTCAAACTTTCTCCAGATGGTCAGAAATGGAAATTTTTTATTGTTTTGTCTTTTGAATGTAAATAACTATTGCATGTGAATTAGAACTCTTGGAACTAAAATAAGTGTGCTTAGAGTCATTTTAATGCCTCAAATTGGTCGAAATAGAAGCTTCAGTGTAGGAGAAAAAGTCTGTAAAAATGGCAACTTTGGTCACATTGAGGCTTCAACAAGTAGTTATTCAACATGAGGCACAATCCAAATGACATTTTGAATCAATTTTTCTACAGTCCAGAAAATCAATTTCCTGAGGAAAAAGTTGACCCGTGACCTGTCGAACTTTCTCCAGATGGTTAGAAATGGTAATTTTTTAATGTTTAATTTTTTGACTGTAAACGACTATTTCATGTGAATTGTCACTTTTGGAACTAAAATAAGTGTATTTAGAGTCATTATAATGCCTGAAAGTGGTCGCAATAAAGCTTCGGACTAGGAGAAAAAGTCTGTAAAAATGGCAATTTTGGTCACACTGAGGCTTTAAAAAGTAATTATACAACATAAGGCACAATCCAAATGACATTTTGAATCAATTTTTCCACAGTCCAAAAAATCCATTTTCTGATGAAAAACGATGATCCGTGACGTTTTGAACTTTCTCCAGATGGTCAGAAATGGTAATTTTTTAATGTTGAATTTTTTGACTGTAAATGACGATTGCATGTGAATGATCACTTTTGGAACTAAAATAAGTGTGTTTAGATTCATTTTAATACCTGAAATTGGTCGAAATAGAAGCTTCTGAGTAGGAGAAAAAGTCTGTAAAAAGTGGCAATTTTGGTCACGTTGAGGCTTTAAAAAGAAGTTATTCAAGTTTAGGCACAATCCAAATGATATTTTGAATCAATTTTTCTACAGTCAAAAAAATCAATTTTCTGATGAAAAACGATGATCCGAGACCTGTCGAACTTTCTCCAGATGGTCAGAAATTGAATTTATTAAATGTTTTCTCTTTTGACTGTAAATGACTATTGCATGTGAATTAGAACCCTTGGAACTAAAATAAGTGTGTTTAGAGTCATTTTAATGACTGAAATTGGTCGAAATAGAAGCTTCTGAGTAGGAGAAAAAGTCTGTAAAAATGGCAATTTTGGTCATATTAAGGCTTTAAAAAGTAGTTATTCAACAAGAGGCACAGTCCAAATGACATTTTGAAGCAATTTTTCTAAAGTCCAGAAAATCAATTTTCTGAGGAAAAACGATGACCCGTGACCTGTCGAACTTTCTTCAGATGGTCAGAAATGGTAATTTTTTAATGTTTAATTTTTTGACTGTAAATGACTATTGCATGTGAATGATCACTTTTGGAACTAAAATAAGTGTGTTTGGGTTCATTTTAATGTCTGAAATTGGTCGAAATAGAAGCTTCTGAGTAGGAGAAAAAGTCTGTAAAAATGGCAATTTTGGTTACATTGAGGCTTTAAAAAGTAGTTATTCAACATGAGGCACAATCCAAATGGCATTTTGAATCAATTTTTCAACAGTCCAGAAAATCAATTTTCTGATGAAAAACGATGACCCGTGACCTGTCGAACTTTCTCCAGATGGTCAGAAATGGTAATTTTTTAATGTTTAATTTTTTGACTGTAAACGACTACTGCATGTGAATTATCACTTTTGGAACTAAAATAAGTGTATTTAGAGTCATTATAATGCCTGAAATTGGTCGAAATAAAGCTTCTGAGTAGGAGAAAAAGTCTGTAAAAATGGCAATTTGTGTCACACTGAGGCTTTAAAAAGTAATCATACAACATAAGGCACAATCCAAATGACATTTTGAATCAATTTTTCCACAGTCAAAAAAATCAATTTTCTGATGAAAAATGATGATCCGTGACCTTTTGAACCTTCTCCAGATGGTCAGAAATGGTAATTTTTTAATGTTGAATTTTTTTACTGTAAATGACTATTGCATGTGAATTAGAACTCTTGGAACTAAAATAAGTGTGTTTAGAGTCATTTTAATGCCTGAAATTGGTCAAAATAGAAGCTTCAGTGTAGGAGAAAAAGTCTGTAGAAATGGCAATTTTGGTCACATTGAGGCTTTAAAGAGTAGTTATTCAACATGAAGCACAATCCAAATGATATTTTGAATCAATTTTTCTACAGTCCAGAAAATCAATTTTCTGATGAAAAACGATGACCCGTGACCTGTCGAACTTTCTCCAGATGGTCAGAAATGGTAATTGTTAGATCTGGGGGTCTCTAGTTGGCAGGGTAGGTACCACTGTCCAAATAGGGACCCTTGCTTCTAGTCAGGGAAAGGGGGATACACTGTTAAGATAACCCCTGCTCACCCTCTAGGTAGCTTGGCCTGAGCAGTCTAGGCTATCAAAGGCAATGTGTAAAGTATTTGTACCAACACTCACAGTAACACAGTGAAAACACCACAGATTTACTCCACACCAGTTTTAGAAAAATAATGTATCTTTACTAAAAACTTCACAAGACCAAATACTACAGACAAACCAACATATACTTCAAAAGGTTACTTTAAAGATAGTTCAAGAGTTTGCAGAAAGTACTCCAGGATGTCAAAATCAGTGTCCTGCACAGTGCGACTCTCAATGCACAAAATGCGACACTCTCGTGCCCAACAGTACCTGTACTTGCGATAAGGTTCCCAAAAGCTATAACAAGGAAGATGGCAAAGGCGATGCGATGCTCCTGAGATCCTGGGGAGGCTTTGCAGCAGCCCTGCTTCACGCAGCAGAGGTGGATGCGCCGGCTCCGATCTGTAGGGGGAGGATGCGATACCTTTGGCCTTCGTTGCGTAGGTTTCTTAGGGGGAAGCTTCACGCACAGGTTCGATGCGACACTCTTCGATGTGGTGCGATGCGTGGCGCAGCGTTGCCTTCCGGCGCCGCAACTCTCGATGCGCCACGGAACGGGACTCTGCGTCGACGCACGCAGCGATTGGAGACTTCTCATGCACCGGCAGTGGTGCGGCCCGCAAACTGGTTCTGCGACAACCCTCGCAATGGCAGGAAGCTTCACGCTTCGAGACGATGCTCGACGCACTCGGCGATGCGGAGACCCTGCGTGTTGCGATGGTGCCGCGATGAAATTTTCCACGCACTCTCGTCTGGCGACACGCAATCGGATGATGCGTTGGGTACCAGTCACTCTTGTTCACGCTTCTGCCCAGCTCCCAAACACAGCAAAACGACCTCCTGAGGCCCCAGGACTGGGCAAGCACTCCAAGGCAGGTCAGAACTCTCTCAGCAGAGTTCCAGGGGAGCTGGTGGTGAAGTCCTTTTGTTCCTGGGACTTCTTAACAGGGAGCCAGCTCTTCTCAGGCCCTTGGAGATCAGAATCAAAAGAAGGGGACACAGCAAAGTCCTTCCCCTCTCCTTGGCAGCAAAGCAAAACAGCAAGCAGGCAGTCTTCTCCTCTTCAGTTCTTTTCAGCTTTCTCCTTGGCAGAGGTTTCTTCTTAGTTCCAAAGTGATCTAAAGTTTAGGTGTCTGGGGTCCTCTTCTTATACCCCTCCAAGTCTTTGTCTCTCTTTGTTCCAGTGGAGGGATTCCCCTGCTCAAACCGGTTCCTGGGTGTGCTCTGCTCTGGAGCACCTGGTTCCTTTCAGAGTGAGGGGCAGGGTCGTTAGACGCTCAGCAGGAGGTGGAGCCTTCTTTGTGCCAGCAGAGGCAGAGTCCTCAGCCTGGCCAGCAGGGGGTGGAGCCAGCTTTGTGTTTGGCAGGGACAGCCCTATTCAAACCCAGGGACTACTCCTCCCACCCATCTAAAGCAGATCTCCCTATTCACCCTGCTGCTGACTCATCCAGGCTCCTGGAGCCACCTGGCCCATCACATGACACCCTTCAGCCAACCAGCACACAGGCACACAGGAAGGTTAAACAGGAGAATAGCTACTTTCTAAAAAGTGCTATTCTCACACAGTGAATTTAAAAACCATCTTGCTAAAAAGATGTATAATTAAATTCTGAACACAGAGATACCAAACTTGGATTTTCTATCTTGCCCTTATGGGAAGATAGGCATGTAAACAGCCTTCCCCATTCTATCCTATGGCAATATAGCCTCTCAGCAGTGAAAAACGAAAATGGCTGTAATTCACTACCAGGGCATGTTACACACCTCAGTACATGCCCTACCTTTCAGATACACTGCACCCAGCCCAGGGGGGTACCTAGGGCCACCATAGGGATGCCTTACATGTAAAGAAAGGGAAGGGTAAGGCCTGGTCAGTGGGTGCACTGGCCAGGTCGACATGGCAGTCCTGGACTGCACATAGGCACTGCAAGCAGGCCTAAGACATCATTTTAGCGCTACTCCTGTGGGTGGCACAATCAGTGCTGCAGCCCACTAGTAGCATTTGAATCACCAGCCCTGGCACACGCAGTGCACTTTACTAGGGGCTAACAGGTGAAACAAATATACCAATCATGGATAACCAATCAATATAACAATTTACCAAGGGAGCACTTGCACTTTGACACTGATCAGCAGTGGCAAAGTGCCCAAAGCATCTAAACCAGCAAAAACGAAATCCAGCATAGCATCAAAAATACAGGAGGTAGGGGCAAAAAAGTCAGGGGTAACCACGCCAAAGATGCCAGGTCTAACACGTGTCCCCTCCAGCTGAAAGTGGGGAGAACTACCCACCCTCTTGGGAGTTCTCATCGCTAAGGCGGAAAAACCTGGACAGACCATCAGCGTTGGCGTGTTCTGTACCGGGGCGGTGTTCCACCATAAAGTCCATCCCCTGTAGGGAAATGGACCACCTCAACAGCTTAGGATTCTCACCCCTCATCTGCATCAACCATCTGAGGGGCCTGTGGTCCGTCTGAACCCGGAAGTGAGTCCCAAACAAGTAGGGCCTCAGCTTCTTCAGCGCCCAGACCACAGCAAAAGCTTCCCTTTCAATCGCACTCCACCTCTGTTCCCTGGGAAGTAGCCTCCTACTAATGAAAGCTACAGGTTGGTCCAAGTCCTCATCATTTAGTTGTGAGAGCACCGCTCCCACTCCATGCTCAGAAGCGTCTGTCTGCACTATGAACTCCTTGGAGAAGTCAGGCGCCTTGAGTACAGGTGCTGTACACACGGCCTCCTTCAGGGCATCAAAAGCTTCTTGGCAGGCACTGGTCCAAATCACTTTCTTCGGTAACTTCTTGGAAGTTAGTTCTGTCAAGGGAGCAACAATGGTGCCATACCCCTTGACAAAACGGCGATAGTACCCGGTGAGTCCTAAGAAGGCTCTCACCGCTGTCTGGGTTTTGGGGGGTTCCCAAGCCCGGATGGTATCTATCTTGGCTTGTAGGGGCGCCACCTGGCCGCTTCCTACCTGGTGTCCCAAATACACCACCGAACCCTGCCCTATCTGGCACTTACTGGCCTTGATAGTGAGGCCTGCACTATGCAGAGCCTTCAACACTGCGCAGAGGTGTTGCAAGTGTTCTTCCCAAGTGGAACTGAACACAGCAATGTCATCCAGATATGCGGCGCTGAATGGCTCCAGCCCGGACAGTACCTGGTTGACCAGTCTCTGGAATGTGGCAGGGGCGTTCTTCAACCCAAAGGGCATGACACGGAACTGGAAGTGCCCCTCTGGAGTTGAAAACGCAGACCTCTCCTTGGCCCCATCAGTTAAGGCAATCTGCCAGTACCCAGAAGTTAAATCAAACGTACTGAGGTAGTTGGCAGCTCCCAACCGATCCACGAGCTCATCAGCTCTGGGGATGGGGTGAGCGTCAGTCTTCGTGACAGCATTGAGCCCACGGTAGTCCACACAAAACCTACGTTCTGGATTGGCACCTGGCGCAGCAGCTTTCGGTACAAGTACCACTGGGCTAGCCCAGGGGCTGCTGGAGGGCTCAATCACCCCTAGCTCCAACATCTTAGAAACCTCCTTCTTGATGCTGGCCCTGACCTTGTCAGCCACCCGGTAAAACTTCTGTTTCACAGGCATGCTATCTCCCGTGTCCACGTCATGGACACACCAGTTGGTGATACCGGGGGTCAGGGAGAACAGAGATGCAAACTGACCCAGCACATGGCGACAGTCCCTCTGCTGTTCTGGGGTCAGGGTGGGCGAGAGGACCACTCCATCCACTGACCCATCTTGCTCCTTAGCTGCCAGGAGGTCAGGAAGAGGATCGCTATCCTCCTCCATCCCTGCATCTGTAGCCAGTAGCATTGTTATTTCAGACCTCTCAAAATGGGGTTTGAGGTGGTTCACGTGTAGGACCCTCATGGGGTTCCTGGGAGATCGCAAGTTGACCAGGTAGGTCACCTCACTCTTGCGCTCCACCACCTCATATGGCCCAGTCCACTTGTCCTGGAGCACGCAAGGCTCCACTGGCGCCATCACCCACACCATCTGCCCAGGTTGAACTTCCATCAGAGTGGTATGCTGGTCATACCACCTCTTCATCTCATCCTGGCTGGCTTCCAGGTTTGCCTGAGCGAGGGCCCGGAAGCGCTGTGTCTGGTTGCGGATGGCCAGCACATAGCTGAACACATCCTGAGGGGTTTTCCCCGGGGATTTCTCCCAACCCTCCTTCACCAGACTGAGAGGTCCTCTAACAGGGTGCCCGTACAAAAGCTCAAAGGGACTGAACCCTAGAGACTTTTGTGGTACCTCCCTGTAGGCAAATAATAGGCATGGCAAAAAGACGTCCCACTTCCGTCTCATGGGCTCTGTCAGCCCCATGATCATGCCTTTCAGGGTCCGGTTGAACCTTTCAACCAACCCATTTCCTTGAGGGTGGTAAGGAGTGGTGAACTTATAAGTTACCCCACACTCCTCCCACAGAGACTTCATATACCTGGAGATGAAGTTGGTACCCCGGTCAGATACCACCTCTTTGGGGAAACCCACACGGGAAAAGATCCCCATCAACGCACGGCCCACCACCGGGGCTGTGGTTGTCCTGAGAGGGATAGCCTCCGGGTACCGGGTGGCATGATCCACCAGGACCAGGATGAACCTGTTGCCTAAGGCGGTCCTGGGGTCCAGTGGCCCCACAATATCTATTCCCACCCGCTCGAAAGGGGTGCTCACTACCAGAAAAGGCTGGAGAGAGGGCCTTTGCATTTTCCTCCAGCCTTGCCACTTGCCTGGCAAGTCTGGCATGATTTACAAAAGGAAGCGACGTCCGTCTTCATCCCGGGCCAGTAAAAGTGGGTGGCAAGCCTTTGTCGGGTCTTGTCCTGCCCGAGATGTCCTGCAAGCGGCACGTCGTGAGCCAGACCCAGTAGGAAGTCTCTGAACCCTGCGGGTACCACCAGGGTACGTGATCCACTGGGCTCAGCACACCTAGGCTCACTGTACAACAAGTCATTCTCCCAGTAGAGAAAAAAGTTCTTCGGATCAGCACCTGCTGCCTGGTCTGCAGCCTGGTGCCGCAGACCTTCAAGAGTAGGGCATGTCTTCTGCGCACGGCAGAACTCCTCTCTGGAGGGACCACCCTCTTGCTGCCAATGGGTCAGCTCAGGTATGTCTCCCAGCTCAGCGACCTGTTCCCCTGTAGGCTCCAGGGCATCCCCCGTAGGTTCTGCTCCTTCCTGGACCGTGGGAACAGCGGGGGTGGACGCACCACGCCCCTTGCCCTTCCTCTTTCTGGCAGGGACCTGGGCCACTGTTTCAGGCTCCAGGTCTGCTTCACAACCCTGTCTGGCTGCCATGGACCGGGTGGTCACACAGACCCACTCAGGCAAACCCAACATCTCCAAAATGAGCCTGGCGTTCCACCTCCTTCCACGGGGAACTCTCCAGGTCATTACCTAGCAGACAGTCTACTGGCATGGATGGACTCACAACAACTTTGAGAGGACCTGAGACCCCCCCCACTCAAAGGGAACATGTGCTACCTTGCAAAGGCGCACAGAGTTGTCAGCTGACACTACTGGGTGAAGTACGTCTGGAATGATCAGCTCCTCAGGGACCCACTGACACCTGACCGTAGTCACACTGGCTCCAGTGTCCCTGAGAGCCTCCACCCTCCTCCCATTGATGGTCACCCACTGCCTGTACTTCTTAGTGTTATCAGGGACAGGGGTTTCCTGGACCATCTCTGTGTCTCCTAAAGAGACAAGGGACATAACTGCTAAATCCTCCAAATCACTAGAAATTAAATCCCCCCCAAAAGCTACACTAGCTATACCCGGTGTTGGAGCACCAGTGGGTGCCTGGGATTTCTTGGGACACACAGGAGACTTGTGACCCAATTCCTGACAGTGATAACACTTAATGGGACCCTTGTTACCCGACCTGCCCTTAGGGGGCCAGGTTGGTTTGGGTTTTGACTTGGAGGGCTGGGACTGGTTACCCTGGGAACTATTTTGGGGCCCTTGTGAGAACTCCTTTTGGTTACCCTTGTCCCCCCCACTCTTCTGCTGGGGACCCTGCCCACCTTTGGCAATGGTACCCACAATTCCTCTGTGGACCCTGGTACTGGTCCAGCAGTCCGCCTCCTTAGCAAGCTCAATGGGGTCCGTCAACTTGCTATCTAAAAGATGCTGGCGCAGCTCTGGAACACATAGACTACTCAAGTGCTCCCAACTAATTAAATGTAACAACCCCTTATAATCAGTTACCTTGCTGCCCTTCATCCAACCTTCCAGTGCCCGCGAGTACAGATTCTTACACTCCATCCAAGTCTCAGACTCTTTCTTCTTGGAATTTCTAAACTGCAGTCTATACTGCTCTGGAATAAGTCCATACCTGAGACATAGGGCCTCCTTCATATTGGGATAGGTCATGGCACCTGCTAATTCTAAGGGCTCTAGAGCACTCCTCCCAGAAGCCTCAAAATGTTTCCACAGGCCCGCCCCCAATGCTGTTCAGGCACACCATTCATTCTTAATGCTATCTCATACGATGTAAACCAGGCATAGATATCTTCACTCCTATTGTAATTCTGTACTAAATCTTTGGGGATATATACTTTACCCCCCTGCACTGGCTGTGCGCTGCCACCATTTGAACCGGACTCCACCTGCTTGGCCTTGATGTCCAGTTCTCTCATGCTCACTTCATGAGCCAGAAGCAATTTCTTCTCCTCCAAGGCACGGGCATTCTTGCTCTCCTCCGCCGCCTTGTCTACTTCTGATTGCTTCATCTTCATTTTCATAATTTCCAATTCATGGTTTCTCACCCTTTGATTCTCCTCCAACTCCTCTGGAGTGAGCCCCCTACTGGAATGGGAGCTGCCAGCCCTTGAGACCGGTCTGCCCACAGGCAGATCTTGGGGAACAAAACCATCCTCTTAATTTGCATCACTTTCCTCTTGGGCCTCCCACCAGGCCTTCAGGACTCTTTGTAGCACATCCTTTCTAGCTCCGCTTTTAAAAGAGCAACCACGGTCTTTGCAGAATTGCTTGAGATCTTCAACTTTGTATGAATATAAATCCGCAATGGAAAACTCCAATTCTGCCCTCTCACTTGTTGCTACCTGAGACATGATGCTCTTGAAGAGTTACTCAAAAATAGAATCAAAAATAATACAGTATGTGGTTGTCTATTGGTCTGCACTCCTAGTGATGTACACCAATTACTGTGGGTCAAGTACAAATACAAGTTCAATCCTCACCGCTGACCACCAATGTTAGATCTGGGGGTCTCTAGTTGGCAGGGTAGGTACCACTGTCCAAATAGGGACCCTTGCTTCTAGTCAGGGAAAGGGGGATACACTGTTAAGATAACCCCTGCTCACCCTCTAGGTAGCTTGGCCTGAGCAGTCTAGGCTATCAAAGGCAATGTGTAAAGTATTTGTACCAACACTCACAGTAACACAGTGAAAACACCACAGATTTACTCCACACCAGTTTTAGAAAAATAATGTATCTTTACTAAAAACTTCACAAGACCAAATACTACAGACAAACCAACATATACTTCAAAAGGTTACTTTAAAGATAGTTCAAGAGTTTGCAGAAAGTACTCCAGGATGTCAAAATCAGTGTCCTGCACAGTGCGACTCTCAATGCACAAAATGCGACACTCTCGTGCCCAACAGTACCTGTACTTGCGATAAGGTTCCCAAAAGCTATAACAAGGAAGATGGCAAAGGCGATGCGATGCTCCTGAGATCCTGGGGAGGCTTTGCAGCAGCCCTGCTTCACGCAGCAGAGGTGGATGCGCCGGCTCCGATCTGTAGGGGGAGGATGCGATACCTTTGGCCTTCGTTGCGTAGGTTTCTTAGGGGGAAGCTTCACGCACAGGTTCGATGCGACACTCTTCGATGTGGTGCGATGCGTGGCGCAGCGTTGCCTTCCGGCGCCGCAACTCTCGATGCGCCATGGAACGGGAGTCTGCGTCGACGCACACAGCGATTGGAGACTTCTCACGCACCGGCAGTGGTGCGGCCCGCAAACTGGTTCTGCGACAACCCTCGCAATGGCAGGAAGCTTCACGCTTCGGGACGATGCTCGACGCACTCAGTGATGCGGAGACCCTGCGTGTTGCGATGGTGCCGCGATGACATTTTCCACGCACTCTCGTCTGGCGACACGCAATCAGATGATGCGTTGGGTACCAGTCACTCTTGTTCACGCTTCTGCTTCCCAGCTCCCAAACACAGCAAAACGACCTCCTGAGGCCCCAAGACTGGGCAAGCACTCCAAGGCAGGTCAGAACTCTCTCATCAGAGTTCCAGGGGAGCTGGTGGTGAAGTCCTTTTGTTCCTGGGACTTCTTAACAGGGAGCCAGCTCTTCTCAGGCCCTTGGAGATCAGAATCAAAAGAAGGGGACACAGCAAAGTCCTTCCCCTCTCCTTGGCAGCAAAGCAAAACAGCAAGCAGGCAGTCTTCTCCTCTTCAGTTCTTTTCAGCTTTCTCCTTGGCAGAGGTTTCTTCTTAGTTCCAAAGTGATCTAAAGTTTAGGTGTCTGGGGTCCTCTTCTTATACCCCTCCAAGTCTTTGTCTCTCTTTGTTCCAGTGGGGGGATTCCCCTGCTCAAACCGGTTCCTGGGTGTGCTCTGCTCTGGAGCACCTGGTTCCTTTCAGAGTGAGGGGCAGGGTCGTTAGATGCTCAGCAAGAGGTGGAGCCTTCTTTGTGCCAGCAGAGGCAGAGTCCTCAGCCAGGCCAGCAGGGGGTGGAGCCAGCTTTGTGTTTGGCAGGGACAGCCCTATTCAAACCCAGGGACTACTCCTCCCACCCATCTAAAGCAGATCTCCCTATTCACCCTGCTGCTGACTCATCCAGGCTCCTGGAGCCACCTGGCCCATCACATGACACCCTTCAGCCAACCAGCACACAGGCACACAGGAAGGTTAAACAGGAGAATAGCTACTTTCTAAAAAGTGCTATTCTCACACAGTGAATTTAAAAACCATCTTGCTAAAAAGATGTATAATTAAATTCTGAACACAGAGATACCAAACTTGGATTTTCTATCTTGCCCTTATGGGAAGATAGGCATGTAAACAGCCTTCCCCATTCTATCCTATGGCAAGATAGCCTCTCAGCAGTGAACAACGAAAATGGCTGTAATTCACTACCAGGGCATGTTACACACCTCAGTACATGCCCTACCTTTCAGATACACTGCACCCAGCCCAGGGGGGTACCTAGGGCCACCATAGGGATGCCTTACATGTACAGAAAGGGAAGGGTAAGGCCTGGTCAGTGGGTGCACTGGCCAGGTCGACATGGCAGTCCTGGACTGCACATAGGCACTGCAAGCAGGCCTAAGACATCATTTTAGCGCTACTCCTGTGGGTGGCACAATCAGTGCTGCAGCCCACTAGTAGCATTTGAATCACCAGCCCTGGCACACGCAGTGCACTTTACTAGGGGCTAACAGGTGAAACAAATATACCAATCATGGATAACCAATCAATATAACAATTTACCAAGGGAGCACTTGCACTTTGACACTGATCAGCAGTGGCAAAGTGCCCAAAGCATCTAAACCAGCAAAAACGAAATCCAGCATAGCATCAAAAATACAGGAGGTAGAGGCAAAAAAGTCAGGGGTAACCACGCCAAAGATGCCAGGTCTAACAGTAATTTTTTAATGTTTAATTTTTTGACTGTAAATGACTATTGCATGAGAATTAGAACTCTTGGAACTAAAATAAGTGTATTTAGAGTCATTTTAATTCCTGAAATTGGTCGAAATAGAAGCTTCTGAGTAGGAGAAAAAGTCTGTAAAAATGGCAATTTTGGTCACATTGAGGCTTTAAAAAGTAGTTATTCAACATGAGGCACAATCCAAATGGCATTTTGAATCAATTTTTCAACAGTCCAGAAAATCAATTTTCTAAGGAAAAACGATGATCCGTGACCTGTCGAACTTTCTCCAGATGGTCAGAAATGGTAATTTTTTTATGTTAAATTTTTTGACTGTAAACGACTACTGCATGTGAATTATCACTTTTGGAACTAAAATAAGTGTATTTAGAGTCATTATAATGCCTGAAATTGGTCGAAATAAAGCTTCTGAGTAGGAGAAAAAGTCTGTAAAAATGGCAATTTGTGTCACACTGAGGCTTTAAAAAGTAATCATACAACATAAGGCACAATCCAAATGACATTTTGAATCAATTTTTCCACAGTCAAAAAAATCAATTTTCTGATGAAAAATGATGATCCGTGACCTTTTGAACTTTCTCCAGATGGTCAGAAATGGTAAATTTTTAATGTTGAATTTTTTTACTGTGAATGACTATTGCATGTGAATTAGAACTCTTGGAACTAAAATAAGTGTGTTTAGAGTCATTTTTATGACTGAAATTGGTCGAAATAGAAGCTTCTGAAGGAGAAAAAGTCTGTAAAAATGGCATTTTTGGTCACATTGAGGCTTTAAAAAGTAGTTATTCAACATGAGGCACAGTCCAAATGACATTCTGAATCAATTTTTCTACAGTCCAGAAAATCAATTTTCTGATGAAAAACGATGATCCGAGACCTGTCGAACTTTCTCCAGATGGTCAGAAATTGAATTTATTAAATTTTTTCTCTTTTGACTGTAAATGACTATTGCATGTGAATTAGAACCCTTGGAACTAAAATAAGTGTGTTTAGAGTCATTTTAATGACTGAAATTGGTCGAAATAAAGCTTCTGAGTAGGAGAAAAAGTCTGTAAAAATGGCAATTTTGGTCACATTAAGGCTTTAAAAAGTAGTTATTCAACATGAGGCACAGTCCAAATGACATTTTGATGCAATTTTTCTACAGTCCAGAAATTCAATTTTCTGAGGAAAAACGATGACCCGTGACCTGTCGAACTTTCTCCAGATGGTCAGAAATGGTAATTTTTTAATGTTTAATTTTTTGACTGTAAACGACTACTGCATGTGAATTAGAACCCTTGGAACTAAAATAAGTGTGTTTAGAGTCATTTTAATTACTGAAATTGGTCGAAATAAAGCTTCTGAGTAGGAGAAAAAGTCTGTAAAAATGGCAATTTGTGTCACACTGAGGCTTTAAAAAGTAATCATACAACATAAGGCACAATCCAAATGACATTTTGAATCAATTTTTCCACAGTCAAAAAAATCAATTTTCTGATGAAAAATGATGATCCGTGACCTTTTGAACCTTCTCCAGATGGTCAGAAATGGTAATTTTTTAATGTTGAAGTTTTTTTACTGTAAATGACTATTGCATGTGAATTAGAACTCTTGGAACTAAAATAAGTGTATTTAGAGTCATTTTAATTCCTGAAATTGGTCGAAATAGAAGCTTCAGTGTAGGAGAAAAAGTCTGTAAAAATGGCAATTTTGGTCACATTGAGGCTTAAAAAGTAGTTATTCAACATGAGGCACAATCCAAATGACATTTTGAATCAATTTTTCAACAGTCCAAAAAATCAATTTTCTGATGAAAAACGATGACCCGTGACCTGTCGAACTTTCCCCAGATGGTCAGAAATGGTAATATTTTAATGATGAATCTTTTGACTGTAAATGACGATTGTATGTGAATGATCACTTTTGGAACAAAAAAATGTGTGTTTACATTCATTTTAATACCTGAAATTGGTTGAAATAGAAGCTTCTGAGTAGGAGAAAAAGTCTGTAAAAATGGCAATTTTGGTCACATTGAGGCTTTAAAAAGTAGTTATTCAACATGAGGCACAATCCAAATGACATTTTGAATCAGTTTTTCTACAGTCCAGAAAATCAATTTTCTGAGGCAAAAGTTGACCCGTGACCTGTAGAACTTTCTCCAGATGGTTAGAAATGGTAATTTTTTAATGTTTAATTTTTTGACTGTAAACGGCTATTGCATGTGAATTATCACTTTTGGAACTAAAATAAGTGTATTTAGAGTCATTATAATGCCTGAAAGTTGTCGAAATAAAGCTTCTGAGTAGGAGAAAAAGTCTGTAAAAATGGCAATTTTGGTCACAGAGGCTTTAAAAAGTAATTATACAACATAAGGCACAATCCAAATGACATTTTGAATCAATTTTTCCACAGTCAAAAAAATCAATTTTCTGATGAAAAACGATGATCCGTGACCTTTTGAACTTTCTCCAGATGGTCAGAAATGGTAAATTTTTAATGTTGAATTATTTTACTGTGAATGACTATTGCATGTGAATTAGAACTCTTGGAACTAAAATAAGTGTGTTTAGAGTCATTTTTATGACTGAAATTGGTCGAAATAGAAGCTTCTGAAGGAGAAAAAGTCTGTAAAAATGGCAATTTTGGTCACATTAAGGCTTTAAAAAGTAGTTATTCAACATGAGGCACAGTCCAAATGACATTTTGAAGCAATTTTTCTACAGTCCAGAAAATCAATTTTCTGAGGAAAAACGATGACCCATGACCTGTCGATCTTTCTTCAGATGGTCAGAAATGGTAATTTTTTAATGTTTAATTTTTTGACTGTAAATGACTATTGCATGTGAATGATCACTTTTGGAACTAAAATAAGTGTGTTTAGGTTCATTTTAATGCCTGAAATTGGTCGAAATAGAAGCTTCTGAGTAGGAGAAAAAGTCTGTAAAAATTGCAATTTTGGTCACATTGAGGCTTTAAAAAGTAGTTATTCAACATGAGGCACAGTCCAAATGACATTTTGAAGCAATTTTTCTACAGTCCAGAAAATCATTTTTCTGAAGAAAAACGATGACCCGTGACCTGTCGAACTTTCTTCAGATGGTCAGAAATGGTAATTTTTTAATGTTGAATTTTTTGACTGTACATGACTATTGCATGTGAATGATCACTTTTGGAACTAAAATAAGTGTGTTTAGGTTCATTTTAATGCCTGAAATTGGTCGAAATAGAAGCTTCTGAGTAGGAGAAAAAGTCTGTAAAAATGGCAATTTTGGTCACATTGAGGCTTTAAAAAGTAGTTATTCAGGAGGAGCCTAGCGCGCAACCAAGATGGCCGCGTAGGTGCGAAGCTCCCGAGGACCTCCGCGACCTCCTGAATTAATCCTGATTATATCCTGTCTTTGACGAGGGGACTGTGTCTGTGTACCCGAGCTGAGGCGGCACCCGTTTTCCGTTTTCGAATCGGACCCCGGACACTGGTGGGAGCACCGATCGAAGATTGCGGCCTTCTCCGCGCCGGCCCCCCGGATTGGAGTTGTGGGGCGATCCGGGGACAAAGCGAACAACAACGGCGGGCAGGGCTGGGCGACTCGCGTACCCCGCGCTTTCACTTTCGCTTTTGCGCCCTCCTTGCCCTCAAGCGAGGTAGGGTTGCGGAGCGGGGTGCGGTGGTGTGGCCTTGCCCCTGTGCCCGGCTGACCCGCCGGCTGTGAGTTGTCCTGCGGTGCAGTGGTCACCCCCCCCGGAACCCGTGAACTGGTTTATCGGCCCTTTCGAGGAGATTGGCACGACTTTGGGAGGGCGACATGTCCACAAAGCAAGATGGCGACCGGGCCAAGGTGAAATCGACCCGCCGCGGCCCGGCACATCAGTCAAACAGTATGGACCGCTACACCCTCCAGAAGGGATCCCCAGAGGCACAGCGTACATCCCCCGCGGGCCCGGCTGAGGCGTCTGCTCAACCCGTGGATCTGACCCTCCGGGACGTCATGGGCGCCATTGCCGAAATGAAGGCCTCGGTGGACCAGCGCTTTGATACTCTGGCGCAGAAGATAGACTCGGCCCTGGTGGAGGTGGGCCTGGTGAGAGCCGACTTGTCTAAAACAAATGACCGGGTCGATTCCCTGGCCCACACCACCTTAAGTCTCACTACAGACGTGGCGGCCCTTCAAAAGGAGGTGCACCGGCTTGGCCAGGCGAGCGCCATGATGGACCGTCGATTGGAGGACGCCGAGGGTCGGGCCCGGAGGAACAACGTTCGTATTGTCGGGGTGCCGGAGGGACGGGAGGAGGAGGCGGCAGACTTGTTTGTGGAAGACCTGATCCTCACCCATCTCCAGCCCCGGGGGCTGAGTAAACTTTTTGCGGTGGAACGTGCTCACAGGGTCCCCGGAGGAAGACCTAAGGTCGGAGCTCCGCCGCGGCCTCTCATTGCCCGGATTTTTAACTTTCGGGACAGAGACGCTATCTTGCAGACTTCTAGGCTACAGGGACCGGTCAAGCTTGATAATATGGACGTGAATTTCTACCCTGACTTTACTCCGACGGTCCAAAAGCAGAGACTGAGTTTTCTCGGAGTTAAACGTCGCCTACGGGACATGAACCTTAAGTACTCAATGCTTTTTCCAGCTAAGCTGAGGGTGGAGGTGGATGGTCGCACGCATTTTTTTGACCGTCCCGAGGCGGCTGGGGACTGGTTGGATACTCTGCCTGGGGATCGGGGCCGGGGGGGTGGGGGGGGGGTGCGGTTGGCGGGGAGGGCACACCGGATCAGAACTGAGGGGTGAATAGTAGGCCTTGCTCTGGACAACATTTTGGTTACCATTCACTGATCGTGTATGTTCCCCTCCTATGGAGGTCGTACGGGGTCCGTTGGGGGCTTTCCCTCCTCCTCTGGGGGACTAGTTAGTTTTTCATCTATGGGGCGACAGGCACACTGCACTTTGGGGGGGCTGTCTGGGCTCATGCAGGGGTGCAGGGAGGGGGGAGTTCTGTTGGGATGGGTGGGTGGGGGTGGAGTGTTGTTTGTTTGCACCGCAAGGCGAACCCTTTACTGTATTGTTGTTTTTGAGATGCTCTTTGGGGGACGATTGATGGCTTCCATGTATGATGGGGGGTAGGGACCTGACTGTGTTATCATGGAACGTTAACGGACTGGGGGATAGGATTAAGCGTGGTGTGGTCCTGCAGTATCTGAAACGAATTTCACCAGATGTGATCTTCCTGCAGGAGACACACCTTATAGGTAATTCCTTTCATGCCATGAATCGGAGAGGCTATCGCTTGGTGGCCCATTCGGGCTTCACCTCGGGCTCGCGGGGGGTGGGCATCATGATTAAGAACTCGCTCCCATTGGAGATTGATGAGGTGCGCCATGATGAAAGGGGACGTTACACTGTCTTGGTGGGTAGAATGGAGGGCAGAGTGGTCGTTTTTGTATCAGTGTACGTTCCGCCGGGGTTGCAATCTACCACGTTTGCGGACCTGGGGCGCCTCCTCCTTGACCTCCCGGATGGGCTTCTGGTAGTTGGGGGGGACTTCAATGCGGTGGCTTCAGGGTCTATGGATCGTCATCCCCCCAGGGACCTCCCCCGGGCACAGGCGTGGCTGTCCGGCCTCTTAGATACACTAGGATTGGTGGATTGCTGGCGACTAAAGCATCCCGCTCAGCTGCAATACACCTTCCACTCGGGTGCCCATGGTAGCCTCTCGCGGCTTGATTATATCCTTGTTCCTGCGGCCTATGCTGGGAGGGTGGGAGAGGTGCGCCATTTGGCGCGGGGTATTTCAGATCACTCCCCACTACTGCTGCATCTGGATGTCTTCCCGAGGGGGGAGGGCAGGGTGGCCCCAATTAATGCCTGGTACCTGCGCGACCCCACTATTCGAGCCGAATTGATCAAATCCTTGCAGCGGTACTTTGAGGAGAATGTGGGGTCTGTCCCTTCTGCCATCTCCCTTTGGGAGGCGTTTAAGGTAGTTCTTAGGGGGGAGGCCCTCTCCTTTATCTCCCATGCCCGGAGGCGCGAGCGGGAGGAGGTAACCCGGGTGGAGGCCGAAATTACTGAACTAGAGGGTGACCTGGGGAGCGGGGTGACGGATGCCACATTGCATGTTCCACACCTCAAGCAGGCGGCCTATAGGGCCCTCGTCACGGAGGCGGCCAGGGGCCTCAGTAGAGAGCAACAGGGGCGACTGTATGATGTGGGTGATAAGGCTGGTAAATTGATAGCGTGGTTGGATAAAAAGGAGAGAGCGAGTCGTGTGGTTCCGTTGATCGAGAGGATGGATGGTGTATGTGTCACCGAGCCGGACGCCATTGTCTCCTGCTTCGCGGATTATTTCCGCGAGGTATATTCCCCGGTTTCTCCCTGCTCGGAGGAGGATTCCCATGCCCTGCTTCGGGACATCGCGCTGCCCTCCCTTTCGGTGGAGGACAGGGATTCGCTGGACGCTCCTCCCACCTCGGACGAAATTGCCCTTGCTATCCGCTCGGTCGCATCTGGCAAGGCCATGGGCCCCAATGGCATTCCTATCGAGCTGTACAAGCTGCGACCGGATGTGCTGGCGCCCCACCTGCGCGCGATGTTCCTGGCGGCCTGCTCGCGGGGTTCCCTTCCGCCGGACCAGCGTCTGGCCACGATCGTGGTGATCCACAAGGAGGGGAGACCCCGTGAGCGGGTCACATCCTATAGGCCTATCTCGCTCTTGAATGCGGAGCCCAAAATCCTCGCCAAGGTGCTGGCCAACCGGCTGGTCGGCGTGGTGGGCGACTTGGTCCACCAAGACCAGTCCGGCTTCATACCCCATCGTAACACGGCCCTTAATCTGCGACGCTTGCACGGGGTGCTCGCGCGTGTCCCGTTCGTGCGGGAACCGGCCATCTTGGCGTCCTTGGATGCCACCATGGCGTTTGATACGCTTGAGTGGCCATACATTTGGGCGATGCTGGCGAAGTTTGGCTTCGGACCGGGCTTCATCAGCTGGGTCAAATTGTTGTATTCCGGCCCATTGGCGCAGGTGGTGGTGAATGGACGAGTTTCGGCCCCATTCGCACTGGGACGGGGTACGCGACAGGGCTGCCCCCTGTCGCCTCTCCTGTTTGCACTGGCCCTGGAGCCCCTGGCGGAGTGGCTGCGGTGGCACCCTTCCATCCGTGGTCTCCGTTGGACCCCCGAGCATGAGGACCGTGTGTCCCTTTACGCTGATGATATCCTTCTATATCTCGCCTCCCCGCGTAAATCACTGATCGTCCTAGTTGATGTTTTGCGCTCATTCGGTCGCAACTCAGGCCTCGTCATCAACTGGGCGAAATCCTGTGTATATGTGCTTGCCGGGGAGGCTCCGGTCCTACCACGGGACTGTCCGATCCAGATCGCCTCCCAGGGGTTTCGGTACCTGGGTATATATATTACTCTGGACCCGGAGGCCCGCTACGAGCGGAATTTGCTGCCCCCCCTCCAGCGCTTGAAGGAGGATGTGGTGCGTTGGCGGCGTCTGCCGCTTTCGCCGCTTGGCCGAGCGGCCTTGTTTAAAATGATGTCGTTGCCGCGCTTTCTGTACGCTCTCCAGAACACTATGGATTTGGTTCCGGCGCGCTACTTCAGAGAGGTGGAGAGTTTGCAGCGTCGCCTGTTCTGGGACGGGAGGCCACGTATCGCCTTGGCTAAATTGACACTCCCGTGGTACGATGGGGGGGTTGCCCTCCCGGATATTAAACGGTATTACTGGGCCTCCCAGCTAGCTGTGATTAATCATGGCCTTTACGGGCCCGCCCTGAACCCGGCATTTGAAATGGACAAGATGCTCCTGCCCGGTGGCGACTACAATCGGGCGCTTTACTCTGGCGCGCCGGACCCTCGCCTGACGGGACCGACGCATGTCATGGTGCGTGTATGGCACGCGGCTAACGCAGCTATGGGGTGGAAGGACCGTTTGACCCGGGCGTCACTGCTATATGCATCGGCGAGGTTGGGCTCCTTGTGGACCTCGAAGGGCTTCGAGAAATGGGACACGATCGGCATCAGCACAGTGGGAGATCTCTGGACGAGGGGGGGATTCAAAACTTTCGAGATGCTGCAGACGGAGTTTCAGTTGCAAGGCAGTGAGTACTTCCGGTACTTACAAGTCCGCCACGCGCTGGGCTCCGTCTTCCCGGATGTCGCGTCCATTCCGGAGTCTTCCCCCCTGGAGGACAGAGTGCTGGATGGCCATGTCCCAGACAGCACGATCTCCCTTATATATAAAAAACTGATTAACGACCAATCGGGCCTGCTGACTGGCCTCCGCGAGGCCTGGGTTGCCGATGGGCTGGAGTTGGACGACGAGGACTGGATGTCCGCGGTGGCCTCTCCGAAGGAGGTGGCCATCCCGGCTCGCCTTCGCTTCGTCCAGCTTAAGATCCTCCACCGGGTCTATGTGACGGGGCCAAGGCTTCTACGTATGGGCTTAGCTGAGGATGGACTGTGTAAGCGTGGCTGTGGTGCTTTGGCAACTTTCTTGCATATTCTGTGGGAATGCCCAAAGGTGGAGCGATTCTGGCGTGGTGTGCATGAGGTCCTGCGAGTGGTTACGCGTGTTGTGCTGTTGCCTGAAGCGAGGAGATGCTTGCTGAATGTGTGGGAGCCAACTGACTACTCGGTTCCGCAGACGCGGTGGGTGACTCTGGGATACATGATCGCTAAGCGTGACATTGCTCAATTGTGGGGATCCCAGAGGCCTCCGGCGGTGTCGGCCTGGAAAGAACACATGGATTGGTGTATGTTTCGTGAAAAGGTGGTGTATGTTGCGAGGGGTAAGCCTGGGGCGTGGGTGAAGATCTGGGGCCCCTGGAACGCCTATCGCGGGGGTATTTGCGAGCCGCCGCTGCTGCCAGCTGCTTCACCAGCTCCGTCCCCCTAGCCGACCCCCTCCCCCAGCCATGGGCACGTGGTTCCCCAGTCCCTGATCTGTTCTCATTCCCCTCTTCAGAGTTTGGCGATTGGTTGGGGTCCCCCACTTCAGGAGCGCGTGCTGTCACTTGGGATTGCGGGTTGCCTTGCGGGTGTGGTTGTTTTTGTGTTGTTGTGTTTTGACAAAAGGAAACCGTATTGTTGGTTTGGAGTTATGTGGCCTGCACTACTGATATCTCCTGATTTACCCTTTTTGCACCGCCAAGAGATTTTTCTGTATGTATGTCATATGCTACTGCTACTCTAGCGGCCGGCCAGACGGTTGTAGGCCCATACTTGTAACTATTGGAGATTGTAATAAACGGTTTCAAAAAAAAAAAAAAAAAAAAAAGTAGTTATTCAACATGAGGCACAATCCAAATGGCATTTTGAATCAATTTTTCAACAGTCCAGAAAATCAATTTTCTGAGGAAAAACGATGACCCGTGACCTGTCAAACTTTCTCCAGATGGTCAGAAATGGAAATTTTTTATTGTTTTGTCTGTTGAATGTAAATAACTATTGCATGTGAATTAGAACTCTTGGAACTAAAATAAGTGTGCTTAGAGTCATTTTAATGCCTCAAATTGGTCGAAATAGAAGCTTCAGTGTAGGAGAAAAAGTCTGTAAAAATGGCAACTTTGGTCACATTGAGGCTTCAACAAGTAGTTATTCAACATGAGGCACAATCCAAATGACATTTTGAATCAATTTTTCTACAGTCCAGAAAATCAATTTTCTGAGGAAAAAGTTGACCCGTGACCTGTCGAACTTTCTCCAGATGGTTAGAAATGGTAATTTTTTAATGTTTAATTTTTTGACTGTAAACGACTATTTCATGTGAATTGTCACTTTTGGAACTAAAATAAGTGTATTTAGAGTCATTATAATGCCTGAAAGTGGTCGAAATAAAGCTTCTGACTAGGAGAAAAAGTCTGTAAAAATGGCAATTTTGGTCACACTGAGGCTTTAAAAAGTAATTATACAACATAAGGCACAATCCAAATGACATTTTGAATCAATTTTTCCTCAGTCAAAAAAATCCATTTTCTGATGAAAAACGATGATCCGTGACGTTTTGAACTTTCTCCAGATGGTCAGAAATGGTAATTTTTTAATGTTTAATTTTTTGACTGTAAATGACGATTGCATGTGAATGATCACTTTTGGAACTAAAATAAGTGTGTTTAGATTCATTTTAATACCTGAAATTGGTCGAAATAGAAGCTTCTGAGTAGGAGAAAAAGTCTGTAAAAAGTGGCAATTTTGGTCACGTTGAGGCTTTAAAAAGAAGTTATTCAAGTTTAGGCACAATCCAAATGATATTTTGAATCAATTTTTTTACAGTCAAAAAAATCAATTTTCTGATGAAAAACGATGATCCGAGACCTGTCGAACTTTCTCCAGATGGTCAGAAATTGAATTTATTAAATGTTTTCTCTTTTGACTGTAAATGACTATTGCATGTGAATTAGAACCCTTGGAACTAAAATAAGTGTGTTTAAAGTCATTTTAATGACTGAAATTGGTCGAAATAGAAGCTTCTGAGTAGGAGAAAAAGTCTGTAAAAATGGCAATTTTGGTTACATTGAGGCTTTAAAAAGTAGTTATTCAACATGAGGCACAATCCAAATGGCATTTTGAATCAATTTTTCAACAGTCCAGAAAATCAATTTTCTGAGGAAAAACGATGACCCGTGACCTGTCGAACTTTCTCCAGATGGTCAGAAATGGTAATTTTTTAATGTTTAATTTTTTGACTGTAAACGACTACTGCATGTGAATTATCACTTTTGGAACTAAAATAAGTGTATTTAGAGTCATTATAATGCCTGAAATTGGTCGAAATAAAGCTTCTGAGTAGGAGAAAAAGTCTGTAAAAATGGCAATTTGTGTCACACTGAGGCTTTAAAAAGTAATTCTACAACATAAGGCACAATCCAAATGACATTTTGAATCAATTTTTCCACAGTAAAAAAAATCAATTTTCTGATGAAAAATGATGATCCGTGACCTTTTGAACCTTCTCCAGATGGTCAGAAATGGTAATTTTTTAATGTTGAATTTTTTTATTGTAAATGACTATTGCATGTGAATTAGAACTCTTGGAACTAAAATAAGTGTGTTTAGTGTCATTTTAATGCCTGAAATTGGTCAAAATAGAAGCTTCAGTGTAGGAGAAAAAGTCTGTAGAAATGGCAATTTTGGTCACATTGAGGCTTTAAAGAGTAGTTATTCAACATGAAGCACAATCCAAATGATATTTTGAATCAATTTTTCTACAGTCCAGAAAATCAATTTTCTGATGAAAAACGATGACCCGTGACCTGTCGAACTTTCTCCAGATGGTCAGAAATGGTAATTTTTTAATGTTTAATTTTTTGACTGTAAATGACGATGGTATGTGAATGATCACTTTTGGAACAAAAATAAGTGTGTTTAGAGTCATTTTAATGTCTGAAATTGGTCGAAATAGATCTTCTGAGTAGGAGAAAAAGTCTGTAAAAATGGCAATTTTGGTCACATTGAGGCTTTAAAAAGTAATTCTACAACATAAGGCACAATCCAAATTACCTTTTGAATCAATTCTTCCACAGTCAAAAAAATCAATTTTCTGATGAAAAATGATGATCCGTGACCTTTTGAACCTTCTCCAGATGGTCAGAAATGGTAATTTTTTAATGTTGAATTTTTTTACTGTAAATGACTATTGCATGTGAATTAGAACTCTTGGAACTAAAATAAGTGTATTTAGAGTCATTTTAATTCCTGAAATTGGTCGAAATAGAAGCTTCTGAGTAGGAGAAAAAGTCTGTAAAAAGTGGCAATTTTGGTCACGTTGAGGCTTTAAAAAGAAGTTATTCAAGTTTAGGCACAATCCAAATGATATTTTGAATCAATTTTTCTACAGTCAAAAAAATCAATTTTCTGATGAAAAACGATGATCCGAGACCTGTCGAACTTTCTCCAGATGGTCAGAAATTGAATTTATTAAATGTTTTCTCTTTTGACTGTAAATGACTATTACATGTGAATTAGAACCCTTGGAACTAAAATAAGTGTGTTTAGAGTCATTTTAATCCCTGAAATTGGTCGAAATAGAAGCTTCTGAGTAGGAGAAAAAGTCTGTAAAAATGGCATTTTTGGTCACATTGAGGCTTTAAAAAGTAGTTATTCAACATGAGGCACAATCCAAATGACATTCTGAATCAATTTTTCTACAGTCCAGAATATCAATTTTCTGATGAAAAACGATGATCCGAGACCTGTTGAACTTTCTCCAGATGGTCAGAAATTGAATTTATTAATTTTTTTCTCTTTTGACTGTAAATGACTATTGCATGTGAATTAGAACCCTTGGAACTAAAATAAGTGTGTTTAGAGTCATTTTAATGACTGAAATTGGTCGAAATAAAGCTTCTGAGTAGGAGAAAAAGTCTGTAAAAATGGCAATTTTGGTCACATTAAGGGTTTAAAAAGTAGTTATTCAACATGAGGCACAGTCCAAATGACATTTTGATGCAATTTTTCTACAGTCCAGAAATTCAATTTTCTGAGGAAAAACGATGACCCGTGACCTGTCGAACTTTCTTCAGATGGTCAGAAATGGTAATTTTTTAATGTTTAATTTTTTGACTGTAAATGACTATTGCATGTGAATGATTACTTTTGGAACTAAAATAAGAGTGTTTAGGTTCATTTTAATGTCTGAAATTGGTCAAAATAGAAGCTTCTGAGTAGGAGAAAAAGTCTGTAAAAATGGCAATTTTGGTCACATTGAGGCTTTAAAAAGTAGTTATTCAACATGAGGCACAATCCAAATGACATTTTGAATCAATTTTTCTACAGTCCAAAAAATCAATTTTCTGAGGAAAAACGATGACCCGTGACCTGTCGAACTTTCTCCAGATGGTCAGAAATGGTAATTTTTTAATGTTTAATTTTTTTACTGTAAACGACTACTGCATGTGAATTATCACTTTTGGAACTAAAATAAGTGTATTTAGAGTCATTATAATGCCTGAAATTGGTCAAAATAAAGCTTCTGAGTAGGAGAAAAAGTCTGTAAAAATGGCAATTTGTGTCACACTGAGGCTTTAAAAAGTAATCATACAACATAAGGCACAATCCAAATGCCATTTTGAATCAATTTTTCCACAGTGAAAAAAATCAATTTTCTGATGAAAAATGATGATCCGTGAACTTTTGAACCTTCTCCAGATGGTCAGAAATGGTAATTTTTTAATGTTGATTTTTTTTACTGTAAATGACTATTGCATGTGAATTAGAACTCTTGGAACTAAAATAAGTGTATTTAGAGTCATTTTAATTCCTGAAATTGGTCGAAATAGAAGCTTCAGTGTAGGAGAAAAAGTCTGTAAAAATGGCAATTTTGGTCACATTGAGGCTTTAAAAAGTAGTTATTCAACATGAGGCACAATCCAAATGACATTTTGAATCAATTTTTCTAGTCCAAAAAATCAATTTTCTGATGAAAAACGATGACCCGTGACCTGTCGAACTTTCCCCAGATGGTCAGAAATGGTTATATTTTAATGATGAATCTTTTGACTGTAAATGACGATTGTATGTGAATGATCACTTTTGGAACAAAAAAATGTGTGTTTACATTCATTTTAATGCCTGAAATTGGTTGAAATAGAAGCTTCTGAGTAGGAGAAAAAGTCTGTAAAAATGGCAATTTTGGTCACCTTGAGGCTTTAAAAAGTAGTTATTCAACATGAGGCACAATCCAAATGACATTTTGAATCAATTTTTCTACAGTCCAGAAAATCAATTTTCTGAGGAAAAAGTTGACCCGTGACCTGTAGAACTTTCTCCAGATGGTTAGAAATGGTAATTTTTTAATGTTTAATTTTTTGACTGTAAATGGCTATTGCATGTGAATTATCACTTTTGGAACTAAAATAAGTGTATTTAGAGTCATTATAATGCCTGAAAGTGGTCGAAATAAAGCTTCTGAGTAGGAGAAAAAGTCTGTAAAATCGGCAATTTTGGTCACACTGAGGTTAAAAAGTAATTATACAACATAAGGCACAATCCAAATGACATTTTGAATCAATTTTTCCACAGTCAAAAAAATCAATTTTCTGATGAAAAACGATGATCCGTGACCTTTTGAACTTTCTCCAGATGGTCAGAAATGGTAAATTTTTAATGTTGAATTTTTTATACTGTGACTGACTATTGCATGTGAATTAGAACTCTTGGAACTAAAATACGTGTGTTTAGGTGCATTTTAATGCCTGAAATTGGTCGAAATAGAAGCTTCTGAGTAGGAGAAAAAGTCTGTAAAAATGGCAATTTTGGTCACATTGAGGCTTTAAAAAGTAGTTATTCAACATGAGGCACAGTCCAAATGACATTTTGAAGCAATTTTTCTACAGTCCAGAAAATCAATTTTCTGAGGAAAAACGATGACCCGTGACCTGTCGAACTTTCTTCAGATGGTCATAAATGGACATTTTTTATTGTTTTGTCTTTTGAATGTAAATAACTATTGCATGTGAATTAGAACTCTTGGAACTAAAATAAGTGTGCTTAGAGTCATTTTAATGCCTCAAATTGGTCGAAATAGAAGCTTCTGAGTAGGAGAAAAAGTCTGTAAAAATGGCAATTTTGGTCACATTGAGGCTTTAAAAAGTAGTTATTCAACATGAGGCACAATCCAAATGGCATTTTGAATCAATTTTTCAACAGTCCAGAAAATCAATTTTCTGAGGAAAAACGATGACCCGTGACCTGTCAAACTTTCTCCAGATGGTCAGAAATGGACATTTTTTATTGTTTTGTCTTTTGAATGTAAATAACTATTGCATGTGAATTAGAACTCTTGGAACTAAAATAAGTGTGCTTAGAGTCATTTTAATGCCTCAAATTGGTCGAAATAGAAGCTTCAGTGTAGGAGAAAAAGTCTGTAAAAATGGCAACTTTGGTCACATTGAGGCTTCAACAAGTAGTTATTCAACATGAGGCACAATCCAAATGACATTTTGAATCAATTTTTCTACAGTCCAGAAAATCAATTTTCTGAGGAAAAAGTTGACCTGTGACCTGTCGAACTTTCTCCAGATGGTTAGAAATGGTAATTTTTTAATGTTTAATTTTTTGACTGTAAACGACTATTTCATGTGAATTGTCACTTTTGGAACTAAAATAAGTGTATTTAGAGTCATTATAATTCCTGAAAGTGGTCGAAATAAAGCTTCTGACTAGGAGAAAAAGTCTGTAAAAATGGCAATTTTGGTCACATTGAGGCTTTAAAAAGTAGTTATTCAACATGAGGCACAATCCAAATGACATTTTGAATCAATTTTTCAACAGTCCAAAAAATCAATTTTCTGATGAAAAACGATGACCCGTGACCTGTCGAACTTTCCCCAGATGGTCAGAAATGGTAATATTTTAATGATGAATCTTTTGACTGTAAATGACGATTGTATGTGAATGATCACTTTTGTAACAAAAAAATGTGTGTTTACATTCATTTTAATGCCTGAAATTGGTTGAAATTGAAGCTTCTGAGTAGGAGAAAAAGTCTGTAAAAATGGCAATTCTGTTCACATTGAGGCTTTAAAAAGTAGTTATTCAACATGAGGCACA
Source organism: Triturus cristatus (assembly GCF_964204655.1). Lineage (NCBI taxonomy): Eukaryota > Metazoa > Chordata > Amphibia > Caudata > Salamandridae > Triturus > Triturus cristatus. The sequence continues at coordinate 663,099,545 of NC_140593.1, forward strand.
ATCCTAATGACATTTTGAATCAATTTTTCTACAGTCCAGAAAATCAATTTTCTGAGGAAAAAGTTGACCCGTGACCTGTCGAACTTTCTCCAGATGGTTAGAAATGGAATTTTTGTAATGTTTTGTCTGTTGACTGTAAATGACTATTGCATGTGAATTAGAACTCTTGGAACTAAAATAAGTGTGTTTAGAGTCATTTTAATCCCTGAAATTGGTCGAAATAAAAGCTTCTGAGTAGGAGAAAAAGTATGTAAAAATGGCATTTTTGGTCACATTGAGGCTTTAAAAAGTAGTTATTCAACATGAGGCACAATCCAAATGACATTTTGAATCAATTTTTCTACAGTCCAGAAAATCAATTTTCTGATGAAAAACGATGATCCGAGACCTGTCGAACTTTCTCCAGATGGTCAGAAAGTGAATTTATTAAATTTTTTCTCTTTTGACTGTAAATGACTATTGCATGTGAATTAGAACCCTTGGAACTAAAATAAGTGTGTTTAGAGTCATTTTAATGACTGAAATTGGTCGAAATAAAGCTTCTGAGTAGGAGAAAAAGTCTGTAAAAATGGCAATTTTGGTCACATTAAGGCTTTAAAAAGTAGTTATTCAACATGAGGCACAGTCCAAATGACATTTTGATGCAATTTTTCTACAGTCCAGAAATTCAATTTTCTGAGGAAAAACGATGACCCGTGACCTGTCGAACTTTCTTCAGATGGTCAGAAATGGTAATTTTTTAATGTTTAATTTTTTGACTGTAAATGACTATTGCATGTGAATGATCACTTTTGGAACTAAAATAAGAGTGTTTAGGTTCATTTTAATGTCTGACATTGGTCGAAATAGAAGCTTCTGAGTAGGAGAAAAAGTCTGTAAAAATGGCAATTTTGGTCACATTGAGGCTTTAAAAAGTAGTTATTCAACATGAGGCACAATCCAAATGACATTTTGAATCAATTTTTCTACAGTCCAAAAAATCAATTTTCTGATGAAAAACGATGACCCGTGACCTGTCGAACTTTCTCCAGATGGTCAGAAATGGTAATTTTTTAATGTTTAATTTTTTGACTGTAAATGACGATGGTATGTGAATGATCACTTTTGGAACAAAAATAAGTGTGTTTAGAGTCATTTTAATGTCTGAAATTGGTCGAAATAGATCTTCTGAGTAGGAGAAAAAGTCTGTAAAAATGGCAATTTTGGTCACATTGAGGCTTTAAAAAGTAGTTATTCAACATGAGGCGCAATCCAAATGGCATTTTGAATAAATTTTTCAACAGTCCAGAAAATCAATTTTCTAAGGAAAAACGATGACCCGTGACCTGTTGAACTTTCTCCAGATGGTCAGAAATGGTAATTTTTTAATGTTTAATTTTTTGACTGTAAACGACTACTGCATGTGAATTATCACTTTTGGAACTAAAATAAGTGTATTTAGAGTCATTATAATGCCTGAAATTGGTCGAAATAAAGCTTCTGAGTAGGAGAAAAAGTCTGTAAAAATGGCAATTTGTGTCACACTGAGGCTTTAAAAAGTAATCATACAACATAAGGCACAATCCAAATGACATTTTGAATCAATTTTTCCACAGTCAAAAAAATCAATTTTCTGATGAAAAATGATGATCCGTGACCTTTTGAACCTTCTCCAGATGGTCAGAAATGGTAATTTTTTAATGTTGAATTTTTTTACTGTAAATGACTATTGCATGTGAATTAGAACTCTTGGAACTAAAATAAGTGTATTTAGAGTCATTTTAATTCCTGAAATTGGTCGAAATAGAAGCTTCAGTGTAGGAGAAAAAGTCTGTAAAAATGGCAATTTTGGTCACATTGAGGCTTTAAAAAGTAGTTATTCAACATGAGGCACAATCCAAATGACATTTTGAATCAATTTTTCAACAGTCCAAAAAATCAATTTTCTGATGAAAAACGATGACCCGTGACCTGTCGAACTTTCCCCAGATGGTCAGAAATGGTAATATTTTAATGATGAATCTTTTGACTGTAAATGACGATTGTATGTGAATGATCACTTTTGGAACAAAAAAATGTGTGTTTACATTCATTTTAATGCCTGAAATTGGTTGAAATAGCAGCTTCTGAGTAGGAGAAAAAGTCTGTAAAAATGGCAATTTTGGTCACATTGAGGCTTTAAAAAGTAGTTATTCAACATGAGGCACAATCCAAATGACATTTTGAATCAATTTTTTTACAGTCCAGAAAATCAATTTTCTGAGGAAAAAGTTGACCCGTGACCTGTAGAACTTTCTCCAGATGGTTAGAAATGGTAATTTTTTAATGTTTAATTTTTTGACTGTAAACGGCTATTGCATGTGAATTATCACTTTTGGAACTAAAATAAGTGTATTTAGAGTCATTATAATGCCTGAAAGTGGTCGAAATAAAGCTTCTGAGTAAGAGAAAAAGTCTGTAAAAATGGCAATTTTGGTCACACTGAGGCTTTAAAAAGTAATTATACAACATAAGGCACAATCCAAATGACATTTTGAATCAATTTTTCCACAGTCAAAAAAATCAAGTTTCTGATGAAAAACGATGATCCGTGACCTTTTGAACCTTCTCCAGATGGTCAGAAATGGTAATTTTTTAATGTTGATTTTTTTTACTGTAAATGACTATTGCATGTGAATTAGAACTCTTGGAACTAAAATAAGTGTGTTTAGAGTCATTTTAATGCCTGAAATTGGTCAAAATAGAAGCTTCAGTGTAGGAGAAAAAGTCTGTAGAAATGACAATTTTGGTCACATTAAGGCTTTAAAAAGTAGTTATTCAACATGAGGCACAGTCCAAATGACATTTTGATGCAATTTTTCTACAGTCCAGAAATTCAATTTTCTGAGGAAAAACGATGACCCGTGACCTGTCGAACTTTCTTCAGATGGTCAGAAATGGTAATTTTTTAATGTTTAATTTTTTGACTGTAAATGACTATTGCATGTGAATGATCACTTTTGGAACTAAAATAAGAGTGTTTAGGTTCATTTTAATGTCTGAAATTGGTCAAAATAGAAGCTTCTGAGTAGGAGAAAAAGTCTGTAAAAATGGCAATTTTGGTCACATTGAGGCTTTAAAAAGTAGTTATTCAACATGAGGCACAATCCAAATGACATTTTGAATCAATTTTTCTACAGTCCAAAAAATCAATTTTCTGATGAAAAACGATGACCCGTGACCTGTCGAACTTTCTCCAGATGGTCAGAAATGGTAATTTTTTAATGTTTAATTTTTTGACTGTAAATGACGATGGTATGTGAATGATCACTTTTGGAACAAAAATAAGTGTGTTTAGAGTCATTTTAATGTCTGAAATTGGTCGAAATAGATCTTCTGAGTAGGAGAAAAAGTCTGTAAAAATGGCAATTTTGGTCACATTGAGGATTTAAAAAGTAGTTATTCAACATGAGGCACAATCCAAATGGCATTTTGAATCAATTTTTCAACAGTCCAGAAAATCAATTTTCTAAGGAAAAATGATGACCCGTGACCTGTCGAACTTTCTCCAGATGGTTAGAAATGGTAATTTTTTAATGTTTAATTTTTTTACTGTAAACGACGATGGTATGTGAATTATCACTTTTGGAACTAAAATAAGTGTATTTAGAGTCATTATAATGCCTGAAATTGGTCGAAATAAAGCTTCTGAGTAGGAGAAAAAGTCTGTAAAAATGGCAATTTGTGTCACACTGAGGCTTTAAAAAGTAATCATACAACATAAGGCACAATCCGAATGACATTTTGAACCCATTTTCCCACAGTCAAAAAAATTAATTTTCTGATGAAAAATGATGATCCGTGACGTTTTGAACCTTCTCCAGATGGTCAGAAATGGTAATTTTTTAATGTTGAATTTTTTTACTGTAAATGACTATTGCATGTGAATTAGAACTCTTGGAACTAAAATAAGTGTATTTAGAGTCATTTTAATTCCTGAAATTGGTCGAAATAGAAGCTTCAGTGTAGGAGAAAAAGTCTGTAAAAATGGCAATTTTGGTCACATTGAGGCTTTAAAAAGTAGTTATTCAACATGAGGCACAATCCAAATGACATTTTGAATCAATTTTTCAACAGTCCAAAAAATCAATTTTCTGATGAAAAACGATGACCCGTGACCTGTCGAACTTTCCCCAGATGGTCAGAAATGGTAATATTTTAATGATGAATCTTTTGACTGTAAATGACGATTGTATGTGAATGATCACTTTTGGAACAAAAAAATGTGTGTTTACATTCATTTTAATGCCTGAAATTGGTTGAAATAGAAGCTTCTGAGTAGGAGAAAAAGTCTGTAAAAATGGCAATTTTGGTCACATTGAGGCTTTAAAAAGTAGTTATTCAACATGAGGCACAATCCAAATGACATTTTGAATCAATTTTTTTACAGTCCAGAAAATCAATTTTCTGAGGAAAAAGTTGACCCGTGACCTGTAGAACTTTCTCCAGATGGTTAGAAATGGTAATTTTTTAATGTTTAATTTTTTGACTGTAAACGGCTATTGCATGTGAATTATCACTTTTGGAACTAAAATAAGTGTATTTAGAGTCATTATAATGCCTGAAAGTGGTCGAAATAAAGCTTCTGAGTAAGAGAAAAAGTCTGTAAAAATGGCAATTTTGGTCACACTGAGGCTTTAAAAAGTAATTATACAACATAAGGCACAATCCAAATGACATTTTGAATCAATTTTTCCACAGTCAAAAAAATCAATTTTCTGATGAAAAATGATGATCCGTGACCTTTTGAACCTTCTCCAGATGGTCAGAAATGGTAAGTTTTTTAATGTTGAATTTTTTTACTGTAAATGACTATTGCATGTGAATTAGAACTCTTGGAACTAAAATAGGTGTGTTTAGAGTCATTTTAATGCCTGAAATTTGTCGAAATATAATCTTCAGTGTAGGAGAAAAAGTTTGTAAAAATGGCAATTTTGGTTACATTGAGGCTTTAAAAAGTAGTTATTCAACATGAGGCACAATCCAAATGACATTCTGATTCAATTTTTCTACAGTCCAGAAAATCAATTTTCTGAGGAAAAACGATGACCCGTGACCTGTCGAACTTTCTCCAGATGGTTAGAAATGGAATTTTTGTAATGTTTTGTCTGTTGACTGTAAATGACTATTGCATGTGAATTAGAACTCTTGGAACTAAAATAAGTGTGTTTAGAGTCATTTTAATGCCTGAAATTGGTCGAAATAGAAGCTTCTGAGTAGGAGAAAAGTCTGTAAAAATGGCAATTTTGGTCACATTGAGGCTTTAAAAAGTAGTTATTCAACATGAGGCACAATCCAAATGACATTTTGAATCAATTTTTCCACAGTCAAAAAAATCAAGTTTCTGATGAAAAACGATGATCCGTGACCTTTTGAACCTTCTCCAGATGGTCAGAAATGGTAATTTTTTAATGTTGATTTTTTTACTGTAAATGACTATTGCATGTGAATTAGAACTCTTGGAACTAAAATAAGTGTGTTTAGTCATTTTAATGCCTGAAATTGGTCAAAATAGAAGCTTCAGTGTAGGAGAAAAAGTCTGTAGAAATGGCAATTTTGGTCACATTAAGGCTTTAAAAAGTAGTTATTCAACATGAGGCACAGTCCAAATGACATTTTGATGCAATTTTTCTACAGTCCAGAAATTCAATTTTCTGAGGAAAAACGATGACCCGTGACCTGTCGAACTTTCTTCAGATGGTCAGAAATGGTAATTTTTTAATGTTTAATTTTTTGACTGTAAATGACTATTGCATGTGAATGATCACTTTTGGAACTAAAATAAGAGTGTTTAGGTTCATTTTAATGTCTGAAATTGGTCGAAATAGAAGCTTCTGAGTAGGAGAAAAAGTCTGTAAAAATGGCAATTTTGGTCACATTGAGGCTTTAAAAAGTAGTTATTCAACATGAGGCACAATCCAAATGACATTTTGAATCAATTTTTCTACAGTCCAAAAAATCAATTTTCTGATGAAAAACGATGACCCGTGACCTGTCGAACTTTCTCCAGATGGTCAGAAATGGTAATTTTTTAATGTTTAATTTTTTGACTGTAAATGACGATGGTATGTGAATGATCACTTTTGGAACAAAAATAAGTGTGTTTAGAGTCATTTTAATGTCTGAAATTGGTCGAAATAGATCTTCTGAGTAGGAGAAAAAGTCTGTAAAAATGGCAATTTTGGTCACATTGAGGCTTTAAAAAGTAGTTATTCAACATGAGGCACAATCCAAATGGCATTTTGAATCAATTTTTCAACAGTCCAGAAAATCAATTTCTAAGGAAAAATGATGACCCGTGACCTGTCGAACTTTCTCCAGATGGTCAGAAATGGTAATTTTTTAATGTTTAATTTTTTTACTGTAAACGACGATGGTATGTGAATTATCACTTTTGGAACTAAAATAAGTGTATTTAGAGTCATTATAATGCCTGAAATTGGTCGAAATAAAGCTTCTGAGTAGGAGAAAAAGTCTGTAAAAATGGCAATTTGTGTCACACTGAGGCTTTAAAAAGTAATCATACAACATAAGGCACAATCCGAATGACATTTTGAACCCATTTTCCCACAGTCAAAAAAATTAATTTTCTGATGAAAAATGATGATCCGTGACGTTTTGAACCTTCTCCAGATGGTCAGAAATGGTAATTTTTTAATGTTGAATTTTTTTACTGTAAATGACTATTGCATGTGAATTAGAACTCTTGGAACTAAAATAAGTGTATTTAGAGTCATTTTAATTCCTGAAATTGGTCGAAATAGAAGCTTCAGTGTAGGAGAAAAAGTCTGTAAAAATGGCAATTTTGGTCACATTGAGGCTTTAAAAAGTAGTTATTCAACATGAGGCACAATCCAAATGACATTTTGAATCAATTTTTCAACAGTCCAAAAAATCAATTTTCTGATGAAAAACGATGACCCGTGACCTGTCGAACTTTCCCCAGATGGTCAGAAATGGTAATATTTTAATGATGAATCTTTTGACTGTAAATGACGATTGTATGTGAATGATCACTTTTGGAACAAAAAAATGTGTGTTTACATTCATTTTAATGCCTGAAATTGGTTGAAATAGAAGCTTCTGAGTAGGAGAAAAAGTCTGTAAAAATGGCAATTTGGGTCACATTGAGGCTTTAAAAAGTAGTTATTCAACATGAGGCACAATCCAAATGGCATTTTGAATCAATTTTTCAACAGTCCAGAAAATCAATTTTCTGAGGAAAAACGATGACCCGTGACCTGTCGAACTTTCTCCAGATGGTTAGAAATGGAATTTTTGTAATGTTTTGTCTGTTGACTGTAAATGACTATTGCATGTGAATTAGAACTCTTGGAACTAAAATAAGTGTGTTTAGAGTCATTTTAATCCTTGAAATTCGTCGAAATAAAAGCTTCTGAGTAGGAGAAAAAGTATGTAAAAATGGCATTTTTGGTCACATTGAGGCTTTAAAAAGTAGTTATTCAACATGAGGCACAATCCAAATGACATTCTGAATCAATTTTTCTACAGTCCAGAAAATCAATTTTCTGATGAAAAACGATGATCCGAGACCTGTCGAACTTTCTCCAGATGGTCAGAAAGTGAATTTATTAAATTTTTTCTCTTTTGACTGTAAATGACTATTGCATGTGAATTAGAACCCTTGGAACTAAAATAAGTGTGTTTAGAGTCATTTTAATGACTGAAATTGGTCGAAATAAAGCTTCTGAGTAGGAGAAAAAGTCTGTAAAAATGGCAATTTTGGTCACATTAAGGCTTTAAAAAGTAGTTATTCAACATGAGGCACAGTCCAAATGACATTTTGATGCAATTTTTCTACAGTCCAGAAATTCAATTTTCTGAGGAAAAACGATGACCCGTGCGTGACCTGTCGAACTTTCTTCAGATGGTCAGAAATGGTAATTTTTTAATGTTTAATTTTTTGACTGTAAATGACTATTGCATGTGAATGATCACTTTTGGAACTAAAATAAGAGTGTTTAGGTTCATTTTAATGTCTGACATTGGTCGAAATAGAAGCTTCTGAGTAGGAGAAAAAGTCTGTAAAAATGGCAATTTTGGTCACATTGAGGCTTTAAAAAGTAGTTATTCAACATGAGGCACAATCCAAATGACATTTTGAATCAATTTTTCTACAGTCCAAAAAATCAATTTTCTGATGAAAAACGATGACCCGTGACCTGTCGAACTTTCTCCAGATGGTCAGAAATGGTAATTTTTTAATGTTTTATTTTTTGACTGTAAATGACGATGGTATGTGAATGATCACTTTTGGAACAAAAATAAGTGTGTTTAGAGTCATTTTAATGTCTGAAATTGGTCGAAATAGATCTTCTGAGTAGGAGAAAAAGTCTGTAAAAATGGCAATTTTGGTCACATTGAGGCTTTAAAAAGTAGTTATTCAACATGAGGCGCAATCCAAATGGCATTTTGAATAAATTTTTCAACAGTCCAGAAAATCAATTTTCTAAGGAAAAACGATGACCCGTGACCTGTTGAACTTTCTCCAGATGGTCAGAAATGGTAATTTTTTAATGTTTAATTTTTTGACTGTAAACGACTACTGCATGTGAATTATCACTTTTGGAACTAAAATAAGTGTATTTAGAGTCATTATAATGCCTGAAATTGGTCGAAATAAAGCTTCTGAGTAGGAGAAAAAGTCTGTAAAAATGGCAATTTGTGTCACACTGAGGCTTTAAAAAGTAATCATACAACATAAGGCACAATCCAAATGACATTTTGAATCAATTTTTCCACAGTCAAAAAAATCAATTTTCTGATGAAAAATGATGATCCGTGACCTTTTGAACCTTCTCCAGATGGTCAGAAATGGTAATTTTTTAATGTTGAATTTTTTTACTGTAAATGACTATTGCATGTGAATTAGAACTCTTGGAACTAAAATAAGTGTATTTAGAGTCATTTTAATTCCTGAAATTGGTCGAAATAGAAGCTTCAGTGTAGGAGAAAAAGTCTGTAAAAATGGCAATTTTGGTCACATTGAGGCTTTAAAAAGTAGTTATTCAACATGAGGCACAATCCAAATGACATTTTGAATCAATTTTTCAACAGTCCAAAAAATCAATTTTCTGATGAAAAACGATGACCCGTGACCTGTCGAACTTTCCCCAGATGGTCAGAAATGGTAATATTTTAATGATGAATCTTTTGACTGTAAATGACGATTGTATGTGAATGATCACTTTTGGAACAAAAAAATGTGTGTTTACATTCATTTTAATGCCTGAAATTGGTTGAAATAGCAGCTTCTGAGTAGGAGAAAAAGTCTGTAAAAATGGCAATTTTGGTCACATTGAGGCTTTAAAAAGTAGTTATTCAACATGAGGCACAATCCAAATGACATTTTGAATCAATTTTTTTACAGTCCAGAAAATCAATTTTCTGAGGAAAAAGTTGACCCGTGACCTGTAGAACTTTCTCCAGATGGTTAGAAATGGTAATTTTTTAATGTTTAATTTTTTGACTGTAAACGGCTATTGCATGTGAATTATCACTTTTGGAACTAAAATAAGTGTATTTAGAGTCATTATAATGCCTGAAAGTGGTCGAAATAAAGCTTCTGAGTAAGAGAAAAAGTCTGTAAAAATGGCAATTTTGGTCACACTGAGGCTTTAAAAAGTAATTATACAACATAAGGCACAATCCAAATGACATTTTGAATCAATTTTTCCACAGTCAAAAAAATCAATTTTCTGATGAAAAATGATGATCCGTGACCTTTTGAACCTTCTCCAGATGGTCAGAAATGGTAAGTTTTTTAATGTTGAATTTTTTTACTGTAAATGACTATTGCATGTGAATTAGAACTCTTGGAACTAAAATAGGTGTGTTTAGAGTCATTTTAATGCCTGAAATTTGTCGAAATATAATCTTCAGTGTAGGAGAAAAAGTTTGTAAAAATGGCAATTTTGGTTACATTGAGGCTTTAAAAAGTAGTTATTCAACATGAGGCACAATCCAAATGACATTCTGATTCAATTTTTCTACAGTCCAGAAAATCAATTTTCTGAGGAAAAACGATGACCCGTGACCTGTCGAACTTTCTCCAGATGGTTAGAAATGGAATTTTTGTAATGTTTTGTCTGTTGACTGTAAATGACTATTGCATGTGAATTAGAACTCTTGGAACTAAAATAAGTGTGTTTAGAGTCATTTTAATGCCTGAAATTGGTCGAAATAGAAGCTTCTGAGTAGGAGAAAAGTCTGTAAAAATGGCAATTTTGGTCACATTGAGGCTTTAAAAAGTAGTTATTCAACATGAGGCACAATCCAAATGACATTTTGAATCAATTTTTCTACAGTCCAGAAAATCAATTTTCTGAGGAAAAAGTTGACCCGTGACCTGTCGAACTTTCTCCAGATGGTTAGAAATGGTAATTTTTTAATGTTTAATTTTTTGACTGTAAACGACTATTGCATGTGAATTGTCACTTTTGGAACTAAAATAAGTGTATTTAGAGTCAATATAATGCCTGAAAGTGGTCGAAAAAAAGCTTCTGACTAGGAGAAAAAGTCTGTAAAAATGGCAATTTTGGTCACACTGAGGCTTTAAAAAGTAATTATACAACATGAGGCACAATCCAAATGACATTTTGAATCAATTTTTCCACAGTCAAAAAAATCCATTTTCTGATGAAAAACGATGATCCGTGACGTTTTGAACTTTCTCCAGATGGTCAGAAATGGTAATTTTTTGTTTAATTTTTTTACTGTAAACGACTACTGCATGTGAATTATCACTTTTGGAACTAAAATAAGTGTATTTAGAGTCACTATAATGCCTGAAATTGGTCGAAATAAAGCTTCTGAGTAGGAGAAAAAGTCTGTAAAAATGGCATTTTTGGTCACATTGAGGCTTTAAAAAGTAGTTATTCAACATGAGGCACAATCCAAATGACATTCTGAATCAATTTTTCTACAGTCCAGAAAATCAATTTTCTGATGAAAAACGATGATCCGAGACCTGTCGAACTTTCTCCAGATGGTCAGAAAGTGAATTTATTAAATTTTTTCTCTTTTGACTGTAAATGACTATTGCATGTGAATTAGAACCCTTGGAACTAAAATAAGTGTGTTTAGAGTCATTTTAATGACTGAAATTGGTCGAAATAAAGCTTCTGAGTAGGAGAAAAAGTCTGTAAAAATGTCAATTTTGGTCACATTAAGGCTTTAAAAAGTAGTTATTCAACATGAGGCACAGTCCAAATGACATTTTGATGCAATTTTTCTACAGTCCAGAAATTCAATTTTCTGAGGAAAAACGATGACCCGTGACCTGTCGAACTTTCTTCAGATGGTCAGAAATGGTAATTTTTTAATGTTTAATTTTTTGACTGTAAATGACTATTGCATGTGAATGATCACTTTTGGAACTAAAATAAGTGTATTTAGAGTCATTTTAATTCCTGAAATTGGTCGAAATAGAAGCTTCAGTGTAGGAGAAAAAGTCTGTAAAAATGGCAATTTTGGTCACATTGAGGCTTTAAAAAGTAGTTATTCAACATGAGGCACAATCCAAATGACATTTTGAATCAATTTTTCAACAGTCCAAAAAATCAATTTTCTGATGAAAAACGATGACCCGTGACCTGTCGAACTTTCCCCAGATGGTCAGAAATGGTCATATTTTAATGATGAATCTTTTGACTGTAAATGACGATTGTATGTGAATGATCACTTTTGGAACAAAAAAATGTGTGTTTACATTCATTTTAATGCCTGAAATTGGTTGAAATAGCAGCTTCTGAGTAGGAGAAAAAGTCTGTAAAAATGGCAATTTTGGTCACATTGAGGCTTTAAAAAGTAGTTATTCAACATGAGGCACAATCCAAATGACATTTTGAATCAATTTTTCTACAGTCCAGAAAATCAATTTTCTGAGGAAAAAGTTGACCCGTGACCTGTAGAACTTTCTCCAGATGGTTAGAAATGGTAATTTTTTAATGTTTAATTTTTTGACTGTAAACGGCTATTGCATGTGAATTATCACTTTTGGAACTAAAATAAGTGTATTTAGAGTCATTATAATGCCTGAAAGTGGTCGAAATAAAGCTTCTGAGTAAGAGAAAAAGTCTGTAAAAATGGCAATTTTGGTCACACTGAGGCTTTAAAAAGTAATTATACAACATAAGGCACAATCCAAATGACATTTTGAATCAATTTTTCCACAGTCAAAAAAATCAATTTTCTGATGAAAAATGATGATCCGTGACCTTTTGAACCTTCTCCAGATGGTCAGAAATGGTAAGTTTTTCAATGTTGAATTTTTTTACTGTAAATGACTATTGCATGTGAATTAGAACTCTTGGAACTAAAATAGGTGTGTTTAGAGTCATTTTAATGCCTGAAATTTGTCGAAATATAATCTTCAGTGTAGGAGAAAAAGTTTGTAAAAATGGCAATTTTGGTTACATTGAGGCTTTAAAAAGTAGTTATTCAACATGAGGCACAATCCAAATGACATTCTGATTCAATTTTTCTACAGTCCAGAAAATCAATTTTCTGAGGAAAAACGATGACCCGTGACCTGTCGAACTTTCTCCAGATGGTTAGAAATGGAATTTTTGTAATGTTTTGTCTGTTGACTGTAAATGACTATTGCATGTGAATTAGAACTCTTGGAACTAAAATAAGTGTGTTTAGAGTCATTTTAATGCCTGAAATTGGTCGAAATAGAAGCTTCTGAGTAGGAGAAAAGTCTGTAAAAATGGCAATTTTGGTCACATTGAGGCTTTAAAAAGTAGTTATTCAACAAGAGGCACAATCCAAATGACATTTTGAATCAATTTTTCTACAGTCCAGAAAATCAATTTTCTGAGGAAAAAGTTGACCCGTGACCTGTCGAACTTTCTCCAGATGGTTAGAAATGGTAATTTTTTAATGTTTAATTTTTTGACTGTAAACGACTATTGCATGTGAATTGTCACTTTTGGAACTAAAATAAGTGTATTTAGAGTCAATATAATGCCTGAAAGTGGTCGAAAAAAAGCTTCTGACTAGGAGAAAAAGTCTGTAAAAATGGCAATTTTGGTCACACTGAGGCTTTAAAAAGTAATTATACAACATGAGGCACAATCCAAATGACATTTTAAATCAATTTTTCCACAGTCAAAAAAATCCATTTTCTGATGAAAAACGATGATCCGTGACGTTTTGAACTTTCTCCAGATGGTCAGAAATGGTAATTTTTTGTTTAATTTTTTTACTGTAAACGACTACTGCATGTGAATTATCACTTTTGGAACTAAAATAAGTGTATTTAGAGTCACTATAATGCCTGAAATTGGTCGAAATAAAGCTTCTGAGTAGGAGAAAAAGTCTGTAAAAATGGCATTTTTGGTCACATTGAGGCTTTAAAAAGTAGTTATTCAACATGAGGCACAATCCAAATGACATTCTGAATCAATTTTTCTACAGTCCAGAAAATCAATTTTCTGATGAAAAACGATGATCCGAGACCTGTCGAACTTTCTCCAGATGGTCAGAAAGTGAATTTATTAAATTTTTTCTCTTTTGACTGTAAATGACTATTGCATGTGAATTAGAACCCTTGGAACTAAAATAAGTGTGTTTAGAGTCATTTTAATGACTGAAATTGGTCGAAATAAAGCTTCTGAGTAGGAGAAAAAGTCTGTAAAAATGTCAATTTTGGTCACATTAAGGCTTTAAAAAGTAGTTATTCAACATGAGGCACAGTCCAAATGACATTTTGATGCAATTTTTCTACAGTCCAGAAATTCAATTTTCTGAGGAAAAACGATGACCCGTGACCTGTCGAACTTTCTTCAGATGGTCAGAAATGGTAATTTTTTAATGTTTAATTTTTTGACTGTAAATGACTATTGCATGTGAATGATCACTTTTGGAACTAAAATAAGTGTATTTAGAGTCATTTTAATTCCTGAAATTGGTCGAAATAGAAGCTTCAGTGTAGGAGAAAAAGTCTGTAAAAATGGCAATTTTGGTCACATTGAGGCTTTAAAAAGTAGTTATTCAACATGAGGCACAATCCAAATGACATTTTGAATCAATTTTTCAACAGTCCAAAAAATCAATTTTCTGATGAAAAACGATGACCCGTGACCTGTCGAACTTTCCCCAGATGGTCAGAAATGGTCATATTTTAATGATGAATCTTTTGACTGTAAATGACGATTGTATGTGAATGATCACTTTTGGAACAAAAAAATGTGTGTTTACATTCATTTTAATGCCTGAAATTGGTTGAAATAGCAGCTTCTGAGTAGGAGAAAAAGTCTGTAAAAATGGCAATTTTGGTCACATTGAGGCTTTAAAAAGTAGTTATTCAACATGAGGCACAATCCAAATGACATTTTGAATCAATTTTTCTACAGTCCAGAAAATCAATTTTCTGAGGAAAAAGTTGACCCGTGACCTGTAGAACTTTCTCCAGATGGTTAGAAATGGTAATTTTTTAATGTTTAATTTTTTGACTGTAAACGGCTATTGCATGTGAATTATCACTTTTGGAACTAAAATAAGTGTATTTAGAGTCATTATAATGCCTGAAAGTGGTCGAAATAAAGCTTCTGAGTAAGAGAAAAAGTCTGTAAAAATGGCAATTTTGGTCACACTGAGGCTTTAAAAAGTAATTATACAACATAAGGCACAATCCAAATGACATTTTGAATCAATTTATCCACAGTCAAAAAAATCAATTTTCTGATGAAAAATGATGATCCGTGACCTTTTGAACCTTCTCCAGATGGTCAGAAATGGTAAGTTTTTTAATGTTGAATTTTTTTACTGTAAATGATTATTGCATGTGAATTAGAACTCTTGGAACTAAAATAGGTGTGTTTAGAGTCATTTTAATGCCTGAAATTTGTCAAAATATAATCTTCAGTGTAGGAAAAAAAGTCTGTAAAAATGGCAATTTTGGTTACATTGAGGCTTTAAAAAGTAGTTATTCAACATGAGGCACAATCCAAATGACATTCTGATTCAATTTTTCTACAGTCCAGAAAATCAATTTTCTGAGGAAAAACGATGACCCGTGACCTGTCGAACTTTCGCCAGATGGTTAGAAATGGAATTTTTGTAATGTTTTGTCTGTTGACTGTAAATGACTATTGCATGTGAATTAGAACTCTTGGAACTAAAATAAGTGTGTTTAGAGTCATTTTAATGCCTGAAATTGGTCGAAATAGAAGCTTCTGAGTAGGAGAAAAGTCTGTAAAAATGGCAATTTTGGTCACATTGAGGCTTTAAAAAGTAGTTATTCAACATGAGGCACAATCCAAATGACATTTTGAATCAATTTTTCTACAGTCCAGAAAATCAATTTTCTGAGGAAAAAGTTGACCCGTGACCTGTCGAACTTTCTCCAGATGGTTAGAAATGGTAATTTTTTAATGTTTAATTTTTTGACTGTAAACGACTATTGCATGTGAATTGTCACTTTTGGAACTAAAATAAGTGTATTTAGAGTCAATATAATGCCTGAAAGTGGTCGAAAAAAAGCTTCTGACTAGGAGAAAAAGTCTGTAAAAATGGCAATTTTGGTCACACTGAGGCTTTAAAAAGTAATTATACAACATAAGGCACAATCCAAATGACATTTTGAATCAATTTTTCCACATTCAAAAAAATCCATTTTCTGATGAAAAACGATGATCCGTGACGTTTTGAACTTTCTCCAGATGGTCAGAAATGGTAATTTTTTGTTTAATTTTTTTACTGTAAACGACTACTGCATGTGAATTATCACTTTTGGAACTAAAATAAGTGTATTTAGAGTCACTATAATGCCTGAAATTGGTCGAAATAAAGCTTCTGAGTAGGAGAAAAAGTCTGTAAAAATGGCAATTTGTGTCACACTGAGGCTTTAAAAAGTAATTATACAACATAAGGCACAATCCAAATGACATTTTGAATCAATTTTTCCACAGTCAAAAAAATCAATTTTCTGATGAAAAATGATGATCCGTGACCTTTTGAACCTTCTCCAGATGGTCAGAAATGGTAATTTTTTAATGTTGAATTTTTTTACTGTAAATGACTATTGCATGTGAATTAGAACTCTTGGAACTAAAATAAGTGTATTTAGAGTCATTTTAATTCCTGAAATTGGTCGAAATAGAAGCTTCAGTGTAGGAGAAAAAGTCTGTAAAAATGGCAATTTTGGTCACATTGAGGCTTTAAAAAGTAGTTATTCAACATGAGGCACAATCCAAATGACATTTTGAATCAATTTTTCAACAGTCCAAAAAATCAATTTTCTGATGAAAAACGATGACCCGTGACCTGTCGAACTTTCCCCAGATGGTCAGAAATGGTAATATTTTAATGATGAATCTTTTGACTGTAAATGACGATTGTATGTGAATGATCACTTTTGGAACAAAAAAATGTGTGTTTACATTCATTTTAATGCCTGAAATTGGTTGAAATAGCAGCTTCTGAGTAGGAGAAAAAGTCTGTAAAAATGGCAATTTTGGTCACATTGAGGCTTTAAAAAGTAGTTATTCAACATGAGGCACAATCCAAATGACATTTTGAATCAATTTTTTTACAGTCCAGAAAATCAATTTTCTGAGGAAAAAGTTGACCCGTGACCTGTAGAACTTTCTCCAGATGGTTAGAAATGGTAATTTTTTAATGTTTAATTTTTTGACTGTAAACGGCTATTGCATGTGAATTATCACTTTTGGAACTAAAATAAGTGTATTTAGAGTCATTATAATGCCTGAAAGTGGTCGAAATAAAGCTTCTGAGTAAGAGAAAAAGTCTGTAAAAATGGCAATTTTGGTCACACTGAGGCTTTAAAAAGTAATTATACAACATAAGGCACAATCCAAATGACATTTTGAATCAATTTTTCCACAGTCAAAAAAATCAATTTTCTGATGAAAAATGATGATCCGTGACCTTTTGAACCTTCTCCAGATGGTCAGAAATGGTAAGTTTTTTAATGTTGAATTTTTTTACTGTAAATGACTATTGCATGTGAATTAGAACTCTTGGAACTAAAATAGGTGTGTTTAGAGTCATTTTAATGCCTGAAATTTGTCGAAATATAATCTTCAGTGTAGGAGAAAAAGTTTGTAAAAATGGCAATTTTGGTTACATTGAGGCTTTAAAAAGTAGTTATTCAACATGAGGCACAATCCAAATGACATTCTGATTCAATTTTTCTACAGTCCAGAAAATCAATTTTCTGAGGAAAAACGATGACCCGTGACCTGTCGAACTTTCTCCAGATGGTTAGAAATGGAATTTTTGTAATGTTTTGTCTGTTGACTGTAAATGACTATTGCATGTGAATTAGAACTCTTGGAACTAAAATAAGTGTGTTTAGAGTCATTTTAATGCCTGAAATTGGTCGAAATAGAAGCTTCTGAGTAGGAGAAAAGTCTGTAAAAATGGCAATTTTGGTCACATTGAGGCTTTAAAAAGTAGTTATTCAACATGAGGCACAATCCAAATGACATTTTGAATCAATTTTTCTACAGTCCAGAAAATCAATTTTCTGAGGAAAAAGTTGACCCGTGACCTGTCGAACTTTCTCCAGATGGTTAGAAATGGTAATTTTTTAATGTTTAATTTTTTGACTGTAAACGACTATTGCATGTGAATTGTCACTTTTGGAACTAAAATAAGTGTATTTAGAGTCAATATAATGCCTGAAAGTGGTCGAAAAAAAGCTTCTGACTAGGAGAAAAAGTCTGTAAAAATGGCAATTTTGGTCACACTGAGGCTTTAAAAAGTAATTATACAACATGAGGCACAATCCAAATGACATTTTGAATCAATTTTTCCACAGTCAAAAAAATCCATTTTCTGATGAAAAACGATGATCCGTGACGTTTTGAACTTTCTCCAGATGGTCAGAAATGGTAATTTTTTGTTTAATTTTTTTACTGTAAACGACTACTGCATGTGAATTATCACTTTTGGAACTAAAATAAGTGTATTTAGAGTCACTATAATGCCTGAAATTGGTCGAAATAAAGCTTCTGAGTAGGAGAAAAAGTCTGTAAAAATGGCATTTTTGGTCACATTGAGGCTTTAAAAAGTAGTTATTCAACATGAGGCACAATCCAAATGACATTCTGAATCAATTTTTCTACAGTCCAGAAAATCAATTTTCTGATGAAAAACGATGATCCGAGACCTGTCGAACTTTCTCCAGATGGTCAGAAAGTGAATTTATTAAATTTTTTCTCTTTTGACTGTAAATGACTATTGCATGTGAATTAGAACCCTTGGAACTAAAATAAGTGTGTTTAGAGTCATTTTAATGACTGAAATTGGTCGAAATAAAGCTTCTGAGTAGGAGAAAAAGTCTGTAAAAATGTCAATTTTGGTCACATTAAGGCTTTAAAAAGTAGTTATTCAACATGAGGCACAGTCCAAATGACATTTTGATGCAATTTTTCTACAGTCCAGAAATTCAATTTTCTGAGGAAAAACGATGACCCGTGACCTGTCGAACTTTCTTCAGATGGTCAGAAATGGTAATTTTTTAATGTTTAATTTTTTGACTGTAAATGACTATTGCATGTGAATGATCACTTTTGGAACTAAAATAAGTGTATTTAGAGTCATTTTAATTCCTGAAATTGGTCGAAATAGAAGCTTCAGTGTAGGAGAAAAAGTCTGTAAAAATGGCAATTTTGGTCACATTGAGGCTTTAAAAAGTAGTTATTCAACATGAGGCACAATCCAAATGACATTTTGAATCAATTTTTCAACAGTCCAAAAAATCAATTTTCTGATGAAAAACGATGACCCGTGACCTGTCGAACTTTCCCCAGATGGTCAGAAATGGTCATATTTTAATGATGAATCTTTTGACTGTAAATGACGATTGTATGTGAATGATCACTTTTGGAACAAAAAAATGTGTGTTTACATTCATTTTAATGCCTGAAATTGGTTGAAATAGCAGCTTCTGAGTAGGAGAAAAAGTCTGTAAAAATGGCAATTTTGGTCACATTGAGGCTTTAAAAAGTAGTTATTCAACATGAGGCACAATCCAAATGACATTTTGAATCAATTTTTCTACAGTCCAGAAAATCAATTTTCTGAGGAAAAAGTTGACCCGTGACCTGTAGAACTTTCTCCAGATGGTTAGAAATGGTAATTTTTTAATGTTTAATTTTTTGACTGTAAACGGCTATTGCATGTGAATTATCACTTTTGGAACTAAAATAAGTGTATTTAGAGTCATTATAATGCCTGAAAGTGGTCGAAATAAAGCTTCTGAGTAAGAGAAAAAGTCTGTAAAAATGGCAATTTTGGTCACACTGAGGCTTTAAAAAGTAATTATACAACATAAGGCACAATCCAAATGACATTTTGAATCAATTTTTCCACAGTCAAAAAAATCAATTTTCTGATGAAAAATGATGATCCGTGACCTTTTGAACCTTCTCCAGATGGTCAGAAATGGTAAGTTTTTCAATGTTGAATTTTTTTACTGTAAATGACTATTGCATGTGAATTAGAACTCTTGGAACTAAAATAGGTGTGTTTAGAGTCATTTTAATGCCTGAAATTTGTCGAAATATAATCTTCAGTGTAGGAGAAAAAGTTTGTAAAAATGGCAATTTTGGTTACATTGAGGCTTTAAAAAGTAGTTATTCAACATGAGGCACAATCCAAATGACATTCTGATTCAATTTTTCTACAGTCCAGAAAATCAATTTTCTGAGGAAAAACGATGACCCGTGACCTGTCGAACTTTCTCCAGATGGTTAGAAATGGAATTTTTGTAATGTTTTGTCTGTTGACTGTAAATGACTATTGCATGTGAATTAGAACTCTTGGAACTAAAATAAGTGTGTTTAGAGTCATTTTAATGCCTGAAATTGGTCGAAATAGAAGCTTCTGAGTAGGAGAAAAGTCTGTAAAAATGGCAATTTTGGTCACATTGAGGCTTTAAAAAGTAGTTATTCAACAAGAGGCACAATCCAAATGACATTTTGAATCAATTTTTCTACAGTCCAGAAAATCAATTTTCTGAGGAAAAAGTTGACCCGTGACCTGTCGAACTTTCTCCAGATGGTTAGAAATGGTAATTTTTTAATGTTTAATTTTTTGACTGTAAACGACTATTGCATGTGAATTGTCACTTTTGGAACTAAAATAAGTGTATTTAGAGTCAATATAATGCCTGAAAGTGGTCGAAAAAAAGCTTCTGACTAGGAGAAAAAGTCTGTAAAAATGGCAATTTTGGTCACACTGAGGCTTTAAAAAGTAATTATACAACATGAGGCACAATCCAAATGACATTTTAAATCAATTTTTCCACAGTCAAAAAAATCCATTTTCTGATGAAAAACGATGATCCGTGACGTTTTGAACTTTCTCCAGATGGTCAGAAATGGTAATTTTTTGTTTAATTTTTTTACTGTAAACGACTACTGCATGTGAATTATCACTTTTGGAACTAAAATAAGTGTATTTAGAGTCACTATAATGCCTGAAATTGGTCGAAATAAAGCTTCTGAGTAGGAGAAAAAGTCTGTAAAAATGGCATTTTTGGTCACATTGAGGCTTTAAAAAGTAGTTATTCAACATGAGGCACAATCCAAATGACATTCTGAATCAATTTTTCTACAGTCCAGAAAATCAATTTTCTGATGAAAAACGATGATCCGAGACCTGTCGAACTTTCTCCAGATGGTCAGAAAGTGAATTTATTAAATTTTTTCTCTTTTGACTGTAAATGACTATTGCATGTGAATTAGAACCCTTGGAACTAAAATAAGTGTGTTTAGAGTCATTTTAATGACTGAAATTGGTCGAAATAAAGCTTCTGAGTAGGAGAAAAAGTCTGTAAAAATGTCAATTTTGGTCACATTAAGGCTTTAAAAAGTAGTTATTCAACATGAGGCACAGTCCAAATGACATTTTGATGCAATTTTTCTACAGTCCAGAAATTCAATTTTCTGAGGAAAAACGATGACCCGTGACCTGTCGAACTTTCTTCAGATGGTCAGAAATGGTAATTTTTTAATGTTTAATTTTTTGACTGTAAATGACTATTGCATGTGAATGATCACTTTTGGAACTAAAATAAGTGTATTTAGAGTCATTTTAATTCCTGAAATTGGTCGAAATAGAAGCTTCAGTGTAGGAGAAAAAGTCTGTAAAAATGGCAATTTTGGTCACATTGAGGCTTTAAAAAGTAGTTATTCAACATGAGGCACAATCCAAATGACATTTTGAATCAATTTTTCAACAGTCCAAAAAATCAATTTTCTGATGAAAAACGATGACCCGTGACCTGTCGAACTTTCCCCAGATGGTCAGAAATGGTCATATTTTAATGATGAATCTTTTGACTGTAAATGACGATTGTATGTGAATGATCACTTTTGGAACAAAAAAATGTGTGTTTACATTCATTTTAATGCCTGAAATTGGTTGAAATAGCAGCTTCTGAGTAGGAGAAAAAGTCTGTAAAAATGGCAATTTTGGTCACATTGAGGCTTTAAAAAGTAGTTATTCAACATGAGGCACAATCCAAATGACATTTTGAATCAATTTTTCTACAGTCCAGAAAATCAATTTTCTGAGGAAAAAGTTGACCCGTGACCTGTAGAACTTTCTCCAGATGGTTAGAAATGGTAATTTTTTAATGTTTAATTTTTTGACTGTAAACGGCTATTGCATGTGAATTATCACTTTTGGAACTAAAATAAGTGTATTTAGAGTCATTATAATGCCTGAAAGTGGTCGAAATAAAGCTTCTGAGTAAGAGAAAAAGTCTGTAAAAATGGCAATTTTGGTCACACTGAGGCTTTAAAAAGTAATTATACAACATAAGGCACAATCCAAATGACATTTTGAATCAATTTATCCACAGTCAAAAAAATCAATTTTCTGATGAAAAATGATGATCCGTGACCTTTTGAACCTTCTCCAGATGGTCAGAAATGGTAAGTTTTTTAATGTTGAATTTTTTTACTGTAAATGATTATTGCATGTGAATTAGAACTCTTGGAACTAAAATAGGTGTGTTTAGAGTCATTTTAATGCCTGAAATTTGTCAAAATATAATCTTCAGTGTAGGAAAAAAAGTCTGTAAAAATGGCAATTTTGGTTACATTGAGGCTTTAAAAAGTAGTTATTCAACATGAGGCACAATCCAAATGACATTCTGATTCAATTTTTCTACAGTCCAGAAAATCAATTTTCTGAGGAAAAACGATGACCCGTGACCTGTCGAACTTTCGCCAGATGGTTAGAAATGGAATTTTTGTAATGTTTTGTCTGTTGACTGTAAATGACTATTGCATGTGAATTAGAACTCTTGGAACTAAAATAAGTGTGTTTAGAGTCATTTTAATGCCTGAAATTGGTCGAAATAGAAGCTTCTGAGTAGGAGAAAAGTCTGTAAAAATGGCAATTTTGGTCACATTGAGGCTTTAAAAAGTAGTTATTCAACATGAGGCACAATCCAAATGACATTTTGAATCAATTTTTCTACAGTCCAGAAAATCAATTTTCTGAGGAAAAAGTTGACCCGTGACCTGTCGAACTTTCTCCAGATGGTTAGAAATGGTAATTTTTTAATGTTTAATTTTTTGACTGTAAACGACTATTGCATGTGAATTGTCACTTTTGGAACTAAAATAAGTGTATTTAGAGTCAATATAATGCCTGAAAGTGGTCGAAAAAAAGCTTCTGACTAGGAGAAAAAGTCTGTAAAAATGGCAATTTTGGTCACACTGAGGCTTTAAAAAGTAATTATACAACATAAGGCACAATCCAAATGACATTTTGAATCAATTTTTCCACATTCAAAAAAATCCATTTTCTGATGAAAAACGATGATCCGTGACGTTTTGAACTTTCTCCAGATGGTCAGAAATGGTAATTTTTTGTTTAATTTTTTTACTGTAAACGACTACTGCATGTGAATTATCACTTTTGGAACTAAAATAAGTGTATTTAGAGTCACTATAATGCCTGAAATTGGTCGAAATAAAGCTTCTGAGTAGGAGAAAAAGTCTGTAAAAATGGCAATTTGTGTCACACTGAGGCTTTAAAAAGTAATTATACAACATAAGGCACAATCCAAATGACATTTTGAATCAATTTTTCCACAGTCAAAAAAATCAATTTTCTGATGAAAAATGATGATGCGTGACCTTTTGAACCTTCTCCAGATGGTCAGAAATGGTAATTTTTTAATGTTGAATTTTTTTACTGTAAATGACTATTGCATGTGAATTAGAACTCTTGGAACTAAAATAGGTGTGTTTAGAGTCATTTTAATGGCTGAAATTTGTCGAAATATAGTCTTCAGTGTAGGAGAAAAAGTCTGTAAAAATGGCATTTTTGGTTACATTGAGGCTTTAAAAAGTAGTTATTCAACATGAGGCACAATCCAAATGACACTCTGAATCAATTTTTCTACAGTCCACAAAATCAATTTTCTGAGGAAAAACGATGACCCGTGACCTGTCGAACTTTCTCCAGATGGTTAGAAATGGAATTTTTGTAATGTTTTGTCTGTTGACTGTAAATGACTATTGCATGTGAATTAGAACTCTTGGAACTAAAATAAGTGTGTTTAGAGTCATTTTAATGACTGAAATTGGTCGAAATAAAGCTTCTGAGTAGGAGAAAAAGTCTGTAAAAATGGCATTTTTGGTCACATTGAGGCTTTAAAAAGTAGTTATTCAATATGAGGCACAATCCAAATGACATTCTGAATCAATTTTTCTACAGTCCAGAAAATCAATTTTCTGATGAAAAACGATGATCCGAGACCTGTCGAACTTTCTCCAGATGGTCAGAAAGTGAATTCATTAAATTTTTTCTCTTTTGACTGTAAATGACTATTGCATGTGAATTAGAACCCTTGGAACTAAAATAAGTGTGTTTAGAGTCATTTTAATGAATGAAATTGGTCGAAATAAAGCTTCTGAGTAGGAGAAAAAGTCTGTAAAAATGTCAATTTTGGTCACATTAAGGCTTTAAAAAGTAGTTATTCAACATGAGGCACAGTCCAAATGACATTTTGATGCAATTTTTCTACAGTCCAGAAATTCAATTTTCTGAGGAAAAACGATGACCCGTGACCTGTCGAACTTTCTTCAGATGGTCAGAAATGGTAATTTTTTAATGTTTAATTTTTTGGCTGTAAATGACTATTGCATGTGAATGATCACTTTTGGAACTAAAATAAGTGTATTTAGAGTCATTTTAATTCCTGAAATTGGTCGAAATAGAAGCTTCAGTGTAGGAGAAAAAGTCTGTAAAAATGGCAATTTTGGTCACATTGAGGCTTTAAAAAGTAGTTATTCAACATGAGGCACAATCCAAATGACATTTTGAATCAATTTTTCAACAGTCCAAAAAATCAATTTTCTGATGAAAAACGATGACCCGTGACCTGTCGAACTTTCCCCAGATGGTCAGAAATGGTAATATTTTAATGATGAATCTTTTGACTGTAAATGACGATTGTATGTGAATGATCACTTTTGGAACAAAAAAATGTGTGTTTACATTCATTTTAATGCCTGAAATTGGTTGAAATAGCAGCTTCTGAGTAGGAGAAAAAGTCTGTAAAAATGGCAATTTTGGTCACATTGAGGCTTTAAAAAGTAGTTATTCAACATGAGGCACAATCCAAATGACATTTTGAATCAATTTTTCTACAGTCCAGAAAATCAATTTTCTGAGGAAAAAGTTGACCCGTGACCTTAGAACTTTCTCCAGATGGTTAGAAATGGTAATTTTTTAATGTTTAATTTTTTGACTGTAAACGGCTATTGCATGTGAATTATCACTTTTGGAACTAAAATAAGTGTATTTAGAGTCATTATAATGCCTGAAAGTGGTCGAAATAAAGCTTCTGAGTAAGAGAAAAAGTCTGTAAAAATGGCAATTTTGGTCACACTGAGGCTTTAAAAAGTAATTATACAACATAAGGCACAATCCAAATGACATTTTGAATCAATTTTTCCACAGTCAAAAAAATCAATTTTCTGATGAAAAATGATGATCCGTGACCTTTTGAACCTTCTCCAGATGGTCAGAAATGGTAAGTTTTTTAATGTTGAAGTTTTTTTACTGTAAATGACTATTGCATGTGAATTAGAACTCTTGGAACTAAAATAGGTGTGTTTAGAGTCATTTTAATGCCTGAAATTTGTCGAAATATAATCTTCAGTGTAGGAAAAATAGTCTGTAAAAATGGCAATTTTGGTTACATTGAGGCTTTAAAAAGTAGTTATTCAACATGAGGCACAATCCAAATGACATTCTGATTCAATTTTTCTACAGTCCAGAAAATCAATTTTCTGAGGAAAAACGATGACCCGTGACCTGTCGAACTTTCTCCAGATGGTTAGAAATGGAATTTTTGTAATGTTTTGTCTGTTGACTGTAAATGACTATTGCATGTGAATTAGAACTCTTGGAACTAAAATAAGTGTGTTTAGAGTCATTTTAATGCCTGAAATTGGTCGAAATAGAAGCTTCTGAGTAGGAGAAAAGTCTGTAAAAATGGCAATTTTGGTCACATTGATGCTTTAAAAAGTAGTTATTCAACATGAGGCACAATCCAAATGACATTTTGAATCAATTTTTCTACAGTCCAGAAAATCAATTTTCTGAGGAAAAAGTTGACCCGTGACCTGTCGAACTTTCTCCAGATGGTTAGAAATGGTAATTTTTTAATGTTTAATTTTTTGACTGTAAACGACTATTGCATGTGAATTGTCACTTTTGGAACTAAAATAAGTGTATTTAGAGTCAATATAATGCCTGAAAGTGGTCGAAATAAAGCTTCTGACTAGGAGAAAAAGTCTGTAAAAATGGCAATTTTGGTCACACTGAGGCTTTAAAAAGTAATTATACAACATAAGGCACAATCCAAATGACATTTTGAATCAATTTTTCCACAGTCAAAAAAATCCATTTTCTGATGAAAAACGATGATCCGTGACGTTTTGAACTTTCTCCAGATGGTCAGAAATGGTAATTTTTTAATGTTTAATTTTTTGACTGTAAATGACGATTGCATGTGAATGATCACTTTTGGAACTAAAATAAGTGTGTTTAGATTCATTTTAATACCTGAAATTGATCGAAATAGAAGCTTCTGAGTAGGAGAAAAAGTCTGTAAAAAGTGGCAATTTTGGTCACGTTGAGGCTTTAAAAAGAAGTTATTCAAGTTTAGGCACAATCCAAATGATATTTTGAATCAATTTTTCAACAGTCCAGAAAATCAATTTTCTGAGGAAAAACGATGACCCGTGACCTGTTGAACTTTCTCCAGATGGTCAGAAATGGTAATTTTTTAATGTTTAATTTTTTGACTGTAAATGACTATTGCATGTGAATGATCACTTTTGGAACTAAAATAAGTGTGTTTAGGTTCATTTTAATGCCTGAAATTGGTCGAAATAGAAGCTTCTGAGTAGGAGAAAAAGTCTGTAAAAATGGCAATTTTGGTCACATTGAGGCTTTTTAAAGTAGTTATTCAACATGAGGCACAATCCAAATGGCATTTTGAATCAATTTTTCAACAGTCCAGAAAATCAATTTTCTGAGGAAAAACGATGACCCGTGACCTGTCGAACTTTCTCCAGATGGTTAGAAATGGAATTTTTGTAATGTTTTGTCTGTTGACTGTAAATGACTATTGCATGTGAATTAGAACTCTTGGAACTAAAATAAGTGTGTTTAGAGTCATTTTAATGCCTGAAATTGGTCGAAATAGAAGCTTCTGAGTAGGAGAAAAAGTCTGTAGAAATGGCAATTTTGGTCACATTAAGGCTTTAAAAAGTAGTTATTCAACATGAGGCACAGTCCAAATGACATTTTGATGCAATTTTTCTACAGTCCAGAAATTCAATTTTCTGAGGAAAAACGATGACCCGTGACCTGTCGAACTTTCTTCAGATGGTCAGAAATGGTAATTTTTTAATGTTTAATTTTTTGACTGTAAATGACTATTGCATGTGAATGATCACTTTTGGAACTAAAATAAGAGTGTTTAGGTTCATTTTAATGTCTGAAATTGGTCGAAATAGAAGCTTCTGAGTAGGAGAAAAAGTCTGTAAAAATGGCAATTTTGGTCACATTGAGGCTTTAAAAAGTAGTTATTCAACATGAGGCACAATCCAAATGACATTTTGAATCAATTTTTCTACAGTCCAAAAAATCAATTTTCTGATGAAAAACGATGACCCGTGACCTGTCGAACTTTCTCCAGATGGTCAGAAATGGTAATTTTTTAATGTTTAATTTTTTGACTGTAAATGACGATGGTATGTGAATGATCACTTTTGGAACAAAAATAAGTGTGTTTAGAGTCATTTTAATGTCTGAAATTGGTCGAAATAGATCTTCTGAGTAGGAGAAAAAGTCTGTAAAAATGGCAATTTTGGTCACATTGAGGCTTTAAAAAGTAGTTATTCAACATGAGGCACAATCCAAATGGCATTTTGAATCAATTTTTCAACAGTCCAGAAAATCAATTTCTAAGGAAAAATGATGACCCGTGACCTGTCGAACTTTCTCCAGATGGTCAGAAATGGTAATTTTTTAATGTTTAATTTTTTTACTGTAAACGACGATGGTATGTGAATTATCACTTTTGGAACTAAAATAAGTGTATTTAGAGTCATTATAATGCCTGAAATTGGTCGAAATAAAGCTTCTGAGTAGGAGAAAAAGTCTGTAAAAATGGCAATTTGTGTCACACTGAGGCTTTAAAAAGTAATCATACAACATAAGGCACAATCCGAATGACATTTTGAACCCATTTTCCCACAGTCAAAAAAATTAATTTTCTGATGAAAAATGATGATCCGTGACGTTTTGAACCTTCTCCAGATGGTCAGAAATGGTAATTTTTTAATGTTGAATTTTTTTACTGTAAATGACTATTGCATGTGAATTAGAACTCTTGGAACTAAAATAAGTGTATTTAGAGTCATTTTAATTCCTGAAATTGGTCGAAATAGAAGCTTCAGTGTAGGAGAAAAAGTCTGTAAAAATGGCAATTTTGGTCACATTGAGGCTTTAAAAAGTAGTTATTCAACATGAGGCACAATCCAAATGACATTTTGAATCAATTTTTCAACAGTCCAAAAAATCAATTTTCTGATGAAAAACGATGATCCGTGACCTGTCGAACTTTCCCCAGATGGTCAGAAATGGTAATATTTTAATGATGAATCTTTTGACTGTAAATGACGATTGTATGTGAATGATCACTTTTGGAACAAAAAAATGTGTGTTTACATTCATTTTAATGCCTGAAATTGGTTGAAATAGAAGCTTCTGAGTAGGAGAAAAAGTCTGTAAAAATGGCAATTTGGGTCACATTGAGGCTTTAAAAAGTAGTTATTCAACATGAGGCACAATCCAAATGGCATTTTGAATCAATTTTTCAACAGTCCAGAAAATCAATTTTCTGAGGAAAAACGATGACCCGTGACCTGTCGAACTTTCTCCAGATGGTTAGAAATGGAATTTTTGTAATGTTTTGTCTGTTGACTGTAAATGACTATTGCATGTGAATTAGAACTCTTGGAACTAAAATAAGTGTGTTTAGAGTCATTTTAATCCTTGAAATTCGTCGAAATAAAAGCTTCTGAGTAGGAGAAAAAGTATGTAAAAATGGCATTTTTGGTCACATTGAGGCTTTAAAAAGTAGTTATTCAACATGAGGCACAATCCAAATGACATTCTGAATCAATTTTTCTACAGTCCAGAAAATCAATTTTCTGATGAAAAACGATGATCCGAGACCTGTCGAACTTTCTCCAGATGGTCAGAAAGTGAATTTATTAAATTTTTTCTCTTTTGACTGTAAATGACTATTGCATGTGAATTAGAACCCTTGGAACTAAAATAAGTGTGTTTAGAGTCATTTTAATGACTGAAATTGGTCGAAATAAAGCTTCTGAGTAGGAGAAAAAGTCTGTAAAAATGGCAATTTTGGTCACATTAAGGCTTTAAAAAGTAGTTATTCAACATGAGGCACAGTCCAAATGACATTTTGATGCAATTTTTCTACAGTCCAGAAATTCAATTTTCTGAGGAAAAACGATGACCCGTGCGTGACCTGTCGAACTTTCTTCAGATGGTCAGAAATGGTAATTTTTTAATGTTTAATTTTTTGACTGTAAATGACTATTGCATGTGAATGATCACTTTTGGAACTAAAATAAGAGTGTTTAGGTTCATTTTAATGTCTGACATTGGTCGAAATAGAAGCTTCTGAGTAGGAGAAAAAGTCTGTAAAAATGGCAATTTTGGTCACATTGAGGCTTTAAAAAGTAGTTATTCAACATGAGGCACAATCCAAATGACATTTTGAATCAATTTTTCTACAGTCCAAAAAATCAATTTTCTGATGAAAAACGATGACCCGTGACCTGTCGAACTTTCTCCAGATGGTCAGAAATGGTAATTTTTTAATGTTTTATTTTTTGACTGTAAATGACGATGGTATGTGAATGATCACTTTTGGAACAAAAATAAGTGTGTTTAGAGTCATTTTAATGTCTGAAATTGGTCGAAATAGATCTTCTGAGTAGGAGAAAAAGTCTGTAAAAATGGCAATTTTGGTCACATTGAGGCTTTAAAAAGTAGTTATTCAACATGAGGCGCAATCCAAATGGCATTTTGAATAAATTTTTCAACAGTCCAGAAAATCAATTTTCTAAGGAAAAACGATGACCCGTGACCTGTTGAACTTTCTCCAGATGGTCAGAAATGGTAATTTTTTAATGTTTAATTTTTTGACTGTAAACGACTACTGCATGTGAATTATCACTTTTGGAACTAAAATAAGTGTATTTAGAGTCATTATAATGCCTGAAATTGGTCGAAATAAAGCTTCTGAGTAGGAGAAAAAGTCTGTAAAAATGGCAATTTGTGTCACACTGAGGCTTTAAAAAGTAATCATACAACATAAGGCACAATCCAAATGACATTTTGAATCAATTTTTCCACAGTCAAAAAAATCAATTTTCTGATGAAAAATGATGATCCGTGACCTTTTGAACCTTCTCCAGATGGTCAGAAATGGTAATTTTTTAATGTTGAATTTTTTTACTGTAAATGACTATTGCATGTGAATTAGAACTCTTGGAACTAAAATAAGTGTATTTAGAGTCATTTTAATTCCTGAAATTGGTCGAAATAGAAGCTTCAGTGTAGGAGAAAAAGTCTGTAAAAATGGCAATTTTGGTCACATTGAGGCTTTAAAAAGTAGTTATTCAACATGAGGCACAATCCAAATGACATTTTGAATCAATTTTTCAACAGTCCAAAAAATCAATTTTCTGATGAAAAACGATGACCCGTGACCTGTCGAACTTTCCCCAGATGGTCAGAAATGGTAATATTTTAATGATGAATCTTTTGACTGTAAATGACGATTGTATGTGAATGATCACTTTTGGAACAAAAAAATGTGTGTTTACATTCATTTTAATGCCTGAAATTGGTTGAAATAGCAGCTTCTGAGTAGGAGAAAAAGTCTGTAAAAATGGCAATTTTGGTCACATTGAGGCTTTAAAAAGTAGTTATTCAACATGAGGCACAATCCAAATGACATTTTGAATCAATTTTTTTACAGTCCAGAAAATCAATTTTCTGAGGAAAAAGTTGACCCGTGACCTGTAGAACTTTCTCCAGATGGTTAGAAATGGTAATTTTTTAATGTTTAATTTTTTGACTGTAAACGGCTATTGCATGTGAATTATCACTTTTGGAACTAAAATAAGTGTATTTAGAGTCATTATAATGCCTGAAAGTGGTCGAAATAAAGCTTCTGAGTAAGAGAAAAAGTCTGTAAAAATGGCAATTTTGGTCACACTGAGGCTTTAAAAAGTAATTATACAACATAAGGCACAATCCAAATGACATTTTGAATCAATTTTTCCACAGTCAAAAAAATCAATTTTCTGATGAAAAATGATGATCCGTGACCTTTTGAACCTTCTCCAGATGGTCAGAAATGGTAAGTTTTTTAATGTTGAATTTTTTTACTGTAAATGACTATTGCATGTGAATTAGAACTCTTGGAACTAAAATAGGTGTGTTTAGAGTCATTTTAATGCCTGAAATTTGTCGAAATATAATCTTCAGTGTAGGAGAAAAAGTTTGTAAAAATGGCAATTTTGGTTACATTGAGGCTTTAAAAAGTAGTTATTCAACATGAGGCACAATCCAAATGACATTCTGATTCAATTTTTCTACAGTCCAGAAAATCAATTTTCTGAGGAAAAACGATGACCCGTGACCTGTCGAACTTTCTCCAGATGGTTAGAAATGGAATTTTTGTAATGTTTTGTCTGTTGACTGTAAATGACTATTGCATGTGAATTAGAACTCTTGGAACTAAAATAAGTGTGTTTAGAGTCATTTTAATGCCTGAAATTGGTCGAAATAGAAGCTTCTGAGTAGGAGAAAAGTCTGTAAAAATGGCAATTTTGGTCACATTGAGGCTTTAAAAAGTAGTTATTCAACATGAGGCACAATCCAAATGACATTTTGAATCAATTTTTCTACAGTCCAGAAAATCAATTTTCTGAGGAAAAAGTTGACCCGTGACCTGTCGAACTTTCTCCAGATGGTTAGAAATGGTAATTTTTTAATGTTTAATTTTTTGACTGTAAACGACTATTGCATGTGAATTGTCACTTTTGGAACTAAAATAAGTGTATTTAGAGTCAATATAATGC
Organism: Triturus cristatus; assembly: GCF_964204655.1. NCBI lineage: Eukaryota > Metazoa > Chordata > Amphibia > Caudata > Salamandridae > Triturus > Triturus cristatus. Next base: position 663,131,287 of record NC_140593.1, read on the forward strand.
CTGAAAGTGGTCGAAAAAAAGCTTCTGACTAGGAGAAAAAGTCTGTAAAAATGGCAATTTTGGTCACACTGAGGCTTTAAAAAGTAATTATACAACATGAGGCACAATCCAAATGACATTTTGAATCAATTTTTCCACAGTCAAAAAAATCCATTTTCTGATGAAAAACGATGATCCGTGACGTTTTGAACTTTCTCCAGATGGTCAGAAATGGTAATTTTTTGTTTAATTTTTTTACTGTAAACGACTACTGCATGTGAATTATCACTTTTGGAACTAAAATAAGTGTATTTAGAGTCACTATAATGCCTGAAATTGGTCGAAATAAAGCTTCTGAGTAGGAGAAAAAGTCTGTAAAAATGGCATTTTTGGTCACATTGAGGCTTTAAAAAGTAGTTATTCAACATGAGGCACAATCCAAATGACATTCTGAATCAATTTTTCTACAGTCCAGAAAATCAATTTTCTGATGAAAAACGATGATCCGAGACCTGTCGAACTTTCTCCAGATGGTCAGAAAGTGAATTTATTAAATTTGTTCTCTTTTGACTGTAAATGACTATTGCATGTGAATTAGAACCCTTGGAACTAAAATAAGTGTGTTTAGAGTCATTTTAATGACTGAAATTGGTCGAAATAAAGCTTCTGAGTAGGAGAAAAAGTCTGTAAAAATGTCAATTTTGGTCACATTCAGGCTTTAAAAAGTAGTTATTCAACATGAGGCACAGTCCAAATGACATTTTGATGCAATTTTTCTACAGTCCAGAAATTCAATTTTCTGAGGAAAAACGATGACCCGTGACCTGTCGAACTTTCTTCAGATGGTCAGAAATGGTAATTTTTTAATGTTTAATTTTTTGACTGTAAATGACTATTGCATGTGAATGATCACTTTTGGAACTAAAATAAGTGTATTTAGAGTCATTTTAATTCCTGAAATTGGTCGAAATAGAAGCTTCAGTGTAGGAGAAAAAGTCTGTAAAAATGGCAATTTTGGTCACATTGAGGCTTTAAAAAGTAGTTATTGAACATGAGGCACAATCCAAATGACATTTTGAATCAATTTTTCAACAGTCCAAAAAATCAATTTTCTGATGAAAAACGATGACCCGTGACCTGTCGAACTTTCCCCAGATGGTCAGAAATGGTCATATTTTAATGATGAATCTTTTGACTGTAAATGACGATTGTATGTGAATGATCACTTTTGGAACAAAAAAATGTGTGTTTACATTCATTTTAATGCCTGAAATTGGTTGAAATAGCAGCTTCTGAGTAGGAGAAAAAGTCTGTAAAAATGGCAATTTTGGTCACATTGAGGCTTTAAAAAGTAGTTATTCAACATGAGGCACAATCCAAATGACATTTTGAATCAATTTTTCTACAGTCCAGAAAATCAATTTTCTGAGGAAAAAGTTGACCCGTGACCTGTAGAACTTTCTCCAGATGGTTAGAAATGGTAATTTTTTAATGTTTAATTTTTTGACTGTAAACGGCTATTGCATGTGAATTATCACTTTTGGAACTAAAATAAGTGTATTTAGAGTCATTATAATGCCTGAAAGTGGTCGAAATAAAGCTTCTGAGTAAGAGAAAAAGTCTGTAAAAATGGCAATTTTGGTCACACTGAGGCTTTAAAAAGTAATTATACAACATAAGGCACAATCCAAATGACATTTTGAATCAATTTTTCCACAGTCAAAAAAATCAATTTTCTGATGAAAAATGATGATCCGTGACCTTTTGAACCTTCTCCAGACGGTCAGAAATGGTAAGTTTTTTAATGTTGAATTTTTTTACTGTAAATGACTATTGCATGTGAATTAGAACTCTTGGAACTAAAATAGGTGTGTTTAGAGTCATTTTAATGCCTGAAATTTGTCGAAATATAATCTTCAGTGTAGGAGAAAAAGTTTGTAAAAATGGCAATTTTGGTTACATTGAGGCTTTAAAAAGTAGTTATTCAACATGAGGCACAATCCAAATGACATTCTGATTCAATTTTTCTACAGTCCAGAAAATCAATTTTCTGAGGAAAAACGATGACCCGTGACCTGTCGAACTTTCTCCAGATGGTTAGAAATGGAATTTTTGTAATGTTTTGTCTGTTGACTGTAAATGACTATTGCATGTGAATTAGAACTCTTGGAACTAAAATAAGTGTGTTTAGAGTCATTTTAATGCCTGAAATTGGTCGAAATAGAAGCTTCTGAGTAGGAGAAAAGTCTGTAAAAATGGCAATTTTGGTCACATTGAGGCTTTAAAAAGTAGTTATTCAACATGAGGCACAATCCAAATGACATTTTGAATCAATTTTTCTACAGTCCAGAAAATCAATTTTCTGAGGAAAAAGTTGACCCGTGACCTGTCGAACTTTCTCCAGATGGTTAGAAATGGTAATTTTTTAATGTTTAATTTTTTGACTGTAAACGACTATTGCATGTGAATTGTCACTTTTGGAACTAAAATAAGTGTATTTAGAGTCAATATAATGCCTGAAAGTGGTCGAAAAAAAGCTTCTGACTAGGAGAAAAAGTCTGTAAAAATGGCAATTTTGGTCACACTGAGGCTTTAAAAAGTAATTATACAACATGAGGCACAATCCAAATGACATTTTGAATCAATTTTTCCACAGTCAAAAAAATCCATTTTCTGATGAAAAACGATGATCCGTGACGTTTTGAACTTTCTCCAGATGGTCAGAAATGGTAATTTTTTGTTTAATTTTTTTACTGTAAACGACTACTGCATGTGAATTATCACTTTTGGAACTAAAATAAGTGTATTTAGAGTCACTATAATGCCTGAAATTGGTCGAAATAAAGCTTCTGAGTAGGAGAAAAAGTCTGTAAAAATGGCATTTTTGGTCACATTGAGGCTTTAAAAAGTAGTTATTCAACATGAGGCACAATCCAAATGACATTCTGAATCAATTTTTCTACAGTCCAGAAAATCAATTTTCTGATGAAAAACGATGATCCGAGACCTGTCGAACTTTCTCCAGATGGTCAGAAAGTGAATTTATTAAATTTTTTCTCTTTTGACTGTAAATGACTATTGCATGTGAATTAGAACCCTTGGAACTAAAATAAGTGTGTTTAGAGTCATTTTAATGACTGAAATTGGTCGAAATAAAGCTTCTGAGTAGGAGAAAAAGTCTGTAAAAATGTCAATTTTGGTCACATTAAGGCTTTAAAAAGTAGTTATTCAACATGAGGCACAGTCCAAATGACATTTTGATGCAATTTTTCTACAGTCCAGAAATTCAATTTTCTGAGGAAAAACGATGACCCGTGACCTGTCGAACTTTCTTCAGATGGTCAGAAATGGTAATTTTTTAATGTTTAATTTTTTGACTGTAAATGACTATTGCATGTGAATGATCACTTTTGGAACTAAAATAAGTGTATTTAGAGTCATTTTAATTCCTGAAATTGGTCGAAATAGAAGCTTCAGTGTAGGAGAAAAAGTCTGTAAAAATGGCAATTTTGGTCACATTGAGGCTTTAAAAAGTAGTTATTCAACATGAGGCACAATCCAAATTACATTTTGAATCAATTTTTCAACAGTCCAAAAAATCAATTTTCTGATGAAAAACGATGACCCGTGACCTGTCGAACTTTCCCCAGATGGTCAGAAATGGTCATATTTTAATGATGAATCTTTTGACTGTAAATGACGATTGTATGTGAATGATCACTTTTGGAACAAAAAAATGTGTGTTTACATTCATTTTAATGCCTGAAATTGGTTGAAATAGCAGCTTCTGAGTAGGAGAAAAAGTCTGTAAAAATGGCAATTTTGGTCACATTGAGGCTTTAAAAAGTAGTTATTCAACATGAGGCACAATCCAAATGACATTTTGAATCAATTTTTCTACAGTCCAGAAAATCAATTTTCTGAGGAAAAAGTTGACCCGTGACCTGTAGAACTTTCTCCAGATGGTTAGAAATGGTAATTTTTTAATGTTTAATTTTTTGACTGTAAACGGCTATTGCATGTGAATTATCACTTTTGGAACTAAAATAAGTGTATTTAGAGTCATTATAATGCCTGAAAGTGGTCGAAATAAAGCTTCTGAGTAAGAGAAAAAGTCTGTAAAAATGGCAATTTTGGTCACACTGAGGCTTTAAAAAGTAATTATACAACATAAGGCACAATCCAAATGACATTTTGAATCAATTTATCCACAGTCAAAAAAATCAATTTTCTGATGAAAAATGATGATCCGTGACCTTTTGAACCTTCTCCAGATGGTCAGAAATGGTAAGTTTTTTAATGTTGAATTTTTTTACTGTAAATGATTATTGCATGTGAATTAGAACTCTTGGAACTAAAATAGGTGTGTTTAGAGTCATTTTAATGCCTGAAATTTGTCAAAATATAATCTTCAGTGTAGGAAAAAAAGTCTGTAAAAATGGCAATTTTGGTTACATTGAGGCTTTAAAAAGTAGTTATTCAACATGAGGCACAATCCAAATGACATTCTGATTCAATTTTTCTACAGTCCAGAAAATCAATTTTCTGAGGAAAAACGATGACCCGTGACCTGTCGAACTTTCTCCAGATGGTTAGAAATGGAATTTTTGTAATGTTTTGTCTGTTGACTGTAAATGACTATTGCATGTGAATTAGAACTCTTGGAACTAAAATAAGTGTGTTTAGAGTCATTTTAATGCCTGAAATTGGTCGAAATAGAAGCTTCTGAGTAGGAGAAAAGTCTGTAAAAATGGCAATTTTGGTCACATTGAGGCTTTAAAAAGTAGTTATTCAACATGAGGCACAATCCAAATGACATTTTGAATCAATTTTTCTACAGTCCAGAAAATCAATTTTCTGAGGAAAAAGTTGACCCGTGACCTGTCGAACTTTCTCCAGATGGTTAGAAATGGTAATTTTTTAATGTTTAATTTTTTGACTGTAAACGACTACTGCATGTGAATTATCACTTTTGGAACTAAAATAAGTGTATTTAGAGTCACTATAATGCCTGAAATTGGTCGAAATAAAGCTTCTGAGTAGGAGAAAAAGTCTGTAAAAATGGCAATTTGTGTCACACTGAGGCTTTAAAAAGTAATTATACAACATAAGGCACAATCCAAATGACATTTTGAATCAATTTTTCCACAGTCAAAAAAATCAATTTTCTGATGAAAAATGATGATGCGTGACCTTTTGAACCTTCTCCAGATGGTCAGAAATGGTAATTTTTTAATGTTGAATTTTTTTACTGTAAATGACTATTGCATGTGAATTAGAACTCTTGGAACTAAAATAGGTGTGTTTAGAGTCATTTTAATGGCTGAAATTTGTCGAAATATAGTCTTCAGTGTAGGAGAAAAAGTCTGTAAAAATGGCATTTTTGGTTACATTGAGGCTTTAAAAAGTAGTTATTCAACATGAGGCACAATCCAAATGACACTCTGAATCAATTTTTCTACAGTCCACAAAATCAATTTTCTGAGGAAAAACGATGACCCGTGACCTGTCGAACTTTCTCCAGATGGTTAGAAATGGAATTTTTGTAATGTTTTGTCTGTTGACTGTAAATGACTATTGCATGTGAATTAGAACTCTTGGAACTAAAATAAGTGTGTTTAGAGTCATTTTAATGACTGAAATTGGTCGAAATAAAGCTTCTGAGTAGGAGAAAAAGTCTGTAAAAATGGCATTTTTGGTCACATTGAGGCTTTAAAAAGTAGTTATTCAATATGAGGCACAATCCAAATGACATTCTGAATCAATTTTTCTACAGTCCAGAAAATCAATTTTCTGATGAAAAACGATGATCCGAGACCTGTCGAACTTTCTCCAGATGGTCAGAAAGTGAATTCATTAAATTTTTTCTCTTTTGACTGTAAATGACTATTGCATGTGAATTAGAACCCTTGGAACTAAAATAAGTGTGTTTAGAGTCATTTTAATGACTGAAATTGGTCGAAATAAAGCTTCTGAGTAGGAGAAAAAGTCTGTAAAAATGTCAATTTTGGTCACATTAAGGCTTTAAAAAGTAGTTATTCAACATGAGGCACAGTCCAAATGACATTTTGATGCAATTTTTCTACAGTCCAGAAATTCAATTTTCTGAGGAAAAACGATGACCCGTGACCTGTCGAACTTTCTTCAGATGGTCAGAAATGGTAATTTTTTAATGTTTAATTTTTTGGCTGTAAATGACTATTGCATGTGAATGATCACTTTTGGAACTAAAATAAGTGTATTTAGAGTCATTTTAATTCCTGAAATTGGTCGAAATAGAAGCTTCAGTGTAGGAGAAAAAGTCTGTAAAAATGGCAATTTTGGTCACATTGAGGCTTTAAAAAGTAGTTATTCAACATGAGGCACAATCCAAATGACATTTTGAATCAATTTTTCAACAGTCCAAAAAATCAATTTTCTGATGAAAAACGATGACCCGTGACCTGTCGAACTTTCCCCAGATGGTCAGAAATGGTAATATTTTAATGATGAATCTTTTGACTGTAAATGACGATTGTATGTGAATGATCACTTTTGGAACAAAAAAATGTGTGTTTACATTCATTTTAATGCCTGAAATTGGTTGAAATAGCAGCTTCTGAGTAGGAGAAAAAGTCTGTAAAAATGGCAATTTTGGTCACATTGAGGCTTTAAAAAGTAGTTATTCAACATGAGGCACAATCCAAATGACATTTTGAATCAATTTTTCTACAGTCCAGAAAATCAATTTTCTGAGGAAAAAGTTGACCCGTGACCTTAGAACTTTCTCCAGATGGTTAGAAATGGTAATTTTTTAATGTTTAATTTTTTGACTGTAAACGGCTATTGCATGTGAATTATCACTTTTGGAACTAAAATAAGTGTATTTAGAGTCATTATAATGCCTGAAAGTGGTCGAAATAAAGCTTCTGAGTAAGAGAAAAAGTCTGTAAAAATGGCAATTTTGGTCACACTGAGGCTTTAAAAAGTAATTATACAACATAAGGCACAATCCAAATGACATTTTGAATCAATTTTTCCACAGTCAAAAAAATCAATTTTCTGATGAAAAATGATGATCCGTGACCTTTTGAACCTTCTCCAGATGGTCAGAAATGGTAAGTTTTTTAATGTTGAAGTTTTTTTACTGTAAATGACTATTGCATGTGAATTAGAACTCTTGGAACTAAAATAGGTGTGTTTAGAGTCATTTTAATGCCTGAAATTTGTCGAAATATAATCTTCAGTGTAGGAAAAAAAGTCTGTAAAAATGGCAATTTTGGTTACATTGAGGCTTTAAAAAGTAGTTATTCAACATGAGGCACAATCCAAATGACATTCTGATTCAATTTTTCTACAGTCCAGAAAATCAATTTTCTGAGGAAAAACGATGACCCGTGACCTGTCGAACTTTCTCCAGATGGTTAGAAATGGAATTTTTGTAATGTTTTGTCTGTTGACTGTAAATGACTATTGCATGTGAATTAGAACTCTTGGAACTAAAATAAGTGTGTTTAGAGTCATTTTAATGCCTGAAATTGGTCGAAATAGAAGCTTCTGAGTAGGAGAAAAGTCTGTAAAAATGGCAATTTTGGTCACATTGATGCTTTAAAAAGTAGTTATTCAACATGAGGCACAATCCAAATGACATTTTGAATCAATTTTTCTACAGTCCAGAAAATCAATTTTCTGAGGAAAAAGTTGACCCGTGACCTGTCGAACTTTCTCCAGATGGTTAGAAATGGTAATTTTTTAATGTTTAATTTTTTGACTGTAAACGACTATTGCATGTGAATTGTCACTTTTGGAACTAAAATAAGTGTATTTAGAGTCAATATAATGCCTGAAAGTGGTCGAAATAAAGCTTCTGACTAGGAGAAAAAGTCTGTAAAAATGGCAATTTTGGTCACACTGAGGCTTTAAAAAGTAATTATACAACATAAGGCACAATCCAAATGACATTTTGAATCAATTTTTCCACAGTCAAAAAAATCCATTTTCTGATGAAAAACGATGATCCGTGACGTTTTGAACTTTCTCCAGATGGTCAGAAATGGTAATTTTTTAATGTTTAATTTTTTGACTGTAAATGACGATTGCATGTGAATGATCACTTTTGGAACTAAAATAAGTGTGTTTAGATTCATTTTAATACCTGAAATTGATCGAAATAGAAGCTTCTGAGTAGGAGAAAAAGTCTGTAAAAAGTGGCAATTTTGGTCACGTTGAGGCTTTAAAAAGAAGTTATTCAAGTTTAGGCACAATCCAAATGATATTTTGAATCAATTTTTCAACAGTCCAGAAAATCAATTTTCTGAGGAAAAACGATGACCCGTGACCTGTTGAACTTTCTCCAGATGGTCAGAAATGGTAATTTTTTAATGTTTAATTTTTTGACTGTAAATGACTATTGCATGTGAATGATCACTTTTGGAACTAAAATAAGTGTGTTTAGGTTCATTTTAATGCCTGAAATTGGTCGAAATAGAAGCTTCTGAGTAGGAGAAAAAGTCTGTAAAAATGGCAATTTTGGTCACATTGAGGCTTTTTAAAGTAGTTATTCAACATGAGGCACAATCCAAATGGCATTTTGAATCAATTTTTCAACAGTCCAGAAAATCAATTTTCTGAGGAAAAACGATGACCCGTGACCTGTCGAACTTTCTCCAGATGGTTAGAAATGGAATTTTTGTAATGTTTTGTCTGTTGACTGTAAATGACTATTGCATGTGAATTAGAACTCTTGGAACTAAAATAAGTGTGTTTAGAGTCATTTTAATGCCTGAAATTGGTCGAAATAGAAGCTTCTGAGTAGGAGAAAAAGTCTGTAAAAATGGCATTTTTGGTCACATTGAGGCTTTAAAAAGTAGTTATTCAACATGAGGCACAATCCAAATGACACTCTGAATCAATTTTTCTACAGTCCAGAAAATCAATTTTCTGAGGAAAAACGATGACCCGTGACCTGTCGAACTTTCTCCAGATGGTCAGAAATGGTAATTTTTTAATGTTTAATTTTTTGACTGTAAATGACGATGGTATGTGAATGATCACTTTTGGAACAAAAATAAGTGTGTTTAGAGTCATTTTAATGTCTGAAATTGGTCGAAATAGATCTTCTGAGTAGGAGAAAAAGTCTGTAAAAATGGCAATTTTGATCACATTGAGGCTTTAAAAAGTAGTTATTCAACATGAGGCACAATCCAAATGGCATTTTGAATCAATTTTTCCACAGTCCAGAAAATCCATTTTCTGATGAAAAACGATGATCCGTGACGTTTTGAACTTTCTCCAGATGGTCAGAAATGGTAATTTTTTAATGTTTAATTTTTTGACTGTAAATGACGATTGCATGTGAATGATCACTTTTGGAACTAAAATAAGTGTGTTTAGATTCATTTTAATACCTGAAATTGGTCGAAATAGAAGCTTCTGAGTAGGAGAAAAAGTCTGTAAAAAGTGGCAATTTTGGTCACGTTGAGGCTTTAAAAAGAAGTTATTCAAGTTTAGGCACAATCCAAATGATATTTTGAATCAATTTTTCCACAGTCAAAAAAATCAATTTTCTGATGAAAAACGATGATCCGAGACCTGTCGAACTTTCTCCAGATGGTCAGAAATTGAATTTATTAAATGTTTTCTCTTTTGACTGTAAACGGCTATTGCATGTGAATTGTCACTTTTGGAACTAAAATAAGTGTATTTAGAGTCATTATTTTGCCTGAAAGTGGTCGAAATAAAGCTTCTGACTAGGAGAAAAAGTCTGTAAAAATGGCAATTTTGGTCACACTGAGGCTTTAAAAAGTAATTCTACAACATAAGGCACAATACAAATGACATTTTGACTCAATTTTTCCACAGTCAAAAAAATCAATTTTCTGATGAAAAATGATGATCCGTGACCTTTTGAACCTTCTCCAGATGGTCAGAAATGGTAATTTTTTATTGTTGAATTTTTTTACTGTAAATGACTATTGCATGTGAATTAGAACTCTTGGAACTAAAATAGGTGTGTTTAGAGTCATTTTAATGCCTGAAATTTGTCGAAATATAATCTTCAGTGTAGGAGAAAAAGTCGGTAAAAATGGCAATTTTGGTTACATTGAGGCTTTAAAAAGTAGTTATTCAACATGAGGCACAATCCAAATGACATTCTGATTCAATTTTTCTACAGTCCAGAAAATCAATTTTCTGAGGAAAAACGATGACCCGTGACCTGTCGAACTTTCTCCAGATGGTTAGAAATGGAATTTTTGTAATGTTTTGTCTGTTGACTGTAAATGACTATTGCATGTGAATTAGAACTCTTGGAACTAAAATAAGTGTGTTTAGAGTCATTTTAATGCCTGAAATTGGTCGAAATAGAAGCTTCTGAGTAGGAGAAAAGTCTGTAAAAATGGCAATTTTGGTCACATTGAGGCTTTAAAAAGTAGTTATTCAACATGAGGCACAATCCAAATGACATTTTGAATCAATTTTTCAACAGTCCACAAAATCTATTTTCTGGACAAAAACAATGACCCGTGACCTGTCGAACTTTTTCCAGATGGTCAGAAATGGTAATTTTTTAATTTTAAATGTTTTGACTGTAAATGACGATTGCATGTGAATGATCACTTTTGGAACTAAAATAAGTGTGTTTAGATTCATTTTAATACCTGAAATTAGTCGAAATAGAAGCTTCTGAGTAGGAGAAAAAGTCTGTAAAAAGTGGCAATTTTGGTCACGTTAAGGCTTTAAAAAGAAGTTATTCAAGTTTAGGCACAATCCAAATGACATTTTGAATCAATTTTTCTACAGTCAAAGAAATCAATTTTCTGATGAAAAACGATGATCCGAGACCTGTCGAACTTTCTCCAGATGGTCAGAAATTGAATTTATTAAATGTTTTCTCTTTTGACTGTAAATGACTATTGCATGTGAATTAGAACCCTTGGAACTAAAATAAGTGTGTTTAGAGTCATTTTAATGTCTGAAATTGGTCGAAATAGAAGCTTCTGAGTAGGAGAAAAAGTCTGTAAAAATGGCAATTTTGGTCACATTGAGGCTTTAAAAAGTAGTTATTCAACATGAGGCACAATCCAAATGGCATTTTGAATCAATTTTTCAACAGTCCAGAAAATCAATTTTCTGAGGAAAAACGATGACCCGTGACCTGTCGAACTTTCTCCAGATGGTCAGAAAGTGAATTTATTAAATTTTTTCTCTTTTGATTGTAAATGACTATTGCATGTGAATTAGAACCCTTGGAACTAAAATAAGTGTGTTTAGAGTCATTTTAATGACTGAAATTGGTCGAAATAAAGCTTCTGAGTAGGAGAAAAAGTATGTAAAAATGGCATTTGTGGTCACATTGAGGCTTTAAAAAGTAGTTATTCAACATGAGGCACAATCCAAATGACATTCTGAATCAATTTTTCTACAGTCCAGAAAATCAATTTTCTGATGAAAAACGATGATCCGAGACCTGTCGAACTTTCTCCAGATGGTCAGAAAGTGAATTTATTAAATTTTTTCTCTTTTGATTGTAAATGACTATTGCATGTGAATTAGAACCCTTGGAACTAAAATAAGTGTGTTTAGAGTCATTTTAATGACTGAAATTGGTCGAAATAAAGCTTCTGAGTAGGAGAAAAAGTCTGTAAAAATGTCAATTTTGGTCACATTAAGGCTTTAAAAAGTAGTTATTCAACATGAGGCACAGTCCAAATGACATTTTGATGCAATTTTTCTACAGTCCAGAAATTCAATTTTCTGAGGAAAAACGATGACCCGTGACCTGTCGAACTTTCTTCAGATGGTCAGAAATGGTAATTTTTTAATGTTTAATTTTTTGACTGTAAATGACTATTGCATGTGAATGATCACTTTTGGAACTAAAATAAGAGTGTTTAGGTTCATTTTAATGTCTGACATTGGTCGAAATAGAAGCTTCTGAGTAGGAGAAAAAGTCTGTAAAAATGGCAATTTTGGTCACATTGAGGCTTTAAAAAGTAGTTATTCAACATGAGGCACAATCCAAATGACATTTTGAATCAATTTTTCTACAGTCCAAAAAATCAATTTTCTGATGAAAAACGATGACCCGTGACCTGTCGAACTTTCTCCAGATGGTCAGAAATGGTAATTTTTTAATGTTTAATTTTTTGACTGTAAATGACGATGGTATGTGAATGATCACTTTTGGAACAAAAATAAGTGTGTTTAGAGTCATTTTAATGTCTGAAATTGGTCGAAATAGATCTTCTGAGTAGGAGAAAAAGTCTGTAAAAATGGCAATTTTGGTCACATTGAGGCTTTAAAAAGTAGTTATTCAACATAAGGCGCAATCCAAATGGCATTTTGAATACATTTTTCAACAGTCCAGAAAATCAATTTTCTAAGGAAAAACGATGACCCGTGACCTGTTGAACTTTCTCCAGATGGTCAGAAATGGTAATTTTTTAATGTTTAATTTTTTGACTGTAAACGACTACTGCATGTGAATTATCACTTTTGGAACTAAAATAAGTGTATTTAGAGTCATTATAATGCCTGAAATTGGTCGAAATAAAGCTTCTGAGTAGGAGAAAAAGTCTGTAAAAATGGCAATTTGTGTCACACTGAGGCTTTAAAAAGTAATCATACAACATAAGGCACAATCCAAATGACATTTTGAATCAATTTTTCCACAGTCAAAAAAATCAATTTTCTGATGAAAAATGATGATCCGTGACCTTTTGAACCTTCTCCAGATGGTCAGAAATGGTAATTTTTTAATGTTGAATTTTTTTACTGTAAATGACTATTGCATGTGAATTAGAACTCTTGGAACTAAAATAAGTGTATTTAGAGTCATTTTAATTCCTGAAATTGGTCGAAATAGAAGCTTCAGTGTAGGAGAAAAAGTCTGTAAAAATGGCAATTTTGGTCACATTGAGGCTTTAAAAAGTAGTTATTCAACATGAGGCACAATCCAAATGACATTTTGTATCAATTTTTCAACAGTCCAAAAAATCAATTTTCTGATGAAAAACGATGACCCGTGACCTGTCGAACTTTCCCCAGATGGTCAGAAATGGTAATATTTTAATGATGAATCTTTTGACTGTAAATGACGATTGTATGTGAATGATCACTTTTGGAACAAAAAAATGTGTGTTTACATTCATTTTAATGCCTGAAATTGGTTGAAATAGCAGCTTCTGAGTAGGAGAAAAAGTCTGTAAAAATGGCAATTTTGGTCACATTGAGGCTTTAAAAAGTAGTTATTCAACATGAGGCACAATCCAAATGACATTTTGAATCAATTTTTCTACAGTCCAGAAAATCAATTTTCTGAGGAAAAAGTTGACCCGTGACCTGTAGAACTTTCTCCAGATGGTTAGAAATGGTAATTTTTTAATGTTTAATTTTTTGACTGTAAACGGCTATTGCATGTGAATTATCACTTTTGGAACTAAAATAAGTGTATTTAGAGTCATTATAATGCCTGAAAGTGGTCGAAATAAAGCTTCTGAGTAAGAGAAAAAGTCTGTAAAAATGGCAATTTTGGTCACACTGAGGCTTTAAAAAGTAATTATACAACATAAGGCACAATCCAAATGACATTTTGAATCAATTTTTCCACAGTCAAAAAAATCAATTTTCTGATGAAAAATGATGATCCGTGACCTTTTGAACCTTCTCCAGATGGTCAGAAATGGTAAGTTTTTTAATGTTGAATTTTTTTACTGTAAATGACTATTGCATGTGAATTAGAACTCTTGGAACTAAAATAGGTGTGTTTAGAGTCATTTTAATGCCTGAAATTTGTCGAAATATAATCTTCAGTGTAGGAAAAAAAGTCTGTAAAAATGGCAATTTTGGTTACATTGAGGCTTTAAAAAGTAGTTATTCAACATGAGGCACAATCCAAATGACATTCTGATTCAATTTTTCTACAGTCCAGAAAATCAATTTTCTGAGGAAAAACAATGACCCGTGACCTGTCGAACTTTCTCCAGATGGTTAGAAATGGAATTTTTGTAATGTTTTGTCTGTTGACTGTAAATGACTATTGCATGTGAATTAGAACTCTTGGAACTAAAATAAGTGTGTTTAGAGTCATTTTAATGCCTGAAATTGGTCGAAATAGAAGCTTCTGAGTAGGAGAAAAGTCTGTAAAAATGGCAATTTTGGTCACATTGAGGCTTTAAAAAGTAGTTATTCAACATGAGGCACAATCCAAATGACATTTTGAATCAATTTTTCTACAGTCCAGAAAATCAATTTTCTGAGGAAAAAGTTGACCCGTGACCTGTCGAACTTTCTCCAGATGGTTAGAAATGGTAATTTTTTAATGTTTAATTTTTTGACTGTAAACGACTATTGCATGTGAATTGTCACTTTTGGAACTAAAATAAGTGTATTTAGAGTCAATATAATGCCTGAAAGTGGTCGAAAAAAAGCTTCTGACTAGGAGAAAAAGTCTGTAAAAATGGCAATTTTGGTCACACTGAGGCTTTAAAAAGTAATTATACAACATAAGGCACAATCCAAATGACATTTTGAATCAATTTTTCCACAGTCAAAAAAATCCATTTTCTGATGAAAAACGATGATCCGTGACGTTTTGAACTTTCTCCAGATGGTCAGAAATGGTAATTTTTTGTTTAATTTTTTTACTGTAAACGACTACTGCATGTGAATTATCACTTTTGGAACTAAAATAAGTGTATTTAGAGTCACTATAATGCCTGAAATTGGTCGAAATAAAGCTTCTGAGTAGGAGAAAAAGTCTGTAAAAATGGCAATTTGTGTCACACTGAGGCTTTAAAAAGTAATTATACAACATAAGGCACAATCCAAATGACATTTTGAATCAATTTTTCCACAGTCAAAAAAATCAATTTTCTGATGAAAAATGATGATGCGTGACCTTTTGAACCTTCTCCAGATGGTCAGAAATGGTAATTTTTTAATGTTGGATTTTTTTACTGTAAATGACTATTGCATGTGAATTAGAACTCTTGGAACTAAAATAGGTGTGTTTAGAGTCATTTTAATGGCTGAAATTTGTCGAAATATAGTCTTCAGTGTAGGAGAAAAAGTCTGTAAAAATGGCATTTTTGGTTACATTGAGGCTTTAAAAAGTAGTTATTCAACATGAGGCACAATCCAAATGACACTCTGAATCAATTTTTCTACAGTCCAGAAAATCAATTTTCTGAGGAAAAACGATGACCCGTGACCTGTCGAACTTTCTCCAGATGGTTAGAAATGGAATTTTTGTAATGTTTTGTCTGTTGACTGTAAATGACTATTGCATGTGAATTAGAACTCTTGGAACTAAAATAAGTGTGTTTAGAGTCATTTTAATGACTGAAATTGGTCGAAATAAAGCTTCTGAGTAGGAGAAAAAGTCTGTAAAAATTGCATTTTTGGTCACATTGAGGCTTTAAAAAGTAGTTATTCAACATGAGGCACAATCCAAATGACATTCTGAATCAATTTTTCTACAGTCCAGAAAATCAATTTTCTGATGAAAAACGATGATCCGAGACCTGTCGAACTTTCTCCAGATGGTCAGAAAGTGAATTTATTACATTTTTTCTCTTTTGACTGTAAATGACTATTGCATGTGAATTAGAACCCTTGGAACTAAAATAAGTGTGTTTAGAGTCATTTTAATGACTGAAATTGGTCGAAATAAAGCTTCTGAGTAGGAGAAAAAGTCTGTAAAAATGGCAATTTTGGTCACATTAAGGCTTTAAAAAGTAGGTATTCAACATGAGGCACAGTCCAAATGACATTTTGATGCAATTTTTCTACAGTCCAGAAATTCAATTTTCTGAGGAAAAACGATGACCCGTGACCTGTCGAACTTTCTTCAGATGGTCAGAAATGGTAATTTTTTAATGTTTAATTTTTTGACTGTTGTTAGACCTGGCATCATTGGCATGAGTCTCTCCTCCATTTTTTTCTGTTTGCCTCCTCTGTTTACGATGTTTTTGCTGGATTATTGCTTTGGGCACTGTGCCACTGCTGATCAGTGCCACAGTGCAAGTGCTCCCTATGTTAAATTGTTACATTGATTGGTGTTACCATGATTGGCTTGGTTGACTTACTGTTCAGACCCTAGTCTAGTGCACTGCGTGTGCCAAGGGCGTGTAAGTTAACTGCTGCTGGTGGGCTTGCAGCACTGGTTGTGCCACCCACAGAAGCAGCGTGCAGAATGTGTCTCAGGCCTGCCACCGCGGCGCCTGCGTGCAGTCCCTGACTGCCATGTCGACTTGGTAAGGAAACCTACTTACCAGTCTCTAAACCTTCACTTTGCCACATTTCAGACACCTCTATGGTAGGCCCTAGGGCAGGGTGCATTGTTGGTAAAAGATAGGTCATGCCCTGACGTGTGTGGCATGACCTAATAGTGAATTACAGCCATTTTCGTTTTTCACTATTGAAGGGCTACCTGCCTCCAATAGGCCAGACTGGGCAGACTGATTATTAACTCCATTATAATCTATCTGACTCAGGGAGCATGGTAGCAAGTCGAGTTTAGTATCCCTGAACTCAGAATTTAATAACACACCCTTTAGGATGGATGGTTTTTAAATTCTATGTTTGAAAATAGCACTTTTAGAAAGTGGCTATTTTCTTGTCCAACTATCTACCGGTCTCTGCTGGTTTGGTGTGTGTGTCAGGGGCTGGGTGGCTCCAGAGGTCTGAGTGAGTCAGTGTGGGGTGAATGGGGCGTTTACACGTAGAGTGAGGGAAGAGTAGCCTGCCCTGCCTGACACAATACTGGCTCCGCCTCCTGCTGGGCGACTGATAGCCCTGCTCCTGCCAGTGACAATACTGGCTCCGCCTCCTGCTGGGCGGCTGAGGACTCTGCCCTGCTCAGTGAATAGGCCAGGTGCCTCTGCCTGGCAACACCCACAACAAACCTGAGATGGTGGGAATCTCCCTGTTTGGACAAAGGGAACAAAGGAGAAATGGGGTATAAGAGAAGGACCCCTGAACCAAGAACTCAGATCACTTCTGACAAGGAAACCTGTACCAAGGACAAGAAGCCTGCTGATCTAAGGACTTGCCTCCCCTTTCTGCCAGAGTGCTGTTTTGCTGTGGAGGAACCTGAAAGCTGCTTCTTTATTTTTGCCAAGGAACAAGGAGAGAGGAACTTGGTGTGTACTCTCTGAACACTTGCTAGAAAATCTCCAAGGACTGGAAGAGTGCCAGTCTCCTGTTGAAGTCACAGGGCCAAAGGACTTCACCATCTACTGAATTGCTGAATTGCTGGAAAGTGTTGGTTCCAGTACACAAGGGAAAATCTGCAGTCTCGACGCCAGCAGCGACGCCAGTGAGCAGTGGGTATCGGCCCCGGCTCCAAGTGACCCCGTCTCGACGCCGGTATCAACGCCAGTAAGGAGTGAGTATCGGCTCCACCTCCAAGCGACCCCGTCCCGACGCCACTGCTGATCGCATCGACTCGACGCCTTCTCGACGCCGTGAGCGCTGCTCCGGCCCGACATCCCTCGACGCCGCTGCGGATTGACCCGACTCCGAGGCACGATCGACGCCGACCTCGACGCCGACATCTCGACGCCGTGGGTCATCGTTTTCTTCGTTTCTCAAGGTACTGTACTTGTGGGGTCTGTTGCGACTCCAGGCTCGACGTAGCGCTCCTCGCGGTCGACGCCGAACCTTGGGAATCTTGTAGACTCAACGTCGTGTGACTCCTGTGGGGGTTACATTGTTGCCAGAGAACTGTGCTCAGAAGAATACTTTGCTAAAGAACTATTTGCCAAGAAGAAACCTTACTTGAACTATTATTTTTCCTTCCAAAGAGTATTTATTAAGACTGTGGTATATTTTTGTCGTTATTTGGTCTTGTGCTAAGCCTTATATAAAAATACTATTTTTATAATAACTTCTGTGTCGTGTCCATCTGTAGTGTATTCACTTTATTACTGTATGTGGTCATAAATGCTTAACACACTGCCTCTGAGATAAGCCTGTCTGCTCTGCCAAGCTACCAAGGGGGTAGCAGGGGTTATCTGAGTGTGTAATCCCCTTTCCCTGACTAGAGTTGGTAGGTCCCTATTTGTCAGAAGTGTATACCTCTGCCAACTAGAGACCGCCGGTTCTAACATTGGTGGTCAGCGGTGAGGATTTGAACTTTGCATTTATGACTCATGTGCAGTGATTAGTGTACGCTACATAGTGAAAGCAGACCATAACGCAGCCACATTCGGTTTTGGTAGGATTGCCTATTTTTGTTCTCCGCTTTCCTGGATCTGATTTTTTTAAACACTGCCAGTTTTGACCATGGAGAATGCCAGAGCTGCTACACCTGTGGAGATTGTTGTGGGGGAATTTGATAAGGAGAAGATAGATTCCTACGTGCTAAAGGATCTAAAAGGATTTTGCAAGCAGTTTAAAGTTCCTACCGCAGGTCTCACAAGGAAAGACGACTTCCTCAAAGCGCTGAAGGCCTGGTTAGAGGCCAGGAATCCCTCTGATCCGGTGGTGGTACCGGAAGAGGAAGAAGAAGAGGAAGAGGAAGAGCCCACAGGTGGGCCAGTGTCATCTCCAGGCAGTAGTGCGTCCTCTAGGAGCCTTTCCCCCGAAGAATTGGAAGACAGGGAGAAGGAGAGGGGGTACAAGTTAGAAATGGCAAAACTTAAATTAGGAGGGCAGTTGGAATTAGAGAATGCGAGAAGCAAGAGAGAAGCTGAAATGGAGAGCAAAAGATTAGATTTTGAGAGAGAGAAATTAGCGTTTGAACGTGAGAAGATGGTGAGGGAGATGGAGCTTAAAACTAAGAGTTTAGAGTTGAATCCCTCTGGTGGCAGCACTCCATCTGTGCCTGCAGAAAGTAGGTTTTATTTTCCTAAAGATGTGATCAAGGATTACAGTAAGAATGAAGATATTAGCCAATGGTTTAAAGCGTATGAGTTAGCATTGTTGGCCCACCGGGTCCCTGAGAAGGATTGGGGAACGGGGTTGTGGAGCCGCTTTACAAACGAGGGGAGAGATACCTTGTTGAGCCTTCCTGCTGAGGATAGGATGTCTTCTACTCATATGAAAGATGCTTTAATGCTGAGATATGGCTTAACTCCAGAAAAGTACAGACAAACCTTTAGAGAATGTAAGAAGTTGCCTGGTACTACGTGGGTTGAATATGTGTCTTTTTTCTGCAGAACCATGGATGGTTGGATAAAGGGTAGCAAGGTTGATAGTTATGATGCTCTTTATGATTTGTTTGCTTGGGAGCACTTGTCTAATAACTGTTTTCCAGAGCTACGCCAGCACCTTGTTGACAGCAAGCTATCTAACCCTAGAAAACTTGCTGAGGAGGCGGACCGCTGGGTCAGTACCAGGGTCCACAAGGGTCCAGTGGGAGACTCAGCCAAAGGTGGGCAGGGTCCCCAGCAGAAGAGTGGGGGGGACAGGGGTAAACAGAGGGAGTTTCAGAAAGGGCCCCAAAGTAGTCCCCAAGGGAACCAAGGGAAGGGTTCCCAGCCTCCCCCTGTAAAGAAGCCAGAGGCCCCGACAGGTAAACCTGTTCACAGGGGCCCCATGACCTGCTATGCCTGTAAGCAGGTGGGACACCGTTATTATGATCCCCAGTGTCCCATGAAGGATTCGAATGCACCGCCGCGTGCACCCCCTCGTCAGGTAGCGAGTGTAGCCCTGGGAGGGGAGGAGATGGGTGCCCCCGGTGGGTGGGGTCCCGCAGAAAGGTCCCTGGTCTCTTTAGGAGACGTGGAAATGGTCCCTCCAACCCCTCTGCCTAGTAACACTAAGAAATATAGGCAGTGGGTGACCATTAATGGCCATAGGGTGGAAGCTCTCAGAGACACCGGAGCGAGTGTGACAGCTGTCAAGTGTCACTTGGTGTCCAGAGAGCAGGTGGTCCCTCATGCATTCTACCCCGTTGTAGCTGCTGACAACTCACAGAGTCAGTGTGAGGTAGCTCAAGTTCCTTTTGAGTGGGGGGGGGGTCTCAGGTACTCTTCAGGTTGCTGTGAGGCCCGCCATGCCTGTTGATTGTCTCCTGGGCAATGATTTGGAGGACTCCCCTTGGGCTAAGGTGGAGAGAAAAGCGCATCTGGAAATGTTGGGTCTGCCTGAGTGGGTGTGTGCGACCACCCGGTCCATGTCAGTCAGTAAGGGTGTTGATGGGGGCCCGGAGCCTGAAAGTATGGCCCTGGTCCCAACCGTGAAGAGAAGAGGCAGGGGGCGCGGGAAACCGTCCCCCATCGTTCCCGCGGTCCAGGAGGGAGCAGACCCTGAGGGGGATGCCCTGGAACCGACAGGAGAACAAGTGGCCGAACTGGGAGACCTGCCCGAGCTGACCCATTGGCAGCAGGATGGTGGTCCCTCCAGGGAGGAATTTTGTGCTGAACAGAAAGTGTGCCCTTCTCTTGTGGGTATGAGGCAGCAGGCCTCAGCCCAAACGACAGGTGATCAGTCAGGATCACATTGGGTCTACTGGGAGAACGACCTCCTGTATAGCGAGCCTAAGGCTGCTGAACCTGGGTCAGCCCGTGTGCTGGTGGTACCCCAGCGCTTCAGAGCCTTCCTACTGGGGTTGGCTCATGACGTTCCGTTAGCTGGACATCTGGGGCAGGACAAGACCTATGACAGGCTTGTCACCCATTTTTATTGGCCCCAGATGAGAAGGGATTCAGATATCCATTGTAGGACCTGCCAAACTTGCCAGGCAAGTGGGAAAAGTGGGCG
Source organism: Triturus cristatus (assembly GCF_964204655.1). NCBI lineage: Eukaryota > Metazoa > Chordata > Amphibia > Caudata > Salamandridae > Triturus > Triturus cristatus. Next base: position 663,151,954 of record NC_140593.1, read on the forward strand.
GAAGCAGAAGGCTCCCCTCCAACCTTTTCCCGTCGTCAGTACCCCCTTTGAGCGAGTGGGAATTGACATTGTGGGGCCACTGGATCCCAAGACAGCCATGGGCAACAGGTTTATCCTGGTCTTGGTGGACCATGCCACCCGGTACCCGGAAGCCATCCCTCTCCGAACAGTGACGGCCCCCGTGGTGGGACGGGCACTGATGGGTGTTTTCTCCCGCATGGGGTTCCCCAGAGAGGTGGTGTCAGACCGGGGCACCAACTTCATTTCGAATTATATGAAGTCTCTGTGGAAGGAGTGTGGGGTAACCTACAAGTTTACCACTCCTTACCACCCTCAAGGTAACGGGCTGGTTGAGAGATTCAACCGGACCCTAAAAGGCATGATCATGGGTCTTGAAGAACCAATGAGGCGTAAATGGGACGTCCTCTTGCCATGCCTGCTGTTTGCTTACCGTGAGGTACCACAGAAGTCTCTAGGGTTCAGCCCCTTTGAGCTTTTGTACGGTCACCCGGTAAGAGGACCTTTGAGTCTGGTCAAAGAAGGCTGGGAGCAATCTCCCAGGAAACCTCCCCAGGATGTATATAGTTACATGCTGGCCTTTAGGAACCAGACTCGGCGCTTCAGAGATCTTGCTCAGGCAAATCTGGAGGCCAGCCAGGAAGAGATGAAGCGGTGGTACGATCAGAATGCCACTCTGGTGGAGCTTCAACCTGGTCAGAAAGTTTGGGTCATGGCCCCTGTGGAACCTTGTGCGCTCAAGGACAGGTGGACTGGACCATTTGAGGTTGTGGAGAAAAAGAGCGATGTCACCTACTTGGTGGACTTGAAGTCTCCCAGGAACCCCTTAAGGGTCCTGCATGTCAACCGGTTAAAGCCCCACTTAGAAAGGTCCGAAGTGGGCATGCTCCTTGCCACAGATGCTGGGATGGAGGAGGAGAGTGAGCCTCTTCCTGACCTCCTGTGTGCAAAAGAAAAAGATGGGTCAGTGGATGGTGTTGTCCTCTCTGACACACTGACCCCTGAGCAGCAGCAAGATTGTCGCCATCTGTTGGTACAATTCCCTGATCTGTTCTCCTTAATCCCTGGTGTCACTCAGTGGTGTGTCCATGATGTGGACACTGGGGACAGCACTCCTGTGAGGCACAAGGCCTACAGGGTGACTGAAAAGGTCAGAGCATATATCAAGGAGGAGGTCTCCAAGATGTTTGCCTTAGGGGTGGTTGAGTCCTCTAGCAGTCCTTGGGCCAGCCCAGTGGTCTTGGTCCCAAAGGCTGCAGCGCCTGGTGCTTCACCAGAACTTCGGTTCTGTGTGGATTACCGAGGACTCAATTCGGTCACCAAGACTGACGCGCACCCCATCCCCAGAGCTGATGAGCTCATTGATCGGTTGGGGGCTGCCCGGTACCTTAGTACGTTTGATCTAACGTCTGGGTACTGGCAGATCGCCTTGACTGATGGTGCAAAAGAGAGGTCTGCATTCTCCACACCAGATGGGCACTACCAGTTCCGTGTGATGCCCTTTGGGATGAAGAATGCCCCTGCCACATTCCAGAGGTTGGTTAACCAGGTATTGGCTGGGCTGGAAGATTTCAGCGCCGCCTACCTGGACGATATAGCAGTGTTCAGCGCCAGCTGGGAGGAACACTTGCGCCACCTCCAGGAAGTGTTGTTGGCCCTGCGCAGAGCAGGCCTCACAATCAAGGCTAGTAAGTGCCAGATTGGGCAGGGTTCAGTGGTGTACTTGGGCCACCAAGTAGGGAGCGGCAAGGTGGCCCCCCTGCAACCCAAGATAGATACCATCCTGGCTTGGGAACCGCCCAAAACCCAGACTCAGGTGAGAGCCTTCTTGGGTCTCACGGGTTACTACAGGAGGTTTGTCAAGGGGTATGGCAACATTGTGCACCCCTTGACCTCGCTGACTTCCCGGAAGCAGCCGAGACTTGTGATCTGGACTGACGCCTGTCAGAAAGCCTTTGACACCCTGAAAACTGCAATGTGTACAGCACCGGTCCTCCAGGCACCCGACTTTTCAAAAGAATTCATTGTCCAGACGGACGCTTCAGAGCATGGTGTGGGGGCTGTTCTAGCACAGATGAATGAGGAGGGCCGAGACTTACCTGTAGCCTTCATCAGCCGGAGGTTACTTCCCAGGGAACAAAGGTGGAGTGCGATAGAGCGTGAGGCATTTGCTGTGGTCTGGGCGCTGAAGAAGCTAAGACCCTACCTGTTTGGGACTCACTTCCGGGTTCAGACCGACCACAGGCCCCTCAGATGGTTAATGCAGATGAGGGGTGAGAACCCAAAGCTGTTGAGGTGGTCCATTTCCCTACAGGGGATGGACTTTACGGTGGAACACCGCCCTGGTACAGATCACGCCAATGCTGATGGTCTGTCCAGATTTTTCCGCCTTAGTGATGAGGACTCCCTGGGTGAAGGGTAGTTCTCCCCACATTTCAGCTGGAGGGGACACGTGTTAGACCTGGCATCATTGGCATGAGTCTCTCCTCCATTTTTTTCTGTTTGCCTCCTCTGTTTACGATGTTTTTGCTGGATTATTGCTTTGGGCACTGTGCCACTGCTGATCAGTGCCACAGTGCAAGTGCTCCCTATGTTAAATTGTTACATTGATTGGTGTTACCATGATTGGCTTGGTTGACTTACTGTTCAAACCCTAGTCTAGTGCACTGCGTGTGCCAAGGGCGTGTAAGTTAACTGCTGCTGGTGGGCTTGCAGCACTGGTTGTGCCACCCACAGAAGCAGCGTGCAGAATGTGTCTCAGGCCTGCCACCGCGGCGCCTGCGTGCAGTCCCTGACTGCCATGTCGACTTGGTAAGGAAACCTACTTACCAGTCTCTAAACCTTCACTTTGCCACATTTCAGACACCTCTATGGTAGGCCCTAGGGCAGGGTGCATTGTTGGTAAAAGGTAGGTCATGCCCTGACGTGTGTGGCATGACCTAATAGTGAATTACAGCCATTTTCGTTTTTCACTATTGAAGGGCTACCTGCCTCCAATAGGCCAGACTGGGCAGACTGATTATTAACTCCATTATAATCTATCTGACTCAGGGAGCATGGTAGCAAGTCGAGTTTAGTATCCCTGAACTCAGAATTTAATAACACACCCTTTAGGATGGATGGTTTTTAAATTCTATGTTTGAAAATAGCACTTTTAGAAAGTGGCTATTTTCTTGTCGAACTATCTACCGGTCTCTGCTGGTTTGGTGTGTGTGTCAGGGGCTGGGTGGCTCCAGAGGTCTGAGTGAGTCAGTGTGGGGTGAATGGGGCGTTTACACGTAGAGTGAGGGAAGAGTAGCCTGCCCTGCCTGACACAATACTGGCTCCGCCTCCTGCTGGGTGACTGATAGCCCTGCTCCTGCCAGTGACAATACTGGCTCCGCCTCCTGCTGGGCGGCTGAGGACTCTGCCCTGCTCAGTGAATAGGCCAGGTGCCTCTGCCTGGCAACACCCACAACAAACCTGAGATGGTGGGAATCTCCCTGTTTGGACAAAGGGAACAAAGGAGAAATGGGGTATAAGAGAAGGACCCCTGAACCAAGAACTCAGATCAATTCTGACAAGGAAACCTGTACCAAGGACAAGAAGCCTGCTGATCTAAGGACTTGCCTCCCCTTTCTGCCAGAGTGCTGTTTTGCTGTGGAGGAACCTGAAAGCTGCTTCTTTATTTTTGCCAAGGAACAAGGAGAGAGGAACTTGGTGTGTACTCTCTGAACACTTGCTAGAAAATCTCCAAGGACTGGAAGAGTGCCAGTCTCCTGTTGAAGTCACAGGGCCAAAGGACTTCACCATCTACTGAATTGCTGAATTGCTGGAAAGTGTTGGTTCCAGTACACAAGGGAAAATCTGCAGTCTCGACGCCAGCAGCGACGCCAGTGAGCAGTGGGTATCGGCCCCGGCTCCAAGTGACCCCGTCTCGACGCCGGTATCAACGCCAGTGAGGAGTGAGTATCGGCTCCACCTCCAAGCGACCCCGTCCCGACGCCACTGCTGATCGCATCGACTCGACGCCTTCTCGACGCCGTGAGCGCTGCTCCGGCCCGACATCCCTCGACGCCGCTGCGGATTGACCCGACTCCGAGGCACGATCGACGCCAACCTCGACGCCGACATCTCGACGCCGTGGGTCATCGTTTTCTTCGTTTCTCAAGGTACTGTACTTGTGGGGTCTGTTGCGACTCCAGGCTCGACGTAGCGCTCCTCGCGGTCGACGCCGAACCTTGGGAATCTTGTAGACTCAACGTCGTGTGACTCCTGTGGGGGTTACATTGTTGCCAGAGAACTGTGCTCAGAAGAATACTTTGCTAAAGAACTATTTGCCAAGAAGAAACCTTACTTGAACTATTATTTTTCCTTCCAAAGAGTATTTATTAAGACTGTGGTATATTTTTGTCGTTATTTGGTCTTGTGCTAAGCCTTATATAAAAATACTATTTTTATAATAACTTCTGTGTCGTGTCCATCTGTAGTGTATTCACTTTATTACTGTATGTGGTCATAAATGCTTAACACACTGCCTCTGAGATAAGCCTGTCTGCTCTGCCAAGCTACCAAGGGGGTAGCAGGGGTTATCTGAGTGTGTAATCCCCTTTCCCTGACTAGAGTTGGTAGGTCCCTATTTGTCAGAAGTGTATACCTCTGCCAACTAGAGACCGCCGGTTCTAACAACTGTAAATGACTATTGCATGTGAATGATCACTTTTGGAACTAAAATAAGTGTATTTAGAGTCATTTTAATTCCTGAAATTGGTCGAAATAGAAGCTTCAGTGTAGGAGAAAAAGTCTGTAAAAATGGCAATTTTGGTCACATTGAGGCTTTAAAAAGTAGTTATTCAACATGAGGCACAATCCAAATGACATTTTGAATCAATTTTTCAACAGTCCAAAAAATCAATTTTCTGATGAAAAACGATGACCCGTGACCTGTCGAACTTTCCCCAGATGGTCAGAAATGGTAATATTTTAATGATGAATCTTTTGACTGTAAATGACGATTGTATGTGAATGATCACTTTTGGAACAAAAAAATGTGTGTTTACATTCATTTTAATGCCTGAAATTGGTTGAAATAGCAGCTTCTGAGTAGGAGAAAAAGTCTGTAAAAATGGCAATTTTGGTCACATTGAGGCTTTAAAAAGTAGTTATTCAACATGAGGCACAATCCAAATGACATTTTGAATCAATTTTTCTACAGTCCAGAAAATCAATTTTCTGAGGAAAAAGTTGACCCGTGACCTGTAGAACTTTCTCCAGATGGTTAGAAATGGTAATTTTTTAATGTTTAATTTTTTGACTGTAAACGGCTATTGCATGTGAATTATCACTTTTGGAACTAAAATAAGTGTATTTAGAGTCATTTTAATTCCTGAAATTGGTCGAAATAGAAGCTTCAGTGTAAGAGAAAAAGTCTGTAAAAATGGCAATTTTGGTCACATTGAGGCTTTAAAAAGTAGTTATTCAACATGAGGCACAATCCAAATGACATTTTGAATCAATTTTTCAACAGTCCAAAAAATCAATTTTCTGATGAAAAACGATGACCCGTGACCTGTCGAACTTTCCCCAGATGGTCAGAAATGGTAATATTTTAATGATGAATCTTTTGACTGTAAATGACGATTGTATGTGAATAATCACTTTTGGAACAAAAAAATGTGTGTTTACATTCATTTTAATGCCTGAAATTGGTTGAAATAGCAGCTTCTGAGTAGGAGAAAAAGTCTGTAAAAATGGCAATTTTGGTCACATTGAGGCATTAAAAAGTAGTTATTCAACATGAGGCACAATCCAAATGACATTTTGAATCAATTTTTCTACAGTCCAGAAAATCAATTTTCTGAGGAAAAAGTTGACCCGTGACCTGTAGAACTTTCTCCAGATGGTTAGAAATGGTAATTTTTTAATGTTTAATTTTTTGACTGTAAACGGCTATTGCATGTGAATTATCACTTTTGGAACTAAAATAAGTGTATTTAGAGTCATTATAATGCCTGAAAGTGGTCGAAATAAAGCTTCTGAGTAAGAGAAAAAGTCTGTAAAAATGGCAATTTTGGTCACACTGAGGCTTTAAAAAGTAATTATACAACATAAGGCACAATCCAAATGACATTTTGAATCAATTTTTCCAGAGTCAAAAAAATCAATTTTCTGATGAAAAACGATGATCCGTGACCTTTTGAACTTTCTCCAGATGGTCAGAAATGGTACATTTTTAATGTTGAATTTTTTTTACTGTGAATGACTATTGCATGTGAATTAGAACTCTTGGAACTAAAATAAGTGTGTTTAGAGTCATTTTAATTCCTGAAATTGGTCGAAATAGAAGCTTCAGTGTAGGAGAAAAAGTCTGTAAAAATGGCAATTTTGGTCACATTGAGGCTTTAAAATGTAGTTATTCAACATGAGGCACAATCCAAATGGCATTTTGAATCAATTTTTTAACAGTCCAGAAAATCAATTTTCTGAGGAAAAACGATGACCCGTGACCTGTCAAACTTTCTCCAGATGGTCAGAAATGGACATTTTTTATTGTTTTGTCTTTTGAATGTAAATAACTATTGCATGTGAATTAGAACTCTTGGAACTAAAATAAGTGTGCTTAGAGTCATTTTAATGCCTCAAATTGGTCGAAATAGAAGCTTCAGTGTAGGAGAAAAAGTCTGTAAAAATTGCAACTTTGGTCACATTGAGGCTTCAAAAAGTAGTTATTCAACATGAGGCACAATCCAAATGACATTTTGAATCAATTTTTCTACAGTCCAGAAAATCAATTTTCTGAGGAAAAAGTTGACCCGTGACCTGTCGAACTTTCTCCAGATGGTTAGAAATGGTAATTTTTTAATGTTTAATTTTTTGACTGTAAACGACTATTGCATGTGAATTGTCACTTTTGGAACTAAAATAAGTGTATTTAGAGTCATTATAATGCCTGAAAGTGGTCGAAATAAAGCTTCTGACTAGGAGAAAAAGTCTGTAAAAATGGCAATTTTGGTCACACTGAGGCTTTAAAAAGTAATTATACAACATAAGGCACAATCCAAATGACATTTTGAATCAATTTTTCCACAGTCAAAAAAATCAATTTTCTGATGAAAAACGATGATCCGTGACGTTTTGAACTTTCTCCAGATGGTCAGAAATTGTAATTTTTTAATGTTTAATTTTTTGACTGTAAACGACTATTGCATGTGAATTGTCACTTTTGGAACTAAAATAAGTGTATTTAGAGTCATTATAATGCCTGAAAGTGGTCGAAATAAAGCTTCTGACTAGGAGAAAAAGTCTGTAAAAATGGCAATTTTGGTCACACTGAGGCTTTAAAAAGTAATTCTACAACATAAGGTACAATCCAAATGACATTTTGAATCAATTTTTCCACAGTCAAAAAAATCAATTTTCTGATGAAAAATGATGATCCGTGACCTTTTGAACCTTCTCCAGATGGTCAGAAATGGTAAGTTTTTTAATGTTGAATTATTTTTTTACTGTAAATGACTATTGCATGTGAATTAGATCTCTTGGAACTAAAATAGGTGTGTTTAGAGTCATTTTAATGCCTGAAATTTGTCGAAATATAATCTTCAGTGTAGGAGAAAAAGTCTGTAAAAATGGCAATTTTGGTTACATTGAGGCTTTAAAAAGTAGTTATTCAACATGAGGCACAATCCAAATGACATTGTGATTCAATTTTTCCACAGTCCAGAAAATCAATTTTCTGAGGAAAAACGATGACCCGTGACCTGTCGAACTTTCTCCAGATGGTTAGAAATTGAATTTTTGTAATGTTTTGTCTGTTGACTGTAAATGACTATTGCATGTGAATTAGAACTCTTGGAACTAAAATAAGTGTGTTTAGAGTCATTTTAATGCCTGAAATTGGTCGAAATAGAAGCTTCTGAGTAGGAGAAAAGTCTGTAAAAATGGCAATTTTGGTCACATTGAGGCTTTAAAAAGTAGTTATTCAACATGAGGCACAATCCAAATGACATTTTGAATCAATTTTTCTACAGTCCAGAAAATCAATTTTCTGAGGAAAAAGTTGACCCGTGACCTGTCGAACTTTCTCCAGATGGTTAGAAATGGTAATTTTTTAATGTTTAATTTTTTGACTGTAAACGACTATTGCATGTGAATTGTCACTTTTGGAACTAAAATAAGTGTATTTAGAGTCAATATAATGCCTGAAAGTGGTCGAAAAAAAGCTTCTGACTAGGAGAAAAAGTCTGTAAAAATGGCAATTTTGGTCACACTGAGGCTTTAAAAAGTAATTATACAACATAAGGCACAATCCAAATGATATTTTGAATCAATTTTTCCACAGTCAAAAAAATCCATTTTCTGATGAAAAACGATGATCCGTGACGTTTTGAACTTTCTCCAGAGGGTCAGAAATGGTAATTTTTTATGTTTAATTTTTTGACTGTAAACGACTACTGCATGTGAATTACCACTTTTGGAACTAAAATAAGTGTATTTAGAGTCACTATAATGACTGAAATTGGTCGAAATAAAGCTTCTGAGTAGGAGAAAAAGTCTGTAAAAATGGCAATTTGTGTCACACTGAGGCTTTAAAAAGTAATTATACAACATAAGGCACAATCCAAATGACATTTTGAATCAATTTTTCCACAGTCAAAAAAATCAATTTTCTGATGAAAAATGATGATGCGTGACCTTTTGAACCTTCTCCAGATGGTCAGAAATGGTAATTTTTTAATGTTGAATTTTTTTACTGTAAATGACTATTGCATGTGAATTAGAACTCTTGGAACTAAAATAGGTGTGTTTAGAGTCATTTTAATGGCTGAAATTTGTCGAAATATAGTCTTCAGTGTAGGAGAAAAAGTCTGTAAAAATGGCATTTTTGGTTACATTGAGGCTTTAAAAAGTAGTTATTCAACATGAGGCACAATCCAAATGACACTCTGAATCAATTTTTCTACAGTCCAGAAAATCAATTTTCTGAGGAAAAACGATGACCCGTGACCTGTCGAACTTTCTCCAGATGGTTAGAAATGGAATTTCTGTAATGTTTTGTCTGTTGACTGTAAATGACTATTGCATGTGAATTAGAACTCTTGGAACTAAAATAAGTGTGTTTAGAGTCATTTTAATGACTGAAATTGGTCGAAAAAAAGCTTCTGAGTAGGAGAAAAAGTCTGTAAAAATGGCAATTTTGGTCACATTAAGGCTTTAAAAAGCAGTTATTCATCATGAGGCACAGTCCAAATGACATTTTGATGCAATTTTTCTACAGTCCAGAAATTCAATTTTCTGAGGAAAAACGATGACCCGTGACCTGTCGAACTTTCTTCAGATGGTCAGAAATGGTAATTTTTTGTGTTTAATTTTTTGACTGTAAACGACTACTGCATGTGAATTATCACTTTTGGAACTAAAATAAGTGTATTTAGAGTCATTATAATGCCTGAAATTGGTCGAAATAAAGCTTCTGAGTAGAAGAAAAAGTCTGTAAAAATGGCAATTTGTGTCACACTGAGGCTTTAAAAAGTAATTATACAACATAAGGCACAATCCAAATGACATTTTGAATCAATTTTTCCACAGTCAAAAAAATCAATTTTCTGATGAAAAATGATGATGCGTGACCTTTTGAACCTTCTCCAGATGGTCAGAAATGGTAATTTTTTAATGTTGAATTTTTTTACTGTAAATGACTATTGCATGTGAATTAGAACTCTTGGAACTAAAATAGGTGTGTTTAGAGTCATTTTAATGCCTGAAATTTGTCGAAATATAATCTTCAGTGTAGGAGAAAAAGTCTGTAAAAATGGCATTTTTGGTTACATTGAGGCTTTAAAAAGTAGTTATTCAACATGAGGCACAATCCAAATGACACTCTGAATCAATTTTTCTACAGTCCAGAAAATCAATTTTCTGAGGAAAAACGATGACCCGTGACCTGTCGAACTTTCTCCAGATGGTTAGAAATGGAATTTTTGTAATGTTTTGTCTGTTGACTGTAAATGACTATTGCAGGTGAATTAGAACTCTTGGAACTAAAATAAGTGTGTTTAGAGTCATTTTAATGCCTGAAATTGGTCGAAATAGAAGCTTCTGAGTAGGAGAAAAAGTCTGTAAAAATGGCATTTTTGGTCACATTGAGGCTTTAAAAAGTAGTTATTCAACATGAGGCACAATCCAAATGACACTCTGAATCAATTTTTCTACAGTCCAGAAAATCAATTTTCTGAGGAAAAACGATGACCCGTGACCTGTCGAACTTTCTCCAGATGGTCAGAAATGGTAATTTTTTAATGTTTAATTTTTTGACTGTAAATGACGATGGTATGTGAATGATCACTTTTGGAACAAAAATAAGTGTGTTTAGAGTCGTTTTAATGTCTGAAATTGGTCGAAATAGATCTTCTGAGTAGGAGAAAAAGTCTGTAAAAATGGCAATTTTGGTCACATTGAGGCTTTAAAAAGTAGTTATTCAACATGAGGCACAATCCAAATGGCATTTTGAATCCATTTTTCAACAGTCCAGAAAATCAATTTTCTAAGGAAAAACGATGACCCGTGACCTGTCGAACTTTCTCCAGATGGTCAGAAATGGTAATTTTTTAATGTTTAATTTTTTGACTGTAAACGACTACTGCATGTGAATTATCACTTTTGGAACTAAAATAAGTGTATTTAGAGTCATTATAATGCCTGAAATTGGTCGAAAAAAAGCTTCTGAGTAGGAGAAAAAGTCTGTGAAAATGGCAATTTGTGTCACACTGAGGCTTTAAAAAGTAATCATACAACATAAGGCACAATCCAAATGACATTTTGAATCAATTTTTCCACAGTCAAAAAAATCAATTTTCTGATGAAAAATGATGATCCGTGACCTTTTGAACCTTCTCCAGATGGTCAGAAATGGTAATTTTTTAATGTTGAATTTTTTTACTGTAAATGACTATTGCATGTGAATTAGAACTCTTGGAACTAAAATAAGTGTATTTAGAGTCATTTTAATTCCTGAAATTGGTCGAAATAGAAGCTTCAGTGTAGGAGAAAAAGTCTGTAAAAATGGCAATTTTGATCACATTGAGGCTTTAAAAAGTAGTTATTCAACATGAGGCAAAATCCAAATGACATTTTGAATCAATTTTTCAATAGTCCAAAAAATCAATTTTCTGATGAAAAACGATGACCCGTGACCTGTCGAACTTTCCCCAGATAGTCAGAAATGGTAATATTTTAATGATGAATCTTTTGACTGTAAATGACGATTGTACGTGAATGATCACTTTTGGAACAAAAAAATGTGTGTTTACATTCATTTTAATGCCTGAAATTGGTTGAAATAGAAGCTTCTGAGTAGGAGAAAAAGTCTGTAAAAATGGCAATTTTGGTCACATTGAGGCTTTAAAAAGTAGTTATTCAACATGAGGCACAATCCTAATGACATTTTGAATCAATTTTTCTACAGTCCAGAAAATCAATTTTCTGAGGAAAAAGTTGACCCGTGACCTGTAGAACTTTCTCCAGATGGTTAGAAATGGTAATTTCTTAATGTTTAATTTTTTGACTGTAAACGGCTATTGCATGTGAATTATCACTTTTGGAACTAAAATAAGTGTATTTAGAGTCATTATAATGCCTGAAAGTGGTCGAAATAAAGCTTCTGAGTAGGAGAAAAAGTCTGTAAAAATGGCAATTTTGGTCACACTGAGGCTTTAAAAAGTAATTATACAACATAAGGCACAATCCAAATGACATTTTGAATCAATTTTTCCACAGTCAAAAAAATCAATTTTCTGATGAAAAACGATGATCCGTGACCTTTTGAACTTTCTCCAGATGGTCAGAAATGGTAAATTTTTAATGTTGAATTTTTTTACTGTGAATGACTATTGCATGTGAATTAGAACTCTTGGAACTAAAATAAGTGTGTTTAGAGTCATTTTAATGCCTGAAATTGGTCGAAATAGAAGCTTCTGAGTAGGAGAAAAAGTCTGTAAAAATGGCAATTTTGGTCACATTGAGGCTTTAAAAAGTAGTTATTCAACATGAGGCACAATCCAAATGGCATTTTGAATCAATTTTTCAACAGTCCAGAAAATCAATTTTCTGAGGAAAAACGATGACCCGTGACCTGTCAAACTTTCTCCAGATGGTCAGAAATGGAAATTTTTTATTGTTTTGTCTTTTGAATGTAAATAACTATTGCATGTGAATTAGAACTCTTGGAACTAAAATAAGTGTGCTTAGAGTCATTTTAATGCCTCAAATTGGTCGAAATAGAAGCTTCAGTGTAGGAGAAAAAGTCTGTAAAAATGGCAACTTTGGTCATATTGAGGCTTCAAAAAGTAGTTATTCAACATGAGGCACAATCCAAATGACATTTTGAATCTATTTTTCTACAGTCCAGAAAATCAATTTTCTGAGGAAAAAGTTGACCCGTGACCTGTCGAACTTTCTCCAGATGGTTAGAAATGGTAATTTTTTGATGTTTAATTTTTTGACTGTAAACGACTTTTGCATGTGAATTGTCACTTTTGGAACTAAAATAAGTGTATTTAGAGTCATTATAATGCCTGAATGTGGTCGAAATAAAGCTTCTGACTAGGAGAAAAAGTCTGTAAAAATGGCAATTTTGGTCACACTGAGGCTTTAAAAAGTAATTATACAACATAAGGCACAATCCAAATGACATTTTGAATCAATTTTTCCACAGTCAAAAAAATCCATTTTCTGATGAAAAACGATGATCCGTGACGTTTTGAACTTTCTCCAGATGGTCAGCAATGGTAATTTTTTAATGTTTAATTTTTTGACTGTAAATGACGATTGCATGTGAATGATCACTTTTGGAACTAAAATAAGTGTGTTTAGATTCATTTTAATGCCTGAAATTGGTCAAAATAGAAGCTTCTGAGTAGGAGAAAAAGTCTGTAAAAAGTGGCAATTTTGGTCACGTTGAGGCTTTAAAAAGAAGTTATTCAAGTTTAGGCACAATCCAAATGATATTTTGAATCAATTTTTCAACAGTCCAAAAAATCAATTTTCTGATGAAAAACGATGACCCGTGACCTGTCGAACTTTCCCCAGATGGTCAGAAATGGTAATATTTTAATGATGAATCTTTTGACTGTAAATGACGATTGTATGTGAATGATCACTTTTGGAACAAAAAAATGTGTGTTTACATTCATTTTAATGCCTGAAATTGGTTGAAATAGAAGCTTCTGAGTAGGAGAAAAAGTCTGTAAAAATGGCAATTTTGGTCACATTGAGGCTTTAAAAAGTAGTTATTCAACATGAGGCACAATCCTTATGACATTTTGAATCAATTTTTCTACAGTCCATAAAATCAATTTTCTGAGGAAAAAGTTGATCCGTGACCTGTAGAACTTTCTAAAGATGGTTAGAAATGGTAATTTTTTAATGTTTAATTTTTTGACTGTAAACGGCTATTGCATGTGAATTATCACTTTTGGAACTAAAATAAGTGTATTTAGAGTCATTATAATGCCTGAAAGTGGTCGAAATAAAGCTTCTGATTAGGAGAAAAAGTCTGTAAAAATGGCAATTTTGGTCACACTGAGGCTTTAAAAAGTAATTATACAACATAAGGCACAATCCAAATGACATTTTGAATCAATTTTTCCACAGTCAAAAAAATTAATTTTCTGATGAAAAACGATGATCCGTGACCTTTTGAACTTTCTCCAGATGGTCAGAAATGGTAAATTTTTAATGTTGAATTTTTTTACTGTGAATGACTATTGCATGTGAATTAGAACTCTTGGAACTAAAATAAGTGTGTTTAGAGTCATTTTAATGCCTGAAATTGGTCGAAATAGAAGCTTCTCAGTAGGAGAAAAAGTCTGTAAAAATGGCAATTTTGGTCACATTGAGGCTTTAAAAAGTAGTTATTCAACATGAGGCACAATCCAAATGGCATTTTGAATCAATTTTTCAACAGTCCAGAAAATCAATTTTCTGAGGAAAAAGTTGACCCGTGACCTGTAGAACTTTCTCCAGATGGTTAGAAATGGTAATTTTTTAATGTTTAATTTTTTGACTGTAAACGGCTATTGCATGTGAATTATCACTTTTGGAACTAAAATAAGTGTATTTAGAGTCATTATAATGCCTGAAAGTGGTCGAAATAAAGCTTCTGACTAGGAGAAAAAGTCTGTAAAAATGGCAATTTTGGTCACACTGAGGCTTTAAAAAGTAATTATACAACATAAGGCACAATCCAAATGACATTTTGAATCAATTTTTCCACAGTCAAAAAAATCAATTTTCTGATGAAAAATGATGATGCGTGACCTTTTGAACCTTTTCCAGATGGTCAGAAATGGTAATTTTTTAATGTTGAATTTTTTTACTGTAAATGACTATTGCATGTGAATTAGAACTCTTGGAGCTAAAATAGGTGTGTTTAGAGTCATTTTAATGCCTGAAATTTGTCGAAATATAATCTTCAGTGTAGGAGAAAAAGTCTGTAAAAATGGCATTTTTGTTCACATTGAGGCTTTAAAAAGTAATTATACAATATAAGGCGCAATCCAAATGACATTTTGAATCAATTTTTCCACAGTCAAAAAAATCAATTTTCTGATGAAAAACGATGACCCGTGACCTGTCGAACTTTCCCCAGATGGTCAGAAATGGTAATATTTTAATGATGAATCTTTTGACTGTAAATGACGATTGTATGTGAATGATCACTTTTGGAACAAAAAAATGTGTGTTTACATTCATTTTAATGCCTGAAATTGGTTGAAATAGAAGCTTCTGAGTAGGAGAAAAAGTCTGTAAAATGGCAATTTTGGTCACATTGAGGCTTTAAAAAGTAGTTATTCAACATGAGGCACAATCCTAATGACATTTTGAATCAATTTTTCTACAGTCCAGAAAATCAATTTTCTGAGGAAAAAGTTGACCCGTGACCTGTAGAGCTTTCTCCAGATGGTTAGAAATGGTAATTTTTTAATGTTTAATTTTTTGACTGTAAACGGCTATTGCATGTGAATTATCACTTTTGGAACTAAAATAAGTGTATTTAGAGTCATTATAATGCCTGAAAGTGGTCGAAATAAAGCTTCTGAGTAGGAGAAAAAGTCTGTAAAAATGGCAATTTTGGTCACACTGAGGCTTTAAAAAGTAATTATACAACATAAGGCACAATCCAAATGACATTTTGAATCAATTTTTCCACAGTCAAAAAAATCAATTTTCTGATGAAAAACGATGATCCGTGACCTTTTGAACTTTCTCCAGATGGTCAGAAATGGTAAATTTTTAATGTTGAATTTTTTTACTGTGAATGACTATTGCATGTGAATTAGAACTCTTGGAACTAAAATAAGTGTGTTTAGAGTCATTTTAATGCCTGAAATTGGTCGAAATAGAAGCTTCTGAGTAGGAGAAAAAGTCTGTAAAAATGGCAATTTTGGTCACATTGAGGCTTTAAAAAGTAGTTATTCAACATGAGGCACAATCCAAATGGCATTTTGAATCAATTTTTCAACAGTCCAGAAAATCAATTTTCTGAGGAAAAACGATGACCCGTGACCTGTCAAACTTTCTCCAGATGGTCAGAAATGGAAATTTTTTATTGTTTTGTCTTTTGAATGTAAATAACTATTGCATGTGAATTAGAACTCTTGGAACTAAAATAAGTGTGCTTAGAGTCATTTTAATGCCTCAAATTGGTCGAAATAGAAGCTTCAGTGTAGGAGAAAAAGTCTGTAAAAATGGCAACTTTGGTCACATTGAGGCTTCAAAAAGTAGTTATTCAACATGAGGCACAATCCAAATGACATTTTGAATCTATTTTTCTACAGTCCAGAAAATCAATTTTCTGAGGAAAAAGTTGACCCGTGACCTGTCGAACTTTCTCCAGATGGTTAGAAATGGTAATTTTTTAATGTTTCATTTTTTGACTGTAAACGACTATTGCATGTGTATTGTCTCTTTTGGAACTAAAATAAGTGTATTTAGAGTCATTATAATGCCTGAAAGTGGTCGAAATAAAGCTTCTGACTAGGAGAAAAAGTCTGTAAAAATGGCAATTTTGGTCACACTGAGGCTTTAAAAAGTAATTATACAACATAAGGCACAATCCAAATGACATTTTGAATCAATTTTTCTACAGTCAAAAAAATCAATTTTCTGATGAAAAACGATGATCCGAGACCTGTCGAACTTTCTCCAGATGGTCAGAAATTGAATTTATTAAATGTTTTCTCTTTTGACTGTAGATGACTATTGCATGTGAATTAGAACCCTTGGAACTAAAATAAGTGTGTTTAGAGTCATTTTAATGACTGAAATTGGTTGAAATAGAAGCTTCTGAGTAGGAGAAAAAGTCTGTAAAAATGGCAATTTTGGTCACATTAAGGCTTTAAAAAGTAGTTATTCAACATGAGGCACAGTCCAAATGACATTTTGAAGCAATTTTCCAAAGTCCAGAAAATCAATTTTCTGAGGAAAAACGATGACCCGTGACCTGTCGAACTTTCTTCAGATGGTCAGAAATGCTAATTTTTTAATGTTTAATTTTTTGACTGTAAATGACTATTGCCTGTGAATGATCACTTTTGGAACTAAAATAAGTGTGTTTGGGTTCATTTTAATGTCTGAAATTGGTCGAAATAGAAGCGTCTGAGTAGGAGAAAAAGTCTGAAAAAATGGCATTTTTGGTCACATTGAGGCTTTAAAAATTAGTTATTCAACATGAGGCACAATCCCAATGACACTCTGAATCAATTTTTCTACAGTCCAGAAAATCAATTTTCTGAGGAAAAACGATGACCCGTGACCTGTCGAACTTTCTCCAGATTGTTAGAAATGGAATTTTTGTAATGTTTTGTCTGTTGACTGTAAATGACTATTGCATGTGAATTAGAACTCTTGGAACTAAAATAAGTGTGTTTAGAGTCATTTTAATGACTGAAATTGGTCGAAATAAAGCTTCTGAGAAGGAGAAAAAGTCTGTAAAAATGGCAATTTTGGTCACATTAAGGCTTTAAAAAGTAGTTATTCAACATGAGGCACAGTCCAAATGACATTTTGATGCAATTTTTCTACAGTCCAGAAATTCAATTTTCTGAGGAAAAACGATGACCCGTGACCTGTCGAACTTTCTTCAGATGGTCAGAAATGGTAATTTTTTATGTTTAATTTTTTGACTGTAAACGACTACTGCATGTGAATTATCACTTTTGGAACTAAAATAAGTGTATTTAGAGTCATTATAATGCCTGAAATTGGTCGAAATAAAGCTTCTGAGTAGGAGAAAAAGTCTGTAAAAATGGCAATTTGTGTCACACTGAGGCTTTAAAAAGTAATTATACAACATAAGGCACAATCCAAATGACATTTTGAATCAATTTTTCCACAGTCAAAAAAATCAATTTTCTGATGAAAAATGATGATGCGTGACCTTTTGAACCTTTTCCAGATGGTCAGAAATGGTAATTTTTTAATGTTGAATTTTTTTACTGTAAATGACTATTGCATGTGAATTAGAACTCTTGGAGCTAAAATAGGTGTGTTTAGAGTCATTTTAATGCCTGAAATTTGTCGAAATATAATCTTCAGTGTAGGAGAAAAAGTCTGTAAAAATGGCATTTTTGGTTACATTGAGGCTTTAAAAAGTAGTTATTCAACATGAGGCACAATCCAAATGACACTCTGAATCAATTTTTCTACAGTCCAGAAAATCAATTTTCTGAGGAAAAACGATGACCCGTGACCTGTCGAACTTTCTCCAGATGGTTAGAAATAGAATTTTTGTAATGTTTTGTCTGTTGACTGTAAATGACTATTGCATGTGAATTAGAACTCTTGGAACTAAAATAAGTGTGTTTAGAGTCATTTTAATGCCTGAAATTGGTCGAAATAGAAGCTTCTGAGTAGGAGAAAAAGTCTGTAAAAATGGCATTTTTGGCCACATTGAGGCTTTAAAATGTAGTTATTCAACATGAGGCACAATCCAAATGACACTCTGAATCGATTTTTCTACAGTCCAGAAAATCAATTTTCTGAGGAAAAACGATGACCCGTGACCTGTCGAACTTTCTCCAGATGGTCAGAAATGGTAATTTTTTAATGTTTAATTTTTTGACTGTAAATGACGATGGTATGTGAATGATCACTTTTGGAACAAAAATAAGTGTGTTTAGAGTCATTTTAATGTCTGAAATTGGTCGAAATAGATCTTCTGAGTAGGAGAAAAAGTCTGTAAAAATGGCAATTTTGGTCACATTGAGGCTTTAAAAAGTAGTTATTCAACATGAGGCACAATCCAAATGGCATTTTGAATCAATTTTTCAACAGTCCAGAAAATCAATTTTCTAAGGAAAAATGATGACCCGTGACCTGTCGAACTTTCTCCAGATGGTCAGAAATGGTAATTTTTTAATGTTAAATTTTTTTACTGTAAACGACTACTGCATGTGAATTATCACTTTTGGAACTAAAATAAGTGTATTTAGAGTCATTATAATGCCTGAAATTGGTCGAAATAAAGCTTCTGAGTAGGAGAAAAAGTCTGTAAAAATGGCAATTTGTGTCACACTGAGGCTTTAAAAAGTAATCATACAACATAAGGCACAATCCGAATGACATTTTGAACCCATTTTCCCACAGTCAAAAAAATTAATTTTCTGATGAAAAATGATGATCCGTGACGTTTTGAACCTTCTCCAGATGGTCAGAAATGGTAATTTTTTAATGTTGAATTTTTTTACTGTAAATGACTATTGCATGTGAATTAGAACTCTTGGAACTAAAATAAGTGTATTTAGAGTCATTTTAATTCCTGAAATTGGTCGAAATAGAAGCTTCAGTGTAGGAGAAAAAGTCTGTAAAAATGGCAATTTTGGTCACATTGAGGCTTTAAAAAGTAGTTATTCAACATGAGGCACAATCCAAATGACATTTTGAATCAATTTTTCAACAGTCCAAAAAATCAATTTTCTGATGAAAAACGATGACCCGTGACCTGTCGAACTTTCCCCAGATGGTCAGAAATGGTAATATTTTAATGATGAATCTTTTGACTGGAAATGACGATTGTATGTGAATGATCACTTTTGGAACAAAAAAATGTGTGTTTACATTCATTTTAATGCCTGAAATTGGTTGAAATAGAAGCTTCTGAGTAGGAGAAAAAGTCTGTAAAAATGGCAATTTTGGTCACATTGAGGCTTTAAAAAGTAGTTATTCAACATGAGGCACAATCCAAATGACATTTTGAATCAATTTTTCTACAGTCCAGAAAATCAATTTTCTGAGGAAAAAGTTGACCCGTGACCTGTAGAACTTTCTCCAGATGGTTAGAAATGGTAATTTTTTAATGTTTAATTTTTTGACTGTAAACGGCTATTGCATGTGAATTATCACTTTTGGATCTAAAATAAGTGTATTTAGAGTCATTATAATGCCTGTAAGTGGTCAAAATAAAGCTTCTGAGTAGGAGAAAAAGTCTGTAAAATCGGCAATTTTGGTCACACTGAGGCTTTAAAAAGTAATTATACAACATAAGGCACAATCCAAATGACATTTTGAATCAATTTTTCCACAGTCAAAAAAATCAATTTTCCGATGAAAAACGATGATCCGTGACCTTTGAACTTTCTCCAGATGGTCAGAAATGGTAAATTTTTAATGTTGATTTTTTTTTACTGTGAATGACTATTGCATGTGAATTTGACCCGTCAAACTTTCTCAAGATGGTCAGAAATGGAATTTTTGTAATGTTTTGTCTGTTGACTGTAAATGACTATTGCATGTGAATTAGAACTCTTGGAACTAAAATAAGTGTGTTTAGAGTCATTTTAATGACTGAAATTGGTCGAAATAAAGCTTCTGAGTAGGAGAAAAAGTCTGTAAAAATGGCAATTTTGGTCACATTAAGGCTTTAAAAAGTAGTTATTCAACATGAGGCACAGTCCAAATGACATTTTGATGCAATTTTTCTACAGTCCAGAAATTCAATTTTCTGAGGAAAAACGATGACCCGTGACCTGTCGAGCTTTCTTCAGATGGTCAGAAATGGTAATTTTTTATGTTTAATTTTTTGACTGTAAATGACTACTGCATGTGAATTATCACTTTTGGAACTAAAATAAGTGTATTTAGAGTCATTATAATGCCTGAAATTGGTCGAAATAAAGCTTCTGAGTAGGAGAAAAAGTCTGTAAAAATGGCAATTTTGGTCACACCGAGGCTTTAAAAAGTAATCATACAACATAAGGCACAATCCAAATGACATTTTGAATCAATTTTTCCACAGTCAAAAAAATCAATTTTCTGATGAAAAATGATGATCCGTGACCTTTTGAACCTTCTCCAGATGGTCAGAAATGGAAATTTTTTAATGTTGAATTTTTTTACTGTAAATGACTATTGCATGTGAATTAGAACTCTTGGAACTAAAATAAGTGTGTTTAGAGTCATTTTAATGCCTGAAATTGGTCAAAATAGAAGCTTCAGTGTAGGAGAATAAGTCTGTAGAAATGGCAATTTTGGTCACATTGAGGCTTTAAAAAGTAGTTATTCAACATGAAGCATAATCTAAATGATATTTTGAATCAATTTTTCTACAGTCCAGAAAATCAATTTTCTGATGAAAAACGATGACCCGTGACCTGTCGAACTTTCTCCAGATGGTCAGAAATGGTAATTTTTTAATGTTTAATTTTTTGACTGTAAATGACGATGGTATGTGAATGATCACTTTTGGAACTAAAATAAGTGTGTTTAGAGTAATTTTAATGTCTGAAATTGGTCGAAATAGATCTTCTGAGTAGGAGAAAAAGTCTGTAAAAATGGCAATTTTGGTCACATTGAGGCTTTAAAAAGTAGTTATTCAACATGAGGCAGAATCCAAATGGCATTTTGAATCAATTTTTCAACAGTCCAGAAAATCAATTTTCTAAGGAAAAACGATGACCCGTGACCTGTCGAACTTTCTCCAGATGGTCAGAAATGGTAATTTTTTAATGTTTAATTTTTTGACTGTAAACGACTACTGCATGTGAATTATCACATTTTGAACTAAAATAAGTGTATTTAGAGTCATTATAATGCCTGAAATTGGTCGAAATAAAGCTTCTGAGTAGGAGAAAAAGTCTGTAAAAATGGCAATTTGTGTCACACTGAGGCTTTAAAAAGTAATCATACAACATAAGGCACAATCCAAATGACATTTTGAATCAATTTTTCCACAGTCAAAAAAATCAATTTTCTGATGAAAAATGATGATCCGTGACCTTTTGAACCTTCTCCAGATGGTCAGAAATGGTAATTTTTTAATGTTGAATTTTTTTACTGTAAATGACTATTGCATGTGAATTAGAACTCTTGGAACTAAAATAAGTGTAGTTAGAGTCATTTTAATTCCTGAAATTGGTCGACATAGAAGCTTCAGTGTAGGAGAAAAAGTCTGTAAAAATGGCAATTTTGGTCACATTGAGGCTTTAAAAAGTAGTTATTCAACATGAGGCACAATCCAAATGACATTTTGAATCAATTTTTCAACAGTCCAAAAAATCAATTTTCCGATGAAAAACGATGACCCGTGACCTGTCGAACTTTCCCCAGATGGTCAGAAATGGTAATATTTTAATGATGAATCTTTTGACTGTGAATGACGATTGTATGTGAATGATCACTTTTGGACCAAAAAAATGTGTGTTTACAATTATTTTAATGCCTGAATTTGGTTGAAATAGAAGCTTCTGAGTAGGAGAAAAAGTCTGTAAAAATGGCAATTTTGGTCACATTGAGGCTTTAAAAAGTAGTTATTCAACATGAGGCACAATCCTAATGACATTTTGAATCAATTTTTCTACAGTCCAGAAAATCAATTTTCTGAGGAAAAAGTTGACCCGTGACCTGTAGAACTTTCTCCAGATGGTTAGAAATGGTAATGTTTTAATGTTTAATTTTTTGACTGTAAACGGCTATTGCATGTGAATTATCACTTTTGGAACTAAAATAAGTGTATTTAGAGTCATTATAATGACTGAAATTGGTCGAAATAGAAGCTTCTGAAGGAGAAAAAGTCTGTAAAAATGGCAATTTTGGTCACATTAAGGCTTTAAAAAGTAGTTATTCAACATGAGCCACAGTCCAAATGACATTTTGAAGCAATTTTTCTACAGTCCAGAAAATCAATTTTCTGAGGAAAAACGATGACCCGTGAGCTGTCGAACTTTCTCCAGATGGTTAGAAATGGAATTTTTGTAATGTTTTGTCTGTTGACTGTAAATGACTATTGCATGTGAATTAGAACTCTTGGAACTAAAATAAGTGTGTTTAGAGTCATTTTAATGCCTGAAATTGGTCGAAATAGAAGCTTCTGAGTAGGAGAAAAGTCTGTAAAAATGGCAATTTTGGTCACATTGAGGCTTTAAAAAGTAGTTATTCAACATGAGGCACAATCCAAATGACATTTTGAATCAATTTTTCAACAGTCCAAAAAATCTATTTTCTGGACAAAAACAATGACCCGTGACCTGTAGAACTTTCTCCAGATGGTCAGAAATGGTAATTTTTGAATTTTTAATTTTTTGACTGTAAATGACGATTGCATGTGAATGATCACTTTTGGAACTAAAATAAGTGTGTTTAGATTCATTTTAATACCTGAAATTAGTCAAAATAGAAGCTTCTGAGTAGGAGAAAAAGTCTGTAAAAAGTGGCAATTTTGGTCACTTTGAGGCTTTAAAAAGAAGTTATTCAAGTTTAGGCACAATCCAAATGACATTTTGAATCAATTTTTCTACAGTCAAAAAAATCAATTTTCTGATGAAAAACAATGATCCGAGACCTGTCGAACTTCGCCAGATGGTCAGAAATTGAATTTATTAAATGTTTTCTCTTTTGACTGTAAATGACTATTGCATGTGAATTAGAACCCTTGGAACTAAAATAAGTGTGTTTAGAGTCATTTTAATGACTGAAATTGGTCGAAATCGAAGCATCTGAGTAGGAGAAAAAGTCTGTAAAAATGGCAATTTTGGTCACATTAAGGCTTTAAAAAGTAGTTATTCAACATGAGGCACAGTCCAAATGACATTTTGAAGCAATTTTTCTACAGTCCAGAAATTCAATTTTCTGAGGAAAAACGATGACCCGTGAACTGTCGAACTTTCTTCAGATGGTCAGAAATGGAAATTTTTTATTGTTTTGTCTTTTGAATGTAAATAACTATTGCATGTGAATTAGAACTCTTGGAACTAAAATAAGTGTGCTTAGAGTCATTTTAATGCCTCAAATTGGTCGAAAAAGAAGCTTCAGTGTAGGAGAAAAAGTCTGTAAAAATGGCAATTTTGGTCACATTGAGGCTTTAAAAAGTAGTTATTCAACATGAGGCACAATCCAAATGGCATTTTGAATCAATTTTTCAACAGTCCAGAAAATCAATTTTCTGAGGAAAAACGATGACCCGTGACCTGTCGAACTTTCTCCAGATGGTCAGAAATGGAAATTTTTTATTGTTTTGTCTTTTGAATGTAAATAACTATTGCATGTGAATTAGAACTCTTGGAACTAAAATAAGTGTGCTTAGAGTCATTTTAATGCCTCAAATTGGTCGAAATAGAAGCTTCAGTGTAGGAGAAAAAGTCTGTAAAAATGCTAACTTTGGTCACATTGAGGCTTCAAAAAGTAGTTATTCAACATGAGGCACAATCCAAATGACATTTTGAATCAATTTTTCTACAGTCCAGAAAATCAATTTTCTGAGGAAAAAGTTGACCCGTGACCTGTCGAACTTTCTCCAGATGGTTAGAAATGGTAATTTTTTAATGTTTAATTTTTTGACTGTAAACGACTATTGCATGTGAATTGTCACTTTTGGAACTAAAATAAGTGTATTTAGAGTCATTATAATGCCTGAAAGTGGTCGAAATAAAGCTTCTGACTAGGAGAAAAAGTCTGTAAAAATGGCAATTTTGGTCACACTGAGGCTTTAAAAAGTAATTATACAACATAAGGCACAATCCAAATGACATTTTGAATCAATTTTTCCACAGTCAAAAAAATCCATTTTCTGATGAAAAACGATGATCCGTGACGTTTTGAACTTTCTCCAGATGGTCAGAAATGGTAATTTTTTATGTTTAATTTTTTGACTGTAAACGACTACTGCATGTGAATTATCACTTTTGGAACTAAAATAAGTGTATTTAGAGTCATTATAATGCCTGAAATTGGTCGAAATAAAGCTTCTGAGTAGGAGAAAAAGTCTGTAAAAATGGCAATTTGTGTCACACTGAGGCTTTAAAAAGTAATTATACAACATAAGGCACAATCCAAATGACATTTTGAATCAATTTTTCCACAGTCAAAAAAATCAATTTTCTGATGAAAAATTATGATGCGTGACCTTTTGAACCTTCTCCAGATGGTCCGAAATGGTAATTTTTTAATGTTGAATTTTTTTACTGTAAATGACTATTGCATGTGAATTAGAACTCTTGGAACTAAAATAGGTGTGTTTAGAGTCATTTTAATGCCTGAAATTTGTCGAAATATAATCTTCAGTGTAGGAGAAAAAGTCTGTAAAAATGGCATTTTTGGTTACATTGAGGCTTTAAAAAGTAGTTATTCAACATGAGGCACAATCCAAATGACACTCTGAATCAATTTTTCTACAGTCCAGAAAATCAATTTTCTGAGGAAAAACGATGACCCGTGACCTGTCGAACTTTCTCCAGATGGTTAGAAATGGAATTTTTGTAATGTTTTGTCTGTTGACTGTAAATGACTATTGCATGTGAATTAGAACTCTTGGAACTAAAATAAGTGTGTTTAGAGTCATTTTAATGCCTGAAATCGGTCGAAATACAAGCTTCTGAGTAGGAGAAAAAGTCTGTAAAAATGGCATTTTTGGTCACATTGAGGCTTTCAAAAGTAGTTATTCAACATGAGGCACAATCCAAATGACACTCCGAATCAATTTTTCTACAGTCCAGAAAATCAATTTTCTGAGGAAAAACAATGACCCGTGACCTGTCGAACTTTCTTCAGATGGTCAGAAATGGTAATTTTTTAATGTTGAATTTTTTTACTGTGAATGACTATTGCATGTGAATGATCACTTTTGGAACTAAAATAAGTGTGTTTAGATTCATTTTAATACCTGAAATCGGTCGAAATAGAAGCTTCTGAGTAGGAGAAAAAGTCTGTAAAAAGTGGCAATTTTGGTCATGTTGAGGCTTTAAAAAGAAGTTATTCAAGTTTAGGCACAATCCAAATGATATTTTGAATCAATTTTTCAACAGTCCAGAAAATCAATTTTCTAAGGAAAAACGATGACCCGTGACCTGTCGAACTTTCTTCAGATGGTCAGTAATGGTAATTCTTTAATGTTTAATTTTTTGACTGTAAATGACTATTGCATGTGAATGATCACTTTTGGAACTAAAATAAGTGTGTTTGGGTTCATTTTAATGTCTGAAATTGGTCGAAATAGAAGCTTCTGAGTAGGAGAAAAAGTCTGTAAAAATGGCAATTTTGGTTACATTGAGGCTTTAAAAAGTAGTTATTCAACATGAGGCACAATCCAAATGGCATTTTGAATCAATTTTTCAACAGTCCAGAAAATCAATTTTCTAAGGAAAAACGATGACCCGTGACCTGTCGAACTTTCTCCAGATGGTGTGAATTATCACTTTAAGAACTAAAATAAGTGTATTTAGAGTCATTATAATGCCTGAAATTGGTCGAAATAAAGCTTCTGAGTAGGAGAAAAAGTCTGTAAAAATGGCAATTTTGGTCACATTGAGGCTTTAAAAAGTAGTTATTCAACATGAGGCACAATCCAAATGACATTTTGAATCAATTTTTCAACAGTCCAAAAAATCAATTTTCTGATGATAAACGATGACCCGTGACCTTTCGAACTTTCCCCAGATTGTCAGAAATGGTAATATTTTAATGATGAATCTTTTGACTGTAAATGACGATTGTATGTGAATGATCACTTTTGGAACAAAAAAATGTGTGTTTACATTCATTTTAATGCCTGAAATTGGTCGAAATAGAAGCTTCTGAGTAGGAGAAAAAGTCTGGAAAAATGGCAATTTTGGTCAAATTGAGGCTTTAAAAAGTAGTTATTCAACATGAGGCACAATCCAAATGACATTTTGAATCAATTTTTCTACAGTCCAGAAAATCAATTTTCTGAGGAAAAAGTTGACCCGTGACCTGTAGAACTTTCTCCAGATGGTTAGAAATGGTAATTTTTTAATGTTTAATTTTTTGACTGTAAACGGCTATTGCATGTGAATTATCACTTTTGGAACTAAAATAAGTGTATTTAGAGTCATTATAATGCCTGAAAGTGGTCGAAAAAGAGCTTCTGAGTAGGAGAAAAAGTCTGTAAAAATGGCAATTTTGGTCACACTGAGGCTTTAAAAAGTAATTATACAACATAAGGCACAATCCAAATGACATTTTGAATCAATTTTTCCACAGTCAAAAAAATCAATTTTCTGATGAAAAACGATGATCCGTGACGTTTTGAACTTTCTCCAGATGGTCAGAAATGGTAATTTTTTAATGTTGAATTTTTTTACTGTGAATGACTATTGCATGTGAATGATCACTTTTGGAACTAAAATAAGTGTGTTTAGATTCATTTTAATACCTGAAATCGGTCGAAATAGAAGCTTCTGAGTAGGAGAAAAAGTCTGTAAAAAGTGGCAATTTTGGTCACGTTGAGGCTTTAAAAAGAAGTTATTCAAGTTTAGGCACAATCCAAATGATATTTTGAATCAATTTTTCTACAGTCAAAAAAATCAATTTTCTGATGAAAAACGATGATCCGAGACCTGTCGAACTTTCTCCAGATGGTCAGAAATTGAATTTATTAAATGTTTTCTCTTTTGACTGTAAATGACTATTGCATGTGAATTAGAACCCTTGGAACTAAAATAAGTGTGTTTAGAGTCATTTTAATGACTGAAATTTGTCGAAATAGAAGCTTCTGAGTAGGAGAAAAAGTCTGTGAAAATGGCAATTTTGGTCACATTAAGGCTTTAAAAAGTAGTTATTCAACATGAGGCACAGTCCAAATGACATTTTGAAGCAATTTTTCTAAAGTCCAGAAAATCAATTTTCTGAGGAAAAACGATGACCCGTGACCTGTCGAACTTTCTTCAGATGGTCAGTAATGGTAATTCTTTAATGTTTAATTTTTTGACTGTAAATGACTATTGCATGTGAATGATCACTTTTGGAACTAAAATAAGTGTGTTTGGGTTCATTTTAATGTCTGAAATTGGTCGAAATAGAAGCTTCTGAGTAGGAGAAAAAGTCTGTAAAAATGGCAATTTTGGTTACATTGAGGCTTTAAAAAGTAGTTATTCAACATGAGGCACAATCCAAATGGCATTTTGAATCAATTTTTCAACAGTCCAGAAAATCAATTTTCTGAGGAAAAACGATGACCCGTGACCTTTTGAACCTTCTCCAGATGGTCAGAAATGGTAATTTTTTAATGTTGAATTTTTTTACTGTAAATGACTATTGCATGTGAATTAGAACTCTTGGAACTAAAATAGGTTTGTTTAGAGTCATTTTAATGCCTGAAATTTGTCGAAATATAATCTTCAGTGTAGGAGAAAAAGTCTGTAAAAATGGCATTTTTGGTTACATTGAGGCTTTAAAAAGTAGTTATTCAACATGAGGCATGTTGGAAACGGCCCTTTTTGCAGGGTTATCCCCAAACTTTTTGCTTCTTCCTCCTTCATTTTTTCTGACCCGTGGTTGTTGGCAATAAGACTCTGGGCACTTTACCACTGCTGATCAGTGCTAAAGTGCATATGCTCTCTGTATAAATTGTGATATTGATTGGTTATCCATGATTGGTATATTTGTTTCACCTGTTAGCCCCTAGTAAAGTGCACTGCGTGTGCCAGGGCTGGTGATTCAAATGCTACTAGTGGGCTGCAGCACTGATTGTGCCACCCACAGGAGTAGCGCTAAAATGATGTCTTAGGCCTGCTTGCAGTGCCTATGTGCAGTCCAGGACTGCCATGTCGACCTGGCCAGTGCACCCACTGACCAGGCCTTATCCTTCCCTTTCTGTACATGTCAGGCATCCCTATGGTGGCCCTAGGTACCCCCCTGGGCTGGGTGCAGTGTATCTGAATGGTAGGGCATGTACTGAGGTGTGTAACATGCCCTGGTAGTGAATTACAGCCATTTTTGTTTTTCACTGCTGAGAGGCTATCTTGCCCATAGGATAGAATGGGGAAGGCTGTTTACATGCCTATCTTCCCATAAGGGCAAGATAGAAAATCCAAGTTTGGTATCTTTGTGTTCAGAATTTAATTATACATCTTTTTAGCAAGATGGTTTTTAAATTCACTGTGTGAGAATAGCACTTTTTAGAAAGTAGCTATTCTCCTGTTTAACCTTCCTGTGTGCCTGTGTGCTGGTTGGCTGAAGGGTGTCATGTGATGGGCCAGGTGGCTCCAGGAGCCTGGATGAGTCAGCAGCAGGGTGAATAGGGAGATCTGCTTTAGATGGGTGGGAGGAGTAGGCCCTGGGTTTGAATAGGGCTGTCCCTGCCAAACACAAAGCTGGCTCCACCCCCTGCTGGCCAGGCTGAGGACTCTGCCTCTGCTGGCACAAAGAAGGCTCCACCTCCTGCTGAGCGTCTAACGACCCTGCCCCTCACTCTGAAAGGAACCAGGTGCTCCAGAGCAGAGCACACCCAGGAACCGGTTTGAGCAGGGGAATCCCCCCACTGAAACACAAGAGACAAAGACTTGGAGGGGTATAAGAAGAGGACCCCAGACACCTAAAACTTTAGATCACTTTGGAACTAAGAAGAAACCTCTGCCAAGGAGAAAGCTGGAAGAAACTGAAGAGGAGAAGACTGCCTGCTTGCTGTTTTGCTTTGCTGCCAAGGAGAGGGGAAGGACTTTGCTGTGTCCCCTTCTTTTGATTCTGATCTCCAAGGGCCTGAGAAGAGCTGGCTCCCTGTTAAGAAGTCCCAGGAACAAAAGGACTTCACCACCAGCTCCCCTGGAACTCTGCTGAGAGAGTTCTGACCTGCCTTGGAGTGCTTGCCCAGTCTTGGGGCCTCAGGAGGTCGTTTTGCTGTGCTTGGGAGCTGGGAAGCAGAAGCGTGAACAAGAGTGACTGGTACCCAACGCATCATCCGATTGCGTGTCGCAAGACGAGAGTGCGTGGAAAATTTCATCGCGGCACCATCGCAACACGCAGGGTCTCCACATCGCCGAGTGCGTCGAGCATCGTCCCGAAGCGTGAAGCTTCCTGCCATTGCGAGGGTTGTCGCAGAACCAGTTTGCGGGCCGCACCACTGCCGGTGCGTGAAAAGTCTCCAATCGCTGCGTGCGTCGACGCAGAGTCCCGTTCCGTGGCGCATCGAGAGTTGCGGCGCCGGAAGTCAACGCTGCGCCACGCATCGCACCACATCGAAGAGTGTCGCATCGAACCTGTGCGTGAAGCTTCCCCCTAAGAAACCTACGCAACGAAGGCCAAAGTCATCGCATCCTCCCCTTACAGATCGGAGCCGGCGCATCCACCTCTGCTGCGTGAAGCAGGGCTGCTGCAAAGCCTCCCCAGGATCTCAGGAGTATCGCATCGCCTTTGCAAGCTTCCTTGTTATAGCTTTTGGGAACCTTATCGCAACTACAGGTACTGTTGGGCACGAAAGTGTCGCATTTTGTGCATTGAGAGTCGCATTGTGCAGGACACTGACTTTTACATCCTGGAGTACTTTCTGCAAACTCTGAACTATCTTTAAAGTAACCTTTTTGAATTATATGTTGGTTTGTCTGTAATATTTGGTCTTGTGAAGTTTTTAGTAAAGATACCTTATTTTTCTAAAACTGGTGTGGAGTAAATCTGTGGTGTTTTCACTGTGTTACTGTGAGTGTTGGTACAAATACTTTACACATGGCCTTTGATAGCCTAGACTGCTCAGGCCAAGCTACCTAGAGGGTGAGCAGGGGTTATCTTAACAGTGTATCCCCCTTTCCCTGACTAGAAGCAAGGGTCCCTACTTGGACAGTGGAACCTACCCTGCCAACTAGAGACCCCCAGATCTAACAAGGCACAATCCAAATGACACTCTGAATCAATTTTTCTTCAGTCCAGAAAATCAATTTTCTGAGGAAAAACGATGACCCGTGACCTGTCGAACTTTCTCCAGATGGTTAGAAATGGAATTTTTGTAATGTTTTGTCTGTTGACTGTAAATGACTATTGCATGTGAATTAGAACTCTTGGAACTAAAATAAGTGTGTTTAGAGTCATTTTAATGCCTGAAATTGGTCGAAATAGAAGCTTCTGAGTAGGAGAAAAAGTCTGTAAAAATTGCATTTTTGGTTACATTGAGGCTTTAAAAAGTAGTTATTCAACATGAGGCACAATCCAAATGACACTCTGAATCAATTTTTCTACAGTCCAGAAAATCAATTTTCTGAGGAAAAACGATGACCCGTGACCTGTCGAACTTTCTCCAGATGGTTAGAAATGGAATTTTTGTAATGTTTTGTCTGTTGACTGTAAATGACTATTGCATGTGAATTAGAACTCTTGGAACTAAAATAAGTGTGTTTAGAGTCATTTTAATGCCTGAAATTGGTCGAAATAGAAGCTTCTGAGTAGGAGAAAAAGTCTGTAAAAATGGCATTTTTGGTCACATTGAGGCTTTCAAAAGTAGTTATTCAACATGAGGCACAATCCAAATGACACTCTGAATCAATTTTTCTACAGTCCAGAAAATCATTTTTCTGAGGAAAAACGATGACCCGTGACCTGTCGAACTTTCTCCAGATGGTTAGAAATTGAATTTTTGTGATGTTTTGTCTGTTGACTGTAAATGACTATTGCATGTGAATTAGAACGCTTGGAACTAAAATAAGTGTGTTTAGAGTCATTTTAATGACTGAAATTGGTCGAAATAAAGCTTCTGAGTAGGAGAAAAAGTCTGTAAAAATGGCAATTTTGGTCACATTAAGGCTTTAAAAAGTAGTTATTCAACATGAGGCACAGTCCAAATGACATTTTGATGCAATTTTTCTACAGTCCAGAAATTCAATTTTCTG
Organism: Triturus cristatus; assembly: GCF_964204655.1. Lineage (NCBI taxonomy): Eukaryota > Metazoa > Chordata > Amphibia > Caudata > Salamandridae > Triturus > Triturus cristatus. Next base: position 663,183,048 of record NC_140593.1, read on the forward strand.
AGGAAAAACGATGACCCGACCTGTCGAACTTTCTTCAGATGGTCAGAAATGGTAATTTTTTAATGTTTAATTTTTTGACTGTAAATGACTATTGCATGTGAATGATCACTTTTGGAACAAAAATAAGTGTGTTTAGAGTCATTTTAATGTCTGAAATTGGTCGAAATAGATCTTCTGAGTAGGAGAAAAAGTCTGTAAAAATGGCAATTTTGGTCACATTGAGGCTTTAAAAAGTAGTTATTCAACATGAGGCACAATCCAAATGGCATTTTGAATCAATTTTTCAACAGTCCAGAAAATCAATTTTCTAAGGAAAAACGATGACCCGTGACCTGTCGAACTTTCTCCAGATGGTGTGAATTATCACTTTTGGAACTAAAATAAGTGTATTTAGAGTCATTATAATGCCTGAAATTGGTCGAAATAAAGCTTCTGAGTAGGAGAAAAAGTCTGTAAAAATGGCAATTTGTGTCACACTGAGGCTTTAAAAAGTAATCATACAACATAAGGCACAATCCAAATGACATTTTGAATCAATTTTTCCACAGTCAAAAAAATCAATTTTCTGATGAAAAATGATGATCCGTGACCTTTTGAACCTTCTCCAGATGGCCAGAAATGGTAATTTTTTAATGTTGAATGTTTTTTACTGTAAATGACTATTGCATGTGAGTTAGAACTCTTGGAACTAAAATAAGTGTATTTAGAGTCATTTTAATTCCTGAAATTGGTCGAAATAGAAGCTTCAGTGTAGGAGAAAAAGTCTGTAAAAATGGCAATTTTGGTCACATTGAGGCTTTAAAAAGTAGTTATTCAACATGAGGCACAATCCAAATGACATTTTGAATCAATTTTTCAACAGTCCAAAAAATAAATTTTCTGATGATAAACGATGACCCGTGACCTTTCGAACTTTCCCCAGATTGTCAGAAATGGTAATATTTTAATGATGAATCTTTTGACTGTAAATGACGATTGTATGTGAATGATCACTTTTGGAACAAAAAAATGTGTGTTTACATTCATTTTAATGCCTGAAATTGGTCGAAATAGAAGCTTCTGAGTAGGAGAAAAAGTCTGGAAAAAATGGCAATTTTGGTCAAATTGAGGCTTTAAAAAGTAGTTATTCAACATGAGGCACAATCCAAATGACATTTTGAATCAATTTTTCTACAGTCCAGAAAATCAATTTTCTGAGGAAAAAGTTGACCCGTGACCTGTAGAACTTTCTCCAGATGGTTAGAAATGGTAATTTTTTAATGTTTAATTTTTTGACTGTAAACGGCGATTGCATGTGAATTATCACTTTTGGAACTAAAATAAGTGTATTTAGAGTCATTATAATGCCTGAAAGTGGTCGAAAAAGAGCTTCTGAGTAGGAGAAAAAGTCTGTAAAAATGGCAATTTTGGTCACACTGAGGCTTTAAAAAGTAATTATACAACATAAGGCACAATCCAAATGACATTTTGAATCAATTTTTCCACTGTCAAAAAAATCAATTTTCTGATGAAAAACGATGATCCGTGACGTTTTGAACTTTCTCCAGATGGTCAGAAATGGTAATTTTTTAATGTTGAATTTTTTTACTGTGAATGACTATTGCATGTGAATGATCACTTTTGGAACTAAAATAGGTGTGTTTAGATTCATTTTAATACCTGAAATCGGTCGAAATAAAGCTTCTGACTAGGAGAAAAAGTCTGTAAAAATGGCAATTTTGGTCACACTGAGGCTTTAAAAAGTAATTATACAACATAAGGCACAATCCAAATGACATTTTGAATAAATTTTTCTACAGTCAAAAAAATCAATTTTCTGATGAAAAACGATGATCCGAGACCTGTCGAACTTTCTCCAGATGGTCAGAAATTGAATTTATTAAATGTTTTCTCTTTTGACTGTAGATGACTATTGCATGTGAATTAGAACCCTTGGAACTAAAATAAGTGTGTTTAGAGTCATTTTAATGACTGAAATTGGTCGAAATAGAAGCTTCTGAGTAGGAGAAAAAGTCTGTAAAAATGGCAATTTTGGTCACATTAAGGCTTTAAAAAGTAGTTATTGAACATGAGGCACAGTCCAAATGACATTTTGAAGCAATTTTTCTAAAGTCCAGAAAATCAATTTTCTGAGGAAAAACGATGACCCGTGACCTGTCGAACTTTCTTCAGATGGTCAGAAATGGTAATTCTTTAATGTTTAATTTTTTGACTGTAAATGACTATTGCATGTGAATGATCACTTTTGGAACTAATATAAGTGTGTTTGGGTTCATTTTAATGTCTGAAATTGGTCGAAATAGAAGCTTCTGAGTAGGAGAAAAAGTCTGTAAAAATGGCAATTTTGGTTACATTGAGGCTTTAAAAAGTAGTTATTCAACATGAGGCACAATCCAAATGGCATTTTGAATCAATTTTTCAACAGTCCAGAAAATCAATTTTCTGAGGAAAAACGATGACCCGTGACCTGTCGAACTTTCTCCAGATGGTCAGAAATGGTAATTTTTTAATGTTTAATTTTTTGACTGTAAACGACTACTGCATGTGAATGATCACTTTCGGAACTAAAATAAGTGTATTTAGAGTCATTTTAATGTCTGAAGTTGGTCGAAATAGAAGCTTCTGAGTAGGAGAAAAAGTCTGTAAAAATGGCAATTTTGGTCACATTGAGGCTTTAAAAAGTAGTTATTCAACATGAGGCACAATCCAAATGGCATTTTGAATCAATTTTTCAACAGTCCAGAAAATCAATTTTCTGAGGAAAAACGATGACCCGTGACCTGTCGAACTTTCTCCAGATGGTCAGAAATGGTAATTTTTTAATGTTTAATTTTTTTACTGTAAACGACTACTGCATGTGAATTATCACTTTTGGAACTAAAATAAGTGTATTTAGAGTCATTATAATGCCTGAAATTGGTCGAAATAAAGCTTCTGATTAGGAGAAAAAGTCTGTAAAAATGGCAATTTGTGTCACACTGAGGCTTTAAAAAGTAAATATACAACATAGGGCACAATCCAAATGACATTCTGAATCAATTTTTCTACAGTCCAGAAAATCAATTTTCTGAGGAAAAACGATGACCCGTGACCTGTCGAACTTTCTCCAGATGGTATGAAATGGAATTTTCGTAATGTTTTGTCTGTTGACTGTAAATGACTATTGCATGTGAATTAGAACTCTTGGAACTAAAATAAGTGTGTTTAGAGTAATTTTAATGCCTGAAATTGGTCAAAATAGAAGCTTCTGAGTAGGAGAAAAAGTCTGTAAAAATGGCAATTTTGGTCACATTGAGGCTTTAAAAAGTAGTTATTCAACATGAGGCACAATCCAAATGACATTTTGAATCAATTTTTCAACAGTCCAAAAAATCTATTTTCTGGACAAAAACAATGACCCGTGACCTGTCGAACTTTCTCCAGATGGTCAGAAATGGTAATTTTTTAATGTTTAATTTTTTGACTGTAAATGACGATTGCATGTGAATGATCACTTTTGGAACTCAAATAAGTGTGTTTAGATTCATTTTAATACCTGAAATTGGTCGAAATAGAAGCTTCTGAGTAGGAGAAAAAGTCTGTAAAAATGGCAATTTTGGTCACATTGAGGCTTTAAAAAGAAGTTATTGAACATAAGGCACAATCCAAATGACATTTTGAAACAATTTTTCTACAGTCCAGAAAATCAATTTTCTGAGGAAAAACGATGACCCGTGACCTGTCAAACTTTCTCCAGATGGTCAGAAATGGTAATTTTTTAATGTTTAACTTTTTGACTGTAAATGACTATTGCATGTGAATGATCACTTTCGGAACTAAAATAAGTGTGTTTAGATTCATTTTAATACCTGAAATTAGTCGAAATTGAAGCTTCTGAGTAGGAGAAAAAGTCTGCAAAAAGTGGCAATTTTGGTCACGTTGAGGCTTTAAAAAGAAGTTATTCAAGTTTAGGCACAATCCAAATGACATTTTGAATCAATTTTTCTACAGTCAAAAAAATCAATTGTCTGATGAAAAACGATGATCCGAGACCTGTCGAACTTTCTCCAGATGGTCAGAAATTGAATTTAATAAATGTTTTCTCTTTTGACTGTAAATGACTATTGCATGTAGATTAGAACCCTTGGAACTAAAATAAGTGTTTTTAGAGTCATTTTAATGACTGAAATTGGTCGAAATAGAAGTTTCTGAGTAGGCGAAAAAGTCTGTAAAAATGGCAATTTTGGTCACATTAAGGCTTTAAAAAGTAGTTATTCAACATGAGGCACAGTCCAAATGACATTTTGAAGCAATTTTTCTACAGTCCAGAAATTCAATTTTCTGAGGAAAAACGATGACCCGTGACCTGTCGAACTTTCTTCAGATGGTCAGAAATGGTAATTTTTTAATGTTTAATTTTTTGACCGTAAATGACGATTGCATGTGAATGATCACTTTTGGAACTAAAATAAGTGTGTTTAGATTCATTTTAATACCTGAAATTGGTCGAAATAGAAGGTTCTGAGTAGGAGAAAAAGTCTGTAAAAATGGCAATTTTGGTCACATTGAAGCTTTAAAAAGTAGTTATTCAACATGAGACACAATCCAAATGGCATTTTGAATCAATTTTTCAACAGTCCAGAAAATCAATTTTCTGAGGAAAAACGATGATCCGTGACCTGTCGAACTTTCTCCAGATTGTCAGAAATGGTAATTTTTTAATGTTTAATTTTTTGACTGTAAACGACTACTGCATGTGAATTATCACTTTTGGAACTAAAATAAGTGTATTTAGAGTCATTATAATGCCTGAAATTGGTCGAAATAAAGCTTCTGAGCAGGAGAAAAAGTCTTTAAAAATGGCAATTTGTGTCACACTGAGGCTTTAAAAAGTAATCATACAACATAAGGCACAATCCGAATGACATTTTGAATCCATTTTTCCACAGTCAAAAAAATTAATTTTCTGATGAAAAATGATGATCCGTGACCTTTTGAACCTTCTCCAGATGGTCAGAAATGGTAATTTTTTAATGTTTAATTTTTTGACTGTAAACGACTACTGCACGTGAATTATCACTTTTGGAACTAAAATAAGTGTATTTAGATTCATTTTAATGCCTGAAATTGGTCAAAATAGAAGCTTCAGTGTTGGAGAAAAAGTCTGTAAAAATGGCAATTTTGGTCACATTGAGGCTTTAAAAAGTTGTTATTCAACATGAGGCACAATCCAAATGACATTTTGAATCAATTTTTCTACAGTCCAGAAATTCAATTTTCTGAGGAAAAACGATGACCCGTGACCTGTCGAACTTTCTTCAGATGGTCAGAAATGGTAATTTTTTAATGTTTAATTTTTTGACTGTAAATGACTATTGCATGTGAATGATCACTTTTGGAACTAAAATAAGAGTGTTGTTTACGTTAATTTTAATGTCTGAAATTGGTCGAAATAGAAGCTTCAGTGTAGGAGAAAAAGTCTGTAAAAATGGCAATTTTGGTCACAGTGAGGCTTTAAAAAGTAGTTATTCAACATGAGGCACAATCCAAATGACATTTTGAATCAATTTTTCAACAGTCCAAAAAATCAATTTTCTGATGAAAAACGATGACCCGTGACCTGTCGAACTTTCCCCAGATGGTCAGAAATGGTAATATTTTAATGATGAATCTTTTGACTATAAATGACGATTGTATGTGAATGATCACTTTTGGAACAAAAAAATGTGTGTTTACATTCATTTTAATGCCTGAAATTGGTCGAAATAGAAGCTTCTGAGTAGGAGAAAAAGTCTGTAAAAATGGCAATTTTGGTCACATTGAGGCTTTAAAAAGTAGTTATTCAACATGAGGCACAATCCAAATGACATTTTGAATCAATTTTTCTACAGTCCAGAAAATCAATTTTCTGAGGAAAAAGTTGACCCGTGACCTGTAGAACTTTCTCCAGATGGTTAGAAATGGTAATTTTTTAATGTTTAATTTTTTGACTGTAAATGACGATGGTATGTGAATGATCACTTTTGGAACAAAAATAAGTGTGTTTAGAGTCATTTTAATGTCTGAAATTGGTCGAAATAGAAGCTTCTGAGTAGGAGAAAAAGTCTGTAAAAATGGCAATTTTGGTCACATTGAAGCTTTAAAAAGTAGTTATTCAACAGGAGACACAATCCAAATGGCATTTTGAATCAATTTTTCAACAGTCCAGAAAATCAATTTTCTGAGGAAAAACGATGACCCGTAACCTGTCGAACTTTCTCCAGATGGTCAGAAATGGTAATTTTTTAATGTTTAATTTTTTGACTGTAAACGACTACTGCACGTGAATTATCACTTTTGGAACTAAAATAAGTGTATTTAGAGTCATTATAATGCCTGAAATTGGTCGAAATAAAGCTTCTGAATAGGAGAAAAAGTCTGTAAAAATGGCAATTTGTGTCACACTGAGGCTTTAAAAAGTAATCATACAACATAAGGCACAATCCGAATGACATTTTGAACCCATTTTCCCACAGTCAAAAAAATTAATTTTCTGATGAAAAATGATGATCCGTGACGTTTTGAACCTTCTCCAAATGGTCAGAAATGGTAATTTTTTAATGTTGATTTTTTTTACTGTAAATGACTATTGCATGTGAATTAGAACTCTTGGAACTAAAATAAGTGTGTTTAGATTCATTTTAATACCTGAAATTGGTCGAAATAGAAGCTTCTGAGTAGGAGAAAAAGTCTGTAAAAATGGCAATTTTGGTCACATTGAGGCTTTAAAAAGAAGTTATTGAACATAAGGCACAATCCAAATGACATTTTGAAACAATTTTTCTACAGTCCAGAAAATCAATTTTCTGAGGAAAAACGATGACCCGTGACCCGTCAAACTTTCTCCAGATGGTCAGAAATGGTAATTTTTTAATGTTTAATTTTTTGACTGTAAATGACTATTGCATGTGAATGATCACTTTCGGAACTAAAATAAGTGTGTTTAGATTCATTTTAATACCTGAAATTCGTCGAAATAGAAGCTTCTGAGTAGGAGAAAAAGTCTGTAAAAAGTGGCAATTTTGGTCACGTTGAGGCTTTAAAAAGAAGTTATTCAAGTTTAGGCACAATCCAAATGACATTTTGAAGCAATTTTTCTACAGTACAGAAATTCAATTTTCTGAGGAAAAACGATGACCCGTGACCTGTCGAACTTTCTTCAGATGGTCAGAAATGGTAATTTTGTAATGTTTAATTTTTTGACTGTAAATGACTATTGCATGTGAATGATCACTTTTGGAACTAAAATAAGAGTGTTTAGGTTCATTTTAATGGCTGAAATTGGTCGAAATAGAAGCTTCTGAGTAGGAGAAAAAGTCTGTAAAAATGGCAGTTTTGGTCACATTGAGCTTTAAAAAGTAGTTATTCAACATGAGGCACAATCCAATGACATTTTGAATCAATTTTTCAACAGTCCAAAAAATCTATTTTCTGGACAAAAACAATGACCCGCGACCTGTCGAACTTTCTCCAGATGGTCAGAAATGGTAATTATTTAATGTTTAATTTTTTGACTGTAAATGACGATTGCATGTGAATGATCACTTTTGGAACTAAAATAAGTGTATTTAGAGTCATTATAATGCCTGAAATTGGTCGAAATAAAGCTTCTGATTAGGAGAAAAAGTCTGTAAAAATGGCAATTTGTGTCACACTGAGGCTTTAAAAAGTAAATATACAACATAGGGCACAATCCAAATGACATTCTGAATCAATTTTTCTACAGTCCAGAAAATCAATTTTCTGAGGAAAAACGATGACCCGTGACCTGTCGAACTTTCTCCAGATGGTTAGAAATGGAATTTTCGTAATGTTTTGTCTGTTGACTGTAAATGACTATTGCATGTGAATTAGAACTCTTGGAACTAAAATAAGTGTGTTTAGAGTAATTTTAATGCCTGAAATTGGTCAAAATAGAAGCTTCTGAGTAGAAGAAAAAGTCTGTAAAAATGGCAATTTTGGTCACATTGAGGCTTTAAAAAGTAGTTATTCAACATGAGGCACAATCCAAATGACATTTTGAATCAATTTTTCAACAGTCCAAAAAATCTATTTTCTGGACAAAAACAATGACCCGTGACCTGTCGAACTTTCTCCAGATGGTCAGAAATGGTAATTTTTTAATGTTTAATTTTTTGACTGTAAATGACGATTGCATGTGAATGATCACTTTTGGAACTAAAATAAGTGTGTTTAGATTCATTTTAATACCTGAAATTGGTCGAAATAGAAGCTTCTGAGTAGGAGAAAAAGTCTGTAAAAATGGCAATTTTGGTCACATTGAGGCTTTAAAAAAAAGTTATTGAACATAAGGCACAATCCAAATGACATTTTGAAACAATTTTTCTACACTCCAGAAAATCAATTTTCTGAGGAAAAACGATGACCCGTGACCTGTCAAACTTTCTCCAGATGGTCAGAAATGGTAATTTTTTAATGTTTAACTTTTTGACTGTAAATGACTATTGCATGTGAATGATCACTTTCGGAACTAAAATAAGTGTGTTTAGATTCATTTTAATACCTGAAATTAGTCGAAATAGAAGCTTCTGAGTAGGAGAAAAAGTCTGCAAAAAGTGGCAATTTTGGTCACGTTGAGGCTTTAAAAAGAAGTTATTCAACTTTAGGCACAATCCAAATGACATTTTGAATCAATTTTTCTACAGTCAAAAAAATCAATTTTCTGATGAAAAACGATGATCCGAGACCTGTCGAACTTTCTCCAGATGGTCAGAAATTGAATTTAATAAATGTTTTCTCTTTTGACTGTAAATGACTATTGCATGTAGATTAGAACCCTTGGAACTAAAATAAGTGTGTTTAGAGTCATTTTAATGCCTGAAATTGGTCGAAATAGAAGTTTCTGAGTAGGAGAAAAAGTCTGTAAAAATGGCAATTTTGGTCACATTGAAGCTTTAAAAAGTAGTTATTCAACATGAGGCACAATCCAAATGACATTTTGAATCAATTTTTCAACAGTCCAAAAAATCAATTTTCTGATGAAAAACGATGACCCGTGACCTGTCGAACTTTCCCCAGATGGTCAGAAATGGTAATATTCTAATGATGAATCTTTTGACTATAAATGACGATTGTATGTGAATGATCACTTTTGGAACAAAAAAATGTGTGTTTACATTCATTTTAATGCCTGAAATTGGTCGAAATAGACTGAGTAGGAGAAAAAGTCTGTAAAAATGGCAATTTTGGTCACATTGAGGCTTTAAAAAGTAGTTATTCAACATGAGGCACAATCCAAATGACATTTTGAATCAATTTTTCTACAGTCCAGAAAATCAATTTTCTGAGGAAAAAGTTGACCCGTGACCTGTAGAACTTTCTCCAGATGGTTAGAAATGGTAATTTTTTAATGTTTAATTTTTTGACTGTAAACGGCTATTGCATGTGAATTATCACTTTTGGAACTAAAATAAGTGTGTTTAGGTTCATTTTAATGCCTGAAATTGGTCGAAATAGAAGCTTCTGAGTAGGAGAAAAAGTCTGTAAAAATGGCATTTTTGGTCACATTAAGGCTTTAAAAAGTAGTTATTCAACATGAGGCACAGTCCAAATGACATTTTGAAGCAATTTTTCTACAGTCCAGAAAATCAATTTTCTGAGGAAAAACGATGACCCGTAACCTGTCAAACTTTCTCCAGATGGTCAGAAATGGAAATTTTTTATTGTTTTGTCTTTTGAATGTAAATAACTATTGCATGTGAATTAGAACTCTTGGAACTAAAATAAGTGTGCTTAGAGTCATTTTAATGCCTCAAATTGGTCGAAATAGAAGCTTCAGTGTAGGAGAAAAAGTCTGTAAAAATGGCAATTTTGGTCACACTGAGGCTTTAAAAAGTAATTATACAACATAAGGCACAATCCAAATGACATTTTGAATCAATTTTTCCACAGTCAAAAAAATCAATTTTCTGATGAAAAACGATGATCCGTGACCTTTTGAACTTTCTCCAGATGGTCAGAAATGGTAATTTTTTAATGTTGAATTTTTTTACTGTAAATGACTATTGCATGTGAATTAGAACTCTTGGAACTAAAATAAGTGTGTTTAGAGTCATTATAATACCTGAAATTGGTCGAAATAGAAGCTTCTGAGTAGGAGAAAAAGTCTGTAAAAATGGCAATTTTGGTCAAGTTGAGGCTTTAAAAAGTAATTATACAACATAAGGCACAATCCAAATGACATTTTGAATCAATTTTTCCACAGTCAAAAAAATCAATTTTCTGATGAAAAACGATGATCCGTGACCTTTTGAACTTTCTCCAGATGGTCAGAAATGGTAATTTTTTAATGTTGAATTTTTTTACTGTAAATGACTATTGCATGTGAATTAGAACTCTTGGAACTAAAATAAGTGTGTTTAGAGTAATTTTAATACCTGAAATTGGTCGAAATAGAAGCTTCTGAGTAGGAGAAAAAGTCTGTAAAAATGGCAATTTTGGTCACGTTGAGGCTTTAAAAAGAAGTTATTCAAAATTAGGCACAATCCAAATGACATTTTGAATCAATTTTTCTACAGTCAAAAAAATCAATTTTCTGATGAAAAACGATGATCCGAGACCTGTCTAAGTTTCTCCAGATGGTCAGAAATGTAATTTTTTAAATGTTTTCTCTTTTGACTGTAAATGACTATTGCATGTGAATTAGAACCCTTGGAACTAAAATAAGTGTGTTTAGAGTCATTTTTATGACTGAAATTGGTCGAAATAGAAGCTTCTGAAGGAGAAAAAGTCTGTAAAAATGGCAATTTTGGTCACGTTGAGGCTTTAAAAAGTAGTTATTCAACATGAGGCACAATCCAAATGACATTTTGAATCAATTTTTCAACAGTCCAAAAAATCTATTTTCTGGACAAAAACAATGACCCGTGACCTGTCGAACTTTCTCCAGATGGTCAGAAATGGTAATTTTGTAATGTTTAATTTTTTGACTGTAAATGACGATTGCATGTGAATGATCACTTTTGGAACTAAAATAAGTGTGTTTAGATTCATTTTAATACCTGAAATTGGTCGAAATAGAAGCTTCTGAGTAGGAGAAAAAGTCTGTAAAAATGGCAATTTTGGTCACATTGAGGCTTTAAAAAAAAGTTATTGAACATAAGGCACAATCCAAATGACATTTTGAAACAATTTTTCTACAGTCCAGAAAATCAATTTTCTGAGGAAAAACGATGACCCGTGACCTGTCAAACTTTCTCCAGATGGTCAGAAATGGTAATTTTTTAATGTTTAACTTTTTGACTGTAAATGACTATTGCATGTGAATGATCACTTTCGGAACTAAAATAAGTGTGTTTAGATTCATTTTAATACCTGAAATTAGTCGAAATAGAAGCTTCTGAGTAGGAGAAAAAGTCTGCAAAAAGTGGCAATTTTGGTCACGTTGAGGCTTTAAAAAGAAGTTATTCAAGTTTAGGCACAATCCAAATGACATTTTGAATCAATTTTTCTACAGTCAAAAAAATCAATTTTCTGATGAAAAACGATGATCCGAGACCTGTCGAACTTTCTCCAGATGGTCAGAAATTGAATTTAATAAATGTTTTCTCTTTTGACTGTAAATGACTATTGCATGTAGATTAGAACCCTTGGAACTAAAATAAGTGTGTTTAGAGTCATTTTAATGCCTGAAATTGGTCGAAATAGAAGTTTCTGAGTAGGAGAAAAAGTCTGTAAAAATGGCAATTTTGGTCACATTAAGGCTTTAAAAAGTAGTTATTCAACATGAGGCACAGCCCAAATGACATTTTGAAGCAATTTTTCTACAGTCCAGAAATTCAATTTTCTGAGGAAAAACGATGACCCGTGACCTGTCGAACTTTCTTCAGATGGTCAGAAATGGTAATTTTTAATGATTAATTTTTTGACCGTAAATGACGATTGCATGTGAATGATCACTTTTGGAACTAAAATAAGTGTGTTTAGATTCATTTTAATACCTGAAATTGGTCGAAATAGAAGCTTCTGAGTAGGAGAAAAAGTCTGTAAAAATGGCAATTTTGGTCACATTGAAGCTTTAAAAAGTAGTTATTCAACATGAGACACAATCCAAATGGCATTTTGAATCAATTTTTCAACAGTCCAGAAAATCAATTTTCTGAGGAAAAACGATGATCCGTGACCTGTCGAACTTTCTCCAGATTGTCAGAAATGGTAATTTTTTAATGTTTAATTTTTTGACTGTAAACGACTACTGCATGTGAATTATCACTTTTGGAACTAAAATAAGTGTATTTAGAGTCATTATAATGCCTGAAATTGGTCAAAATAAAGCTTCTGAGCAGGAGAAAAAGTCTTTAAAAATGGCAATTTGTGTCACACTGAGGCTTTAAAAAGTAATCATACAACATAAGGCACAATCCGAATGACATTTTGAATCCATTTTTCCACAGTCAAAAAAATTAATTTTCTGATGAAAAATGATGATCCGTGACCTTTTGAACCTTCTCCAGATGGTCAGAAATGGTAATTTTTTAATGTTGATTTTTTTTACTGTAAATGACTATTGCATGTGAATTAGAACTCTTGTAACTAAAATAAGTGTATTTAGAGTCATTTTAATTCCTGAAATTGGTCGAAATAGAAGCTTCAGTGTAGGAGAAAAAGTCTGTAAAAATGGCAATTTTGGTCACAGTGAGGCTTTAAAAAGTAGTTATTCAACATGAGGCACAATCCAAATGACATTTTGAATCAATTTTTCAACAGTCCAAAAAATCAATTTTCTGATGAAAAACGATGACCCGTGACCTGTCGAACTTTCCCCAGATGGTCAGAAATGGTAATATTCTAATGATGAATCTTTTGACTATAAATGACGATTGTATGTGAATGATCACTTTTGGAACAAAAAAATGTGTGTTTACATTCATTTTAATGCCTGAAATTGGTCGAAATAGAAGCTTCTGAGTAGGAGAAAAAGTCTGTAAAAATGGCAATTTTGGTCACATTGAGGCTTTAAAAAGTAGTTATTCAACATGAGGCACAATCCAAATGACATTTTGAATCAATTTTTCTACAGTCCAGAAAATCAATTTTCTGAGGAAAAAGTTGACCCGTGACCTGTAGAACTTTCTCCAGATGGTTAGAAATGGTAATTTTTTAATGTTTAATTTTTTGACTGTAAACGGCTATTGCATGTGAATTATCACTTTTGGAACTAAAATAAGTGTGTTTAGGTTCATTTTAATGCCTGAAATTGGTCGAAATAGAAGCTTCTGAGTAGGAGAAAAAGTCTGTAAAAATGGCAATTTTGGTCACACTGAGGCTTTAAAAAGTAATTATACAACATAAGGCACAATCCAAATGACATTTTGAATCAATTTTTCCACAGTCAAAAAAATCAATTTTCTGATGAAAAACGATGATCCGTGACCTTTTGAACTTTCTCCAGATGGTCAGAAATGGTAATTTTTTAATGTTGAATTTTTTTACTGTAAATGACTATTGCATGTGAATTAGAACTCTTGGAACTAAAATAAGTGTGTTTAGAGTCATTATAATACCTGAAATTGGTCGAAATAGAAGCTTCTGAGTAGGAGAAAAAGTCTGTAAAAATGGCAATTTTGGTCACGTTGAGGCTTTAAAAAGTAATTATACAACATAAGGCACAATCCAAATGACATTTTGAATCAATTTTTCCACAGTCAAAAAAATCAATTTTCTGATGAAAACGATGATCCGTGACCTTTTGAACTTTCTCCAGATGGTCAGAAATGGTAATTTTTTAATGTTGAATTTTTTTACTGTAAATGACTATTGCATGTGAATTAGAACTCTTGGAACTAAAATAAGTGTGTTTAGAGTAATTTTAATACCTGAAATTGGTCGAAATAGAAGCTTCTGAGTAGGAGAAAAAGTCTGTAAAAATGGCAATTTTGGTCACGTTGAGGCTTTAAAAAGAAGTTATTCAAAATTAGGCACAATCCAAATGACATTTTGAATCAATTTTTCTACAGTCAAAAAAATCAATTTTCTGATGAAAAACGATGATCCGAGACCTGTCTAAGTTTCTCCAGATGGTCAGAAATTCAATTTTTTAAATGTTTTCTCTTTTGACTGTAAATGACTATTGCATGTGAATTAGAACCCTTGGAACTAAAATAAGTGTGTTTAGAGTCATTTTTATGACTGAAATTGGTCGAAATAGAAGCTTCTGAAGGAGAAAAAGTCTGTAAAAATGGCAATTTTGGTCACATTAAGGCTTTAAAAAGTAGTTATTCAACATGAGGCACAGTCCAAATGACATTTTGAAGCAATTTTTCTACTGTCCAGAAAATCAATTTTCTGAGGAAAAACGATGACCTGTCGAACTTTCTTCAGATGGTCAGAAATGGTAATTTTTTAATGTTTAATTTTTTGACTGTACATGACTATTGCATGTGAATGATCACTTTTGGAACTAAAATAAGTGTGTTTAGGTTCATTTTAATACCTGAAATTGGTCGAAATAGAAGCTTCTGAGTAGGAGAAAAAGTCTGTAAAAATGGCAATTTTGGTCACATTGAGGCTTTAAAAAGTAGTTATTCAACATGAGGCACAATCCAAATGGCATTTTGAATCAATTTTTCAACAGTCCAGAAAATCAATTTTCTGAGGAAAAAGTTGACCCGTGACCTGTCGAACTTTCTCCAGATGGTTAGAAATGGTAATTTTTTAATGTTTAATTTTTTGACTGTAAACGACTATTGCATGTGAATTATCACTTTTGGAACTAAAATAAGTGTATTTAGAGTCATTATAATGCCTGAAAGTGGTCAAAATAAAGCTTCTGACTAGGAGAAAAAGTCTATAAAAATGGCACTTTTTGTCACACTGAGGCTTTAAAAAGTAATTATACAACATAAGGAACAATCCAAATGACATTTTGAATCAATTTTTCCACAAAAATCAATTTTCTGATGAAAAACGATGATCCGTGACGTTTTGAACTTTCTCCAGATGGTCAGAAATGGTAATTTTTTAATGTTGAATTTTTTTTACTGTAAATGACTATTGCATGTGAATTAGAACTCTTGGAACTAAAATAAGTGTGTTTAGAGTCATTTTAATGACTGAAATTGGTTGAAATAGAAGCTTCTGAGTAGGAGAAAAAGTCTGTAAAAATTGCAATTTTGGTCACATTAAGGCTTTAAAAAGTAGTTATTCAACATGAGGCACAATCCAAATGACATTTTGAATCAATTTTTTTACAGTCCAAAAAATCAATTTTCTGATGAAAAACGATGCCCCGTGACCTGTCGAACTTTGTCCAGATGGTCAGAAATTTAATTTTTTTAATGTTTTCTCTTTTGACTGTAAATGACTATTGCATGTGAATTAGAACCCTTGGAACTAAAATAAGTGTGTTTAGAGTCATTTTAATGACTGAAATTGGTTGAAATAGAAGCTTCTGAGTAGGAGAAAAAGTCTGTAAAAATGGCAATTTTGGTCAAGTTGAGGCTTTAAAAAGAAGTTATTCAAGTTTAGGCACAATCCAAATGACATTTTGAATCAATTTTTCTACAGTCAAAAAAATTCAATTTTCTGATGAAAAACGATGATCCGAGACCTGTCGAACTTTCTCCAGATGGTCGGAAATTGAATTTATTAAATGTTTTCTCTTTTGACTGTAAATGACTATTGCATGTGAATTAGAACCCTTGAAACTAAAATAAGTGTGTTTAGAGTCATTTTAATGCCTGAAATTGGTCGAAATAGAAGCTTCAGTGTAGGAGAAAAAGTCTGTAAAAATGGCAACTTTGGTCACATTGAGGCTTTAAAAAGTAGTTATTCAACATGAGGCACAATCCAAATGACATTTTGAATCAATTTTTCTACAGTCCAGAAAATAAATTTTCTGAGGAAAAAGTTGACCCGTGACCTGTCGAACTTTCTCCAGATGGTTAGAAATGGTAATTTTTTAATGTTTAATTTTTTGACTGTAAACGACTATTGCATGTGAATTATCACTTTTGGAACTAAAATAAGTGTATTTAGAGTCATGATAATGCCTGAAAGTGGTCGAAATAAAGCTAATGACTAGGAGAAAAAGTCTGTAAAAATGGCAATTTTTGTCACACTGAGGCTTTAAAAAGTAATTATAGAACATAAGGCACAATCCAAATGACATTTTGAATCAATTTTTCCACAAAAATCCATTTTCTGATGAAAAACGATGATCCGTGACGTTTTGAACTTCCTCCAGATGGTCAGAAATGGTATTTTTTTTACTGTAAATGACTATTGCATGTGAATTAGAACTCTTGGAACTAAAATAAGTGTGTTTAGAGTCAATTTAATGCCTGAAATTGGTCGAAATAGAAGCTTCAGTGTAGGAGAAAAAGTTGTAAAACTGGCAATTTTGGTCACATTGAGGCTTTAAAAAGTAGTTATTCAACATGAGGCACAATCCAAATGACATTTTGAATCAATTTTTCTACAGTCCAAAAAATCAATTTTCTGATGAAAAACTATGACCCGTGACCTGTCGAAGTTTCTCCAGATGGTCAGATATTGAATTTTTTAAATGTTTTCTCTTTTGACTGTAAATGAGTATTGCATGTGAATTAGAACCCTTGGAACTAAAATAAGTGTGTTTAGAGTCATTTTAATGACTGAAATTGGTTGAAATAGAATCTTCTGAGTAGGAGAAAAAGTCTGTAAAAATGGCAATTTTGGTCACGTTGAGGCTTTAAAAAGAAGTTATTCAAGTTTAGGCACAATCCAAATGACATTTTGAATCAATTTTTCTACAGTCAAAAAAATCAATTTTCTGATGAAAAACGATGATCCGAGACCTGCCGAACTTTCTCCAGATGGTCAGAAATTGAATTTATTAAATGTTTTCTCTTTTGACTGTAAATGACTATTGCATGTGAATTAGAACCCTTGAAACTAAAATAAGTGTGTTTAGAGTCATTTTAATGACTGAAATTGGTCGAAATAGAAGCTTCTGAGTAGGAGAAAAAGTCTGTAAAAATGGCAATTTTGGTCACATTAAGGCTTTTAAAAATAGTTATTCAACATGAGGCACAGTCCAAATGACATTTTGAAGCAATTTTTCTACAGTCCAGAAAATCAATTTTCTGATGAAAAACGATGACCTGTCGAACTTTCTTCAGATGGTCAGAAATGGTAATTTTTTAATGTTTAATTTTTTGACTGTAAATGACTATTGCATGTGAATGATCACTTTTGGAACTAAAATAAGTGTGTTTAGGTTCATTTTAATGTCTGAAATTGGTCGAAATAGAAGCTTCTGAGTAGGAGAAAAAGTCTGTAAAAATGGCAATTTTGGTCACATTGAGGCTTTAAAAAGTAGTTATTCAACATGAGGCACAATCCAAATGACATTTTGAATAAATTTTTCTACAGTCCAAATAATCAATTTTCTGATGAAAAACGATGACCCGTGACCTGTCAAACTTTCTCCAGATGGTCAGAAATGGTAATTTTTTAAATGTTTAATTTTTTGACTGTAAATGACGATGGTATATGAATGATCACTTTTGGAAAAAAATAAGTGTGTTTAGAGTCATTTTAATGCCTGAAATTGGTCAAAATAGAAGCTTCAGTGTAGGAGAAAAAGTTGTAAAAATGGCAATTTTGGTCACATTGAGGCTTTAAAAATTAGTTATTCAACATGAGGCACAATCCAAATGACATTTTGAATCAATTTTTTTACAGTCCAAAAAATCAATTTTCTGATGAAAAACGATGCCCCGTGACCTGTCGAACTTTCTCCAGATGGTCAGAAATTTAATTTTTTAAATGTTTTCTCTTTTGACTGTAAATGACTATTGCATGTGAATTAGAACCCTTGGAACTAAAATAAGTGTGTTTAGAGTCATTTTAATGACTGAAATTGGTTGAAATGGAAGCTTCTGAGTAGGAGAAAAAGTCTGTAAAAATGGCAATTTTGGTCACGTTGAGGCTTTAAAAAGAAGTTATTCAAGTTTAGGCACAATCCAAATGACATTTTGAATAAATTTTTCTACAGTCCAGAAAATCAATTTTCTGAGGAAAAACGATGATCCGTGACGTTTTGAACTTTCTCCAGATGGTCAGAAATGGTAATTTTTTAATGTTTAATTTTTTTTACTGTAAATGACTATTGAATGTGAATTAGAACTCTTGGAACTAAAATAAGTGTGTTTAGAGTCAATTTAATGCCTGAAATTGGTCGAAATAGAAGCTTCAGTGTAGGAGAAAAAGTTGTAAAAATGGCAATTTTGGTCACATTGAGGCTTTAAAAAGTAGGTATTCAACATGAGGCACAATCCAAATGACATTTTGAATCAATTTTTCTACAGTCCAAAAAATCAATTTTCTGATGAAAAACTATGACCCGTGACCTGTCGAAGTTTCTCCAGATGGTCAGAAATTCTATTTTTACAATGTTTTCTCTTTTGACTGTAAATGACTATTGCATGTGAATTAGAACCCTTGGAACTAAAATAAGTGTGTTTAGAGTCATTTTTATGACTGAAATTGGTCGAAATAGAAGCTTCTGAAGGAGAAAAAGTCTGTAAAAATGGCAATTTTGGTCACATTAAGGCTTTAAAAAGTAGTTATTCAACATGAGGCACAGTCCAAATGACATTTTGAAGCAATTTTTCCACAGTCCAGAAAATCAATTTTCTGAGGAAAAACGATGACCCGTGACCTGTCGAACTTTCTTCAGATGGTCAGAAATGGTAATTTTTTAATGTTTAATTTTTTGACTGTAAATGACTATTGCATGTGAATGATCACTTTTGGAACTAAAATAAGTGTGTTTAGGTTCATTTTAATGCCTGAAATTGGTCGAAATAGAAGCTTCTGAGTAGGAGAAAAAGTCTGTAAAAATGGCATTTTTGGTCACATTGAGGCTTTAAAAAGTAGTTATTCAACATGAGGCACAATCCAAATGGCATTTTGAATCAATTTTTCAACAGTCCAGAAAATCAATTTTCTGAGGAAAAAGTTGACCCGTGACCTGTCGAACTTTCTCCAGATGGTTAGAAATGGTAATTTTTTAATGTTTAATTTTTTGACTGTAAACGACTATTGCATGTGAACTATCACTTTTGGACCTAAAATAAGTGTATTTAGGTTCATTTTAATGCCTGAAATTGGTCGAAATAGAAGCTTCTGAGTAGGAGAAAAAGTCTGTAAAAATGGCAATTTTGGTCACATTGAGGATTTAAAAAGTAGTTATTCAACATGAGGCACAATCCAAATGGCATTTTGAATCAATTTTTCAACAGTCCAGAAAATCAATTTTCTGAGGAAAAACGATGACCCGTGACCTGTCGAACTTTCTCCAGATGGTCAGAAATGGAAACTTTTTATTGTTTTGTCTTTTGAATGTAAATAACTATTGCATGTGAATTAGAACTCTTGGAACTTAAATAAGTGTGCTTAGAGTCATTTTAATGCCTGAAATAGGTCGAAATAGAAGCTTCAGTGTAGGAGAAAAAGTCTGTAAAAATGGCAACTTTGGTCACATTGAGGCTTCAAAAAGTAGTTATTCAACATGAGGCACAATCCAAATGACATTTTGAATCAATTTTTCCACAAAAATCCATTTTCTGATGAAAAACGATGATCCGTGACGTTTTGAACTTTCTCCAGAAGGTCAGAAATGGTAATTTTTTAATGTTGAATTTTTTTTACTGTAAATGACTATTGAATGTGAATTAGAACTCTTGGAACTAAAATAAGTGTGTTTAGAGTCAATTTAATGCCTGAAATTAGTCGAAATAGAAGCTTCAGTGTAGGAGAAAAAGTTGTAAAAATGGCAATTTTGGTCACATTGAGGCTTTAAAAAGTAGTTATTCAACATGAGGCACAATCCAAATGACATTTTGAATCAATTTTTCTACAGTCCAAAAAATCAATTTTCTGATGAAAAACTATGACCTGTGACCTGTCGAAGTTTCTCCAGATGGTCAGAAATTTAATTTTTTAAATGTTTTCTCTTTTGACTGTAAATGACTATTGCATGTGAATTAGAACCCTTGGAACTAAAATAAGTGTGTTTAGAGTCATTTTAATACCTGAAATTGGTCGAAATAGAAGCTTCTGAGTAGGAGAAAAAGTCTGTAAAAATGGCAATTTTGGTCACGTTGAGGCTTTAAAAAGAAGTTATTCAAAATTAGGCACAATCCAAATGACATTTTGAAGCAATTTTTCTACAGTCCAGAAAATCAATTTTCTGATGAAAAACGATGATCCGAGACCTGCCGAACTTTCTCCAGATGGTCAGAAATTGAATTTATTAAATGTTTTCTCTTTTGACTGTAAATGACTATTGCATGTGAATTAGAACCCTTGAAACTAAAATAAGTGTGTTTAGAGTCATTTTAATGACTGAAATTGGTCGAAATAGAAGCTTCTGAGTAGGAGAAAAAGTCTGTAAAAATGGCAATTTTGGTCACATTAAGGCTTTTAAAAGTAGTTATTCAACATGAGGCACAGTCCAAATGACATTTTGAAGCAATTTTTCTACAGTCCAGAAAATCAATTTTCTGATGAAAAACGATGACCTGTCGAACTTTCTTCAGATGGTCAGAAATGGTAATTTTTTAATGTTTAATTTTTTGACTGTAAATGACTATTGCATGTGAATGATCACTTTTGGAACTAAAATAAGTGTGTTTAGGTTCATTTTAATGTCTGAAATTGGTCGAAATAGAAGCTTCTGAGTAGGAGAAAAAGTCTGTAAAAAGGGCAATTTTGGTCACATTGAGGCTTTAAAAAGTAGTTATTCAACATGAGGCACAATCCAAATGACATTTTGAATAAATTTTTCTACAGTCCAAATAATCAATTTTCTGATGAAAAACGATGACCCGTGACCTGTCAAACTTTCTCCAGATGGTCAGAAATGGTAATTTTTTAATGTTTAATTTTTTGACTGTAAATGACGATGGTATATGAATGATCACTTTTGGAAAAAAATAAGTGTGTTTAGAGTCATTTTAATGCCTGAAATTGGTCAAAATAGAAGCTTCAGTGTAGGAGAAAAAGTTGTAAAAATGGCAATTTTGGTCACATTGAGGCTTTAAAAATTAGTTATTCAACATGAGGCACAATCCAAATGACATTTTGAATCAATTTTTTTACAGTCCAAAAAATCAATTTTCTGATGAAAAACGATGCCCCGTGACCTGTCGAACTTTCTCCAGATGGTCAGAAATTTAATTTTTTAAATGTTTTCTCTTTTGACTGTAAATGACTATTGCATGTGAATTAGAACCCTTGGAACTAAAATAAGTGTGTTTAGAGTCATTTTAATGACTGAAATTGGTTGAAATGGAAGCTTCTGAGTAGGAGAAAAAGTCTGTAAAAATGGCAATTTTGGTCACGTTGAGGCTTTAAAAAGAAGTTATTCAAGTTTAGGCACAATCCAAATGACATTTTGAATAAATTTTTCTACAGTCCAGAAAATCAATTTTCTGAGGAAAAACGATGATCCGTGACGTTTTGAACTTTCTCCAGATGGTCAGAAATGGTAATTTTTTAATGTTTAATTTTTTTTACTGTAAATGACTATTGAATGTGAATTAGAACTCTTGGAACTAAAATAAGTGTGTTTAGAGTCAATTTAATGCCTGAAATTGGTCGAAATAGAAGCTTCAGTGTAGGAGAAAAAGTTGTAAAAATGGCAATTTTGGTCACATTGAGGCTTTAAAAAGTAGGTATTCAACATGAGGCACAATCCAAATGACATTTTGAATCAATTTTTCTACAGTCCAAAAAATCAATTTTCTGATGAAAAACTATGACCCGTGACCTGTCGAAGTTTCTCCAGATGGTCAGAAATTCTATTTTTACAATGTTTTCTCTTTTGACTGTAAATGACTATTGCATGTGAATTAGAACCCTTGGAACTAAAATAAGTGTGTTTAGAGTCATTTTTATGACTGAAATTGGTCGAAATAGAAGCTTCTGAAGGAGAAAAAGTCTGTAAAAATGGCAATTTTGGTCACATTAAGGCTTTAAAAAGTAGTTATTCAACATGAGGCACAGTCCAAATGACATTTTGAAGCAATTTTTCTACAGTCCAGAAAATCAATTTTCTGAGGAAAAACGATGACCCGTGACCTGTCGAACTTTCTTCAGATGGTCAGAAATGGTAATTTTTTAATGTTTAATTTTTTGACTGTAAATGACTATTGCATGTGAATGATCACTTTTGGAACTAAAATAAGTGTGTTTAGGTTCATTTTAATGCCTGAAATTGGTCGAAATAGAAGCTTCTGAGTAGGAGAAAAAGTCTGTAAAAATGGCAATTTTGGTCACATTGAGGCTTTAAAAAGTAGTTATTCAACATGAGGCACAATCCAAATGGCATTTTGAATCAATTTTTCAACAGTCCAGAAAATCAATTTTCTGAGGAAAAAGTTGACCCGTGACCTGTCGAACTTTCTCCAGATGGTTAGAAATGGTAATTTTTTAATGTTTAATTTTTTGACTGTAAACGACTATTGCATGTGAACTATCACTTTTGGACCTAAAATAAGTGTATTTAGGTTCATTTTAATGCCTGAAATTGGTCGAAATAGAAGCTTCTGAGTAGGAGAAAAAGTCTGTAAAAATGGCAATTTTGGTCACATTGAGGATTTAAAAAGTAGTTATTCAACATGAGGCACAATCCAAATGGCATTTTGAATCAATTTTTCAACAGTCCAGAAAATCAATTTTCTGAGGAAAAACGATGACCCGTGACCTGTCGAACTTTCTCCAGATGGTCAGAAATGGAAACTTTTTATTGTTTTGTCTTTTGAATGTAAATAACTATTGCATGTGAATTAGAACTCTTGGAACTTAAATAAGTGTGCTTAGAGTCATTTTAATGCCTGAAATAGGTCGAAATAGAAGCTTCAGTGTAGGAGAAAAAGTCTGTAAAAATGGCAACTTTGGTCACATTGAGGCTTCAAAAAGTAGTTATTCAACATGAGGCACAATCCAAATGACATTTTGAATCAATTTTTCCACAAAAATCCATTTTCTGATGAAAAACGATGATCCGTGACGTTTTGAACTTTCTCCAGAAGGTCAGAAATGGTAATTTTTTAATGTTGAATTTTTTTTACTGTAAATGACTATTGAATGTGAATTAGAACTCTTGGAACTAAAATAAGTGTGTTTAGAGTCAATTTAATGCCTGAAATTAGTCGAAATAGAAGCTTCAGTGTAGGAGAAAAAGTTGTAAAAATGGCAATTTTGGTCACATTGAGGCTTTAAAAAGTAGTTATTCAACATGAGGCACAATCCAAATGACATTTTGAATCAATTTTTCTACAGTCCAAAAAATCAATTTTCTGATGAAAAACTATGACCTGTGACCTGTCGAAGTTTCTCCAGATGGTCAGAAATTTAATTTTTTAAATGTTTTCTCTTTTGACTGTAAATGACTATTGCATGTGAATTAGAACCCTTGGAACTAAAATAAGTGTGTTTAGAGTCATTTTAATACCTGAAATTGGTCGAAATAGAAGCTTCTGAGTAGGAGAAAAAGTCTGTAAAAATGGCAATTTTGGTCACGTTGAGGCTTTAAAAAGAAGTTATTCAAAATTAGGCACAATCCAAATGACATTTTGAATCAATTTTTCTACAGTCCAAAAAATCAATTTTCTGATGAAAAACTATGACCCGTGACCTGTCGAAGTTTCTCCAGATGGTCAGAAATTCTATTTTTACAATGTTTTCTCTTTTGACTGTAAATGACTATTGCATGTGAATTAGAACCCTTGGAACTAAAATAAGTGTGTTTAGAGTCATTTTTATGACTGAAATTGGTCGAAATAGAAGCTTCTGAAGGAGAAAAAGTCTGTAAAAATGGCAATTTTGGTCACATTAAGGCTTTAAAAAGTAGTTATTCAACATGAGGCACAGTCCAAATGACATTTTGAAGCAATTTTTCTACAGTCCAGAAAATCAATTTTCTGAGGAAAAACGATGACCCGTGACCTGTCGAACTTTCTTCAGATGGTCAGAAATGGTAATTTTTTAATGTTTAATTTTTTGACTGTAAATGACTATTGCATGTGAATGATCACTTTTGGAACTAAAATAAGTGTGTTTAGGTTCATTTTAATGCCTGAAATTGGTCGAAATAGAAGCTTCTGAGTAGGAGAAAAAGTCTGTAAAAATGGCAATTTTGGTCACATTGAGGCTTTAAAAAGTAGTTATTCAACATGAGGCACAATCCAAATGGCATTTTGAATCAATTTTTCAACAGTCCAGAAAATCAATTTTCTGAGGAAAAAGTTGACCCGTGACCTGTCGAACTTTCTCCAGATGGTTAGAAATGGTAATTTTTTAATGTTTAATTTTTTGACTGTAAACGACTATTGCATGTGAACTATCACTTTTGGACCTAAAATAAGTGTATTTAGGTTCATTTTAATGCCTGAAATTGGTCGAAATAGAAGCTTCTGAGTAGGAGAAAAAGTCTGTAAAAATGGCAATTTTGGTCACATTGAGGCTTTAAAAAGTAGTTATTCAACATGAGGCACAATCCAAATGGCATTTTGAATCAATTTTTCAACAGTCCAGAAAATCAATTTTCTGAGGAAAAACGATGACCCGTGACCTGTCGAACTTTCTCCAGATGGTCAGAAATGGAAACTTTTTATTGTTTTGTCTTTTGAATGTAAATAACTATTGCATGTGAATTAGAACTCTTGGAACTTAAATAAGTGTGCTTAGAGTCATTTTAATGCCTGAAATAGGTCGAAATAGAAGCTTCAGTGTAGGAGAAAAAGTCTGTAAAAATGGCAACTTTGGTCACATTGAGGCTTCAAAAAGTAGTTATTCAACATGAGGCACAATCCAAATGACATTTTGAATCAATTTTTCCACAAAAATCCATTTTCTGATGAAAAACGATGATCCGTGACGTTTTGAACTTTCTCCAGAAGGTCAGAAATGGTAATTTTTTAATGTTGAATTTTTTTTACTGTAAATGACTATTGAATGTGAATTAGAACTCTTGGAACTAAAATAAGTGTGTTTAGAGTCATTTTAATTCCTGAAATTGGTCGAAATAGAAGCTTCAGTGTAGGAGAAAAAGTCTGTAAAAATGGCAATTTTGGTCACAGTGAGGCTTTAAAAAGTAGTTATTCAACATGAGGCACAATCCAAATGACATTTTGAATCAATTTTTCAACAGTCCAAAAAATCAATTTTCTGATGAAAAACGATGACCCGTGACCTGTCGAACTTTCCCCAGATGGTCAGAAATGGTAATATTCTAATGATGAATCTTTTGACTATAAATGACGATTGTATGTGAATGATCACTTTTGGAACAAAAAAATGTGTGTTTACATTCATTTTAATGCCTGAAATTGGTCGAAATAGAAGCTTCTGAGTAGGAGAAAAAGTCTGTAAAAATGGCAATTTTGGTCACATTGAGGCTTTAAAAAGTAGTTATTCAACATGAGGCACAATCCAAATGACATTTTGAATCAATTTTTCTACAGTCCAGAAAATCAATTTTCTGAGGAAAAAGTTGACCTGTGACCTGTAGAACTTTCTCCAGATGGTTAGAAATGGTAATTTTTTAATGTTTAATTTTTTGACTGTAAACGGCTATTGCATGTGAATTATCACTTTTGGAACTAAAATAAGTGTGTTTAGGTTCATTTTAATGCCTGAAATTGGTCGAAATAGAAGCTTCTGAGTAGGAGAAAAAGTCTGTAAAAATGGCAATTTTGGTCACACTGAGGCTTTAAAAAGTAATTATACAACATAAGGCACAATCCAAATGACATTTTGAATCAATTTTTCCACAGTCAAAAAAATCAATTTTCTGATGAAAAACGATGATCCGTGACCTTTTGAACTTTCTCCAGATGGTCAGAAATGGTAATTTTTTAATGTTGAATTTTTTTACTGTAAATGACTATTGCATGTGAATTAGAACTCTTGGAACTAAAATAAGTGTGTTTAGAGTCATTATAATACCTGAAATTGGTCGAAATAGAAGCTTCTGAGTAGGAGAAAAAGTCTGTAAAAATGGCAATTTTGGTCACGTTGAGGCTTTAAAAAGTAATTATACAACATAAGGCACAATCCAAATGACATTTTGAATCAATTTTTCCACAGTCAAAAAAATCAATTTTCTGATGAAAACGATGATCCGTGACCTTTTGAACTTTCTCCAGATGGTCAGAAATGGTAATTTTTTAATGTTGAATTTTTTTACTGTAAATGACTATTGCATGTGAATTAGAACTCTTGGAACTAAAATAAGTGTGTTTAGAGTAATTTTAATACCTGAAATTGGTCGAAATAGAAGCTTCTGAGTAGGAGAAAAAGTCTGTAAAAATGGCAATTTTGGTCACGTTGAGGCTTTAAAAAGAAGTTATTCAAAATTAGGCACAATCCAAATGACATTTTGAATCAATTTTTCTACAGTCAAAAAAATCAATTTTCTGATGAAAAACGATGATCCGAGACCTGTCTAAGTTTCTCCAGATGGTCAGAAATTCAATTTTTTAAATGTTTTCTCTTTTGACTGTAAATGACTATTGCATGTGAATTAGAACCCTTGGAACTAAAATAAGTGTGTTTAGAGTCATTTTTATGACTGAAATTGGTCGAAATAGAAGCTTCTGAAGGAGAAAAAGTCTGTAAAAATGGCAATTTTGGTCACGTTGAGGCTTTAAAAAGTAATTATACAACATAAGGCACAATCCAAATAACATTTTGAATCAATTTTTCCACAGTCAAAAAAATCAATTTTCTGATGAAAAACGATGATCCGTGACCTTTTGAACTTTCTCCAGATGGTCAGAAAGGGCAATTTTTTAATGTTGATTTTTTTTACTGTTAATGACTATTGCATGTGAATTAGAACTCTTGGAACTAAAATAAGTGTGTTTAGAGTCATTTTAATACCTGAAATTGGTCGAAATAGAAGCTTCTGAGTAGGAGAAAAAGTCTGTAAAAATGGCAATTTTGGTCACGTTGAGGCTTTAAAAAAAAGTTATTCAAAATTAGGCACAATCCAAATGACATTTAGAATCAATTTTTCTACAGTCAAAAAAATCAATTTTCTGATGAAAAACGATGATCCGAGACCTGTCGAAGTTTCTCCAGATGGTCAGAAATTCAATTTTTACAATGTTTTCTCTTTTGACTGTAAATGACTATTGCATGTGAATTAGAACCCTTGGAACTAAAATAAGTGTGTTTAGAGTCATTTTTATGACTGAAATTGGTCGAAATAGAAGCTTCTGAAGGAGAAAAAGTCTGTAAAAATGGCAATTTTGGTCACATTAAGGCTTTAAAAAGTAGTTATTCAACATGAGGCACAGTCCAAATGACATTTTGAAGCAATTTTTCTACTGTCCAGAAAATCAATTTTCTGAGGAAAAACGATGACCTGTCGAACTTTCTCCAGATGGTCAGAAATGGTAATTTTTTAATGTTTAACTTTTTGACTGTAAATGACTATTGCATGTGAATGATCACTTTCGGAACTAAAATAAGTGTGTTTAGATTCATTTTAATACCTGAAATTAGTCGAAATAGAAGCTTCTGAGTAGGAGAAAAAGTCTGCAAAAAGTGGCAATTTTGGTCACGTTGAGGCTTTAAAAAGAAGTTATTCAACTTTAGGCACAATCCAAATGACATTTTGAATCAATTTTTCTACAGTCAAAAAAATCAATTTTCTGATGAAAAACGATGATCCGAGACCTGTCGAACTTTCTCCAGATGGTCAGAAATTGAATTTAATAAATGTTTTCTCTTTTGACTGTAAATGACTATTGCATGTAGATTAGAACCCTTGGAACTAAAATAAGTGTGTTTAGAGTCATTTTAATGCCTGAAATTGGTCGAAATAGAAGTTTCTGAGTAGGAGAAAAAGTCTGTAAAAATGGCAATTTTGGTCACATTGAAGCTTTAAAAAGTAGTTATTCAACATGAGGCACAATCCAAATGACATTTGGAATCAATTTTTCAACAGTCCAAAAAATCAATTTTCTGATGAAAAACGATGACCCGTGACCTGTCGAACTTTCCCCAGATGGTCAGAAATGGTAATATTCTAATGATGAATCTTTTGACTATAAATGACGATTGTATGTGAATGATCACTTTTGGAACAAAAAAATGTGTGTTTACATTCATTTTAATGCCTGAAATTGGTCGAAATAGAAGCTTCTGAGTAGGAGAAAAAGTCTGTAAAAATGGCAATTTTGGTCACATTGAGGCTTTAAAAAGTAGTTATTCAACATGAGGCACAATCCAAATGACATTTTGAATCAATTTTTCTACAGTCCAGAAAATCAATTTTCTGAGGAAAAAGTTGACCCGTGACCTGTAGAACTTTCTCCAGATGGTTAGAAATGGTAATTTTTTAATGTTTAATTTTTTGACTGTAAACGGCTATTGCATGTGAATTATCACTTTTGGAACTAAAATAAGTGTGTTTAGGTTCATTTTAATGCCTGAAATTGGTCGAAAAAGAAGCTTCTGAGTAGGAGAAAAAGTCTGTAAAAATGGCATTTTTGGTCACATTGAGGCTTTAAAAAGTAGTTATTCAACATGAGGCACAATCCAAATGACACTCTGAATCAATTTTTCTACAGTCCAGAAAATCAATTTTCTGAGGAAAAACGATGACCCGTGACCTGTCGAACTTTCTCCAGATGGTTAGAAATGGAATTTTTGTAATGTTTTGTCTGTTGACTGTAAATGACTATTGCATGTGAATTAGAACTCTTGGAACTAAAATAAGTGTGTTTAGAGTCATTTTTATGACTGAAATTGGTCGAAATAGAAGCTTCTGAAGGAGAAAAAGTCTGTAAAAATGACAATTTTGGTCACATTAAGGCTTTAAAAAGTAGTTATTCAACATGAGGCACAGTCCAAATGACATTTTGAAGCAATTTTTCTACAGTCCAGAAAATCAATTTTCTGAGGAAAAACGATGACCCGTAACCTGTCAAACTTTCTCCAGATGGTCAGAAATGGAAATTTTTTATTGTTTTGTCTTTTGAATGTAAATAACTATTGCATGTGAATTAGAACTCTTGGAACTAAAATAAGTGTGCTTAGAGTCATTTTAATGCCTCAAATTGGTCGAAATAGAAGCTTCAGTGTAGGAGAAAAAGTCTGTAAAAATGGCAATTTTGGTCACACTGAGGCTTTAAAAAGTAATTATACAACATAAGGCACAATCCAAATGACATTTTGAATCAATTTTTCCACAGTCAAAAAAATCAATTTTCTGATGAAAAACGATGATCCGTGACCTTTTGAACTTTCTCCAGATGGTCAGAAATGGTAATTTTTTAATGTTGAATTTTTTTACTGTAAATGACTATTGCATGTGAATTAGAACTCTTGGAACTAAAATAAGTGTGTTTAGAGTCATTATAATACCTGAAATTGGTCGAAATAGAAGCTTCTGAGTAGGAGAAAAAGTCTGTAAAAATGGCAATTTTGGTCAAGTTGAGGCTTTAAAAAGTAATTATACAACATAAGGCACAATCCAAATGACATTTTGAATCAATTTTTCCACAGTCAAAAAAATCAATTTTCTGATGAAAAACGATGATCCGTGACCTTTTGAACTTTCTCCAGATGGTCAGAAATGGTAATTTTTTAATGTTGAATTTTATTACTGTAAATGACTATTGCATGTGAATTAGAACTCTTGGAACTAAAATAAGTGTGTTTAGAGTAATTTTAATACCTGAAATTGGTCGAAATAGAAGCTTCTGAGTAGGAGAAAAAGTCTGTAAAAATGGCAATTTTGGTCAAGTTGAGGCTTTAAAAAGTAATTATACAACATAAGGCACAATCCAAATGACATTTTGAATCAATTTTTCCACAGTCAAAAAAATCAATTTTCTGATGAAAAACGATGATCCCTGACCTTTTGAACTTTCTCCAGATGGTCAGAAATGGTAATTTTTTAATGTTGAATTTTTTTACTGTAAATGACTATTGCATGTGAATTAGAACTCTTGGAACTAAAATAAGTGTGTTTAGAGTAATTTTAATACCTGAAATTGGTCGAAATAGAAGCTTCTGAGTAGGAGAAAAAGTCTGTAAAAATGGCAATTTTGGTCACGTTGAGGCTTTAAAAAGAAGTTATTCAAAATTAGGCACAATCCAAATGACATTTTGAATCAATTTTTCTACAGTCAAAAAAATCAATTTTCTGATGAAAAACGATGATCCGAGACCTGTCTAAGTTTCTCCAGATGGTCAGAAATGTAATTTTTTAAATGTTTTCTCTTTTGACTGTAAATGACTATTGCATGTGAATTAGAACCCTTGGAACTAAAATAAGTGTGTTTAGAGTCATTTTTATGACTGAAATTGGTCGAAATAGAAGCTTCTGAAGGAGAAAAAGTCTGTAAAAATGGCAATTTTGGTCACGTTGAGGCTTTAAAAAGTAGTTATTCAACATGAGGCACAATCCAAATGACATTTTGAATCAATTTTTCAACAGTCCAAAAAATCTATTTTCTGGACAAAAACAATGACCCGTGACCTGTCGAACTTTCTCCAGATGGTCAGAAATGGTAATTTTTTAATGTTTAATTTTTTGACTGTAAATGACGATTGCATGTGAATGATCACTTTTGGAACTAAAATAAGTGTGTTTAGATTCATTTTAATACCTGAAATTAGTCGAAATAGAAGCTTCTGAGTAGGAGAAAAAGTCTGCAAAAAGTGGCAATTTTGGTCACGTTGAGGCTTTAAAAAGAAGTTATTCAAGTTTAGGCACAATCCAAATGACATTTTGAATCAATTTTTCTACAGTCAAAAAAATCAATTTTCTGATGAAAAACGATGATCCGAGACCTGTCGAACTTTCTCCAGATGGTCAGAAATTGAATTTAATAAATGTTTTCTCTTTTGACTGTAAATGACTATTGCATGTAGATTAGAACCCTTGGAACTAAAATAAGTGTGTTTAGAGTAATTTTAATGCCTGAAATTGGTCGAAATAGAAGTTTCTGAGTAGGAGAAAAAGTCTGTAAAAATGGCAATTTTGGTCACATTAAGGCTTTAAAAAGTAGTTATTCAACATGAGGCACAGCCCAAATGACATTTTGAAGCAATTTTTCTACAGTCCAGAAATTCAATTTTCTGAGGAAAAACGATGACCCGTGACCTGTCGAACTTTCTTCAGATGGTCAGAAATGGTAATTTTTTAATGTTTAAGTTTTTTGACCGTAAATGACGATTGCATGTGAATGATCACTTTTGGAACTAAAATAAGTGTGTTTAGATTCATTTTAATACCTGAAATTGGTCGAAATAGAAGCTTCTGAGTAGGAGAAAAAGTCTGTAAAAATGGCAATTTTGGTCACATTGAAGCTTTAAAAAGTAGTTATTCAACATGAGACACAATCCAAATGGCATTTTGAATCAATTTTTCAACAGTCCAGAAAATCAATTTTCTGAGGAAAAACGATGATCCGTGACCTGTCGAACTTTCTCCAGATTGTCAGAAATGGTAATTTTTTAATGTTTAATTTTTTGACTGTAAACGACTACTGCATGTGAATTATCACTTTTGGAACTAAAATAAGTGTATTTAGAGTCATTATAATGCCTGAAATTGGTCAAAATAAAGCTTCTGAGCAGGAGAAAAAGTCTTTAAAAATGGCAATTTGTGTCACACTGAGGCTTTAAAAAGTAATCATACAACATAAGGCACAATCCGAATGACATTTTGAATCCATTTTTCCACAGTCAAAAAAATTAATTTTCTGATGAAAAATGATGATCCGTGACCTTTTGAACCTTCTCCAGATGGTCAGAAATGGTAATTTTTTAATGTTGATTTTTTTTACTGTAAATGACTATTGCATGTGAATTAGAACTCTTGTAACTAAAATAAGTGTATTTAGAGTCATTTTAATTCCTGAAATTGGTCGAAATAGAAGCTTCAGTGTAGGAGAAAAAGTCTGTAAAAATGGCAATTTTGGTCACAGTGAGGCTTTAAAAAGTAGTTATTCAACATGAGGCACAATCCCAATGACATTTTGAATCAATTTTTCAACAGTCCAAAAAATCAATTTTCTGATGAAAAACGATGACCCGTGACCTGTCGAACTTTCCCCAGATGGTCAGAAATGGTAATATTCTAATGATGAATCTTTTGACTATAAATGACGATTGTATGTGAATGATCACTTTTGGAACAAAAAAATGTGTGTTTACATTCATTTTAATGCCTGAAATTGGTCGAAATAGAAGCTTCTGAGTAGGAGAAAAAGTCTGTAAAAATGGCAATTTTGGTCACATTGAGGCTTTAAAAAGTAGTTATTCAACATGAGGCACAATCCAAATGACATTTTGAATCAATTTTTCTACAGTCCAGAAAATCAATTTTCTGAGGAAAAAGTTGACCCGTGACCTGTAGAACTTTCTCCAGATGGTTAGAAATGGTAATTTTTTAATGTTTAATTTTTTGACTGTAAACGGCTATTGCATGTGAATTATCACTTTTGGAACTAAAATAAGTGTGTTTAGGTTCATTTTAATGCCTGAAATTGGTCGAAATAGAAGCTTCTGAGTAGGAGAAAAAGTCTGTAAAAATGGCAATTTTGGTCACACTGAGGCTTTAAAAAGTAATTATACAACATAAGGCACAATCCAAATGACATTTTGAATCAATTTTTCCACAGTCAAAAAAATCAATTTTCTGATGAAAAACGATGATCCGTGACCTTTTGAACTTTCTCCAGATGGTCAGAAATGGTAATTTTTTAATGTTGAATTTTTTTACTGTAAATGACTATTGCATGTGAATTAGAACTCTTGGAACTAAAATAAGTGTGTTTAGAGTCATTATAATACCTGAAATTGGTCGAAATAGAAGCTTCTGAGTAGGAGAAAAAGTCTGTAAAAATGGCAATTTTGGTCACGTTGAGGCTTTAAAAAGTAATTATACAACATAAGGCACAATCCAAATGACATTTTGAATCAATTTTTCCACAGTCAAAAAAATCAATTTTCTGATGAAAACGATGATCCGTGACCTTTTGAACTTTCTCCAGATGGTCAGAAATGGTAATTTTTTAATGTTGAATTTTTTTACTGTAAATGACTATTGCATGTGAATTAGAACTCTTGGAACTAAAATAAGTGTGTTTAGAGTAATTTTAATACCTGAAATTGGTCGAAATAGAAGCTTCTGAGTAGGAGAAAAAGTCTGTAAAAATGGCAATTTTGGTCACGTTGAGGCTTTAAAAAGAAGTTATTCAAAATTAGGCACAATCCAAATGACATTTTGAATCAATTTTTCTACAGTCAAAAAAATCAATTTTCTGATGAAAAACGATGATCCGAGACCTGTCTAAGTTTCTCCAGATGGTCAGAAATTCAATTTTTTAAATGTTTTCTCTTTTGACTGTAAATGACTATTGCATGTGAATTAGAACCCTTGGAACTAAAATAAGTGTGTTTAGAGTCATTTTTATGACTGAAATTGGTCGAAATAGAAGCTTCTGAAGGAGAAAAAGTCTGTAAAAATGGCAATTTTGGTCACGTTGAGGCTTTAAAAAGTAATTATACAACATAAGGCACAATCCAAATGACATTTTGAATCAATTTTTCCACAGTCAAAAAAATCAATTTTCTGATGAAATACGATGATCCGTGACCTTTTGAACTTTCTCCAGATGGTCAGAAAGGGCAATTTTTTAATGTTGATTTTTTTTACTGTTAATGACTATTGCATGTGAAATAGAACTCTTGGAACTAAAATAAGTGTGTTTAGAGTCATTTTAATACCTGAAATTGGTCGAAATAGAAGCTTCTGAGTAGGAGAAAAAGTCTGTAAAAATGGCAATTTTGGTCACGTTGAGGCTTTAAAAAAAAGTTATTCAAAATTAGGCACAATCCAAATGACATTTTGAATCAATTTTTCTACAGTAAAAAAAATAAATTTTCTGATGAAAAACGATGATCCGAGACCTGTCGAAGTTTCTCCAGATGGTCAGAAATTCAATTTTTACAATGTTTTCTCTTTTGACTGTAAATGACTATTGCATGTGAATTAGAACAATTGGAACTAAAATAAGTGTGTTTAGAGTCATTTTTATGACTGAAATTGGTCGAAATAGAAGCTTCTGAAGGAGAAAAAGTCTGTAAAAATGGCAATTTTGGTCACATTAAGGCTTTAAAAAGTAGTTATTCAACATGAGGCACAGTCCAAATGACATTTTGAAGCAATTTTTCTACTGTCCAGAAAATCAATTTTCTGAGGAAAAACGATGACCTGTCGAACTTTCTTCAGATGGTCAGAAATGGTAATTTTTTAATGTTTAATTTTTTGACTGTACATGACTATTGCATGTGAATGATCACTTTTGGAACTAAAATAAGTGTGTTTAGGTTCATTTTAATACCTGAAATTGGTCGAAATAGAAGCTTCTGAGTAGGAGAAAAAGTCTGTAAAAATGGCAATTTTGGTCACATTGAGGCTTTAAAAAGTAGTTATTCAACATGAGGCACAATCCAAATGGCATTTTGAATCAATTTTTCAACAGTCCAGAAAATCAATTTTCTGAGGAAAAAGTTGACCCGTGACCTGTCGAACTTTCTCCAGATGGTTAGAAATGGTAATTTTTTAATGTTTAATTTTTTGACTGTAAACGACTATTGCATGTGAATTATCACTTTTGGAACTAAAATAAGTGTATTTAGAGTCATTATAATGCCTGAAAGTGGTCGAAATAAAGCTTCTGACTAGGAGAAAAAGTCTATAAAAATGGCAATTTTTGTCACACTGAGGCTTTAAAAAGTAATTATACAACATAAGGAACAATCCAAATGACATTTTGAATCAATTTTTCCACAAAAATCAATTTTCTGATGAAAAACGATGATCCGTGACGTTTTGAACTTTCTCCAGATGGTCAGAAATGGTAATTTTTTAATGTTGAATTTTTTTTACTGTAAATGACTATTGCATGTGAATTAGAACTCTTGGAACTAAAATAAGTGTGTTTAGAGTCATTTTAATGACTGAAATTGGTTGAAATAGAAGCTTCTGAGTAGGAGAAAAAGTCTGTAAAAATTGCAATTTTGGTCACATTAAGGCTTTAAAAAGTAGTTATTCAACATGAGGCACAATCCAAATGACATTTTGAATCAATTTTTTTACAGTCCAAAAAATCAATTTTCTGATGAAAAACGATGCCCCGTGACCTGTCGAACTTTGTCCAGATGGTCAGAAATTTAATTTTTTTAATGTTTTCTCTTTTGACTGTAAATGACTATTGCATGTGAATTAGAACCCTTGGAACTAAAATAAGTGTGTTTAGAGTCATTTTAATGACTGAAATTGGTTGAAATAGAAGCTTCTGAGTAGGAGAAAAAGTCTGTAAAAATGGCAATTTTGGTCAAGTTGAGGCTTTAAAAAGAAGTTATTCAAGTTTAGGCACAATCCAAATGACATTTTGAATCAATTTTTCTACAGTCAAAAAAATTCAATTTTCTGATGAAAAACGATGATCCGAGACCTGTCGAACTTTCTCCAGATGGTCGGAAATTGAATTTATTAAATGTTTTCTCTTTTGACTGTAAATGACTATTGCATGTGAATTAGAACCATTGAAACTAAAACAAGTGTGTTTAGAGTCATTTTAATGCCTGAAATTGGTCGAAATAGAAGCTTCAGTGTAGGAGAAAAAGTCTGTAAAAATGGCAACTTTGGTCACATTGAGGCTTTAAAAAGTAGTTATTCAACATGAGGCACAATCCAAATGACATTTTGAATCAATTTTTCTACAGTCCAGAAAATCAATTTTCTGAGGAAAAAGTTGACCCGTGACCTGTCGAACTTTCTCCAGATGGTTAGAAATGGTAATTTTTTAATGTTTAATTTTTTGACTGTAAACGACTTTTGCATGTGAATTATCACTTTTGGAACTAAAATAAGTGTATTTAGAGTCATGATAATGCCTGAAAGTGGTCGAAATAAAGCTAATGACTAGGAGAAAAAGTCTGTAAAAATGGCAATTTTTGTCACACTGAGGCTTTAAAAAGTAATTATAGAACATAAGGCACAATCCAAATGACATTTTGAATCAATTTTTCCACAAAAATCCATTTTCTTATGAAAAACGATGATCCGTGACGTTTTGAACTTCCTCCAGATGGTCAGAAATGGTATTTTTTTTACTGTAAATGACTATTGCATGTGAATTAGAACTCTTGGAACTAAAATAAGTGTGTTTAGAGTCAATTTAATGCCTGAAATTGGTCGAAATAGAAGCTTCAGTGTAGGAGAAAAAGTTGTAAAACTGGCAATTTTGGTCACATTGAGGCTTTAAAAAGTAGTTATTCAACATGAGGCACAATCCAAATGACATTTTGAATCAATTTTTCTACAGTCCAAAAAATCAATTTTCTGATGAAAAACTATGACCCGTGACCTGTCGAAGTTTCTCCAGATGGTCAGATATTGAATTTTTTAAATGTTTTCTCTTTTGACTGTAAATGAGTATTGCATGTGAATTAGAACCCTTGGAACTAAAATAAGTGTGTTTAGAGTCATTTTAATGACTGAAATTGGTTGAAATAGAATCTTCTGAGTAGGAGAAAAAGTCTGTAAAAATGGCAATTTTGGTCACGTTGAGGCTTTAAAAAGAAGTTATTCAAGTTTAGGCACCATCCAAATGACATTTTGAATCAATTTTTCTACAGTCAAAAAAATCAATTTTCTGATGAAAAACGATGATCCGAGACCTGCCGAACTTTCTCCAGATGGTCAGAAATTGAATTTATTAAATGTTTTCTCTTTTGACTGTAAATGACTATTGCATGTGAATTAGAACCCTTGAAACTAAAATAAGTGTGTTTAGAGTAATTTTAATGACTGAAATTGGTCGAAATAGAAGCTTCTAAGTAGGAGAAAAAGTCTGTAAAAATGGCAATTTTGGTCACATTAAGGCTTTTAAAAGTAGCTATTCAACATGAGGCACAGTCCAAATGACATTTTGAAGCAATTTTTCTACAGTCCAGAAAATCAATTTTCTGATGAAAAACGATGACCTGTCGAACTTTCTTCAGATGGTCAGAAATGGTAATTTTTTAATGTTTAATTTTTTGACTGTAAATGACTATTGCATGTGAATGATCACTTTTGGAACTAAAATAAGTGTGTTTAGGTTCATTTTAATGTCTGAAATTGGTCGAAATAGAAGCTTCTGAGTAGGAGAAAAAGTCTGTAAAAATGGCAATTTTGGTCACATTGAGGCTTTAAAAAGTAGTTATTCAACATGAGGCACAATCCAAATGACATTTTGAATAAATTTTTCTACAGTCCAAATAATCAATTTTCTGATGAAAAACGATGACCCGTGACCTGTCAAACTTTCTCCAGATGGTCAGAAATGGTAATTTTTTAATGTTTAATTTTTTGACTGTAAATGACGATGGTATATGAATGATCACTTTTGGAAAAAAATAAGTGTGTTTAGAGTCATTTTAATGCCTGAAATTGGTCAAAATAGAAGCTTCGGTGTAGGAGAAAAAGTTGTAAAAATGGCAATTTTGGTCACATTGAGGCTTTAAAAATTAGTTATTCAACATGAGGCACAATCCAAATGACATTTTGAATCAATTTTTTTACAGTCCAAAAAATCAATTTTCTGATGAAAAACGATGCCCCGTGACCTGTCGAACTTTCTCCAGATGGTCAGAAATTTAATTTTTTAAATGTTTTCTCTTTTGACTGTAAATGACTATTGCATGTGAATTAGAACCCTTGGAACTAAAATAAGTGTGTTTAGAGTCATTTTAATGACTGAAATTGGTTGAAATGGAAGCTTCTGAGTAGGAGAAAAAGTCTGTAAAAATGGCAATTTTGGTCACGTTGAGGCTTTAAAAAGAAGTTATTCAAGTTTAGGCACAATCCAAATGACATTTTGAATAAATTTTTCTACAGTCCAGAAAATCAATTTTCTGAGGAAAAACGATGATCCGTGACGTTTTGAACTTTCTCCAGATGGTCAGAAATGGTAATTTTTTAATGTTTAATTTTTTTTACTGTAAATGACTATTGAATGTGAATTAGAACTCTTGGAACTAAAATAAGTGTGTTTAGAGTCAATTTAATGCCTGAAATTGGTCGAAATAGAAGCTTCAGTGTAGGAGAAAAAGTTGTAAAAATGGCAATTTTGGTCACATTGAGGCTTTAAAAAGTAGGTATTCAACATGAGGCACAATCCAAATGACATTTTGAATCAATTTTTCTACAGTCCAAAAAATCAATTTTCTGATGAAAAACTATGACCCGTGACCTGTCGAAGTTTCTCCAGATGGTCAGAAATTCTATTTTTACAATGTTTTCTCTTTTGACTGTAAATGACTATTGCATGTGAATTAGAACCCTTGGAACTAAAATAAGTGTGTTTAGAGTCATTTTTATGACTGAAATTGGTCGAAATAGAAGCTTCTGAAGGAGAAAAAGTCTGTAAAAATGGCAATTTTGGTCACATTAAGGCTTTAAAAAGTAGTTATTCAACATGAGGCACAGTCCAAATGACATTTTGAAGCAATTTTTCTACAGTCCAGAAAATCAATTTTCTGAGGAAAAACGATGACCCGTGACCTGTCGAACTTTCTTCAGATGGTCAGAAATGGTAATTTTTTAATGTTTAATTTTTTGACTGTAAATGACTATTGCATGTGAATGATCACTTTTGGAACTAAAATAAGTGTGTTTAGGTTCATTTTAATGCCTGAAATTGGTCGAAATAGAAGCTTCTGAGTAGGAGAAAAAGTCTGTAAAAATGGCAATTTTGGTCACATTGAGGCTTTAAAAAGTAGTTATTCAACATGAGGCACAATCCAAATGGCATTTTGAATCAATTTTTCAACAGTCCAGAAAATCAATTTTCTGAGGAAAAAGTTGACCCGTGACCTGTCGAACTTTCTCCAGATGGTTAGAAATGGTAATTTTTTAATGTTTAATTTTTTGACTGTAAACGACTATTGCATGTGAACTATCACTTTTGGACCTAAAATAAGTGTATTTAGGTTCATTTTAATGCCTGAAATTGGTCGAAATAGAAGCTTCTGAGTAGGAGAAAAAGTCTGTAAAAATGGCAATTTTGGTCACATTGAGGCTTTAAAAAGTAGTTATTCAACATGAGGCACAATCCAAATGGCATTTTGAATCAATTTTTCAACAGTCCAGAAAATCAATTTTCTGAGGAAAAACGATGACCCGTGACCTGTCGAACTTTCTCCAGATGGTCAGAAATGGAAACTTTTTATTGTTTTGTCTTTTGAATGTAAATAACTATTGCATGTGAATTAGAACTCTTGGAACTTAAATAAGTGTGCTTAGAGTCATTTTAATGCCTGAAATAGGTCGAAATAGAAGCTTCAGTGTAGGAGAAAAAGTCTGTAAAAATGGCAACTTTGGTCACATTGAGGCTTCAAAAAGTAGTTATTCAACATGAGGCACAATCCAAATGACATTTTGAATCAATTTTTCCACAAAAATCCATTTTCTGATGAAAAACGATGATCCGTGACGTTTTGAACTTTCTCCAGAAGGTCAGAAATGGTAATTTTTTAATGTTGAATTTTTTTTTACTGTAAATGACTATTGAATGTGAATTAGAACTCTTGGAACTAAAATAAGTGTGTTTAGAGTCAATTTAATGCCTGAAATTAGTCGAAATAGAAGCTTCAGTGTAGGAGAAAAAGTTGTAAAAATGGCAATGTTGGTCACATTGAGGCTTTAAAAAGTAGTTATTCAACATGAGGCACAATCCAAATGACATTTTGAATCAATTTTTCTACAGTCCAAAAAATCAATTTTCTGATGAAAAACTATGACCTGTGACCTGTCGAAGTTTCTCCAGATGGTCAGAAATTTAATTTTTTAAATGTTTTCTCTTTTGACTGTAAATGACTATTGCATGTGAATTAGAACCCTTGGAACTAAAATAAGTGTGTTTAGAGTCATTTTAATACCTGAAATTGGTCGAAATAGAAGCTTCTGAGTAGGAGAAAAAGTCTGTAAAAATGGCAATTTTGTTCACGTTGAGGCTTTAAAAAGAAGTTATTCAAAATTAGGCACAATCCAAATGACATTTTGAAGCAATTTTTCTACAGTCCAGAAAATCAATTTTCTGAGGAAAAACGATGACCCGTGACCTGTCGAACTTTCTTCAGATGGTCAGAAATGGTAATTTTTTAATGTTTAATTTTTTGACTGTAAATGACTATTGCATGTGAATGATCACTTTTGGAACTAAAATAAGTGTGTTTAGGTTCATTTTAATGCCTGAAATTGGTCGAAATAGAAGCTTCTGAGTAGGAGAAAAAGTCTGTAAAAATGGCAATTTTGGTCACATTGAGGCTTTAAAAAGTAGTTATTCAACATGAGGCACAATCCAAATGGCATTTTGAATCAATTTTTCAACAGTCCAGAAAATCAATTTTCTGAGGAAAAAGTTGACCCGTGACCTGTCGAACTTTCTCCAGATGGTTAGAAATGGTAATTTTTTAATGTTTAATTTTTTGACTGTAAACGACTATTGCATGTGAATTATCACTTTGGAACTAAAATAAGTGTATTTAGAGTCATTATAATGCCTGAAAGTGGTCGAAATAAAGCTTCTGACTAGGAGAAAAAGTCTATAAAAATGGCAATTTTTGTCACACTGAGGCTTTAAAAAGTAATTATACAACATAAGGAACAATCCAAATGACATTTTGAATCAATTTTTCCACAAAAATCAATTTTCTGATGAAAAACGATGATCCGTGACGTTTTGAACTTTCTCCAGATGGTCAGAAATGGTAAATTTCTCCTCCACGGCAAGTGAATAAAATAACATTTGGAGGTCTTTATTGTTCAAGCGAAAACGCCAGATTTTTGACGAAAGAGATAACCACCCCCCCTTGCGACATGCTTCTGAAACTAAAAAAATGGTTCATTTTCAAATATTGCGTCTTTGAACTACAATTAACATTGTATGTGGATAATCACTTTTAGAGATAAAATTAGAAGTTTAAAGTAATTTTCAAGATTCCAGGGGCCCTAAACACAAGATTTGAGGAATGGGTAAAAGTGAATGAAAATGGCCAATTTACTCACTCTGCGGCCTTAAAAAGTGTTTCTACTCCACGGAAAGTGAATAAAATACATTTGGAGGCCTTTATTGTTCAATCAAAAACGCCCGTTTTTTGGTGAAAGAGATAACCATCCCCCCTTACGACATGCTTCAGAAACAAAAAAAATGGTCCATTTTCAAATGTTGAGTCTTTGAACTGCAATTCACATTTGTACGTTGATAATCCCTTATAGAGATAAAATTAGATGTTTAAAGTGATTTTCAATCTTCCAGGGGCCCTAAACACAAGATTTGAGAAGTGGGTAAAAGTGAATGAAAATGGCCAATTTACTCACTCTGAGGCCTTAAAAAGTGTTTCTCCTCCACGGGAAGTGAATTAAATAACATTTGGAGGCCTTTATTGTTCAAGTGAAAACGCCTGAGTTTTTGATGAAAGAGATAACCACCCCCCCTTACGACAAGCTTCTGAAACTAAAAAAATGGTCCGTTTTCAAATGTTGCCTCTTTGAACTAGAATTCACATTTGTACGTGGAAAATCACTTTTAAAGAAAAAACTGAGATGTTTAAAGTGATTTTCATGCTTCCAGGGGCCTTAAACACGAGATTTGAGGAATGGGTAAAAGTGAATGAAAATGGCCAATTTACTCACTCTGCGGCCTTAAAAAGTGTTTCTCCTCCACGGGAAGTGAAGTAAATACCATTTTGAGGCCTTTATTGTTCAATCAAAAATGCCCGATTTTTGATGAAAGAGATAACCACCCCCCCTTACGACATCCTTCAGAAACTAAAAAAAATGGTTCATTTTCAAATGTTGCGTCTTTGAACTACAATTAACATTGTATGTGGATAATCACTTTTAGAGATAAAATGAGATGTTTAAAGTGATTTTCATGCGTCCAGGGGTCGTAAACACAAGATTTTTGGAATGGGTAAAAGTGAATGAAAATGGCCAATTTACTCACTTTGCGGCCTTAAAAAGTGTTTCTACTCCACGGGAAGTGAATAAAATACCATTTGGAGGCCTTTATTGTTCAATCAAAAATGCCTGTTTTTTGGTGAAAGAGATAACCACCCCCCCTTACGACATGCTTCAGAAACTAAAAAAATAGTCCATTTTCAAATGTTGCGCCTTTGAACTACAATTCACATTTGTACGTGGATAATCACTTTTAGAGATAAAATTAGATGTTTAAAGTGATTTTCAAGCTTCCAGGGGCCATAAACACAAGATTTGAGAAATGGGTAAAAGTGAATGAAAATGGCCAATTTACTCACTCTGCGGCCTTAAAAAGTGTTTCTCCTCCACGGCAAGTGAATAAAACAACATTTGGAGGTCTTTATTGTTCAAGCGAAAACGCCAGATTTTTGACGAAAGAGATAACCATTCCCCCTTACGACATGCTTCAGAAACGAAAAAATGGTCCATTTTCAAATGTTGCGTCTTTGAACTGCAATTCACATTTGTACGTGGATAATCACTTTTAGAGATAACATTAGATGTTTAAAGTGATTTTCAAGCTTCCAGGGGCCCTAAACACAAGATTTGAGGAATGGGTAAACGTGAATGAAAATGGCCAATTTATTCACTCTGAGGCCTTAAAAAGTTTTTCTCCACCCCAGAAAGTGATTTAAATAAAATTTGTAGGCCTTTATTGTTCAACCAAAAACACCCGATATTTGATGAAAGAGATAACCACCCCCCCTTGCGACATGCTTCTGAAACTAAAAAAATGGTTCATTTTCAAATGTTGCGTCTTTGAACTACAATTAACATTGTATGTGGATAATCACTTTTAGAGATAAAATTAGATGTTTAAAGTAATTTTCAAGATTCCAGGGGCCCTAAACACAAGATTTGAGGAATGGGTAAAAGCCCGTTTTTTGGTGAAAGAGATAACCACCCCCCCTTACGACAAGCTTCTGAAACTAAAAAAATGGTCCGTTTTCAAATGTTGCCTCTTTGAACTACAATTCACATTTGTACGCGGAAAATAACTTTTAAAGAAAAAACTGAGATGTTTAAGGTGATTTTCATGCTTCCAGGGGCCTTAAACACAAGATTTGAGGAATGGGTAAAAATGAATGAAAATGGCCAATTTACTCACTCTGCGGCCTTAAAAAGTTTTTCTCCTCCATGGGAAGTGAATCAAATAACATTTGGAGGCCTTTATTGTTCAATCAAAAACGCCCGATTTTTTATGAAAGAGATAACCACCCCCCTTACGACATCCTTCAGAAACTATAAAAATGGTTCAT
Organism: Triturus cristatus; assembly: GCF_964204655.1. Lineage (NCBI taxonomy): Eukaryota > Metazoa > Chordata > Amphibia > Caudata > Salamandridae > Triturus > Triturus cristatus. The sequence goes on from NC_140593.1 coordinate 663,226,398, forward strand.
TTTCAAATGTTGCGTCTTTGAACTACAATTAACATTGTATGTGGATAATCACTTTTAGAGATAAAATGAGATGTTTAAAGTGATTTTCATGCGTCCAGAGGTCTTAAACACAAGATTTTTGGAATGGGTAAAAGTGAATGAAAATGGCCAATTTACTCACTCTGCGGCCTTAAAAAGTGTTTCTACTCCACGGGAAGTGAATAAAATACCATTTGGAGGCCTTTATTGTTCAATCAAAAACACCTGTTTTTTGGTGAAAGAGATAACCACCCCCCCCTTACGACATGCTTCAGAAACTAAAAAAATGGTCCGTTTTCAAATGTTGCGTCTTTGAACTACAATTCACATTTGAACGTGGATAATCACTTTTAGAGATAAAATTAGATGTTGAAAGTGATTTTCAAGCTTCCAGGGGCCCTAAACACAAGATTTGAGAAGTGGGTAAAAGTGAATGAAAATGGCCAATTTACTCACTCTGAGGCCTTAAAAAGTGTTTCTCCTCCACGGGAAGTGAATTAAATAACATTTGGAGGCCTTTATTGTTCAAGCGAAAACGCCTGAGTTTTTGATGAAAGAGATTACCACCCCCCCTTACGACAAGCTTCTGAAACTAAAAAAATGGTCCGTTTTCAAATGTTGCCTCTTTGAACTAGAAATCATATTTGTACGTGGAAAATCACTTTTAAAGAAAAAACTGAGATGTTTAAAGTGATTTTCATGCTTCCAGGGGCCTTAAACACGAGATTTGAGGAATGGGTAAAAGTGAATGAAAATGGCCAATTTACTCACTCTGCGGCCTTAAAAAGTGTTTCTCCTCTATGGGAAGTGAATAAAATAACATTTGGAGGCCTTTATTGTTCAATCAAAGACGCCCGTTTTTTGGTGAAAGAGATAACCACCCACCCTTACGACATGCTTCAGAAATGAAAAAAATGGTCCATTTTCAAATGTTGCGTCTTTGAACTACAATATGCATTTGTACGTGGATAATCACTTTTAGAGATAAAATGAGATGTTTAAAGTGATTTTCAAGCTTCCAGGGGCCCTAAACACAAGATTTGAGAAATGGGTAAAAGTGAATGAAAATGGCCAATTTACTCACTCTGAAGCCTTAAAAAGTTTTTCTCCACCCCAGAAAGTGAATTAAATAACATTTGTAGGCCTTTATTGTTCAATCAAAAACGCCCGATTTTTGATGAAAGAGATACCCATCCCCCCTTACGACATGCTTCAGAAACTAAAAAAATGGTCCATTTTCAAAGTTGCCTCTTTCAACTACAATTAACATTGTATGTGGATAATAACTTTTAGAGATAAAATTAGATGTTTAAAGTAATTTTCAAGATTCCAGGGGCCCTAAACCCAAGATTTGAGGAATGGGTAAAAGCCCGTTTTTTGGTGAAAGAGGTAACCACCCCCCCTTACGACATGCTTCAGAAACGAAAAAAATGGTCCATTTTCAAATGTTGCGTCTTTGAACTGCAATTCACATTTGTACGTTGATAATCACTTTTAGAGGAAAATTTGATGTTTAAAGTGATTTTCAATCTTCCAGGGGCCCTAAACACAAGATTTGAGAAATGGGTAAAAGTGAATGAAAATGGCCAATTTACTCACTCTGAGGCCTTAAAAAGTGTTTCTCCTCCACGGGAAGTGAATTAAATAACATTTGGATGCCTTTATTATTCAATCAAAAACGCCTGTTTTTTGGTGCCAGAGATAACCACCCCCCCTTACGACATGCTTCAGAAACTAAAAAAATGGTCCGTTTTCAAATGTTGCGTCTTTGAACTACAATTCACATTTGTACGTGGATAATCACTTTTAGAGATAAAATTAGATGTTGAAAGTGATTTTCAAGCTTCCAGGGGCCCTAAACACAAGATTTGAGAAATGGGTAAAAGTAAATGAAAATGGCCAATTTACTCACTCTGCGGCCTTAAAAAGTGTTTCTCCTCCACGGCAAGTGAATAAAATAACATTCGGAGGTCTTTATTGTTCAAGCGAAAACGCCAGATTTTTGACGAAAGAGATAACCACCCCCCCTTGCGACATGCTTCTGAAACTAAAAAAATGGTTCATTTTCAAATATTGCGTCTTTGAACTACAATTAACATTGTATGTGGATAATCACTTTTAGAGATAACATTAGATGTTTAAAGTAATTTTCAAGATTCCAGGGGCCCTAAACACAAGATTTGAGGAATGGGTAAAAGTGAATGAAAATGGCCAATTTACGCACTCCGCGGCCTTAAAAAGTGTTTCTACTCCACGGAAAGTGAATAAAATACATTTGGAGGCCTTTATTGTTCAATCAAAAACGCCAGTTTTTTGGTGAAAGAGATAACCACCCCCCCTTACGACATGCTTCAAAAACGAAAAAAATGGTCCATTTTCAAATGTTGCGTCTTTGAACTGCAATTCACATTTGTACGTTGATAATCACTTTTAGAGATAAAATTAGATGTTTAAAGTGATTTTCAATCTTCCAGGGGCCCTAAACACAAGATTTGAGAAGTGGGTAAAAGTGAATGAAAATGGCCAATTTACTCACTCTGAGGCCTTAAAAAGTGTTTCTCCTCCACGGGAAGTTAATTAAATAACATTTGGAGGCCTTTATTGTTCAAGCGAAAACGCCTGAGTTTTTGATGAAAGAGATTACCACCCCCCCCTTATGACAAGCTTCTGAAACTAAAAAAATGGTCCGTTTTCAAATGTTGCCTCTTTGAACTAGAAATCACATTTGTACGTGGAAAATCACTTTTAAAGAAAAAACTGAGATGTTTAAAGTGATTTTCATGCTTCCAGGGGCCTTAAACACGAGATTTGAGGAATGGGTAAAAGTGAATGAAAATGGCCAATTTACTCACTCTGCGGCCTTAAAAAGTGTTTCTCCTCCATGGGAAGTGAATAAAATAACATTTGGAGGCCTTTATTGTTCAATCAAAGACGCCCGTTTTTTGGTGAAAGAGATAACCACCCACCCTTACGACATGCTTCAGAAATGAAAAAAATGGTCCATTTTCAAATGTTGCGTCTTTGAACTACAATTCGCATTTGTAAGTGGATAATCACTTTTAAAGAAAAAACTGAGATGTTTAAAGTGATTTTCATGCTTCCAGGGGCCTTAAACACAAGATTTGAGGAATGGGTAAAAATGAATGAAAATGGCCAATTTACTCACTCTGCGGCCTTAAAAAGTTTTTCTCCTCCATGGGAAGTGAATCAAATAACATTTGGAGGCCTTTATTGTTCAATCAAAAACGCCCGATTTTTGATGAAAGAGATAACCACCCCCCTTACGACATCCTTCAGAAACTATAAAAATGGTTCATTTTCAAATGTTGCGTCTTTGAACTACAATTAACATTGTATGTGGATAATCACTTTTAGAGATAAAATGAGATGTTTAAAGTGATTTTCATGCGTCCAGAGGTCTTAAACACAAGATTTTTGGAATGGGTAAAAGTGAATGAAAATGGCCAATTTACTCACTCTGCGGCCTTAAAAAGTGTTTCTACTCCACGGGAAGTGAATAAAATACCATTTGGAGGCCTTTATTGTTCAATCAAAAACACCTGTTTTTTGGTGAAAGAGATAACCACCCCCCCTTACGACATCCTTCAGAAACTAAAAAAATGGTTCATTTTCAAATGTTGCGTCTTTGAACTACAAGTAACATTGTATGTGGATAATCACTTTTAGAAATAAAATGAGATGTTTAAAGTGATTTTCATGCGTCCAGAGGTCTTAAACACAAGATTTTTGGAATGGGTAAAAGTGAATGAAAATGGCCAATTTACTCACTCTGCGGCGTGAATAAAATACCATTTGGAGGCCTTTATTGTTCAATCAAAACCGCCTGTTTTTTGGTGAAAGAGATAACCACCCCCCCCCTTACGACATGCTTCAGAAACTAAAAAAATGGTCCGTTTTCAAATGTTGCGTCTTTGAACTACAATTCACATTTGAACGTGGATAATCACTTTTAGAGATAAAATTAGATGTTGAAAGTGATTTTCAAGCTTCCAGGGGCCCTAAACACAAGATTTGAGAAGTGGGTAAAAGTGAATGAAAATGGCCAATTTACTCACTCTGAGGCCTTAAAAAGTGTTTCTCCTCCACGGGAAGTGAATTAAATAACATTTGGAGGCCTTTATTGTTCAAGCGAAAACGCCTGAGTTTTTGATGAAAGAGATTACCACCCCCCCTTACGACAAGCTTCTGAAACTAAAAAAATGGTCCGTTTTCAAATGTTGCCTCTTTGAACTAGAAATCATATTTGTACGTGGAAAATCACTTTTAAAGAAAAAACTGAGATGTTTAAAGTGATTTTCATGCTTCCAGGGGCCTTAAACACGAGATTTGAGGAATGGGTAAAAGTGAATGAAAATGGCCAATTTACTCACTCTGCGGCCTTAAAAAGTGTTTCTCCTCCATGGGAAGTGAATAAAATAACATTTGGAGGCCTTTATTGTTCAATCAAAGACGCCCGTTTTTTGGTGAAAGAGATAACCACCCACCCTTACGACATGCTTCAGAAATGAAAAAAATGGTCCATTTTCAAATGTTGCGTCTTTGAACTACAATTCGCATTTGTAAGTGGATAATCACTTTTAAAGAAAAAACTGAGATGTTTAAAGTGATTTTCATGCTTCCAGGGGCCTTAAACACAAGATTTGAGGAATGGGTAAAAATGAATGAAAATGGCCAATTTACTCACTCTGCGGCCTTAAAAAGTTTTTCTCCTCCATGGGAAGTAAATCAAATAACATTTGGAGGCCTTTATTGTTCAATCAAAAACGCCCGATTTTTGATGAAAGAGATAACCACCCCCCTTACGACATCCTTCAGAAACTATAAAAATGGTTCATTTTCAAATGTTGCGTCTTTGAACTACAATTAACATTGTATGTGGATAATCACTTTTAGAGATAAAATGAGATGTTTAAAGTGATTTTCATGCGTCCAGAGGTCTTAAACACAAGATTTTTGGAATGGGTAAAAGTGAATGAAAATGGCCAATTTACTCACTCTGCGGCCTTAAAAAGTGTTTCTACTCCACGGGAAGTGAATAAAATACCATTTGGAGGCCTTTATTGTTCAATCAAAAACACCTGTTTTTTGGTGAAAGAGATAACCACCCCCCCTTACGACATCCTTCAGAAACTAAAAAAATGGTTCATTTTCAAATGTTGCGTCTTTGAACTACAAGTAACATTGTATGTGGATAATCACTTTTAGAAATAAAATGAGATGTTTAAAGTGATTTTCATGCGTCCAGAGGTCTTAAACACAAGATTTTTGGAATGGGTAAAAGTGAATGAAAATGGCCAATTTACTCACTCTGCGGCGTGAATAAAATACCATTTGGAGGCCTTTATTGTTCAATCAAAACCGCCTGTTTTTTGGTGAAAGAGATAACCACCCCCCCCTTACGACATGCTTCAGAAACTAAAAAAATGGTCCGTTTTCAAATGTTGCGTCTTTGAACTACAATTCACATTTGAACGTGGATAATCACTTTTAGAGATAAAATTAGATGTTGAAAGTGATTTTCAAGCTTCCAGGGGCCCTAAACACAAGATTTGAGAAGTGGGTAAAAGTGAATGAAAATGGCCAATTTACTCACTCTGAGGCCTTAAAAAGTGTTTCTCCTCCACGGGAAGTGAATTAAATAACATTTGGAGGCCTTTATTGTTCAAGCGAAAACGCCTGAGTTTTTGATGAAAGAGATTACCACCCCCCCTTACGACAAGCTTCTGAAACTAAAAAAATGGTCCGTTTTCAAATGTTGCCTCTTTGAACTAGAAATCATATTTGTACGTGGAAAATCACTTTTAAAGAAAAAACTGAGATGTTTAAAGTGATTTTCATGCTTCCAGGGGCCTTAAACACGAGATTTGAGGAATGGGTAAAAGTGAATGAAAATGGCCAATTTACTCACTCTGCGGCCTTAAAAAGTGTTTCTCCTCTATGGGAAGTGAATAAAATAACATTTGGAGGCTTTTATTGTTCAATCAAAGACGCCCGTTTTTTGGTGAAAGAGATAACCACCCACCCTTACGACATGCTTCAGAAATGAAAAAAATGGTCCATTTTCAAATGTTGCGTCTTTGAACTACAATTTGCATTTGTACGTGGATAATCACTTTTAGAGATAAAATGAGATGTTTAAAGTGATTTTCAAGCTTCCAGGGGCCCTAAACACAAGATTTGAGAAATGGGTAAAAGTGAATGAAAATGGCCAATTTACTCACTCTGAAGCCTTAAAAAGTTTTTCTCCACCCCAGAAAGTGAATTAAATAACATTTGTAGGCCTTTATTGTTCAATCAAAAACGCCCGATTTTTGATGAAAGAGATACCCACCCCCCCTTACGACATGCTTCAGAAACTTAAAAAATGGTCCATTTTCAAAGTTGCCTCTTTCAACTACAATTAACATTGTATGTGGATAATAACTTTTAGAGATAAAATTAGATGTTTAAAGTAATTTTCAAGATTCCAGGGGCCCTAAACACAAGATTTGAGGAATGGGTAAAAGCCCGTTTTTTGGTGAAAGAGATAACCACCCCCCCTTACGACATGCTTCAGAAACGAAAAAAATGGTCCATTTTCAAATGTTGCGTCTTTGAACTGCAATTCACATTTGTACGTTGATAATCACTTTTAGAGAAAAAATTAGATGTTTAAAGTGATTTTCAATCTTCCAGGGGCCCTAAACACAAGATTTGAGAAATGGGTAAAAGTGAATGAAAATGGCCAATTTACTCACTCTGAGGCCTTAAAAAGTGTTTCTCCTCCACGGGAAGTGAATTAAATAACATTTGGAGGCCTTTATTGTTCAAGCGAAAACGCCTGAGTTTTTGATGAAAGAGATAACCACCCCCCCTTACGACAAGCTTCTGAAACTAAAAAAATGGTCCGTTTTCAAATGTTGCGTCTATGAACTACAATTCACATTTGTACGTGGATAATCACTTTTAGAGATAAAATTAGATGTTGAAAGTGATTTTCAAGCTTCCAGGGGCCCTAAACACAAGATTTGAGAAATGGGTAAAAGTAAATGAAAATGGCCAATTTACTCACTCTGCGGCCTTAAAAAGTGTTTCTCCTCCACGGCAAGTGAATAAAATAACATTCGGAGGTCTTTATTGTTCAAGCGAAAACGCCAGATTTTTGACGAAAGAGATAACCACCCCCCCTTGCGACATGCTTCTGAAACTAAAAAAATGGTTCATTTTCAAATATTGCGTCTTTGAACTACAATTAACATTGTATGTGGATAATCACTTTTAGAGATAACATTAGATGTTTAAAGTAATTTTCAAGATTCCAGGGGCCCTAAACACAAGATTTGAGGAATGGGTAAAAGTGAATGAAAATGGCCAATTTACTCACTCCGCGGCCTTAAAAAGTGTTTCTACTCCACGGAAAGTAAATAAAATACATTTGGAGGCCTTTATTGTTCAATCAAAAACGCCCGTTTTTTGGTGAAAGAGATAACCACCCCCCCTTACGACATGCTTCAAAAACGAAAAAAATGGTCCATTTTCAAATGTTGCGTCTTTGAACTGCAATTCACATTTGTACGTTGATAATCACTTTTAGAGATAAAATTAGATGTTTAAAGTGATTTTCAATCTTCCAGGGGCCCTAAACACAAGATTTGAGAAGTGGGTAAAAGTGAATGAAAATGGCCAATTTACTCACTCTGAGGCCTTAAAAAGTGTTTCTCCTCCACGGGAAGTTAATTAAATAACATTTGGAGGCCTTTATTGTTCAAGCGAAAACGCCTGAGTTTTTGATGAAAGAGATTACCACCCCCCCCTTACGACAAGCTTCTGAAACAAAAAAAATGGTCCGTTTTCAAATGTTGCCTCTTTGAACTAGAAATCACATTTGTACGTGGAAAATCACTTTTAAAGAAAAAACTGAGATGTTTAAAGTGATTTTCATGCTTCCAGGGGCCTTAAACACGAGATTTGAGGAATGGGTAAAAGTGAATGAAAATGGCCAATTTACTCACTCTGAAGCCTTAAAAAGTGTTTCTCCTCCATGGGAAGTGAAAAAATTAAAATTTGGATGCCTTTATTATTCAATCAAAAACTCCTGTTTTTTGGTGCCAGAGATAACCACCCCCCCTTACGACATGCTTCAGAAACTAAAAAAATGGTCCGTTTTCAAATGTTGCGTCTTTGAACTACAATTCACATTTGTACGTGGATAATCACTTTTAGAGATAAAATTAGATGTTGAAAGTGATTTTCAAGCTTCCAGGGGCCCTAAACACAAGATTTGAGAAATGGGTAAAAGTAAATGAAAATGGCCAATTTACTCATTCTGCGGCCTTAAAAAGGTTTTCTCCTCCACGGCAAGTGAATAAAATAACATTCGGAGGTCTTTATTGTTCAAGCGAAAACGCCAGATTTTTGACGAAAGAGATAACCACCCCCCCTTGCGACATGCTTCTGAAACTAAAAAAATGGTTCATTTTCAAATATTGCGTCTTTGAACTACAATTAACATTGCATGTGGATAATCACTTTTAGAGATAACATTAGATGTTTAAAGTAATTTTCAAGATTCCAGGGGCCCTAAACACAAGATTTGAGGAATGGGTAAAAGTGAATGAAAATGGCCAATTTACTCACTCTGCGGCCTTAAAAAGTGTTTCTACTCCACGGAAAGTGAATAAAATACATTTGGAGGCCTTTATTGTTCAATCAAAAACGCCCGTTTTTTGGTGAAAGAGATAACCACCCCCCCTTACGACATGCTTCAAAAACGAAAAAAATGGTCCATTTTCAAATGTTGCGTCTTTGAACTGCAATTCACATTTGTACGTTGATAATCACTTTTAGAGATAAAATTAGATGTTTAAAGTGATTTTCAATCTTCCAGGGGCCCTAAACACAAGATTTGAGAAGTGGGTAAAAGTGAATGAAAATGGCCAATTTACTCACTCTGAGGCCTTAAAAAGTGTTTCTCCTCCACGGGAAGTTAATTAAATAACATTTGGAGGCCTTTATTGTTCAAGCGAAAACGCCTGAGTTTTTGATGAAAGAGATTACCACCCCCCCTTACGACAAGCTTCTGAAACTAAAAAAATGGTCCGTTTTCAAATGTTGCCTCTTTGAACTAGAAATCACATTTGTACGTGGAAAATCACTTTTAAAGAAAAAACTGAGATGTTTAAAGTGATTTTCATGCTTCCAGGGGCCTTAAACACGAGATTTGAGGAATGGGTAAAAGTGAATGAAAATGGCCAATTTACTCACTCTGCGGCCTTAAAAAGTGTTTCTCCTCCATGGGAAGTGAATAAAATAACATTTGGAGGCCTTTATTGTTCAATCAAAGACGCCCGTTTTTTGGTGAAAGAGATAACCACCCACCCTTACGACATGCTTCAGAAATGAAAAAAATGGTCCATTTTCAAATGTTGCGTCTTTGAACTACAATTCGCATTTGTAAGTGGATAATCACTTTTAGAGATAAAATGAGATGTTTAAAGTGATTTTCAAGCTTCCAGGGGCCCTAAACACAAGATTTGAGAAATGGGTAAAAGTGAATGAAAATGGCCAATTTACTCACTCTGAGGCCTTAAAAAGTGTTTCTCCTCCACGGGAAGTGAATTAAATAACATTTGGAGGTCTTTATTGTTCAAGCGAAAACGCCAGATTTTTGACGAAAGAGATAACCACCCCCCCTTGCGACATGCTTCTGAAACTAAAAAAATGGTTCATTTTCAAAGTTGCCTCTTTGAACTACAATTCACATTTGTATGTGGAAAATCACTTTTAAGATAAAATGAGATGTTTAAAGTGATTTTCATGCTTCCAGGGGCCTTAAACACAAGATTTGAGGAATGGGTAAAAGTGAATGAAAATGGCCAATTTACTCATTGTGAGGCCTTAAAAAGTGTTTCTCCTCCACGGGAAGTGAATTAAATAACATTTGGAGGCCTTTATTGTTCAATCAAAAATGCCCGATTTTTGATGAAAGAGATAACCACCCCCCCTTACGACATCCTTCAGAAACTAAAAAAATGGTTCATTTTCAAATGTTGCGTCTTTGAACTACAATTAACATTGTATGTGGATAATCACTTTTAGAGATAAAATGAGATGTTTAAAGTGATTTTCATGCGTCCAGGGGTCTTAAACACAAGATTTTTGGAATGGGTAAAAGTGAATGAAAATGGCCAATTTACTCACTTTGCGGCCTTAAAAAGTGTTTCTACTCCACGGGAAGTGAATAAAATACCATTTGGAGGCCTTTATTGTTCAATCAAAAACGCCTGTTTTTTGGTGAAAGAGATAACCACCCCCCCTTACGACATGCTTCAGAAACTAAAAAAATGGTCCGTTTTCAAATGTTGCGTCTTTGAACTACAATTCACATTTGTACGTGGATAATCACTTTTAGAGATAAAATTAGATGTTGAAAGTGATTTTCAAGCTTCCAGGGGCCCTAAACACAAGATTTGAGAAATGGGTAAAAGTAAATGAAAATGGCCAATTTACTCACTCTGCGGCCTTAAAAAGTGTTTCTCCGCCACGACAAGTGAATAAAATAACATTTGGAGGTCTTTATTGTTCAAGCGAAAACGCCAGATTTTTGACGAAAGAGATAACCACCCCCCCTTGCGACATGCTTCAGAAACGAAAAAAATGGTCCATTTTCAAATGTTGCGTCTTTGAACTGCAATTCACATTTGTACGTTGATAATCACTTTTAGAGAAAAAAATTAGATGTTTAAAGTGATTTTCCAGCTTCCAGGGGCCCTAAACACAAGATTTGAGAAGTGGGTAAAAGTGAATGAAAATGGCCAATTTACTCACTCTGAGGCCTTAAAAAGTGTTTCTCCTCCACGGGAAGTGAATTAAATAACATTTGGAGGCCTTTATTGTTCAAGCGAAAACGCCTGAGTTTTTGATGAAAGAGATAACCACCCCCCCTTACGACAAGCTTCTGAAACTAAAAAAATGGTCCGTTTTCAAATGTTGCCTCTTTGAACTACAATTCACATTTGTACGCGGAAAAAAACTTTTAAAGAAAAAACTGAGATGTTTAAAGTGATTTTCATTCGTCCAGAGGTCTTAAACACAAGATTTGAGGAATGGGTAAAAGTGAATGAAAATGGCCAATTTACTCACTCTGCTGCCTTAAAAAGTGTTTCTCCTCCACGGGAAGTGAAAAAATTAAAATTTGGATGCCTTTATTATTCAATCAAAAACGCCTGTTTTTTGGTGCCAGAGATAACCACCCCCCCTTACGACATGCTTCAGAAACTAAAAAAATGGTCCGTTTTCAAATGTTGCGTCTTTGAACTACAATTCACATTTGTACGTGGATAATCACTTTTAGAGATAAAATTAGATGGTGAAAGGGATTTTCAAGCTTCCAGGGGCCCTAAACACAAGAATTGAGAAATGGGTAAAAGTAAATGAAAATGGCCAATTTACTCACTCTGCGGCCTTAAAAAGTGTTTCTCCTCCACGGCAAGTGAATAAAATAACATTCGGAGGTCTTTATTGTTCAAGCGAAAACGCCAGATTTTTGACGAAAGAGATAACCACCCCCCCTTGCGACATGCTTCTGAAACTAAAAAAATGGTTCATTTTCAAATATTGCGTCTTTGAACTACAATTAACATTGTATGTGGATAATCACTTTTAGAGATAACATTAGATGTTTAAAGTAATTTTCAAGATTCCAGGGGCCCTAAACACAAGATTTGAGGAATGGGTAAAAGTGAATGAAAATGGCCAATTTACTCACTCCGCGGCCTTAAAAAGTGTTTCTACTCCACGGAAAGTGAATAAAATACATTTGGAGGCCTTTATTGTTCAATCAAAAACGCCCGTTTTTTGGTGAAAGAGATAACCACCCCCCCTTACGACATGCTTCAAAAACGAAAAAAATGGTCCATTTTCAAATGTTGCGTCTTTGAACTGCAATTCACATTTGTACGTTGATAATCACTTTTAGAGATAAAATTAGATGTTTAAAGTGATTTTCAATCTTCCAGGGGCCCTAAACACAAGATTTGAGAAGTGGGTAAAAGTGAATGAAAATGGACAATTTACTCACTCTGTGGCCTTAAAAAGTGTTTCTCCTCCACGGGAAGTTAATTAAATAACATTTGGAGGCCTTTATTGTTCAAGCGAAAACGCCTGAGTTTTTGATGAAAGAGATTACCACCCCCCCCTTACGACAAGCTTCTGAAACTAAAAAAATGGTCCGTTTTCAAATGTTGCCTCTTTGAACTAGAAATCACATTTGTACGTGGAAAATCACTTTTAAAGAAAAAACTGAGATGTTTAAAGTGATTTTCATGCTTCCAGGGGCCTTAAACACGAGATTTGAGGAATGGGTAAAAGTGAATGAAAATGGCCAATTTACTCACTCTGCGGCCTTAAAAAGTGTTTCTCCTCCATGGGAAGTGAATAAAATAACATTTGGAGGCCTTTATTGTTCAATCTAAGACGCCCGTTTTTTGGTGAAAGAGATAACCACCCACCCTTACGACATGCTTCAGAAACGAAAAAAATGGTCCATTTTCAAATGTTGCGTCTTTGAACTGCAATTCACATTTGTACGTTGATAATCACTTTTAGAGAAAAAATTAGATGTTTAAAGTGATTTTCAATCTTCCAGGGGCCCTAAACACAAGATTTGAGAAATGGGTAAAAGTGAATGAAAATGGCCAATTTACTCACTCTGAGGCCTTAAAAAGTGTTTCTCCTCCACGGGAAGTGAATTAAATAACATTTGGAGGCCTTTATTGTTCAAGCGAAAACGCCTGAGTTTTTGATGAAAGAGATAACCACCCCCCCTTACGACAAGCTTCTGAAACAAAAAAAATGGTCCGTTTTCAAATGTTGCCTCTTTGAACTACAATTCACATTTGTACGCGGAAAAAAACTTTTAAAGAAAAAACTGAGATGTTTAAAGGGATTTTCATGCGTCCAGAGGTCTTAAACACAAGATTTGAGGAATGGGTAAAAGTGAATGAAAATGGCCAATTTACTCACTCTGCTACCTTAAAAAGTGTTTCTCCTCCATGGGAAGTGAAAAAATTAAAATTTGGATGCCTTTATTATTCAATCAAAAACGCCTGTTTTTTGGTGCCAGAGATAACCACCCCCCCTTACGACATGCTTCAGAAACTAAAAAAATGGTCCATTTTCAAATGTTGCGTCTTTGAACTACAATTCACATTTGTACGTGGATAATCACTTTTAGAGATAAAATTAGATGTTGAAAGTGATTTTCAAGCTTCCAGGGGCCCTAAACACAAGATTTGAGAAATGGGTAAAAGTAAATGAAAATGGCCAATTTACTCATTCTGCGGCCTTAAAAAGTGTTTCTCCTCCACGGCAAGTGAATAAAATAACATTCGGAGGTCTTTATTGTTCAAGCGAAAACGCCAGATTTTTGACGAAAGAGATAACCACCCCCCCTTGCGACATGCTTCTGAAACTAAAAAAATGGTTCATTTTCAAATATTGCGTCTTTGAACTACAATTAACATTGTATGTGGATAATCACTTTTAGAGATAACATTAGATGTTTAAAGTAATTTTCAAGATTCCAGGGGCCCTAAACACAAGATTTGAGGAATGGGTAAAAGTGAATGAAAATGGCCAATTTACTCACTCTGCGGCCTTAAAAAGTGTTTCTACTCCACGGAAAGTGAATAAAATACATTTGGAGGCCTTTATTGTTCAATCAAAAACGCCCGTTTTTTGGTGAAAGAGATAACCACCCCCCCTTACGACATGCTTCAAAAACGAAAAAAATGGTCCATTTTCAAATGTTGCGTCTTTGAACTGCAATTCACATTTGTACGTTGATAATCACTTTTAGAGATAAAATTAGATGTTTAAAGTGATTTTCAATCTTCCAGGGGCCCTAAACACAAGATTTGAGAAGTGGGTAAAAGTGAATGAAAATGGCCAATTTACTCACTCTGAGGCCTTAAAAAGTGTTTCTCCTCCACGGGAAGTTAATTAAATAACATTTGGAGGCCTTTATTGTTCAATCAAAAATGCCCGATTTTTGATGAAAGAGATAACCACCCCCCCTTACGACATCCTTCAGAAACTAAAAAAATGGTTCATTTTCAAATGTTGCGTCTTTGAACTACAATTAACATTGTATGTGGATAATCACTTTTAGAGATAAAATGAGATGTTTAAAGTGATTTTCATGCGTCCAGGGGTCTTAAACACAAGATTTTTGGAATGGGTAAAAGTGAATGAAAATGGCCAATTTACTCACTTTGCGGCCTTAAAAAGTGTTTCTACTCCACGGGAAGTGAATAAAATACCATTTGGAGGCCTTTATTGTTCAATCAAAAACGCCTGTTTTTTGGTGAAAGAGATAACCACCCCCCCTTACGACATGCTTCAGAAACTAAAAAAATGGTCCGTTTTCAAATGTTGCGTCTTTGAACTACAATTCACATTTGTACGTGGATAATCACTTTTAGAGATAAAATTAGATGTTGAAAGTGATTTTCAAGCTTCCAGGGGCCCTAAACACAAGATTTGAGAAATGGGTAAAAGTAAATGAAAATGGCCAATTTACTCACTCTGCGGCCTTAAAAAGTGTTTCTCCGCCACGGCAAGTGAATAAAATAACATTTGGAGGTCTTTATTGTTCAAGCGAAAACGCTAGATTTTTGACGAAAGAGATAACCACCCCCCCTTGCGACATGCTTCAGAAACGAAAAAAATGGTCCATTTTCAAATGTTGCGTCTTTGAACTGCAATTCACATTTGTACGTTGATAATCACTTTTAGAGAAAAAAATTAGATGTTTAAAGTGATTTTCCAGCTTCCAGGGGCCCTAAACACAAGATTTGAGAAGTGGGTAAAAGTGAATGAAAATGGCCAATTTACTCACTCTGAGGCCTTAAAAAGTGTTTCTCCTCCACGGGAAGTGAATTAAATAACATTTGGAGGCCTTTATTGTTCAAGCGAAAACGCCTGAGTTTTTGATGAAAGAGATAACCACCCCCCCTTACGACAAGCTTCTGAAACTAAAAAAATGGTCCGTTTTCAAATGTTGCCTCTTTGAACTACAATTCACATTTGTACGCGGAAAAAAACTTTTAAAGAAAAAACTGAGATGTTTAAAGTGATTTTCATTCGTCCAGAGGTCTTAAACACAAGATTTGAGGAATGGGTAAAAGTGAATGAAAATGGCCAATTTACTCACTCTGCTGCCTTAAAAAGTGTTTCTCCTCCACGGGAAGTGAAAAAATTAAAATTTGGATGCCTTTATTATTCAATCAAAAACGCCTGTTTTTTGGTGCCAGAGATAACCACCCCCCCTTACGACATGCTTCAGAAACTAAAAAAATGGTCCGTTTTCAAATGTTGCGTCTTTGAACTACAATTCACATTTGTACGTGGATAATCACTTTTAGAGATAAAATTAGATGGTGAAAGGGATTTTCAAGCTTCCAGGGGCCCTAAACACAAGAATTGAGAAATGGGTAAAAGTAAATGAAAATGGCCAATTTACTCACTCTGCGGCCTTAAAAAGTGTTTCTCCTCCACGGCAAGTGAATAAAATAACATTCGGAGGTCTTTATTGTTCAAGCGAAAACGCCAGATTTTTGACGAAAGAGATAACCACCCCCCCTTGCGACATGCTTCTGAAACTAAAAAAATGGTTCATTTTCAAATATTGCGTCTTTGAACTACAATTAACATTGTATGTGGATAATCACTTTTAGAGATAACATTAGATGTTTAAAGTAATTTTCAAGATTCCAGGGGCCCTAAACACAAGATTTGAGGAATGGGTAAAAGTGAATGAAAATGGCCAATTTACTCACTCCGCGGCCTTAAAAAGTGTTTCTACTCCACGGAAAGTGAATAAAATACATTTGGAGGCCTTTATTGTTCAATCAAAAACGCCCGTTTTTTGGTGAAAGAGATAACCACCCCCCCTTACGACATGCTTCAAAAACGAAAAAAATGGTCCACTTTCAAATGTTGCGTCTTTGAACTGCAATTCACATTTGTACGTTGATAATCACTTTTAGAGATAAAATTAGATGTTTAAAGTGATTTTCAATCTTCCAGGGGCCCTAAACACAAGATTTGAGAAGTGGGTAAAAGTGAATGAAAATAGCCAATTTACTCACTCTGAGGCCTTAAAAAGTGTTTCTCCTCCACGGGAAGTTAATTAAATAACATTTGGAGGCCTTTATTGTTCAAGCGAAAACGCCTGAGTTTTTGATGAAAGAGATTACCACCCCCCCCTTACGACAAGCTTCTGAAACTAAAAAAATGGTCCGTTTTCAAATGTTGCCTCTTTGAACTAGAAATCACATTTGTACGTGGAAAATCACTTTTAAAGAAAAAACTGAGATGTTTAAAGTGATTTTCATGCTTCCAGGGGCCTTAAACACGAGATTTGAGGAATGGGTAAAAGTGAATGAAAATGGCCAATTTACTCACTCTGCGGCCTTAAAAAGTGTTTCTCCTCCATGGGAAGTGAATAAAATAACATTTGGAGGCCTTTATTGTTCAATCTAAGACGCCCGTTTTTTGGTGAAAGAGATAACCACCCACCCTTACGACATGCTTCAGAAACGAAAAAAATGGTCCATTTTCAAATGTTGCGTCTTTGAACTGCAATTCACATTTGTACGTTGATAATCACTTTTAGAGAAAAAATTAGATGTTTAAAGTGATTTTCAATCTTCCAGGGGCCCTAAACACAAGATTTGAGAAATGGGTAAAAGTGAATGAAAATGGCCAATTTACTCACTCTGAGGCCTTAAAAAGTGTTTCTCCTCCACGGGAAGTGAATTAAATAACATTTGGAGGCCTTTATTGTTCAAGCGAAAACGCCTGAGTTTTTGATGAAAGAGATAACCACCCCCCCTTACGACAAGCTTCTGAAACTAAAAAAATGGTCCGTTTTCAAATGTTGCCTCTTTGAACTACAATTCACATTTGTACGCGGAAAAAAACTTTTAAAGAAAAAACTGAGATGTTTAAAGTGATTTTCATGCGTCCAGAGGTCTTAAACACAAGATTTGAGGAATGGGTAAAAGTGAATGAAAATGGCCAATTTACTCACTCTGCTACCTTAAAAAGTGTTTCTCCTCCATGGGAAGTGAAAAAATTAAAATTTGGATGCCTTTATTATTCAATCAAAAACGCCTGTTTTTTGGTGCCAGAGATAACCACCCCCCCTTACGACATGCTTCAGAAACTAAAAAAATGGTCCATTTTCAAATGTTGCGTCTTTGAACTACAATTCACATTTGTACGTGGATAATCACTTTTAGAGATAAAATTAGATGTTGAAAGTGATTTTCAAGCTTCCAGGGGCCCTAAACACAAGATTTGAGAAATGGGTAAAAGTAAATGAAAATGGCCAATTTACTCATTCTGCGGCCTTAAAAAGTGTTTCTCCTCCACGGCAAGTGAATAAAATAACATTCGGAGGTCTTTATTGTTCAAGCGAAAACGCCAGATTTTTGACGAAAGAGATAACCACCCCCCCTTGCGACATGCTTCTGAAACTAAAAAAATGGTTCATTTTCAAATATTGCGTCTTTGAACTACAATTAACATTGTATGTGGATAATCACTTTTAGAGATAACATTAGATGTTTAAAGTAATTTTCAAGATTCCAGGGGCCCTAAACACAAGATTTGAGGAATGGGTAAAAGTGAATGAAAATGGCCAATTTACTCACTCTGCGGCCTTAAAAAGTGTTTCTACTCCACGGAAAGTGAATAAAATACATTTGGAGGCCTTTATTGTTCAATCAAAAATGCCCGTTTTTTGGTGAAAGAGATAACCACCCCCCCTTACGACATGCTTCAAAAACGAAAAAAATGGTCCATTTTCAAATGTTGCGTCTTTGAACTGCAATTCACATTTGTACGTTGATAATCACTTTTAGAGATAAAATTAGATGTTTAAAGTGATTTTCAATCTTCCAGGGGCCCTAAACACAAGATTTGAGAAGTGGGTAAAAGTGAATGAAAATGGCCAATTTACTCACTCTGAGGCCTTAAAAAGTGTTTCTCCTCCACGGGAAGTTAATTAAATAACATTTGGAGGCCTTTATTGTTCAAGCGAAAACGCCTGAGTTTTTGATGAAAGAGATTACCACCCCCCATTACGACAAGCTTCTGAAACTAAAAAAATGGTCCGTTTTCAAATGTTGCCTCTTTGAACTAGAAATCACATTTGTACGTGGAAAATCACTTTTAAAGAAAAAACTGAGATGTTTAAAGTGATTTTCATGCTTCCAGGGGCCTTAAACACGAGATTTGAGGAATGGGTAAAAGTGAATGAAAATGGCCAATTTACTCACTCTGCGGCCTTAAAAAGTGTTTCTCCTCCATGGGAAGTGAATAAAATAACATTTGGAGGCCTTTATTGTTCAATCAAAGACGCCCGTTTTTTGGTGAAAGAGATAACCACCCACCCTTACGACATGCTTCAGAAATGAAAAAAATGGTCCATTTTCAAATGTTGCGTCTTTGAACTACAATTCGCATTTGTAAGTGGATAATCACTTTTAGAGATAAAATGAGATGTTTAAAGTGATTTTCAAGCTTCTAAGGGCCCTAAACACAAGATTTGAGAAATGGGTAAAAGTGAATGAAAATGGCCAATTTACTCACTCTGAGGCCTTAAAAAGTGTTTCTCCTCCACGGGAAGTGAATTAAATAACATTTTGAGGCCTTTATTGTTCAAGCGAAAACGCCTGAGTTTTTGATGAAAGAGATAACCACCCCCCCTTACGACATCCTTCAGAAACGAAAAAAATGGTTCATTTTCAAATGTTGCGTCTTTGAACTACAATTAACATTGTATGTGGATAATCACTTTTAGAGATAAAATGAGATGTTTAAAGTGATTTTCATGCGTCCAGGGGTCTAAAACACAAGATTTTTGGAATGGGTAAAAGTGAATGAAAATGGCCAATTTACTCACTTTGCGGCCTTAAAAAGTGTTTCTACTCCACGGGAAGTGAATAAAATACCATTTGGAGGCCTTTATTGTTCAATCAAAAACGCCTGTTTTTTGGTGAAAGAGATAACCACCCCCCCTTACGACATGCTTCAGAAACTAAAAAAATGGTCCGTTTTCAAATGTTGCGTCTTTGAACTACAATTCACATTTGTACGTGGATAATCACTTTTAGAGATAAAATTAGATGTTGAAAGTGATTTTCAAGCTTCCAGGGGCCCTAAACACAAGATTTGAGAAATGGGTAAAAGTAAATGAAAATGGCCAATTTACTCACTCTGCGGCCTTAAAAAGTGTTTCTCCTCCACGGCAAGTGAATAAAATAACATTTGGAGGTCTTTATTGTTCAAGCGAAAACGCCAGATTTTTGACGAAAGAGATAACCACCCCCCCTTGCGACATGCTTCTGAAACTAAAAAAATGGTTCATTTTCAAAGTTGCCTCTTTGAACTACAATTCACATTTGTACGTGGAAAATCACTTTTAAGATAAAATGAGATGTTTAAAGTGATTTTCATGCTTCCAGGAGCCTTAAACACGAGATTTGAGGAATGGGTAAAAGTGAATGAAAATGGCCAATTTACTCACTCTGCGGCCTTAAAAAGTGTTTCTCCTCCATGGGAAGTGAATAAAATAACATTTGGAGGCCTTTATTGTTCAATCAAAGACGCCCGTTTTTTGGTGAAAGAGATAACCACCCACCCTTACGACATGCTTCAGAAATGAAAAAAATGGTCCATTTTCAAATGTTGCGTCTTTGAACTACAATTCGCATTTGTACGTGGATAATCACTTTTAGAGATAAAATGAGATGTTTAAAGTGATTTTCAAGCTTCCAGGGGCCCTAAACACAAGATTTGAGAAATGGGTAAAAGTGAATGAAAATGGCCAATCTACTCACTCTGAAGCCTTAAAAAGTTTTTCTCCACCCCAAAAAGTGAATTAAATAACATTTGTAGGCCTTTATTGTTCAATCAAAAACACCCGATTTTTGATGAAAGAGATACCCACCCCCCCTTACGACATGCTTCAGAAACTAAAAAAATGGTCCATTTTCAAAGTTGCCTCTTTGAACTACAATTAACATTGTATGTGGATAATCACTTTTAGAGATAAAATTAGATGTTTAAAGTAATTTTCAAGATTCCAGGGGCCCTAAACACAAGATTTGAGGAATGGGTAAACGTGAATGAAAATGGCCAATTTATTCACTCTGAGGCCTTAAAAAGTTTTTCTCCACCCCAGAAAGTGATTTAAATAAAATTTGTAGGCCTTTATTGTTCAATCAAAAACGCCTATTTTTTGGTGCCAGAGATAACCACCCCCCCTTACGACATGCTTCAAAAACGAAAAAAATGGTCCATTTTCAAATGTTGCGTCTTTGAACTGCAATTCACATTTGTACGTTGATAATCACTTTTAGAGATAAAATTAGATGTTTAAAGTGATTTTCAATCTTCCAGGGGCCCTAAACACAAGATTTGAGAAGTGGGTAAAAGTGAATGAAAATGGCCAATTTACTCACTCTGAGGCCTTAAAAAGTGTTTCTCCTCCACGGGAAGTTAATTAAATAACATTTGGAGGCCTTTATTGTTCAAGCGAAAACGCCTGAGTTTTTGATGAAAGAGATTACCACCCCCCCCTTACGACAAGCTTCTGAAACTAAAAAAATGGTCCGTTTTCAAATGTTGCCTCTTTGAACTAGAAATCACATTTGTACGTGGAAAATCACTTTTAAAGAAAAAACTGAGATGTTTAAAGTGATTTTCATGCTTCCAGGGGCCTTAAACACGAGATTTGAGGAATGGGTAAAAGTGAATGAAAATGGCCAATTTACTCACTCTGCGGCCTTAAAAAGTGTTTCTCCTCCATGGGAAGTGAATAAAATAACATTTGGAGGCCTTTATTGTTCAATCTAAGACGCCCATTTTTTGGTGAAAGAGATAACCACCCACCCTTACGACATGCTTCAGAAACGAAAAAAATGGTCCATTTTCAAATGTTGCGTCTTTGAACTGCAATTCACATTTGTACGTTGATAATCACTTTTAGAGAAAAAATTAGATGTTTAAAGTGATTTTCAATCTTCCAGGGGCCCTAAACACAAGATTTGAGAAATGGGTAAAAGTGAATGAAAATGGCCAATTTACTCACTCTGAGGCCTTAAAAAGTGTTTCTCCTCCACGGGAAGTGAATTAAATAACATTTGGAGGCCTTTATTGTTCAAGCGAAAACGCCTGAGTTTTTGATGAAAGAGATAACCACCCCCCCTTACGACAAGCTTCTGAAACTAAAAAAATGGTCCGTTTTCAAATGTTGCCTCTTTGAACTACAATTCACATTTGTACGCGGAAAAAAACTTTTAAAGAAAAAACTGAGATGTTTAAAGTGATTTTCATGCGTCCAGAGGTCTTAAACACAAGATTTGAGGAATGGGTAAAAGTGAATGAAAATGGCCAATTTACTCACTCTGCTGCCTTAAAAAGTGTTTCTCCTCCACGGGAAGTGAAAAAATTAAAATTTGGATGCCTTTATTATTCAATCAAAAACGCCTGTTTTTTGGTGAAAGAGATAACCACCCCCCCTTACGACATGCTTCAGAAACTAAAAAAATGGTCCATTTTCAAATGTTGCGTCTTTGAACTACAATTCACATTTGTACGTGGATAATCACTTTTAGGGATAAAATTAGATGTTGAAAGTGATTTTCAAGCTTCCAGGGGCCCTAAACACAAGATTTGAGAAATGGGTAAAAGTTAAAGAAAATGGCCAATTTACTCACTCTGCGGCCTTAAAAAGTGTTTCTCCTCCACGGGAAGTGAATTAAATAACATTTGGAGGCCTTTATTGTTCAAGCGAAAACGCCTAAGTTTTTGATGAAAGAGATAACCAACCCCCTTACGACATGCTTCAGAAAATAAAAAAATGGTCCATTTTCAAAGTTGCCTCTTTGAACTACAATTCACATTTGTATGTGGAAAATCACTTTTCAGATAAAATGAGATGTTTAAAGTGATTTTCATGCTTCCAGGGGCCTTAAACACAAGATTTGAGGAATGGGTAAAAGTGAATGAAAATGGCCAATTTACTCACTTTGCGGCCTTAAAAAGTGTTTCTACTCCACGGGAAGCGAATAAAATACCATTTGGAGGCCTTTATTGTTCAATCAAAAACGCCTGTTTTTTGGTGAAAGAGATAACCACCCCCCCTTACGACATGCTTCAGAAACTAAAAAAATGGTCCGTTTTCAAATGTTGCGTCTTTGAACTACAATTCACATTTGTACGTGGATAATCACTTTTAGAGATAAAATTAGATGTTGAAAGTGATTTTCAAGCTTCCAGGGGCCCTAAACACAAGATTTGAGAAATGGGTAAAAGTAAATGAAAATGGCCAATTTACTCACTCTGCGGCCTTAAAAAGTGTTTCTCCTCCACGGCAAGTGAATAAAATAACATTTGGAGGTCTTTATTGTTCAAGCGAAAACGCCAGATTTTTGACGAAAGAGATAACCACCCCCCCTTGCGACATGCTTCTGAAACTAAAAAAATGGTTCATTTTCAAAGTTGCCTCTTTGAACTACAATTCACATTTGTACGTGGAAAATCACTTTTAAGATAAAATGAGATGTTTAAAGTGATTTTCATGCTTCCAGGAGCCTTAAACACGAGATTTGAGGAATGGGTAAAAGTGAATGAAAATGGCCAATTTACTCACTCTGCGGCCTTAAAAAGTGTTTCTCCTCCATGGGAAGTGAATAAAATAACATTTGGAGGCCTTTATTGTTCAATCAAAGACGCCCGTTTTTTGGTGAAAGAGATAACCACCCACCCTTACGACATGCTTCAGAAATGAAAAAAATGGTCCATTTTCAAATGTTGCGTCTTTGAACTACAATTCGCATTTGTACGTGGATAATCACTTTTAGAGATAAAATGAGATGTTTAAAGTGATTTTCAAGCTTCCAGGGGCTCTAAACACAAGATTTGAGAAATGGGTAAAAGTGAATGAAAATGGCCAATCTACTCACTCTGAAGCCTTAAAAAGTTTTTCTCCACCCCAAAAAGTGAATTAAATAACATTTGTAGGCCTTTATTGTTCAATCAAAAACGCCCGATTTTTGATGAAAGAGATACCCACCCCCCCTTACGACATGCTTCAGAAACTAAAAAAATGGTCCATTTTCAAAGTTGCCTCTTTGAACTACAATTAACATTGTATGTGGATAATCACTTTTAGAGATAAAATTAGATGTTTAAAGTAATTTTCAAGATTCCAGGGGCCCTAAACACAAGATTTGAGGAATGGGTAAACGTGAATGAAAATGGCCAATTTATTCACTCTGAGGCCTTAAAAAGTTTTTCTCCACCCCAGAAAGTGATTTAAATAAAATTTGTAGGCCTTTATTGTTCAACCAAAAACGCCCGATATTTGATGAAAGAGATAACCACCCCCCCTTGCGACATGCTTCTGAAACTAAAAAAATGGTCCATTTTCAAATGTTGCGTCTTTGAACTACAATTCACATTTGTACGTGGATAATCACTTTTAGAGATAAAATTAGATGTTGAAAGTGATTTTCAAGCTTCCAGGGGCCCTAAACACAAGATTTGAGAAATGGGTAAAAGTTAATGAAAATGGCCAATTTACTCACTCTGCGGCCTTAAAAAGTGTTTCTCCTCCACGGCAAGTGAATAAAATAACATTTGGAGGTCTTTATTGTTCAAGCGAAAACGCCAGATTTTTGACGAAAGAGATAACCACCCCCCCTTGCGACATGCTTCTGAAACTAAAAAAATGGTTCATTTTCAAATATTGCGTCTTTGAACTACAATTAACATTGTATGTGGATAATCACTTTTATAGACAAAATGAGATGTTTAAAGTGATTTTCATGCGTCCAGGGGTCGTAAACACAAGATTTTTGGAATGGGTAAAAGTGAATGAAAATGGCCAATCTACTCACTCTGCGGCCTTAAAAAGTGTTTCTACTCCACGGGAAGTGAATAAAATACCATTTGGAGGCCTTTATTGTTCAATCAAAAACGCCTGTTTTTTGGTGAAAGAGATAACCACCCCCCCTTACGACATGCTTCAGAAACTAAAAAAATGGTCCATTTTCAAATGTTGCGTCTTTGAACTACAATTCACATTTGTACGTGGATAATCACTTTTAGGGATAAAATTAGATGTTGAAAGTGATTTTCAAGCTTCCAGGGGCCCTAAACACAAGATTTGAGATGGGGGGGCGTGGCTAGCCGAGCAGCGAGATGGCCGCTCTTTGAGTGAGCTCCGCCGGCTACTCCGATTAATCCTTTCATGATCCTGTTCCTGGCGACTGTGGAACCCCACACCTCCCGGGTTCTGCTGCCTACACCCTGGTGATCCTCCGACCTGAGCCGGGAGCGCGGGGACGGCTCCCCCTCGCAGCGGAGACGGACGACTTTTTTGCCGGCTGGCGGGCTGGTCCTGACCCGCGCCGGAAGTGCCTCTCGCCGAGAGCCGCGAGTCACGGTGGGCCGCGGCTGCAGAGGCCCCAGCAGATTGAGCGGCACTTGCTGTGGTCGCCTCGCAACTAAACCCCCATTGCTGCCGACGGAGGGTTCACCTGGCGGACGGCTGCGGAGAGATAGAGGAGGCCGGTGCGTCTTGGCGGAACAGCCGTGCCGTGGTGCGGGGATCCTACAGCCGCCGAGGGCGGCACTGGCTGGTGTCGAGCCCGGTGGAGATCGTAGAAGTTAGCCTGCGCCAGCTACAACTCGGAGACGACCGAAGAGGAGGTGAGAGGGTGCCTTGGAGGGAAGAGGGGCACAGTTGACCCTGCCGCTTCGCAGAAACGCCGGGACTTCCCACTGAACTTCAGCTCGGCAGGTCACACAATTGAGCACCCGGAGAGGAGCCTCGCAGCCCTGAGCCCCCTGAGCCCCGGTGCGGCGCTCTGCTAGTGGAGTGAGCGGACACCTCGTTACACTGCGGGAGCCCGCCACTTTGAATCCGGAGAAGGCCCTAGTTACACGCTGAAGCATGCTGAGCTCACTGGGCACCTACAGAGTTCACTAAAGCAGCTGGCCCTACTTGCCGCGCGTTAAAAGTCACGCCTGACGCGCACTGGCGCCGCCTGGACAGTCACGCACATACGGGGCATTTACTAGCGGTGGCACAGGGGGTGCTGCCTCATCGCTTGGCCGGTGGATATCTCTTGACTGCTGCGATGGGGAAAACTGACGCCAAACAACCTAAGCTGACATTTGACGGTAAAAAGCCTCCGAAGAACGCGACAATGGAGCCGGATGCTGGCACATCGACGTCGCAGGGTGCTGCCCCAGACATAGACTTTGGGGCCCTCATCATGGAGGTGAGGACCAGCCTGAAGAGCATAGATGCAAAACTTGATACCATGACGGCGCAACTCGAAACCGTGACGGCCAAGGTGGACACCCACGAGAAGAGACTGGACTGTCTCGAAAATAGCCAAACTGAGTGTTGCGAATTCCAGCAACAGGCTAAGCGGCACATCACGACGCTGGAGCGCGAACTCGACAATTTGCGCGCCAAGTCGGATGATTTGGAAGCGCGCTCCAGAAGGTCCAACATCCGCATTACGGGCGTTCCAGAGACTACAAACACGGGAAGGATGGAATCGTTTGTGTCGAACCTCCTGCATGAACTGTTCGACCCGGACTTGTCCCCGGTGTTCACGGTGGAGAGAGCACACAGATCACTGGGGAAGAAGCCCCCGGTGGGGGCCCCACCGCGTCCGATCCTGGCTAAACTACTTAACTACCAAGATAGGGACGTCATTCTCCGATTGGCGAGAGAGAAGGGCAAGATCACGCATCAGGGTAATCACATATCCTTCTACCCAGATTTCACCCCTCTGGTGCAAGCGGCCCGGAAGGAATTTTTACCAGCAAAGAAAGTTCTCTTACAAGCCGGCGTGCCCTACTCTCTCCTATACCCGGCAAAGCTGAAGGTCCTCCACGAAAACACCTCACACTTCTTCACTGACGCCAAATCAGCCCTCAAATTCGCTAAACACATTTGTGCTGGGGTCAGGAGAAAATCGCCAAGACTCGAGGAAGCTTCGGAACACCTGAGTGACAATGACTGAGGTCTCTGACATGCTCACCCTGCAAGGTTGCAAATTTACTCTTTGCGATACAGTTGAAAGCCGGATTGAACTCTCGCACAAGTTTGCTCCTTCCGCACTGACTAATTGGGGGTGGGTTGCTGAGGCGCCATTGTACACCGGCTTGTGCTGCCGTCTCCGCGTTCCCACTGAGACACAGGTTGGCTGCGGACCTTGAGGAGTGCGAGGTGGGGGCACTGCCAGAACCCAGGACCGCTAAAGTTTGATAGTAGCCACCCCGCGTATACGGGGGTGTTAGCCGAGCGCACCACGCCTCATGGGGTGCCTCCCTTTGTTGTTGATGTTGGGGTATTTCAACGCATTGCGTACATGTTATTGGGATATGTCACGACCTGATTGGGGGGTTGCTGAGGGCAGGGGGTGGAGGGGGGGTTCTATTATGTTGCGAGTTTTGGTTCGTATTGGGTGCATTGTACTACTACACATGCCTATATTTCAGTGCGCTGGGTCTACGGATGCGGGGTATAGGTGCCAGGACGGCTTCCGGGGGCGGGGTTGGGTGTTGGGGGTTCGGGACTGTCAACTGCTTTAATGGGAGGAATCAAAATCTGGACTTGGAACATTAGAGGCCTTGGGGACTTCAAAAAAGCCCGTTTGCTGCATGGCATGTTGTCAAGACACAATGTAGATATTTGCTTCCTACAAGAAACACATCTGAATGTCACCCCCTCAGCTAGATTGAAGAATTCAAGATGGGCGCACGTTTACTCTTCCATTTACTCAAATTATGCGAGGGGCGTAGCTATACTCATTCGCAGAGGGTTGGATTGGCGGGAGTACTCTCATGTGAGGGATGCGGAAGGTAGATATGTCCTGCTCCATGGGGCTTTACAGGGGCGTCCCATTGTCCTAGCTGCAATCTATGGCCCAAATGTGGACGATCCTGACTTTTTTAGAAATGTTTGGGCGAAAATTGTGTTGCTGGATTGTCAGGCGATCGTGTTGGGGGGGGATTTCAACGTTGTGTTAAATGATGACGTGGATCGCATAGGTGCGAGCAGACCGCAGCACACTAGAGCGCGCCAAGCGATTTTTGATATCATGAGGGAGGGTCTACTTTCAGATGTGTGGCGAGTTAGAAATCCGGGGGCAAAAGTAGGGACCTGCTACACCTCTCATAAAGCTGCTTGGTCGCGACTGGATTTCTGGTTGGTGTCTCCTGAGGTTGCGACATGGGTGTCAAATGTTGATATTATGGCTAGATCACTATCAGACCATGCTCCGTGTATGTTGGTATTGCATCCCCCTGGCGCGGTACATAGGGCGTTCCAATGGCGTCTTCCCCCACACGCGCTCACAGACCCTGTGTTTGTAGAGGAGATAAGAGAGGATATCACTAATTATTTTACTGAGAATGATGGGTCAGCCACTTCTGAAGCCATTGTGTGGGATGCATTTAAAGCTGTTATAAGGGGTCAATGTATTGCACGAAAAGCAGGGGTCCTACGCACCATCAGAGACACGTTAGCTAACCTCGAGGGGGAACTGAAGGACCTAGATGTTGCTTTTAGCTCTGACCCAGCGTTGGCGACTGCTGGCGCTCTGAAAACTAAACTGCTGGCATTTAACGAGGAGGCGGAGCGAGAGGTGCGGTTTCTAGGGCGGCAGGCAGAGGCGCGTAGGTATGGGGAGGGAGATAGGCCAAGCAGGACTCTTGCCAGACTGATTGCTCCTCGCACGCAGTCGAACTACATACACACTATCTATGACAACACTGGACGTCTAGTGGTAGGCCAAGAGGCGGTGTTAGGCGCCTTCGCAGACTTCTATGCTGCTCTGTACACCTCGAGACAGCCCACGACACCGGCGTCACTACGAGACTTCCTTGACTCCATAGCACTCGTGTGGTTCAACAATAATCACAGACAATACATGGACCTCACCGTTACAGTGCAAGATATCGCCCAGGTGATTAAAAGCATGCCGGCCAATAAAGCTCCTGGCCCAGATGGCCTGACCACCTCCTTTTATAAAACCTACGTGGCTGAACTAGCGCCGAGACTACACTCTGTGTTTGTCGAGGCTCTCGAGTCAAATTCCCTCCCAGACTCCATGCGTGAGGCTCTCATTGTCACGCTCCTCAAGCCAGACAAGGATGACCAACAGCTGGACTCTTACAGGCCCCTGTCCCTTATAAACGTAGATGCCAAAATATACGCTAAAGTAATTGCCGATAGATTGCAACCGATGTTGCCGATGATAGCGCTCCCAGATCAATCTGGATTCATCCCTGGCCGTGCAACATCACATAATCTCAGAACGATCTTTTCGGTCCTTCACTATTTACACCCGTCAGTACAGGCAGCGGTGGTGTTTTTGGACGCCACCAAAGCCTTTGACTCCCTAGAATGGCCCTACCTCTTTGGAGTGCTGAGGCGGATGGGATTCAGCCAAAACTTCCTGACCCTTATTGAGCTCCTCTACATGAAACCCAGAGCCCGAGTGAGCGTTAATGGTCTTGTCTCCAAGCCATTCGATGTCTCGAGGGGTACTAGGCAGGGCTGCCCTCTATCCCCGCTCCTCTTTGCGATTGCGATGGAGCCACTAGCGGCTCGAGTTCGGCAGCACCATACTGCCAGGGGCATCGGATTCAGTGCTAGAAGCTTACTGATCTCGCTGTACGCGGACGATGTCACCTTGTACGTTCTGAACCCTAAAGACAACCTGAGCCCGCTACTTCGTGAATTTGTGAGGTTTGAGGGGTTGGCAGGGATATCCATTAATTAGTCGAAGTCAGTGGCCTTCCCCCTGACGGAGAGTACTGTTAGACCTGCCCCTGACTACCCCCTCAGGTGGGAGACGGAAGCTGTCAAGTATTTGGGCATCTGGATTAGCCGAGATGTACAGGAGTTGTGGTCGCTGAATTTTGGTAGGGCGGTGGACT
This sequence comes from Triturus cristatus, assembly GCF_964204655.1. NCBI lineage: Eukaryota > Metazoa > Chordata > Amphibia > Caudata > Salamandridae > Triturus > Triturus cristatus. The sequence goes on from NC_140593.1 coordinate 663,255,459, forward strand.
GGTTGGAAGGTAAGGTCGAAGTCTGGAATAAGCTACCGCTGTCCCTGGTCGCCAGAATTGCACTGGCCAAAAATGGTGGTCCTTCCCAAATTCTTGTACTTGTTCGTTAACGTACCGCTACCTATGACAACGCACTTCCACACCCGGGTCCGCTCACTACTGCTGAAACTGGTGTGGGCCGGTGGCCAGGCCAGAGTCTCCTGGGACTTACTCACGCTTCCGCTCCGACAGGGAGGCCTGGGGGCCCCGGACTTGAAGCTCTATTCACTCTGTGCACAAGCTCAGTTCTTGCATTTCTGGGCCTACCCAACCCCCTACCAGCCGCATGTGGCGGTGGAACTGGCAGTAGTCGCCCCCTTGCCATTACGAGTGGCACTATATGGAGAGGTTACGTGCCCATCGCGTGATGTGGACACAGTGGAAATGGTCCGCTGGTCCTGGCGTGAACTTCGGAAACGAGCTGGTCTCTCCCTGCTTTATGCGCCGGCGGTTCCTCTGCGGGGCAACCTGATGCTGCCTTGTTTGACGGCAAGAGGTGACGTCCTCACTATCCGTGGGAATCGACTTCTCACCTTCGCTGACTTATATCCAGATGGCTCATTTTTCGAGATGCCTGCGGATGGGGATGACCAGCCCTGCACGTTTGCTGACAAATTACTATATCATTCCCTTAGGGAATCTTGCAAGAAGATAGGACCGTGCTTCCCGGAAGAGCCTTGCGCACTAGCCGCCCTGCAGAACTTGCTCTCACGACCCTCCCCTAAAAAGCTGGTGTCCAGATTATATAACTGCATGCAGGAACAAGCCCCGGTGACAGTAGCCGCGGCCGAGGCCGCTTGGGCTGAGGACCTGGGGGACCAGCTGCCAGACGACGCATGGGAGTATTGCTGCACTCAACTCACAGCTCTATCACCGTGTTACCGACTGCGGCTTATCCACTTCAAATTCCTACACAGATACTACCGCACTCCAACACTTCTACGCCGCATGGGTATACGGGAGGATGCCTCTTGCTGGAAATGTGGGGGTGACGATGCCACCTTTCTTCATGTGGCTTGGAGCTGCCCCAAGCTGGGGGCATACTGGTCAGGGATCTTCAATGCCATCAATCAAATCACACAGAGAAGTGACTCACCGTCTCCGCTGCTGGGATTGCTGGGGTATGTTAAGCACACTGAGCCTTGCGACAGGAAACTACATGCATTACTCCTGTTATACGCCAAACGACAGGTCGCTATACACTGGGGCAGGCCGGCCCTCCCCACGCTTGAGAGCTGGATCAGAGATGTGACTTACGGCCACACTCAACTGACGCACTATTGGGAGACCATGCCCACCGCTTCCAGACCCACTGACATTTGGGGCCCGTTTGTACAGTGGACTACAGAACGCACGGCCCCTGACTCCGCCGGTACCACACGTGCTACTAGTATTTCAGACGACATGGGCTAAAGGTGCGTGCTGCGTAGGTTAATGATAGAGGTCCCGATGCCCCGCGCTTACACTGCCAGGAACTGCCCAGACGTAAGTTTTGCGTTTACTGCCTCCACTGACCCGGATTGAGTCCCCTGCCCCCCCCCCCCTCCCGCCCTACTGGTCCAACTGTGGATACTTCACTGCCCCTCCCCCCCTCCCCCCCACCCCACCCGTCCTTCGCTAATTCGTACATAGCCAAGATACCTTTCCGAGCCCGCCCTGAACAGGGCTGGCCCTCTATCTGGAACACCTGTGGTGGGCCCGCGCGACCCCTTTGGGAACTGGAATGTGGGATAAATGCTGTGTTTGAATACTTGCACCTATGTTTGACTTTTTTTGTTTAGCTTGTTGGGGGGTCCTGTTGGGAGAAACTCGGTGCTGACCGACACATCCTTTTTATAGGCTGCTGCAGCGGGTGGTTGACTGCTGCTTATTCGGGGGCGGCTTCACTGATTTTCGCCACCTTTCAATTGTCAGCAGCACTGGGAATAAAAGTAAGACCGCTTACTCGCTAGAGATGCACAGTACACGCTGAAGATTTTATTGTATCTTAAGTTTACCTCTGAATGAACCACCGGCCGGAGAAGGGCCTTAGAGATATTTATATGTAATCTTTGTATAACCTACTTGATAGCGGCCTGCCTCCGGGTTGTTGGCGTGACGCAGTGTACACCATCTATTTCATTTGTTCACAATAAATGTCTTGCACCAAAAAAAAAAAAAAAAAAAAAAGTATGAGTGCATGTTTATCAGTTAAATAAATGTGGAAATATACCAAAAAAAAAAAAAAAAAAAAACACAAGATTTGAGAAATGGGTAAAAGTTAAAGAAAATGGCCAATTTACTCACTCTGCGGCCTTAAAAAGTGTTTCTCCTCCACGGGAAGTGAATTAAATAACATTTGGAGGCCTTTATTGTTCAAGCGAAAACGCCTAAGTTTTTGATGAAAGAGATAACCAACCCCCTTACGACATGCTTCAGAAAATAAAAAAATGGTCCATTTTCAAAGTTGCCTCTTTGAACTACAATTCACATTTGTATGTGGAAAATCACTTTTCAGATAAAATGAGATGTTTAAAGTGATTTTCATGCTTCCAGGGGCCTTAAACACAAGATTTGAGGAATGGGTAAAAGTGAATGAAAATGGCCAATTTACTCATTGTGAGGCCTTAAAAAGTGTTTCTCCTCCACGGGAAGTGAATTAAATATCATTTGGAGGCCTTTATTGTTCAATCAAAAATGCCCGATTTTTGATGAAAGAGATAACCACCCCCCTTACGACAGCCTTCAGAAACTAAAAAAATGGTTCATTTTCAAATGTTGCGTCTTTGAACTACAATTAACATTGTATGTGGATAATCACTTTTAGAGATAAAATGAGATGCTTAAAGTGATTTTCATGCGTCCAGAGGTCTTAAACACAAGATTTTTGGAATGGGTAAAAGTGAATGAAAATGGCCAATTTACTCACTTTGCGGCCTTAAAAAGTGTTTCTACTCCACGGGAAGTGAATAAAATACCATTTGGAGGCCTTTATTGTTCAATCAAAAACGCCTGTTTTTTGGTGAAAGAGATAACCACCCCCCCCTTACGACATGCTTCAGAAACTAAAAAAATAGTCCATTTTCAAATGTTGCGCCTTTGAACTACAATTCACATTTGTACGTGGATAATCACTTTTAGAGATACAATTAGATGTTTAAAGTGATTTTCAAGCTTCCAGGGGCCATAAACACAAGATTTGAGAAATGGGTAAAAGTGAATGAAAATGGCCAATTTACTCACTCTGCGGCCTTAAAAAGTGTTTCTCCTCCACGGCAAGTGAATAAAATAACATTTGGAGGTCTTTATTGTTCAAGCGAAATCGCCAGATTTTTGACGAAAGAGATAACCACCCCCCCTTACGACATGCTTCAGAAACGAAAAAAATGGTCCATTTTCAAATGTTGCGTCTTTGAACTGCAATTCACATTTGTACGTGGATAATCACTTTTAGACATAACATTAGATGTTTAAAGTGATTTTCAAGCTTCCAGGGGCCCTAAACACAAGATTTGAGGAATGGGTAAACGTGAATGAAAATGGCCAATTTATTCACGCTGAGGCCTTAAAAAGTTTTTCTCCACCCCAGAAAGTGATTTAAATAAAATTTGTAGGCCTTTATTGTTCAACCAAAAACGCCCGATATTTGATGAAAGAGATAACCACCCCCCCTTGCGACATGCTTCAGAAACTAAAAAAATGGTTCATTTTCAAATGTTGCGTCTTTGAACTACAATTAACATTGTATGTGGATAATCACTGTTAGAGATAAAATTAGATGTTTAAAGTAATTTTTAAGATTCAAGGGGCCCTTAACACAAGATTTGAGGAATGGGTAAAAGCCCGTTTTTTGGTGAAAGAGATAACCACCCCCCCTTACGACATACTTCAGAAACGAAAAAAATGGTCCATTTTCAAAAGTTGCGTCTTTGAACTGCAATTCACATTTGTACGTTGATAATCACTTTTAGAGAAAAAATTAGGCGTTTAAAGTGATTTTCAATCTTCCAGGGGCCCTAAACACAAGATTTGAGAAATGGGTAACAGTGAATGAAAATGGCCAATTTACTCACTCTGAGGCCTTAAAAAGTGTTTCTCCTCCACGGGAAGTGAATTAAATAACATTTGGAGGCCTTTATTGTTCAAGCGAAAACGCCTGAGTTTTTGATAAAAGAGATAACCACCCCCCCTTACGACAAGCTTCTGAAACTAAAAAAATGGTCCGTTTTCAAATGTTGCCTCTTTGAACTACAATTCACATTTGTACGCAGAAAATAACTTTTAAAGAAAAAACTGAGATGTTTAAAGTGATTTTCATGCTTCCAGGGGCCTTAAACACAAGATTTGAGGAATGGGTAAAAGTGAATGAAAATGGCCAATTTACTCACTCTGCGGCCTTAAAAAGTGTTTCTCCTCCATGGGAAGTGAATAAAATAACATTTGGAGGCCTTTATTGTTCAATCAAAGACGCCCAATTTTTGATAAAAGAGATAACCACCCCCCCTTACGACATCCTTCAGAAACTAAAAAAATGGTTCATTTTCAAATGTTGCGTCTTTGAACTACAATTAACATTGTATGTGGATAATCACTTTTAGAGATCAAATTAGATGTTGAAAGTGATTTTCAAGCTTCCAGGGGCCCTAAACACAAGATTTGAGAAATGGGTAAAAGTAAATGAAAATGGCCAATTTACTCACTCTGCGGTCTTAAAAAGTGTTTCTCCTCCACGGCAAGTGAATAAAATAACATTTGGAGGTCTTTATTGTTCAAGCGAAAACGCCAGATTTTTGACGAAAGAGATAACCACCCCCCCTTGCGACATGCTTCTGAAACTAAAAAAATGGTTCATTTTCAAATATTGCGTCTTTGAACTACAATTAACATTGTATGTGGATAATCACTTTTAGAGATAACATTAGATGTTTAAAGTAATTTTCAAGATTCCAGGGGCCCTAAACACAAGATTTGAGGAATGGGTAAAAGTGAATGAAAATGGCCAATTTACTCACTCCGCGGCCTTAAAAAGTGTTTCTACTCCACGGAAAGTGAATAAAATACATTTGGAGGCCTTTATTGTTCAATCAAAAACGCCCGTTTTTTGGTGAAAGAGATAACCACCCCCCCTTACGACATGCTTCAAAAACGAAAAAAATGGTCCATTTTCAAATGTTGCATCTTTGAACTGCAATTCACATTTGTACGTTGATAATCACTTTTAGAGATAAAATTAGATGTTTAAAGTGATTTTCAATCTTCCAGGGGCCCTAAACACAAGATTTGAGAAGTGGGTAAAAGTGAATGAAAATGGCCAATTTACTCACTCTGAGGCCTTAAAAAGTGTTTCTCCTCCACGGGAAGTTAATTAAATAACATTTGGAGGCCTTTATTGTTCAAGCGAAAACGCCTGAGTTTTTGATGAAAGAGATTACCACCCCCCCTTACGACAAGCTTCTGAAACTAAAAAAATGGTCCGTTTTCAAATGTTGCCTCTTTGAACTAGAAATCACATTTGTACGTGGAAAATCACTTTTAAAGAAAAAACTGAGATGTTTAAAGTGATTTTCATGCTTCCAGGGGCCTTAAACACGAGATTTGAGGAATGGGTAAAAGTGAATGAAAATGGCCAATTTACTCACTCTGCGGCCTTAAAAAGTGTTTCTCCTCCATGGGAAGTGAATAAAATAACATTTGGAGGCCTTTATTGTTCAATCAAAGACGCCCTTTTTTTGGTGAAAGAGATAACCACCCACCCTTACGACATGCTTCAGAAATAAAGAAAATGGTCCATTTTCAAATGTTGCGTCTTTGAACTACAATTCGCATTTGTACGTGGATAATCACTTTTAGAGGTAAAATGAGATGTTTAAAGTGATTTTCAAGCTTCCAGGGGCCCTAAACACAAGATTTGAGAAATGGGTAAAAGTGAATGAAAATGGCCAATTTACTCACTCTGAAACATTAAAAAGTTTTTCTCCACCCCAGAAAGTGATTTAAATAAAATTTGTAGGCCTTTATTGTTCAACCAAACACGCCCGATATTTGATAAAAGAGATAACCACCCCCCCTTGCGACATGCTTCTGAAACTAAAAAAATGGTCCATTTTCAAAGTTGCCTCTTTGAACTACAATTAACATTGTATGTGGATAATCACTTTTAGAGATAAAATTAGATGTTTAAAGTAATTTTCAAGATTCCAGGGGCCCTAAACACAAGATTTGAGGAATGGGTAAACGTGAATGAAAATGGCCAATTTATTCACTCTGAGGCCTTAAAAAGTTTTTCTCCACCCCAGAAAGTGATTTAAATAAAATTTGTAGGCCTTTATTGTTCAACCAAAAACGCCCGATATTTGATGAAAGAGATAACCACCCCCCCTTGCGACATGCTTCTGAAACTAAAAAAATGGTCCATTTTCAAATGTTGCGTCTTTGAACTGCAATTCACATTTGTACGTTGATAATCACTTTTAGAGAAAAAATTAGATGTTTAAAGTGATTTTCAATCTTCCAGGGGCCCTAAACACAAGATTTGAGAAATGGGTAAAAGTTAATGAAAATGGCCAATTTACTCACTCTGAGGCCTTAAAAAGTGTTTCTCCTCCACGGGAAGTGAATTAAATAACATTTGGAGACCTTTATTGTTCAAGCGAAAACGCCTGAGTTTTTGATGAAAGAGATAACCACCCCCCTTACGACAAGCTTCTGAAACTAAAAAAAGGTCCGTTTTCAAATATTGCCTCTTTGAACTACAATTCACATTTGTACGTGGAAATTAACTTTCAAAGAAAAAACTGAGATGTTTAAAGTGATTTTCATGCTTCCAGGGGCCTTAAACACAAGATTTGAGGAATGGGTAAAAATTAATGAAAATGGCCAATTTACTCACTCTGCGGCCTTAAAAAGTTTCTCCTCCACGGCAAGTGAATAAAATAACATTTGGAGGTCTTTATTGTTCAAGCGAAAACGCCAGATTTTTGACGAAAGAGATAACCACCCCCCTTACGACAAGCTTCTGAAACTAAAAAAATGGTTCATTTTCAAATATTGCGTCTTTGAACTACAATTCACATTTGTACGTGGATAATCACTTTTAGAGATAAAATTAGATGTTTAAAGTAATTGTCAAGATTCCAGGGGCCCTAAACACAAGATTTGAGGAATGGGTAAAAGTGAAAGAAAATGGCCAATTTACTCACTCAGCGGCCTTAAAAAGTGTTTCTACTCCACGGAAAGTGAATAAAATACATTTGGAGGCCTTTATTGTTCAATCAAAAACGCCAGTTTTTTGGTGAAAGAGATAACCACCCCCCCTTACGACATGCTTCAGAAATGAAAAAAATGGTCCATTTTCAAATGTTGCGTCTTTGAACTGCAATTCACATTTGTACGTGGATAATCACTTTTAGAGATAACATTAGATGTTTAAAGTGATTTTCAAGCTTCCAGGGGCCCTAAACACAAGATTTGAGGAATGGGTAAACGTGAATGAAAATGGCCAATTTATTCACTCTGAGGCCTTAAAAAGTTTTTCTCCACCCCAGAAAGTGATTTAAATAAAATTTGTAGGCCTTTATTGTTCAACCAAAAACGCCCGATATTTGATGAAAGAGATAACCACCCCCCCTTGCGACATGCTTCAGAAACTAAAAAAATGGTCCATTTTCAAATGTTGCGTCTTTGAACTACAATTCACATTTGTACGTGGATAATCACTTTTAGAGATAAAATTAGATGTTGAAAGTGATTTTCAAGCTTCCAGGGGCCCTAAACACAAGATTTGAGAAATGGGTAAAAGTTAATGAAAATGGCCAATTTACTCACTCTGCGGCCTTAAAAAGTGTTTCTCCTCCACGGCAAGTGAATAAAATACCATTTGGAGGTCTTTATTGTTCAAGCGAAAACGCCAGATTTTTGACGAAAGAGATAACCACCCCCCCTTGCGACATGCTTCTGAAACTAAAAAAATGGTTCATTTTCAAATATTGCGTCTTTGAACTACAATTAACATTGTATGTGGATAATCACTTTTATAGACAAAATGAGATGTTTAAAGTGATTTTCATGCGTCCAGGGGTCGTAAACACAAGATTTTTGGAATGGGTAAAAGTGAATGAAAATGGCCAATCTACTCACTCTGCGGCCTTAAAAAGTGTTTCTACTCCACGGGAAGTGAATAAAATACCATTTGGAGGCCTTTATTGTTCAATCAAAAACGCCTGTTTTTTGGTGAAAGAGATAACCACCCCCCCTTACGACATGCTTCAGAAACGAAAAAAATGGTCCATTTTCAAATGTTGCGTCTTTGAACTGCAATTCACATTTGTACGTTGATAATCACTTTTATAGAAAAAACTTAGATGTTTAAAGTGATTTTCAATCTTCCAGGGGCCCTAAACACAAGATTTGAGAAATGGGTAAAAGTGAATGAAAATGGCCAATTTACTCACTCTGCGGCCTTAAAAAGTGTTTCTCCTCCATGGGAAGTGAATAAAATACCATTTGGAGGCCTTTATTGTTCAATCAAAAACGCCTGTTTTTTGGTGAAAGAGATAACCACCCCCCCTTACGACATGCTTCAGAAACTAAAAAAATGGTCCATTTTCAAATGTTGCGTCTTTGAACTACAATTCACATTAGTACGTGGATAATCACTTTTAGGGATAAAATTAGACGTTGAAAGTGATTTTCAAGCTTCCAGGGGCCCTAAACACAAGATTTGAGAAATGGGTAAAAGTTAAAGAAAATGGCCAATTTACTCACTCTGCGGCCTTAAAAAGTGTTTCTCCTCCACGGGAAGTGAATTAAATAACATTTGGAGGCCTTTATTGTTCAAGCGAAAACGCCTAAGTTTTTGATGAAAGAGATAACCAACCCCCTTACGACATGCTTCAGAAAATAAAAAAATGGTCCATTTTCAAAGTTGCCTCTTTGAACTACAATTCACATTTGTATGTGGAAAATCACTTTTAAGATAAAATGAGATGTTTAAAGTGATTTTCATGCTTCCAGGGGCCTTAAACACAAGATTTGAGGAATGGGTAAAAGTGAATGAAAATGGCCAATTTACTCATTGCGAGGCCTTAAAAAGTGTTTCTCCTCCACGGGAAGTGAATTAAATAACATTTGGAGGCCTTTATTGTTCAATCAAAAACGCCCGATTTTTGATGAAAGAGATAACCACCCCCCCTTACGACATCCTTCAGAAACTAAAAAAATGGTTCATTTTCAAATGTTGCGTCTTTGAACTACAATTAACATTGTATGTGGATAATCACTTTTAGAGATAAAATGAGATGTTTAAAGTGATTTTCATGCGTCCAGGGGTCTTAAACACAAGATTTTTGGAATGGGTAAAAGTGAATGAAAATGGCCAATTTACTCACTTTGCGGCCTTAAAAAGTGTTTCTACTCCACGGGAAGTGAATAAAATACCATTTGGAGGCCTTTATTGTTCAATCAAAAACGCCTGTTTTTTGGTGAAAGAGATAACCACCCCCCCCTTACGACATGCTTCAGAAACTAAAAAAAAGTCCATTTTCAAATGTTGCGCCTTTGAACTACAATTCACATTTGTACGTGGATAATCACTTTTAGAGATAAAATTAGATGTTGAAAGTGATTTTCAAGCTTCCAGGGGCCCTAAACACAAGATTTGACAAGTGGGTAAAAGTGAATGAAAATGGCCAATTTACTCACTCTGCGGCCTTAAAAAGTGTTTCTCCTCCATGGCAAGTGAATAAAATAACATTTGGAGGTCTTTATTGTTCAAGCGAAAACGCCAGATTTTTGACGAAAGAGATAACCACCCCCCCTTACGACATGCTTCAGAAACGAAAAAAATGGTCCATTTTCAAATGTTGCGTCTTTGAACTGCAATTCACATTTGTACGTGGATAATCACTTTTAGACATAACATTAGATGTTTAAAGTGATTTTCAAGCTTCCAGGGGCCCTAAACACAAGATTTGAGGAATGGGTAAACGTGAATGAAAATGGCCAATTTATTCACGCTGAGGCCTTAAAAAGTTTTTCTCCACCCCAGAAAGTGATTTAAATAAAATTTGTAGGCCTTTATTGTTCAACCAAAAACGCCCGATATTTGATGAAAGAGATAACCACCCCCCCTTGCGACATGCTTCTGAAACTAAAAAAATGGTTCATTTTCAAATGTTGCGTCTTTGAACTACAATTAACATTGTATGTGGATAATCACTGTTAGAGATAAAATTAGATGTTTAAAGTAATTTTTAAGATTCAAGGGGCCCTAAACACAAGACTTGAGGAATGGGTAAAAGCCCGTTTTTTGGTGAAAGAGATAACCACCCCCCCTTACGACATACTTCAGAAACGAAAAAAAGGTCCATTTTCAAAAGTTGCGTCTTTGAACTGCAATTCACATTTGTACGTTGATAATCACTTTTAGAGAAAAAATTAGGTGTTTAAAGTGATTTTCAATCTTCCAGGGGCCCTAAACACAAGATTTGAGAAATGGGTAAACGTGAATGAAAATGGCCAATTTACTCACTCTGAGGCCTTAAAAAGTGATTCTCCTCCACAGGAAGTGAATTAAATAACATTTGGAGGCCTTTATTGTTCAAGCGAAAACGCCTGAGTTTTTGATAAAAGAGATAACCACCCCCCCTTACGAAAAGCTTCTGAAACTAAAAAAATGGTCCGTTTTCAAATGTTGCCTCTTTGAACTACAATTCACATTTGTACGCAGGAAATAACTTTTAAAGAAAAAACTGAGATGTTTAAAGTGATTTTCATGCTTCCAGGGGCCTTAAACACAAGATTTGAGGAATGGGTAAAAGTGAATGAAAATGGCCAATTTACTCACTCTGCGGCCTTAAAAAGTGTTTCTCCTCCATGGGAAGTGAATAAAATAACATTTGGAGGCCTTTATTGTTCAATCAAAGACGCCCGATTTTTGATGAAAGAGATAACCACCCCCCCTTACGACATCCTTCAGAAACTAAAAAAATGGTTCATTTTCAAATGTTGCGTCTTTGAACTACAATTAACATTGTATGTGGATAATCACTTTTAGAGATAAAATGAGATGTTTAAAGTGATTTTCAAGCTTCCAGGGGCCCTAAACACACGGGGGCAGATTTATGAAGAGTGACGCATCGCTGCCGCACCGCAGCGATGCGTCAAAAAACTTGCGGCACCACTGCGACAACGCAAGTCAAAAGACATGCGCCATATCAACAAGGCGTCGGAGCGTGGCGCAACGTGGTAACCTGCGTCAGAAAAAATGACGCAGGTGTCGCAAAGGTGCCGCAAGTCAATCCGACGCAACCACGTGAAAAGTCACGCAAGGATGCCTTACCACACGCAACGCCATTCTGAAGAGACTGCGTGGACGCACACTGCGTGAAGCGAGAATAATCGACCCGGAAAGCGACGCAAATCTGCTGAAACACATAACTCAGAACAGAGGAGCCAAAAATGGAAGCTGAAGGTGACACCAGCACCCAGGACCCACACGCAAACCCTGGCAGCAGAAGTCCTGATGGCCAGGCTGAACCAGAGGCCAAACGCAAGCGGAAGTCAAACTTCAGCAATGAAGAGAACGAAATCCTGGTGACGGAGGTCACCAACCACCAGCACCAGCTGTTTGTCAACTCCAAGCTGCCCATTTAAAAAAAAGAGGCAATCTGGCAGCGAATAGTCACAAAAATCAACTGTGTGGGACAGGCGAAGCGGACCGTGCTGGACTGCAAAAAAAGGTGGCATGATTACAAGCGGCGCACCAAAGAAAAACTTGCTGCAAACCGCAAGGCCGCACTACAAACCAGAGGAGGCAGCCCAGCACATCAGGAGTCACTTGATGACTTGGAGGAGCGGGTGGCACGAGTCATCCCAGAGGAGATAGTGAGTGGAATCTCTGGACAGGACAGTGCCGCAAGAGAAACAGAACAGCAGACAACTGGTAAGTAACAAAAAATTCACAATAGCAATGAAGGGGTCATGTTGGGCATAGCAGATAGAAATTTCACCGTGCCGTAGTCTGACGTCTGCATATTGTTGACCACATATTACTCAATCAATCAATCAATCAATGACATTTATAGAGCGCACTACATACCCATAGGGTCTCAAGGCGCTGGGGGTGGGGGGGTGCCGCCACTGCTCGAACAGCCATGTCTTCAGCTTCTTCCTGAAGGAGAGGTGGTCTTGGGTCATGCGCAGGTCGGTCGGGAGGGAGTTCCAGGTCTTGGCGGCCAGGTAGGAGAAGGACCTTCCTCCTGTAGTCGCTCTTCGGATGCGGGGGACGGTGGCGAGGGCGAGGTTGGCTGATCGGAGGTGGCGTTTGGGAGCGTGGAAGTTGACTCGGCTGTTGAGGTAGCTCGGGCCTTGGTCGTGTAGGGCTTTGTGTGCGTGGGTGAGGAGGCGGAAGGTGATTCTTTTGTTGACGGGGAGCCAGTGCAGGTCTCTCAGATGTCCGGAGATGTGGCTGGTTCGTGGGATGTCGAGGATGAGTCTGGCTGAGGCGTTCTGGATCCGCTGGAGTCTCTTCTGGAGCTTGGCGGTGGTACCGGCGTAGAGGGCGTTGCCGTAGTCCAGTCGGCTGGTGACGAGGGCCTGGGTGACGGTCTTCCTGGTCTCGGTGGGGATCCACCAGAAGATCTTCCGTAGCATGCGTAGGATGTTGAAGCACGCCGAGGAGACGGCGTTGACTTGCCTGGTCATGGAGAGGGAGGAGTCCAGGATGACGCCCAGGTTGCGTGCATGGTCTGTCGGTTTGGGTGCGGTGCCCAGGGCGGGAGGCCACCAGGTGTCGTCCCAGGCGGAGGGTGAGGAGCCCAGGATGAGGACCTCCATCTTGTCTTGTTGAGTTGAGCTTCAGGCGGCTGGTCGTCATCCACTCGGCTACCTCTTTCATCCCTTCATGTAGGTTGGCGCTGGCGGCGGCGGGGTCGTTGGTCAGGGAGAGGATCAGCTGGGTGTCGTCGGCGTAAGAGATTATGTTGAGGTTGTGTTGGCGTGCGATGGCCGCGAGGGGGCTCATGTAGACGTTGAAGAGGGTGGGGCTCAGAGAGGATCCTTGAGGGACGCCGCAGATGACATCGGTGGCCTCTGACTTGTACGGTGGTAGACGGACTCTCTGTGTTCTTCCGTCGAGGAAGGAGATGATCCATTCCAGCGCCTTGTCCTGGATTCCGACGTTGCTGAGGCGCTGTACTATGGTGCGGTCGCAGACAGTGTCGAATGCTGCGGAGAGGTCTAGGAGGATGAGGGCCGCTGTTTCTCCGTTGTCCATCAGGGCTCGAATGTCATCGGTGGCGGCGATGAGGGCGGTCTCGGTGCTGTGATTGGCTCGGAAGCCGGACTGTGAGGGGTCGAGGGATCCATTCGTCTCGAGGAAGGCGGCCATCTGCTTGTTGACGGTCTTCTCGATGACTTTGGCTGGAAACGGGAGGAGCGAGATGGGGCGGTAGTTCTTGAGTTCGGTGGGGTCCGCTGTGGGTTTCTTGAGTAGAGCGCTGAGTTCGGCGTGCTTCCAGCTCTCAGGGAAGGTGGCGGTGTCGAAGGAGGTGTTGATGATGTCTCGCAGGTGGGGTGCGATGACAGCGTCAGCCTTGTTGAAGACGTGGTGAGGGCAGGGGTCGGTCGGTGATCCGGAGTGGATGGAGTTCATCGTGCGGATGGTGTCTTCGGTGCTGATCGGAGTCCAGGCGTGGAGGGTGGTGGTGAGGGGTGGTTGTTCGGTCTTGGTGTGCGTTGGTTGGTTGTTGAAGCTGTTGTGTATGTCCGCGATCTTGTTGTGGAAGTATGAAGCGAGGGAGTTGCAGAGGTCTTGCGATGGGGTGATGTCGTTGTTTCCTGCGCTGGGGTTGGAGAGCTCTTTCACGATGTTGAAGAGTTCCTTGCAGTTGTGTGCGTTGTTGTCCAGCCGGTCCTTGAAGGCAGTTTTCTTGGCGGCGCGGATCAGCTGGTGGTGCTTCCGGGTGGCCAGCTTGAAGGTGGTCCTGTTGTCCGGTGTTGGTTCCCTTCTCCAGACTTTCTCGAGGGCTCGGCAGTTCTTCTTGGAGCTCTTGAGTTCGTCGGTGAACCACGGGGCTTTCTTGCTGCCGGGTCTGCTGGGCGGGGTCCTCAGCAGGGCGAGTTCGTCCGCGCAGTTGCTGATCCACTTTGTGAGGTTGTTGGCGGCCTGGCTGGGGTTCGCTGAGCTGGCAGGAGGGTGCTGGCTCAGGGAGGTGGCGAGCTGGTCTGCTGTGATCTTGTTCCAGCTTCTGCGGGCGGCCTGTTGCTGGTGGTGGTGGGTCGTCGTTCTCTTGAAGGTGAAGTGGACGCAGCTGTGGTCCGTCCATTGAAGCTCTGTGGCGTGGCTGAAGTCGATGTCTTTGCAGGATGAGAAGACGGCGTCGAGTGTGTGTCCGGCGAGGTGGGTGGGGGTGGATACCAGCTGCTTGAGTCCAAGATTGGCGAGGTTGTCGAGCAGGGTGCTGGTGTTGCGGTCGTTGTTGTTCTCCAGGTGGAAGTTGAGGTCCCCCAGGAGGATGTAGTCGGCAGAGGGGAGAGCATGCGGGCTGACGAAGTCGGCGATGTCCTCGCTGAATTGTGTGCGTGGTCCCGGGGGTCGGTAGATCAGGGTGCCTCTGAGGGTGGTGTTCGGGTCGGTGTGGATCTGGAAATGCAGGTGTTCGGCGGTGGTCAGGGAGTTGTCGGTGCTGGTCGTGAGACGGATGGTGTTCCTGTGGATGATGGCGATGCCTCCTCCCATCTGGTTGGCGTTGCGGTCCCTCCGGACGATCTTGTAGCCCTCCGGGATAGCGATGGCGATGTCGGGGGCTGAAGAGGCGTTCATCCAGGTCTCCGTGAGGAAGGCAACGTCAGGGGCTGTGGCGTCTAGGAGGTTCCAGAGTTCCACGGCGTGTCTGTGGACGGAGCGGGTGTTGAGCAGGATGCACTTGAGGTGGGTGCTGCTGGTGTTCGACTTGGCGGCTGCTGGTGCGGGGCAGGTCCGGATGCAGGAGAACTTGCAGGCGTGGCAGCTGAAAGGTCCGTGGGTGAGTCGTGGTGTGGCTTGGTGGCATTCTGGGGGTCGGCCGGTGTTGAGTGCGGTGAGGGTGGCGGCGGAGTACGTCAGGCGGGTAGGTCGGGGTCTACGTGGGCCAGGGGTCCTGGCGCTGGTCGCGATCCGGTCGCGGACGGGCGCAGACGGGCTTACCTTTGGCGCGCCTTCGGCGCACAATCGGCGCGCCCGCTGCGCGTGACCGCTGCGCGTTCGCACGGTCGCCATATAAGGCCAAGTGCGCGGGTGGGCGGGGCAGCTGGGAGGCGGGAGCGGGGAGGGATACAGAAGGCAAAAGGGGCGGGGCTAAGCGGCGGTGGCGGGAAGCGGGGAGGGGGAGCGGGGCTCGGCGAGGTAGGCAGGCAGACAGGAAGGAGATAGCAAAACACGGGCACAAATACCAGAATACTATCACAAAAACACGGGCACAATCACAAGGAAAAACGGAGAAGCACAAAGTTACAAGTCAAGGGAACTCTCAACACCAGAACGAGCAGCCGGCAGGCAGGCACGGACCGCGCCTCTCGGAGGAGGGGGCGCGGTCAGCGGCAGCGCGACAGGCAGCGAGGCAGCTAGGCAGGGCAGAGGGGCACCCGCAGCAGCTGGTGGCCGTGCGGCGCGGGGGTGTCCCACTCCACAAGTACAAACCTCCACAATGTCAGTCCCACACATATGTCAATCACACATTTCTAATGTCAGAAATGCACCACCATGTCCATATCTGATTGAGCACACATACTGGACATCATTTATGTAGGGACTTGCACCACCGGCATCTCACCTTTATGAATATCTAAAGTTAAGATCTTGCAGTGCAAGGAGTACATAAAAGATGTGCACAAGGTCATGCATATGCATACTTGCGTTATGTAGCCAATAAGGTGCAAACATGTGCTACATCTTGCCTGTATGGCCTTGAGGTGTGGGCAGGTTTTGAACTGTGGGTGGAGGACGTGTGCAGCGGGGTCATACAGTGAAAGTGTAGGCGTAGTGCTGTGGCCCAGGGAGTCCATGATAACCGAATAGATGGCCACAACACCTTTGGGATGTGTATCAATGATGGTGGTGCTGTATGCTGGGCATGTTGAACAAGTGACACACACAATGAGGGTTGGTCCACGTCAATATGGTGGTGTGGCTGAAGTTCAATACGTCTACTGTGGAGGAGATGTGCCTGTCAACGTCTTGAGCAATGTTGCTTGGTGTTGGCAATAGCTCTCTCAGTCTGATGGCAGATATTTCACCAAGTAGCCAATGGTGTCCTGGTCACGGGTGTTGTGCATGTGGAACCAGAGTTCCTGAAGTAGGAAAGTGTGGGGGGGAGCCTGGTGTGCAAGGACGTCTACAATGGCATTGTTGAAAGGGTGCACATGTCCCGGGTGGCCTGCAAATGAAGGGGGCAAAGTGAATGTTGCCTTGCCGGGTCTGGCCGTGTTAACGTGATTAGCACCATGGTTAATGCTGGGTCATTTAAGTGCATGTCCATTGTAAGTGTTCACCTTCCTTGTAGGATATGGCAATGCCTCATCTTTGATGGATGTGGTGGACCCTGTGGGAATGAAGTAGCTGTCAATTATGTTGATGGTGATTACAGGTCCACAATGAACGTTGGTGTATGTGTATGTGAAGCAGGTGACATATGAAGAGTCAACAGCAAGGTTGGGTGACATCTCTGTAGTGGGCATGTGTACTGCCAGCAGTGTTTTGAGGATGTATGTGATCTGGTTGTGTGTAGTGGTGTTTTGCTGGGTGGCACACGGCACTGGTGTCCTGATGTATAACAAGGTCCGTCCTGAGATTACACTTGTGCAGGGGCCAAGATAAGCATATTGTAATGCAAGATGGCAGGGGTGGTTGCGTACAGGGTGGATGTCGAGGTGGGTGGCCATGTTCCAGCAGAGGAGTGTAGATGAGGAATTGTCCGAGCTGGTGTGTGTGGTCCTGGGCCAAATGACTGCATATGATTTTAGCCATAGCTACCCTCCCTCATGCTAGATGTACATTACAACACAGTCATCACATTTCAATGTCAATACCAAGTAACCACAGCCTTGCATTTGCCTTCACATGACATGTGAAATCAGTGCATTGTGATGCAACAAATGGGAGTTCCATCCATCAAAGCATATGTAAATATTTCCTTCCTGACATAGCAATGTAAGCATAGTATTCTTGAGAAAGAATGATCAATATTGTGATTCATGTTGAGAGAAAAAAGGGACAATAGTCGCTTCTCTATGTGGTCACAAGCTAAACAGGATGCCGTCACTGGCCTGTAAAATTGTAAATCGTGTGTTTTCTGGGGTCAAACATTGCTATCTGTGCGTCGAGTGTGGGGTCCAATTGAAAATATGGGGCTATGGTGGACAGAAAATAGACATAGGGTGCCACTTGGGGGCAAGAAATTAATTGTTACACATTGTATTATTTGTGGCGACAAATATACCACAGGCCGACATATTGGGGCTATTCATGACAAAATTGTGTCTGTCGGGGGCAATCCATAACAATAGTGTATTGTATGCACCAAATGTGCTATCTACTGTTAGTGGGGTGGGTCTGAGATGGATCACAGTTACCTTGCGTCATGTGTAACAACTGTCCCTTTGAGAGTTGCAATCACTTCAGTAGATACAGTAATTCACAACGCTATCCTAGCCAGCTCTCAATACACAGTTGTAACATGAGACCCATTGGTATGCATCATAACTGTAAGAAATGAATAGTATGCCATGCAACAGAAGACATCTTGTGTAAGTTCATAACAGGTCTGCATGATGCACAGGGCTGCACAGCATCTGGCACTGACAAATTATGTAGGGGGCACTGGACAGCTGTCTAGAGAACTAATGCAGAAAATACACTGGAGGGGGCATGGATGTGGGGGGGGTCGTAAGTGTGTGCCTTACATAACATCACAAATGAAAATGTGTGACAAGGCCTGGCCATGTGTAAACTGTGCACCTGGGACTATGAGTCTGCCTCAAGGGACAGGAACCAGCCTTGCTCCCTCACCTAAGTCAATCACAGGGCTGCAATGTGGTCTTGTGATTGATCATGCGCGCAGGGACAGTGCGTTCTGACAGGGGCTTGATGGGTGGCCATGTACTCAATGCAAGCTTTAATGCTGTCTGCATTGTGAACATGGAAGTGCACATGAATGTCTGTGCCAGACTGAGAGGACAAATGACCAGACATTGTGCACTTCATTAGGCATACTACTGAGTCATGGGCCGAAATCTGACTCAAGCAGACCCAATCTCCCTCACACACAGAAAGGAAATGTAGCAACAGTACTTAGATATTTGACCATCATGGTAGTTGCTTCACTGTTTAGCACCACTCAAAATCATGGACCAAAATCTCAATATCCATAAAGGATATTCCCCCATTGGGTTTCCTGCACCCACAGGCATTACCCCTGCTCACTACCATGTCATGGCCATCCTACACTACACATCACACCCTGCACTCCCTTGGACATCCACACAGTGGTGATACCTGATGCACATTGATAATGTCGGTTAATCAGATAGCAGGATCCTCTGCTAGGTGGACTTACCCAGGCCTGGGTTGAGCATGTCCTGCAAAGACAGCTGGCCAAGGACACAATGACGGGGATGCTACATGCATCCCTCATGTTTGTAAGTTGAGTGCCAATGATTCATACGTGAGATTCAGCTCAGGGTCAAAACCCTCCACAGCGTCGGCCCATCGACCCATCCTGTGGCCTAGGGTGCAGATATGCGTTGAACACCATTGCCAATATACCTTGTGTAGCTCAGTGCACTGTTGGGCCATGGTATGCAATGTCTCACACCATCGGTAGTTACCCCTGAGAACAGGTAACATTCACAAATGCATGGGGTTACAGGGTGTCTTCACACACAAGTCTGAAGCATGCCACCATGCAACCATGCTGGCTCCAACAACAGGTACAGGTGACCACCAATGCCTCAATTACCAACAACAGAGCCCACCAAATAGACAGCACCTCCGTAGCCCAGGTTGACTCACTAATAGCAGGCCAGCAATGGCACCATGAGCCATGAAGCCATTGTTGCCTACATGGGTTTGTATGCCATTGTGTAGTACGATTGCCCAATTAGATGTGATGCACAATGGTCGTGCCCATCCAACTGCATGTACTCAGTGGTGTATCCTCATACTTAAGCAGTTTCCCTTGCTACCTGCATTTGCAAGGCATTTGGCGGGGTGTGTGAGAGTAGGATCTGGTTCACATGGGTACCCCCACTTTTTGCTGGTGTCACACTCTCTCCCCAACCTTAGTCTGGCTGTGTCCCTGATAATCAGGACCAATGCCTAGCTGCGTCCTCTCGCCCCCACGATATGCAATACTATGTACCTAGGGCATAGGTACCTCACAGGCATACCAAGGTCTGAAACCTATACGCCACTCCTATGGCAGGACTTGACAATCCTGAAGGTAGAGTGCGTGGTGTAATGTGAGAGGGTGCCCAAGTGTGAGATGAGCCTTCATGCAGCTTGTGGGAATACATCCGTACGGCTGTCATGTGATACAGCCATACCATATACACTTAAGTGCATTATTACCTTGTGGTAAATGCCAACTTTGGAATGTGTGCCTCGAAACATGTTGGGTGTTGTCAACCGCATTGGAATTCTTCTCCCCCTCAAGTACTGTCTGTGGGGGTAGCATTCCACCATTCGAGAGGGAGAGACATGGTCACACTGGGTAAACCTGGTCGGACCTCCCTGAGCCCTGGCATCATAAAAAGTAATTCCCAGACACAGACACGGGTCTGCCCTACTCCTGCTGACCAAAAGTCCTGCAGGGGATGGCTGGACAATAGCTTCATTTTGAGGGGAGGAGTGTCCACATCGCCAGACAGGCAGGTGTGTATTGTATCTGAGCGGGACCACTCTCGGGTGCATTGAAGTCCTGGTGTGGGTGCACGTTTGCTGACCATGTGCATAGGCCACTTTTGAACGCTTGCAGGGTTTAACTGCCCCTGCACTTGCATGAAACAGGACTAAGGAAATGTTTGTAACCACCCCTCACTCAAACACCACATATAGGTGGGTCATTACAGTAAGTCCATCCCCTAAAACCACTATAAGTATAGGAATCCTGTCACTAGGACTTGAGATTACCCTTGATGAAAATAGGTTCCATATATCTCCTGTACCTTGGAATTTCTATCACAACTAGAATTCAGAATAAAGACCCCTTGTGGTCAAGGAGTGACTCCCCAGCTCGTCTGCCACCCCAAAAACAAAATAACTGTCTGCTTTGCTGAAGCTCCTGCCAGATGCAAAAGTCAGTGCATCACCAGAGGTGGAATTCCAGACTTCCCCAAGGCTACCCTGAGTCCACAGCAAAGCTGAGGCCCGTGGGTGATGTGAAGCAGTGACCCCTGGACCCCGTCATCTTTTGCAGCAACAGCAACTTCCTGATCCTCCTCGAAGATGTGGTTTGGGCTCCCACTAGCCCCAGCCGTGAGCACCACCTGCAACAAAAGTTGCTGGCCTCCACTCCACGAGGGACCTGTGTGCCAGCTGAAAGTGCGCCTGCTCCATGCACCTTTGCAAACACTAGCCTGTTGGTTAGCAGGTGGCCACAAAGGCAATTCCTCTTCTACTTGGCCTTTCCTGGTTGCCCCAGATGTGCCCTGACTTACCCTTGCTGGGTGAGTCCCTCAGATCTTGCAGGTCTGCACTGCAGTCCCTCCTCTAAATTCCATTGAGTTGCCGGTGACAAGGCTTGTTGGGTTCTCACTCGCCACAAAAAATGCAGCAACCAACAGACTTCGGGGCACATCTCGAATTGCGCACATGGACTTCTTCAATGCCTCAAGGACATCGCGGATGAAGAGTCAAGACACACATCAACTCACATGAAGCACAACACATAAGTGGTCAGTGTTCCATCTTGTCCTAGGTCACGGGCAAGTGACCAACACTCTGTCCACTATGCTTTCTGGTTCCTTACATCATAGAACCAGGTTTGGATCTCGCAAGACATGTCTCCTCTTCACGGCAGATGAAGTACTTAGCAGCCTCACATTGAAATGGATGCAACAAGCCAACACCAAAAGACACCTGTGCACCCTGATTCCCTGGGTGGGCAAACGCAAGTACCCTGGTGGCCATGTGTGTGCGAGTCCCAGAATATCTGAACTCAAAAAGGCTTTGTTCCGGACTTGACCAGAAGACCCCCTAATCTTCAAATTTACAAACACGACATTGCACATTGAAGATTATGTGAACCTGTGGTTGTGGTCTCACACTGCATACAGTCCCCATGTGTCCCATATGTCACTCTGTTGGGTGGTCCCTTGGGCTCCCAGAGATTATACAGGTTGTGTCTAGTGCAGGTGTGATTGAAATATCAATGTATTGGTATATGTATTGGAACTCCCCTAGGGCCAAAACGTGTAATACTGATCTCGCTGGTAATTGTTATCCTGCAACTTAAGTATTTTCAACTCTAGGCCCATAAATAGACTAGAGGGGTGTGCGTAAACCTAAATACATATATTAGAAACATATCCCTGGTGCGTTATTCCTTCCATGTGGAAATTCCAGACATCATACACTGGTTAAAAAATCCTGCTGCACAGTCCTTCTGAAATTCCCATTAAGTCTTCTCTCCATACCTACCACTAGGATAGCTTTCAACAAAGGCTTTCTTCATACTATCATCAGAAGGTGTCTTTCGGAATGGTACAAGCTGCACAGTTCAACTAGTGGACAGCATATATCAGGCCACCGTCTCACCGGGGAACCTTGCAGATTTGATGCCCTGTGAGGTACTGGGCACAGGCTAATACATGTAGCATTATAACCAATGTTAGCTTAATATCCCACATTGTAGGTTGACTCACAGGCCAAGTTACACACAGTTGATGCAAGATTAATTCTCGCTGAATATATTTAGCATTTGCCTATAATCTTTTTACAACTACACTCATTGCTTGCCAATGGTGTGATTAGTAATGATATCGTTGCAGTATTCCTGGCAGTCTTTATTGAGGACAACAGCAAATCTTGCCACGTCACACTGTATTGTAAGAGCTGGAGGAACAGTGTGTCCTTAGTGGGTGATAGGCTGACACAAACACAACTCATGCTAACTAGTGTGTGTCGTAGATGGCACACATGGTCCGTAATGTAACAGGAATGTGCAGGGACACATCTCATTTGTTTGTGTTTTGAAAGGAGGACAACACACTTGAATCACATACAAATTTACACTTGCAGTGTTGGCATGAAATGTCAGCTACCACTAATAGTAAGTTTACAATTGTGGTGTAAGTACACAGGTCAGCATCAATGCATATCGATCAACAGCCAGACTAATGTAATGATAAGTGGTGCTTAGTCCATTCAAGTGGCTCTGAGTATGAAGAATATGTGTGCCTAAGGACAGAGATCGCTAGAATGTGCCACAAAGATCACCTTGGAAAAGACACATGTGATGCCTCACACAAAACAGCTAGACAATACAACATGCAAACACCACTAACAGATTTGCATCTTACTTTTACAGATAATGCTGCTTCCACATCACAACAGGTGGATGACAGCAATCAGTTGGACGACATTGAAGACAACCCTCTCTCCATAGACAATGGCACACTTGAGGAGCCCATTGAAACTCTGCACTCACCTACACCACCTCCAGAGCCTGACAACCGTGGGCTTGCTGATCAAGTGGAAAACCCAGCCCCACCAGATCCTGCACCCACAAACATAAGCACAGAGTGGGAGGACACCCAGCGTGAATTTCAACAAACTGCTGTCTCTCTACAGCGTGACCTCCTCAATGAGGTACACGTTGGTGTGTTGAGCATGGGTGGCACACTGCAAGCAATCCTACAAAGCCTAAATCCAGAGTTGGTGAACATCAGCCCTGAGCAAGGCAGCTCAAACCAAACACCGGGGATTGCACAATCGCTGGCAAACATTTCGAACATTATGAGCCAGAGGCATGTGCAAATAACAACACAAAGTGCCACCAGGGATGTAGCCCAGCACCTCCAAAGTATTGATAACCAAATGAGAGAGATGCACCAACGTCAGGAACAATACATGTCAACACTCACAGCATTTCATGCAGAGTTGCTGACGGTGATTAAAAATCAGCAACTGATGCTGAATGCTCTAACGGTGAGATTTATGTCACCTGAACATGTGTTCCCACACACATCCACTGCCACAGCTGGTGGTAGCAGTGGGACAACATGGCCAGCACTAAACCCAGAAACCAACACACACACTGAAGACTCCGAGGATGAATTTGCAACACATGTACAGAGGAAGACATCCCAATAAATTACTGTACGTCACAGTTGTCGGATGACAACCACCAACCATTCACTGCTATGAGAACAATGTCCGCCACACAAGAGTCTCCAGATAAATATAAAAACTGTGTCATACAACATGTTTTTGTATTACAAAATCTGAATTAAGAAACATTGTGACTATAACAATGTATGAAAATAAAACCAACTTCAAAAATAAGATATCTTGTTCACAACACCCTCAAACATGTCAACTACTGTTGTTTCCACACTTGATTGTCAAGGACAATGGGCCCTTGTGTCCGGTTGGTACCACTCAACATTACCAGTGTGTTTAATGTATGATTGCTAATCCAGACACACGTAGAATAGTGCATAAGTACAAGCTCAAGGTTTGTAAGCATGAGTAATTAGATGGGAAAAGACATACTGTCACATGTAGCAATTATTCAATGTCACTCATCAATGTGCTGCACCGCATCACCACAGTCCCCTCCCTAACACAGAAACCCCACACATAGTCAAAGTACCATCTGCAATCCTGTGCTCTCCCCTGTGCTGGTGCTGAGCCCTCTGCCATGTTCCGGTGTATGCACCCTAGCAGCATGCCTGCGTCATGGTGGGTGAATATTTTGGGCATGAATGTACACCTCTACACACACAATTTATCCCTGAAGGCTTACATCTGAAATGACTGCATGCTGTACACTGCAGCAAAAATTCAACATCACAAAAACTTGGATTCTGTCAAAGCATGGTCATCAATGTGCCACTAACTGCCACACCTAGTGAGGCATAGCATGCGGATGCATTAGCAGGAATAGGAATCCTTGGAATGCTTGAATGCTGTCTCCTTACACTGTTTAGAGTTGTGAACACCAACAGTAACCCACATGGTACACAACTTTCACAAATACAGCTCATCTACAAAAGTATGGAGTGTAAACTGCAGGATTGGATGAGGTACGTATTTTGACCCTGGTCCCATGTGAACTTTGTGCTGCTTTCGACAGGGTTTCCAAACAGATCTCACTGCTAAGGTTCGAGTAGGCAGACAAAGTGGCCATTGCAATGGACTGGTTCACCTTTGGAGAGGAGCTTCCATGTTAAGAATCCCCCTATCATCTCCATGCCTCACACTAATGAAGAGGGTGTGCCACAGGGGTCAGCTCTTACCCCAACACATCTTGATGCAGTCCTCCAACTGTCACCTGCGCTGTCCATGTGGTGAGAGTTCACAGTAGTGGCACATGCCGATGATATGCACTTGCAAGTTACACTTTGCAATGACTGTGTGCAGGATGTACCCAATTTCGTGATTAAATCAGCAGATGTTGCAGGGTGGATGACTGCAAAGTGCCTCTAGCTCCATGCCAGCAAGTCAGAGGTGTTGCTGGTGATGAAAGATCATAAGCTGTGGAGTGAATGCTGGTGGCCTTCTAAATTTGTGTGTGCACTCACACATAAGCAGGTGCTGAAAGACATGTGTGTCAGTGGAGACTCGGCTGGCATCCTCCAGGCTTAGACTAACAAAGTGGCAGGAATGTGCCTTGGTATATTAAGGGGGTTCAGACTGCTGTTGGTAGTCATTGTTGTCAAGCCATACATCACTCAGGTTATTGTCCATGAATCTATTTTCCAACAAAACCTATTACTGCACCTTTCTGTAGCTGGGGACCAACAATTCTGAGATTGTGAGACTGGCCAGGGTCACAAACACAGCTGCCAGGACTCAAATAGATCCCCATAGAACCAGCTCCAATGTCAGCCCCAGTTCTTGCCATCATTGGCTTGCGTCAGCCAGAGTAGTGAGTACAAGGCTCTCAGATTTGCGTATAACATATTCAAATCATCCCCTCCTGGCATCTTGCCCCACATGCTGTCACAATACACCACCACTTGCAAAATCAGAGCAAAAGGTCAACAGCTAGTGGTTGTCGCATGGGTAAGGAGGGTGTGAGCTTTAGTGTGCAACTCATTCACAATAGCAGCTCAAGTCTTGAACTTATTCACTACACACATTAACATCATGGAGTATACTCTGGGCTGTTGTGAGGTTTTCAAGATTCACCTCTTCACTTACATCCGGGACTCCTACTGTCACCGGCCACCTGTTGTGTTTCCTACAAGTGCGGGGAGGGACCTTTGCTGGGGAAGGTGTGTGCAACATGAGACGTCTACACAGTACAAAACTTAAGCA
Organism: Triturus cristatus; assembly: GCF_964204655.1. NCBI lineage: Eukaryota > Metazoa > Chordata > Amphibia > Caudata > Salamandridae > Triturus > Triturus cristatus. Next base: position 663,280,996 of record NC_140593.1, read on the forward strand.
AGTCTCCACACAGTGGATGGTTGAATCTCTGTCAAAATGGGGCTGAGAAAAGCTCTGCCAGTGTGTCACAAAAACACACTTCCTGGCTGCAAACTATGATTTCGAAACAGCACATCACCATTGATGACGTTGTGTCTAACAATATTGTTGTCCTGCCCCAACTAAATGGCCAGAAATTTTAACCACGTTACTTCATACAACATCCATAAGTCGTAAATACGTCTGTATACAGACAGTGTGTTGTACAGTCATATGAGCTAGCCACTTGTAACACAATGACCACTTGCACATGAACATGGTGTAGCTATTACAACACAGAGGGATCAGATGTGTGGTGAGTAAATTCCGTACATCTGTGTCAGATAAAAGCTGTATTTCACATACATATGTCAACATGGTACCCAGCAGAGACAGAATATTGCTAAATGTTCATGCAGAGGTTGGCAGAAAACTCATGCTTAGAATCCAAAACGTATGTATGTGTCAGACCAATATTGGCTACCAACAAAAGCAAAGCACAGGTGTTCCATGAACATGTACATCTAGTCAGACATGTAGCACAAACCGACCTGAATGTACTAATATGATGCACTCAAACAGGAACCGGTGGTCACAGTCCATGTGCCCAACAACTCACACATACCACATATGAAATGCGGAATGACATAGAATATAGTCCAATGTATGTTAAGAAAGGTTTATAAAATAAGAATGGTGATCAATATTTACATTACAGAACACACTAACTTATCTAAACAACTAATCTAAAAAGCAAAACCTATCTAAACTAACTAATCTTACACTAACGAACTTAACTCTATTAACCTAACCTAAACTATGATCACGCAGACAAGTAGACATCATCCCCCCACCCCCCCTTAAGACATCAATGCACAATAGACATACACATACTTAAACTACACATTTACTAACTATAACACCATACTAAAACAAATATATATTTTTTTTCAAATTTTTTTTTTTTTTTCCCATAAACATTAACACACATAACATTACCCCCACCCCTAAAAGTATTTAAAAAACCCCTATGATAAAAACCTTAAAACTACATCTACATCTAAAAACCTATCTCAACTAACTATGCCTACATATTCTACAATCACTAACAAAATGATACTTACAAAATAATAATATTAACAAACACAATAACTGTAAACCATATTTCAATTAGCCCCTAGATTTGGCTAATCAAATATTCCAGTCTCTGGTGGACCGTGTCCAATTTCTCCTCCAACTTCTCAATTTTCCTGTCCATGGAATCAAGTCTGGACATCAGGGTGTCCATTGCCTGGTCCGGTATGGCCTGTGGAGCAGACGATCCAGAGGCTGCTCCACTGGGGACAACAGCGGCTGATGAGGTCGATGGGGCCACGGGAGTGGGAGGATACTGTTGTGGCTGCATACCATCCCTTGAGGCGGGGTCGGTGGTCCACGTGTCGGTAGCCCGCTGCTTCTCATACTGGTGGGAGGTCCAGCGGAAGCCCTTTGCCACGGAGAGGATGTGTAGATATCGGGCCTTCCTTATGCGGAAAGCCCGCTCATCCTCTGCATTCATGTTATCTGTATGAAAAGGTGGACATGTGTCAGTTCACCAGAACATGCCGGACATTAAATCATAGGAAATGCATGCTGTCAGGTGTAATGTAAAACACATTTGGGCAAATCATCTTTTCCATTTGTTGCCCACACACACCAATACATAAGTACTGATTTAGCTCGGCACATACTGTGCAGTCAACTGAATGTCATGGTTGCATGGTAATCCTTGGCACACTTGACATAGTAACTAATTAATGATGAGCCATATGAATTTAAGAACCAGTCAACAGGCATCACGACATGTGATCATATCCCCACAAAAATGACATCTGGCTCGCCTTGTATCAGGCATGGAGTCATGTGGAAATGAATCTGCAATGGACGCTAGGTTCTGACAGTGTCACAGTTTGTCATGGAAGAAGAACTCCTTCCCTTGCATATTTACCACTAGCCCGTTCATTTCACACTCCAACAGAGGAATGCACTGAAGTGGCAATTGCATATTGGAACACAGAGATGTGCTTGCTGTCTACACACCAAGGAGACTCATAATTCATAACAATACTAAAATTGGATGGCATGCAGCATGCCATGTAGTACTAGCAGGGTGCAATTAACGTCAGCTTGGCGTTCAGAGCATACATGCTACAAGCACTTACATGTAGCCCATGGTTTTTGTGGGTATTGTCCAATCCCCAAAACACAGTAACAAATCTACCATATCTTGCAGCAACTCAGTCATCATGACAAAGGATCAAGGATGCGTCACAGCATCATGACATAAGTCTTATGTTGTCATGAATGTGAATATAACATTATCAGACAGGATGTGCCACACTTGTGTGTTGAAATACGTTCGTAGTGTCACCTACCCTGTGCACTAAAGCACGTCACAGCAATGTCAACATCATCCCTTATCTGTTCCATGGGAAAAAAGGGACAATCAAGTACTACAGTTCCAAGGGTCACATCAGAAGGACACATGACTAGCTGTTGAAGTGTGTGGACTGCAGAAATGCTCACCTGCAGTCCATGCATTAACTGCCAATGCAACCATGCTGGGCTGGGTCATCCTGGCCATCGGCCATCTCATTGATTGTGCCATACACATCCAATCATCTGTGGGACACACATTGTAAGTCCTGTACCAACATTAATTGTGAAAGTGGGTCTGTGATACGTCTAGACATGAGATGAGGCTGTCAGCAAAATAATCAAATAGGAGGCAGATTCCTGTCCCACAAACAAATGGCTGTGGACTACAAATTTCTAAAAGCCACCCTAGGCTTGAAATATTCCGTGTGGAATTCCATGAGGACTAACCACGCATGGGCTCCCATCTGTTGTGTTACACGTAGGAAAAGTCAATGCATGGACACTACACCCGCTTTGGTACACATATATTGACATCATCCTGGAAAATGATTGGATTGAATAAGCCTTTTCACTACATTATGGAAGACATGCATACTTGACACATAGCTTTGCTCTTATTCTGTGCATATGGTACATAGTGTCATCTATACTCCGTTGTAGGAATATTGCATACCTATCCAAGGTGGGTGGGTCCACGAGCACAATGGAACCACATGAGAAATGTGATGACCGACAGATTGAATGCCAAATACATGACTCACAGACATATTGATGTGCAGCTTGCAAGGCATATCCACAGGAACTTTCCATACATTACAAATTGACCTTTTCATTGACCCAGCACAAGGCGAAACGCATTCAAATACACCATATGCTATACACAGTACGCAAACACCCCATCCAACTCGTGGACACAATCCATACATCTTCCACGGATGTTGCCTTCCTGGGGGAGACATGTCTGAAGGCCTCCTCCATGCCCGACGTTGCCATAGCCATTCTGGACGGCTACAAGAACACTGGCAGGGACCGCAACAATGGAGTAGGAGGTGGGCTTGGCATTGTCATGGTCAACCACAAAACCCTCTGGGCCTCACACATCAATGACCACACCCTCAGCACCGCCAAACTCATGCACTTGAAGAGCCACACATACCACAACCCCATTCTCAGAGGAACCCTCGTCTACAGAACCCCTGGACCCTGGCCTCAATTCTGTGACACCATTGCCAATTGGTTCTGCACGCATGACTACATCCTCCTGGTACACCTGAACCTCCACCTCAAGAACCACAAACACAACAACTCCTCCACCCTGGTAGTCAACCTCGGACTCAGTCAGCTCGTCAAAACGCACACCCACTCCGCCAGACGCACGCTTGACCAAGATCCTCGGCTACCTCCCATGTCCCTTTCAGCCACACCACCAAACTGGACTGGCCATTGGTGCATCCACTACACCTTCAAGACAAATCACCACACCCCAACACATTCAACACATCACATGCAGCAGCCAGATCAAAGACAACAATGAACAGCTTGACAACACCCTTGCCCAGTGCCCACACGCCAACCCAAACTACACTGACTGCGCAACATGCAAATGCAGGCAATTGATCAATGACTGCCACAACACTGTCACCCCGATCACAGAACCCTCCAACAGACACATTGGCAAGAAGGCTGCCTGGTTCACTGTGGACATACGGCCCTCCATACACACATGCCAGAAAGTACATAAAACATTGCACCCCAAACAGACACCAGACACTATGTGGGCCACAAGAACGGCATCCTCAGACACCATCACCTCATCTGAACTGCTACAAGGGCCACCACCAAGGACTGCATAGACAACAGCGCCCCCAATAACAATGAGATATTCAACATCATTAAGGTACCCTCCAACCCTGGCTCCAACACCAATGACATCCCACAACTGCAAGACCTGTGATACACCCTTGCCACACTCTTCCATTGCAATATTGCAGACATCCACAACAGCTACCACAACCCGTACACCTTGACAGGCAGCAACACCTCAGACACCCCGGCCACCATCCACACTGACCCCCCTGCACACCTGGAGCAATGTGAAGGACAACATCAAAATGAGGTACACCATCCACTCCATCTCACCGTCTGACACATTTGCGCACCACATGTGCAGCAAAGCTAGCCCCACCATTGCAACCCATCTCCTCAAGGCCATCAACATCTCCTTAGAGAGTGCGAGCTTCCCAGCAAATTTTGATGCACGCCGAGATCAACGCCTCACTCCAGGAATCCAAGGTGGATGCAAGAGGCCTCAAGAACTTCCAGACAATTTCCCTGCTCCCATTCCTGCTAAAGGGCATGCACAAGATTGCAAACAAACAACTGACCGGCTACCACGAGGAGTACACCATCCTGGACCTGTCACACTCCGACATCTGCAGGAATCCCAGTATTGACAATGGCCTCATTGCCAACACCAATGGCATCTGGACCCTGATGTACAATGATGAAAGTGCGCCACACATCCGCCATGAGCTCTCAGCCGCCTTCAACAATGTCTGTCAATGCACCCTACGCACATGCCTCAAACATGCAGGAATCCAAAGCAAGGCTCTGGAGTGGACCACCTCCTTCCTCTCTGGCAGCAGCCAGAGCCTCCGCCTACCCTCATTCTGCTCCCAAGCCTCAAAGATCATCAGCGGCAGAACACAAAGATCATCCCTCTGCACAACATTGTTCATCATCTCCATGGGCACGCTTGCACACGTTGCACAACTGCACCACCTCCACATCATCTCCTGCGCTGACAACACACAACTGATCCTTTCCCTCACCAAGGACAACCTCAACACCAAAACCAACATCCACAAAGGAATGACTGCCGTTGACGAGTGGATGACGAACAAATGACTGAAGCCAAACTCACCCAAGACGGGGGTCCTCTTCTTTGGATCCACCCCCTCAGCCAGGGACAACTCCTGGTGGAGAACTACACTGAGAGCAGCACCGGCAGACACCAACCATGCAAGCAACCTGGGGGTCAACCTCGAATCAACACTCACCATGACCAGGCAGGTCAACGTCGTCTCATCCGCCAGCTACAACACCTTCCGCATGCTCAGCAAGATGTACAAGTGGATCCCCACTGCAACCAGTAGAAGCTTCACCCTTGGCCTCGTCTGCATCAGGCTGCACCATTGACATGCAGACAATGTGGGAGCCACTGCCAAACTCCGTAAACGTCCGCAACACATACAGAACGCTTCTGCACACCTTGTGCACAACTCCTCTTGCCACAGCCACATCACACCCCATCTGGGATCCCTGTATTGGCTCACCGTCAACAAGAGGATCGCCTGCAAGCTTCTCACCCATGCACACAGAGCACTCCCCCACACCGGTCAAACATACCTCAACAGGATAATCACCGTCTACTACCAGAATTGCCAGTGCCCTTTCAGTGACCTTGCCCTTGCCACTGTCCCCCACATCCAAAGACCTACCAGCGGCAGGAGTTTGTACTGCCAACATGCCGCAAAGACCTGGAACACCCTCCTACAGCTGAGCCTGGTCCTCCTTGCCTTCATGAGGGCACTCAAGAACAGGCTGTTCGATCAATAGCAGCACACCTCCCCCCGCGCATTGAGACCCTCACGTGTGAGTAGAGCAATTTACAAAAGTAATGATTGATTGATTGATTAATAAGTCTGACTGCCATTCCTATGGCTCATCCATATACAAATGTTTTGGGGCTAGGGATGTTGATGGTAATTGCACTGACAATGTTTCCATAGCATGATACATTGGCTAATTAATGCAAGGATGACATTAAACTGTCACTACAATATACTTGAACTTCTCCGAATTGTTCACGGACGTGAAGGTTCAAATGTCATTCAGATGCTGTTTCATTAACTTGGCTTTGGCTACTCCAGTCCCAGTGGCAATGGCCACTCCATTTTGCCTTGTGGATAGTGGCAAGGAGTGTCAGACAGTGTTGTGGCTTCTGATCTGTCCACACATGTCCACACGTAGTACAACGGTCACAACATGTTACATCATGTAGTTTGGAATTAGGATGCAAAAGATAAGTTCTGACTGCAGCAGGAAGTTGTGATTGTACCATAGTTGCACTCATACACAGTTTTGCTTCCATCCTCGCACTTGATACACAACAAATTATATGAACATGGATACTCACTGGTGGCATTTGGGTCTTCAAAGCTGTCGACCTCCCCCTGTGTATATGGCCGTGGGCCACCTACAAGAAGAGTAACAGAAGTACAAATTGGTATAGAATCACATCATATGTACATGTCAATTTAGACCAAAACATTATTTAGCGTGACACATGCATGGAAATAACAGGACGTGTCACTCCTTTTACATTGAGTGCAGCCATATTTTTCCTAACACACATGGACAGTGGAAACACTGAATTGCTTCCACATCAATGTTCACACATGTGTGCCATCCCTGTGATTTCGCACATGCATCTACAGATTCAACACACATGCCCTTATGCAGACACTGTTGCTGACTGCTGTACGGATTGCTGTTTCAAAAACGTGTTTATGCACACGCACATGTGTAAGCATTTATTAGCCACAGACACTGACAACGCTTCTTCGACTCTCAACATTCCCACAGCATGTTAAGCTCTATCATGTTCACTGATTGCACACTGATATGATCTTGCAGATGACTGTTGCATAGTGGCTCACACATGACTAGGGTTACATTTGGCTGCCTGCTTCACACTCCGTTCGGGATGCTGATTCACCTGAAGTGCATCCACCATGACGTATACAGCATTCAAGGTGTACATCCATGATACATTCAAGCGAACATGTAGTTTGATGCATGTACACACTGCAGATGCACAGTATCGGACCATCAGCCAAAGCCATCTTTACCCAGCAACAAGCCCAAACTCAATCATTGGACATGCCTCTACACAATCCATCATCTCAAACTTGGATCACTTTGTATGGACTGTACCAGTGGCAAATCTACACGCTACGCAAATTACACAGCCAGCAACACCCATGGACAGTAATCCAGACTACAATGCACCCTGGCGTACACCACCAAGTACACGCACACTACGTACACACAAAACTACACCAACTCTGGATCATGACATGCATCGCCATCAAAGTGTCCACCCTTTGAAGACTAGCCATGGAGATCTGTATCATCCGCAAAAAGACTAGCAACAGATGGAGCGTTACTCACAGGAATCATGGTAAACGCTACCTTTCCATCCCAAGTTAGCAGATGACTCACCAATCAATCATCCCATTTAATGATTAGTCTACAACAACTGTCTGGTGTGTGCACATGCCATTGCACTCAATAGGTACATCTACATCACAAAGTGAAGCACAAGCCATAGCACGCTCAACATCAAACGACTAAGTGCACAGATCCAGGTCAGAACAAGGACAACACCCCTGTGGGAACCTCGTCCAAATACCTACATGCCCCTGAGGTGTGTACACAACCCACATCACATACATCATTGCCCAACATGCATTCGCATACATGTTCCACAGACTTGTGACATAGCTCAACTCACATCTTGACTACAGACGTGCCAACAGGTTAGCAAAATTCATTGACAAGCTTGTAGACATCACACAGTAGCAACTGGCCACAAGGCACAGCCACAAGGACGGTGGCAACATCAACACATCCACCACACCAAGACCACATACCCCAATGGCCTGACCGTTCTGACGTACACCTCCTGTCTACCATACAGCTGCATCCATATGAAACAATTAGCACCCCAAACAGAAATTACAGATTCTTGACAACTAACAACTATAATGAGCCACAAACCAAAATGCCAACAACACCTTGCACTACACAAGCTTGGTTCTCAATGGACCACACAGATGGTTATCGTAATGTGTAGATGATTTTGCTACAGTCTCCAACACAGACACACAGCAGCACAGGAAGTCAACACGGATCGCATACAGACCACATCATTAGTGAGACACATGCAGACACCATTTTGCAACGATGAAGGACGGGGACGCTAAGACACCATAAATCCCCTTGATAAGGATCCAAAGCAAGGACACCATCTCAACAATCCACACACACATCAAGATTTTACAAGGGCAAATGACTCACCCAATCAATCCTCATCAACTCCAGAAATGCTACACTAAGAATGCACTTCACGAGTTACATTGGCAGAGCTAGCATTGTGCATGCGGACATGTCCCCCTCACAGGATCACTACAACAAGCGCTGCTCATATTTCCACACAGATGTCATGTGCCTCCAGGATCATTGACATTTTCAGACACAGGTCAATGTAAACATATATCTTCATGCAAAACCTGCTACACCTCCATCTCATCTTTGACAACATTGAGCACCACAGACAGCGCATCTACCATGATACTCATCCTTTGATGATCACAAATGTACCCCTGTCACCAACCTCTCCTACCAATCTGGCACACACGTCACTCCAGCATTCAGCGTTTACAATGAAGCTGGGTGTGTAATAGTGAGCTTATGCACCTTAAGTGGACTAGCGCATGCTTACGACCCACATGCAATGAGCTGACAACAAACATCCTGCGCAGACCACACCGTGCACCTCTCCTTTTCAAATGTATGTAACAGACTCTGCAACTGCAGCTGGATTGCGACCCTCACATGTGAGTAGGCTAATCCTGATGATGATGCCTGCTTGATTCATCTATTGATGCCGCATGCTTACATACGCAACCAGAGTCATGTATTTGGTGACATATGCACAGGGTATGGACTGAAATACAAGATAGTGCAGGAATGATGCAACCCCAGACCTTTGTCTGCACCACACTGTTTGAAATTCCTAGCAATGGAAAACAACATTGACATTTTAAATATTCCTTGTTCCAACAGTACTTCACTATATTCTACATCCTGGTGGTGCTGATTCATGCTTAACATTGACAATGAACTGCAAATCCAGCAAGCGTGTTTTACCATGCACTTGTGAATATGCAAAATTTGCACTACGTTTTTAAAAGGCTTGCTATGTTGCATGTTGTTAGTTGTGGATGTTCACACACAGCACCCATAGCCACTGATGCATGGCCAGACTTACAGAGTGGCAATTAACTGGGAAACCATCTGGATGGCACTCCACCCTAAGGCTGGCCTACTGTGTCTCGAAAAAGGGACTATTTAATCATTTCATTTGTCATTGCTCAATGCATGCTGCATTTGATTACACACATTGGAGGAGAGAATCATGACATTAGTGACCTTGGGGTGTGTTGGACCTGTCAGCCCTAGGGTGGTCCCCCCTTCTATTTGTGATCGTGTCTAATTGTTGTCCACCATAATGTTTGTGTTGGAGTAGGTCTCCGGGCGCCTTTTCATTGCCAATCAGTGTTAAGGTGCAGGTGATCCCTTCTCCCAAGATGGCTGCCACAGACCCCTGCTACTGCAGAGTGGTCTTTCATAGTAGCACCCTAGCTGCCAGGAGCTGGCTGGGACCCCACAACAATGTTGCGACACCAGCCCGCCTTTTGTCCCATGGGTAGAATGGGGAGGCTCCTGGAATGTGCTGGAACCTTCTAGGAGGGAGGTGGCGTTTTACTTTAGCCGCCTTGGCTAGAGGTCACCTGACCTAGGGCTACTTAAGTGAGGAAGGGTACTTTTTGTGGTGAGTTGGCCAGTGGGGTACAGCAGAGCTGGAGAATCCACGCAGGAGTGTAGGCGGTTGGGCCTAGCCAGGGACTTATGCCTCTGAGAGTGACAGGATTTAGGTGCTGCCTCTTAAGTGAGTGAGGGACCCTGTGAAACCCTCTGATCTTGCACAGCAGTAGTAGGACCAAAAGAACCTCTGCCCAGCCTGACTAGGAAGGACCTAGTCGTTAACTCCATCCCTACCCCCCTGTAACAGAACCCCCTTAAGGGCGCCAGAGCCATCTGCGCCAACAAGACTTCATCTAACACCTGAGAACAGTAACTGAATGCTGAGACTGCGTGTCCTGACTGACCCCCGAAACCCTATGCAAAGCAGATTGAAGAACCACCGGGGATCGACCAGGTACTAGCGCTGTGACCCCTGCGCTCCCTGACCTGGCCTGGGTCCCTCGGCAGCGTGCTCCGCTGAGCGCGGAGCTCCCCTCCTTAATTTCAGCCCCCCCCCTGTGGCGTGGAAGCAAGCGCGCTCACCGCAGCGGGCGGAAGGCCGGAAGTAGTGCCCTTCAGTGTCACGAGGCCCGTGGAGAAGCCCGGGGACCCGTTGCTGCCGTCGCAGCTGTGCAAGAAGGTGGGCCAGGCCGAGGACCATTGCCCACATCGCCAATGGAGCGGACGCCATCCAACGTCAAGAGCAAGGTAAGCCCGGATGCTGTGATTGACGCCGGTGCGCCCCCTGATGTTTGGGAGCCGCAACACACCCTGAGCCCGGGTTTCCTCTCCGTGGGAGTCCCCCTGGTCACCACGACTGAGAGACCCCGCCAAGGGATCCTTTCCTTGTGCCCCCCGTGACTGTACTGAAGCGTGGTGCCCTACAAACTGCACCGGAGCCCGAGAGACTTGCTCCGCAAGTCCGGTGCGCTCCCTGCTACTGGCTCCGTGTGTAGAGATTCACTGTTACTGCTTACGAGTAGCACTATGCTCTTCATGTTCCGTTCTGAAGTGCTGTATGTCATTGCTTACGAGTTGCACTCTGTTATTCATGTTCCGTTCTGAAGTATTCCTTGCTAATGATTCCGAATGGCGCTTGGTTTTAAATGCTCCAGTCTGAAGTATTCCTTGCAAATGATGATGATAGGGCTCTGTTTCAAATGCTCAGTTATGACAAATGCATGGCTATTGATTACGAGCAGCGCTCTGTGTTAAATGCTCCGTTCCAAAGTGTTCCCTGTTGGCAACTACGAGCAGCGCTCTGGTCTAGATGCCCCGTTCTGAAGTAGTCATTGCCAGTTAATCACGAGTAGCACTCTGTGGAAATCGGCGCTGTTCTGAGGTATTCACCGCTCAGCGCGTAAAGCGCGGGAATCGCCACTGAGGTGCTACAGATAACCAAAGTAGCGGTGTGCCCACGAGTTCTGCCCTGGGTCGCTGCACGCCCTAGGAGTGGCGCTACAGTCCCCAAACCCTACCCTGAGAAGTGAGATACACTAGGGTGGCCTAGAGCCTTTAGAAACCTACTGGTGCATGAGGTGCTGGTGAATATGGGGCGGGTGAATCCACTGCTAATCTAAGTGAAGCTTGCATTGATATCTGAGGAACTGCATTTACATCTCATGAATTGCATTTATATCGCATGAACTTCATTTACATCTCATGAATTGCATTTATATCACATGAACTGCATTTATCTCGAACTACTTGGATAAACTTGAATTATTTGCATGAACCTTTACAGTGTGGCGTACCTTATTGTGTGTGTTCCCCATTCCATGCGAGGTGCGTGTTGTATGGTTGCTTTACACACAGGCCTTTGGGTGCCCAGCCGCTCGTGTCACGTTACCGCCCTTAGGGACTGGAGACCCCGGTTTCCTACAGGGTGCATGAAGGTGTCCCTTCATGAACAGACACTACTGCCCCACGACGCAGGCAGCCATGTACATGTTAGCAAGTCTGCCTGCACCTGCACATGGTGGCAGTTTGTGTACCAGCACAGGGCTTGGCACCGTGATTACACATCATGGGGCTGATTTATGTTTGACTTGCGCCTCATTGACGCCACCGTTGCGTCACTTTTGTGACGCAGCAGCGGCGCAAATCCTGCGCCATGGTGCGGGGTATTTAGAACGTGACGCATCTGGGAGATGCGTCACGTTGTAAAGCCCTGCGCCACATGTAGGCGTTCCAGGGCAGGTGTGGCCGTTCCGGCGCAGGAACGCCTCCTAAAAGTGGCTGAGTGAAATAGACAAGATTTCACTCAGTCACTTTTCCAGCCATGCTGCGTCACATCCCTGTGCCTGCTTGAAGCAGGCGTAAGGATTGACGCAGCATTTTAGGGATAGGGGCACCCAGAGCCTTGCTGGAGCTGCGTCGTGGTTGCACAGCAACTCCAGCAATGCACCATCCATACGACGGCAGATGCGTCACGCATCTGCCCATCCGAGTGCCACGGTGCGCCGCATCATGAATGCGGCGCATCAATGGTGGCGCACAAGTGGGCAGATGCGTGGCAACTCCTCTGGTGCATCTCTGCTGATTAGCAGAGATGCGCCAGACGTCATGAATCTGCCCCTTTGTATCCAAATCATCCTCCCCCTTGTTCACAGCATGACTATGAAAAATCAATTTATTTAACTGGTGCATGTGTCTGTGTGAATAGAGAAAATTTCAATGTCAACATCATATATATTTGGGCCGATTGATGTTTCCTGGCGCATCCCTGCAAATCAGCAAGGATGCGCCAGGAGAGATGGGTCACACAAGTTTACCCTTGCGCCACCCATGATGCGCAGCATTTTCAATGCAGCGCATCATGGCGCAGGAATAAACAGATGCGTGACGCATTCGATGGCGTAAGGTTGCCGCAGTGCTTAAGTTGTGTTGCAAGCGCAACGCAACTCCAGCACTGTTCCAACCAGCCCAGCCCTAACATGGTCTGTCAAGCCTTACGCCTGCTTCAAGCAGGTGCAGGGTTTTGATGCCTCATTGTCGGAAAAGTGAGTCAGTCACATATTATAGATTTGACTTTTCCGAGGGTTATTTCCGCCGTTACACCCACCCTGCGCTACATTAAACATGACGCAGGTTTAATGTAGCGCAGAGCTTTACAGCGTGACACATCTCCATTGATGCGTCACGATGTGAATATGGCGCAAACTGGCGCAGGGTTTACACCACCGCTGCGTCACAAAAGTGACGCTACGGCGGCATCAAAGGGGCACAAGTCCCTCATACATCTGCCCCATGGTTTCCAACATATGTGTCTGTGGCCACAGAACAGTCTTTTGTATTGCATGCGCTCATATGTACATCCATACAGACCATTGCAACGCCAATTGATTGGTCATACGATTTGTGCAGAGGGAGATATGGCATAGATTAGCACCTCTGAAGAGAATATATGAGTGACAAGAAACATTGACTTACCAACTGGACCACCAACTTCCAGGCCAAGATGATCGAGCAGGTCAGCCTCCCTGCTGATGACGTCCTGCCAGCGGTGCTTTATCTGGTGGGTTGTCCGCTGGATCTGGAATAGACGCCCCAGATGTTGCTGCACAGTGGTCCACCGGCGCTTGCGCCCTGCTGTGTCATACCCCTGACTGACCCTGCCCCCCATGCTGATCATCCGGGGCAGGTAGTGGAATATTAGCCATATCATCCCGCCAAACTGTCGATCGGTCAAATTTCGAGACCTTCCCGACATGATTTAGGATGACGTAAAGGAAACTTAATAAATTTGACAAAGGAAACTTATTTAAGATTGACCTAATATGTACAATAAAATAACCCACCCCTATATAAAGCCTTAAAACTAACTACCCCAATCGACAAACACCCCACAATACTAATGTTACAGACACACACAAGACTCACAAATCACTAAAGACATAAAAACACACCGCAAAAGACACAGGGGACAGACAAAAGACACTTTGAAAGGCAAATCAGGACACCACAGACTCCAAACAACTCCACCAGCAAGCACACACCGAAAGCAAGTAAGGGAAAGTGAAAGTAACTGTGCACTTCCTGGTTTTGGAGGTTCTGGAATCATTGCATCATTTCCTGCTTCGATGCGACACGTTTTTACGTTTTGCGTCACGCTTCCATTGATGCGTAGATTGTCACTTATTGCATTTAGGCTCAGGTATGCATGCGTGACGCTTATTTGTTTTGCATGTTGCATCATGAATTAATAATTACGAAGCGTGACGTAAGTCACAGTACGTCGCGCATTATTGGGATGCTACTCGTTTGTATGCATTTGCGAGACTTTCCTGTAGAAGCGATACTTTACGTGTAAAAGCGTCACTTTTCATGTTGTAATTGCTGCAGGATGTAAAAATTATCCACGCTTTGCTACTTGCGACACTTTACATTGAGATGCAACACTCTTCTATTGTGTGAGTGACTCAATCATGACTTGCCACTGTATAGATGTGTATGTGTGAGGGCAGAACTACCAGGAACTGTAGCATCGTAGCAGCATTTGCATTTTGCACTCCTGAATGCGCAGGTGTGCCACGTATTCACAGAAATATGTTGCATATCCATGCTTCACCCTGCACTGGTGCAACAACTTGAGGCATGCAGTGGGCCAGGACCCTTGGAGCCTGGTGCATGGATGCGTACGTCACCAGATATTATCTGTGTGCATGCATTATCCCCTTGAAATTAGTGTTGTGGACTGCAGCACAGATATGGAGCGGGATAAGGCACGGCGTACATACAAAGTGGTAAAAGTACAATCCCATTACGCCATATTTAGCGCACCGTTACATCACTTTTGTGATGCAGTGGCGGGGCGAAGACAGTGCCATGCTTTTGGCTATTTACAATGTGACACATCTAGTGAGATGTGTCACGTTGTTGAGCCCTGCGCAAGATGTTGGTGATCCTGGCAGGGGGGGGGGGGTGGCCTTCCAGTGCAGGAACGCCTCAGACAAGTGGCTGAGTGACATGTACAATATTACACTCAGTCACTTTGACGTCCATGCAGCATCAAAAGCCTGCGCCTTCTTGAAGCATGTATAAGTATTAATGCAGCATGTTTGCGATAGGGCCAAGATCATACTTGCTGGACCTACGTTTCATTTGCAACGCTACTCCAGCAATGCACCGCATTTGCACAGGGGGATGCGACACGCATCTGCACATCCATGCGCAACGGTGCACCACATTGTACATGCGGCACATCTGTGTTTGCGCACGGGTGGGCAGATGGCTCGATGCTTCTGGTGCATCCCTGTTGATTGACAGAGATGCACAGGAAGTCCGTAATCTTGCACGGAATGTCTCATTTTTTGCAAATGATTACGCCACCTCCAGGGTGGTTTAGTATTCAGTTGCATCTCCATGCTTTCACTCATTTGGTCAATCTGGATATGTATCTTGTTCCATGTGTGTTGTGTGTCAACTACCACCGCAACGTACATGGCACTCATAATCTCCGCTAAGTGCTGTGTGTAAAGTGTTTGGGGCAGAATTACAAGCCCCTTGCGTCACTTTTGCACCGTCCTTGCATCACTTTTGTGACGCAGCGGCTGCGTAAAAGTTGCTGCCCATTAACAACGTGACGCATCTAGGGAGATGCGTCACGTTGTGAAGCCCTGCGCCACATTACACCTGCGTCAGGTTTAATGTGTACAGGGTGGGCGTTCTGTCGCAGGAAGCCCCGTATAAGTGACCCAGTGAAATCTACAAGATTTCAATGAGTCACTTTTACATCCATGCTGCGTCAACACCCTGCGCCTGCTTGAAGCAGGCGTTAGTATTGATGCAGCATGTTAGGCATATGGCGGCCCTGGGCATTGCTGGAGTTGCATCGTGCTTGCGACACGACTTCAGCAATACGTGATTTTTCCATCAACAGATGCGTCAGAATTTCTGACGCATCTGTCAATCCTTGCGCCATGGTTCACCGTGCATCCATGGTGAGGCAAGGATTTGGCAAGTAGGTGCAGGGAAAGTGACGCATCTCTACAGATGCGTCACTTTCTTGTAAATCTGCCCCTATGTATTTGGAAGGAGATGTGAAGTCACACAGGGTGGGTTTCCCGCTCCCTGTACATGTGGATGGTCCCCATGCACCACCAGTCCGTCAGACAAAGTGATGTTCTGGTGGCACAGGGGGCTTGTCATTGTAACCCATGTTGTTGTTCGAGGGATGTTTCACATATGGTACATGTGTGTCACCTGTGTCGACATGTTGCCTTATTGCATGTTGACTTGTGTGGCTTCTTCTCACCAACGTTTCCTTCTGTAAGATGATATGTGTGTATATTCGGAGTGAATAAGGATTGATCTGTGAGTGGTACTTCCAACTTGCACAGCAGCTGACTGACATTACATCACACATTGTTGCCAGTGCCTGCATGTCATTGCTTGAGCTGTGACTCTGCTCAGACATGTATGTATTTTTCTTATCCACGGCGGAAATGCTGCATCACTTTTCACATGTCCATATGTGAGACATCAGCATCCCAAGGAGCTTTTGCACAAGTTTTTCCATGCGTGATATTTGTGGCCACTTTCAGCAGCTATGCTTGTCAGGACCACCACACACACATAGCTTACTCAGGGTGCAAGTGTGCATGATTCACTGCATGCCATCTATTCATGCAAAAGAAGGTTGCACACGACTATGAAACATGTTTTTGATAGGATGTTGCTTTCCTGTGCTATGGCAGTGCCACAGCTTGTCACAACCAAGGTCCTTCCACTGCCATGCAGCAGCAGTTTGATGTACATCTGCACATGTATATATCTATGAATTGAACTTGAACGTTAATGGACACATACTTGAGGATGCAACTTGAAATTGTGTAATGTTCTTTATTGTACATTTTACTGACTTCAATTTTCTACATCATGAGAAAAATTGAGTCACTATGTGTGATCGACGTCGTATCCCTGCTGCTGTGTGGTGGATGTCTTGCACTTGGGGTTGCACATGTTCATCATCATCCACCTGTCCAGGCTGCTGGTCCTCCTCCTCCCAGGGCACATTAGTTTTGACACATATGTTGTGGAGTATCGCACATGTAAGTATTATTTTGCAAACAGTTTCTGGTGAATATAGTAGCCTTCCACCTGATACGTCAAGGCAACGGAACCTTGACTTCAGGATTCCGAAGCTGCGTTCAATAATGTTCCTTGTCCGGCAATGGGCATGGTTGTATGCCTTCTGTTGGTCAGTGCTTGGATTTCCAAATGGTGTCATAACCCAACTCTGGACTCCATATCCTTGATCAGCTGTAATTGGGAGGTAATAGATACGTGTTACTTTAGGCTGACATCAGTATACATGGCATGTGTCCTATGTCTACCTGCGCAAACTTTGAAACTACTCAAGTCCATGTTTATGGTGTTCCTGTGTGTGGTGGGTAGACGGTGTGTGGCCTTGACTGCTCTGATGTGTGCACGCTACGCGGGGGGATGGGCAGTTGCTTTTTGCAACTCATATCATGTAGCAGACAATTGTATAGGGCTCATGCAGAACATGGGTGATTGTTTGCCGGACACTGTGAAACAGGGGCAGAGGGCCCTGCCCTTCAAGGACTCTGGCAAATTGTGCTGTACCTTCATATTCCAACAGGCATCCTCCCAGGGGTACTCAAAACAGCATGCCGTGGTTGGATGGGGGGCTTGACAGGGCCAAACCTTGATGTCCCATATGCACGTGACATCGCAGTATCCATGTGTGAGGTATTAGTTCACTGTGGGACCAGGGGCGACTGTCTGTTTGGCAGACAAAGGGTATGACTGATATTGTGGATTGGTCTAAGGATGGCGTGCTCCTTCCCTTTGCTGACCTACCTGAGCAATGTGGCCCCTGAACAGGTCAGTTTATCAGATGGTGCACCAATACATGCTTACGGTGTGTAATTGCTATGTGCACGTGTATACACATTGTTGCACATTCTAATAGTATTACTTAGCTATTTACATGCATTTCGTACTGCACCTTTCAATGGTTAATTTGAGTTAGATGCCATGGGGCACATTCATGAGGTTTTGCCATACGGAAGCGCAGCAGGCCTTCCTGCAGCGCTTCCCTACGGCTATTTAAAAGGGCAGGGATGCGCCGTATCTATAACATGAGGCGAATTCCTGTCCTTTTTCCCTGCGCAGGCACACAATGGGCTGCCTGCGCCAACGCAGGCACCTCTGCACCATGGTGCTAGGGTGGCTGCGTTGTGGGGATGAATATTGTTGTACAGGAAGGGTAACCTTTCTGTTCAACAATAATCACATGAGGTTTTTTCACTTTCTATCTGTGCTGCAGAAGGCAGCACACATAGAAAAAGCACAAACGAGGAGAAATAAAAAAATTTCTCCCTGTGTTGTTTTTTTTTTGAACAAATTATTGATCTGTTTTTGCATATACAGGACCATTGAAGTACAGTATGCATGAAACACAATACTTTTACATATGAACTAACGATATAGCATATATATCCGAGGCAACCTTACACGTCGTGCCACATAGTTGGCAATGCCGACCAAATAAAACATACGAGAGCTTGATAGTACCTCAGTCAAGCACAGTACTTTGTATCCAACCATGCCCCTGCGCTACGTTCCCAATATTCAAGATTCGATATCTATGGGGGCTCTGCCTCCCAAACAACCCTCCAACTCCCTACCCACCCCAACCCTCCCAATTAACCCAACACTTGCCACGATTTTCAGTCTGAGGGTCACAGATCCTTGACCTCGGGAGGGGAATGGGAGTGGGCGGACCCAGACTTCAAGTGCGGAGTCGGGGAAGGATAGAGGCCGAATACATCGGCCAGAGTGGGGACTGTGATGGTTCCGGACAGGCATAACAGAGGGGGGGAAGGCTTGTATCATCACCCACCAGGATATGGCCTCAGTCAGACAGGAGATCACAACCCTCAGCCCCACTGGACTGGCTCCAGCTACTACCAGACTCAACCGTTGGCATACACCCTGTTTCACGCTGGGGTCCTCCGTGGACTGTGCCCCGCAGCCTCATCACATTCCTCCACCTCACCCTTAAATAGCTCAGTCAGATGTGCCCATTCTAGAGATATGGGACACTTTCGCAGCCCTCGACTCTCTTCACGGTGCAACGCTTCTCACTCCACCACTGACCCCCTCAATACCTCCTCCCCCCACACCTCCACCCGCGGCAGGGCTCAAGACTTCCACCGCTGGGTTTTCAGGCGCTTTGCCAGCATTAATGGCAGATTGGCAAAGCGACGCAACTGTTTTGCCTTCAGGGGGAGCGGCAGCAGTGACAATGGGCAAGCTTCTGCTGTGTCCCAGGAGGGGCGTTCAGTAATTATATTTAATACGTGCATTATCCTATCCCAGTATCAAGATATTTCTCCCCGTTGCGCCTCCCTTCTGCCTCCCCTGGGGAGGCGTAGGCTTTTGGCGCTGCCTCAGATTTCCGATTTCTCGAATATCAGAGGCAGTGTCAAAAGGGCATGGATGTTGCTGGTAACGTCCCCAGCAACACCCATTGGACGCCCCTTTTACGCGGAACACTGCGTTGAAGGGACTGATATTTATGATGCAACATTAAGCCGAAAAAAAGTGGCTCAGTGCTGCCTGATTAATATCACGCTGGCTTCTGCGCCACGGAACGTCACAAAAAGTTGCGTTCCGATGGTGCTAGGGGCCTCGTTAATGAGGCCCCATGAGTGCATATGTTGTCAGTGTGACTTGGTGATCAACAAAGTTTGATGTGTGATATTTCCATGCATTCCTATCAGGTGTCCCTTGGCCCTTTACGTTATGCTGCTATTTGGGTCTGCAGGTTTGTCCAATATGTAGTGTGGTTATAGTGTATATGTGGCAATGCATTTCCACATTGATGCTTTGCATCATTTGGACCTACGGGCATGTCATGTGGATGTAATGTGGCATTGTAGAAGCAGCTGTTGCATAATATATTTTGATATACATTTATTGGTGCTTACCTACAAGAAGTCCGTTGCCATATTGCCCATTTTCAAAACGTTGATTGATTATGCTGTTTCTGAAAATGTAGGCGTCATGCACACTGCCAGGGTATTTCGCCAGGACATTGAGAAATTGTCCCCGATGGTCCACAATGGCCTGGACATTGATTGAGTGTGTGTGTTTTCGGTTGCGGTAAAGGTGTTCCGTAGCTGCAGGTGGTACGAGCTGTACATGCGTGCAGTCCATTGCTCCAAGCACATGAGGGAACCCAGCAATAGCATAGAATCCTTCTTTGATGTCCATCTGCAGCTGCTGTGTGTTGGGAAAATGTATATACTGTGGGGAGAGCTGGAGAATGGCATCCAGGACCGTAGGGAGGAAGCCGGAGTAAGATGACTGCGACACTCCAGCCACTTGTGCAGCTGTTGTTTGGAACGATCCAGAGGCCAACATGTGCAATACCGCCAGTAGCTTTGTCAGGGGTGGGATGTTGTTACCCCTTTCAGTTGGTGCCTGTAGCTGTGGTGAGATCTGCCGCAACAGATTTAGTATGGACGCTTTCCTGATCCGATACAGTTTGATGACTTGTTCGTCCCGGAGTCCAATGAGGGTGGTCCTTGGACGGAAGATGCGCTCCTTTCTCCTGCGCTGCCTTTGTGGTAATGGTGGAGGCTGCGGTAGTGGGATTGGTGGTGGTGGTCTTTGTGCAACTCCCAGCTGGAGGATTAGCAGGTCCATTTTGCTTGATATGCTTCCAAATTGCTATGTGGCACTTTAAATCAAGTTCTGGTGAACTTGCGTCGTTATTTGCGCGTGGGTTTATGGGGAGCAGGTTTTCTGACGCATTCACGCATTTGCGTGACGCATTACGTAGATGCGTCGATGCAGGGAAATGACATAAATATGCCTGCGTCAGTAATACGTTGCTTTTTGGTTGGGAACGCCTACCTTGCATATATTAAAAGTGACGCGACGCAGCCGTTTCTGACTCAAATTAATTCCGTCGCATCTTGGATTACGTGACGCATATCCGTAGATGCGTCACAATATAAATTTTGCGTAAAAAAAAAACCGCCGCAGCCTCACATAAGTGACGCAACGGCGGTGTTAAAGTGGCGCAAGCCCAACATAAATCTGCCCCAAGATTTGAGAAATTGGTAAAAGTGAATGAAAATGGCCAATTTACTCACTCTGAAGCCTTAAAAAGTTTTTCTCCACCCCAGAAAGTGAATTAAATAACATTTGTAGGCCTTTATTGTTCAATCAAAAACGCCCGATTTTTGATGACAGAGATAACCACCCCCCCTTACGACATGCTTCAGAAACTAAAAAAATGGTCCATTTTCAAATGTTGCGTCTTTGAACTACAATTCACATTTGTACGTGGATAATCACTTTTAGAGATAAAATTAGATGTTTAAAGTGATTTTCAAGCTTCCAGGGGCCCTAAACACAAGATTTGAGGAATGGGTAAACGTGAATGAAAATGACTAATTTATTCACTCCGAGGCCTTAAAAAGTTTTTCTCCGCCCCAGAAAGTGAATTAAATAACATTTGTAGACCTTTATTATTCAATCAAAAACGCCTGATTTTTGATAAAAGAGATAACCACCCCCCCTTACGACATGCTTCAGAAACGAAAAAAATGGTCCATTGTCAAATGTTGCATCTTTGAACTACAATTCATATTTGTACCTGAAAAATCACTTTTAGAGATAAAATTAGATGTTTAAAGTGATTTTCATGCTTCCAGGGGCCGTAAACACAAGATTTGAGGAATGGGTAAAAGTGAATGAAAATGGCCAAGTTACTCACTCTGAGGCCTTAAAAAGTGTGTCTCCTCCACGGGAAGTGAACTAAATAACATTTGGAGGCCTTTATTGTTCAAGCGAAAGCGCCTGATTTTTGATCAAAGAGATAACCACCCCCCCTTACGACAAGCTTCTGAAACTAAAAAAATGGTCCATTTTCAAATGTTGCCTCTGAACTAAATTCGTATTTGTATGTGGAAAATCACTTTTAAAGATAAAATGAGATGTTTAAAGTGATTTTCATGCTTCTAGGGGCCTTAAACACAAGATTTGAGGAATGGGTAAAAGTGAATGAAAATGGCCAATTTACTCACTCTGCGGCCTTAAAAAGTGTTTCTCCTCCATGGGAAGTGAATAAAATAACATTTGGAGGCCTTTATTGTTCAATCAAAAACGCCCGTTTTTTGGTGAAAGAGATAACCACCCACCCTTAAGCACATGCTTCTGAAACTAAAAAAATGGTCCGTTTTCAAATGTTGCGTCTTTGAACTACAATTAACATTGTACGTGGATAATCACTTTTAGAGATAAAATGAGATGTTTAAAGTGATTTTCATGCGTCCAGGAGTCTTAAAAACAAGATTTTTGGAATGGGTAAAAGTGAATGAAAATGGCCAATTTACTCACTCTGCGGCCTTAAAAAGTGTTTCTTCTCCATGGGAAGTGAATAAAATAACATTTGGAGGCCTTTATTGTTCAAGCGAAAACGCCCGATTTTTGACGAAATAGATAACCACCCCCCATTACGACATGCTTCAGAAACGAAAAAGATGGTCCATTTTCAAATGTTGCATCATTGAACTACAATTCACATTTGTATGTGGACAATCACTTTTAGAGATAAAATGAGATGTTTAAAGTGATTTTCAAGCTTCCAGGGGCCCTAAACTCAAGATTTGAGAACTGGGTAAACGTGAATGAAAATGGCCAATTTATTCACTCTGAGTCCTTAAAAAGTTTTTCTCGACCCCAGAAAGTGAATTAAATAACATTTGTAGGCCTTTATTGTTCAATCAAAAATGCCCGATTTTTGATGAAAGAGATAACCAACCCCCCTTACGACATGCTTCAGAAACTAAAAAAAGATGTCCATTTTCAAATGTGTCCTCTTTGAACTACAATTCACATTTGTATGTGGAAAATCACTTTTAAAGATAAAATGATATGTTTAAAGTAATTTTCATGCTTCCAGGGGACTTAAACACAAGATATGAGGAATGGGTAAAAGTGAATGGAAATGGCCAATTTACTCATTCTGAGGCCTTAAAAAGTGTTTCTCCTCCACGGGAAGTGAATTAAATAACATTTGGAGGCCTTTATTGTTCAAGCGAAAACGCCCGTTTTTTTACGAAATAGATAACCACCCCGCATTATGACATGCTTCAGAAACGAAAAAAATGGTCCATTTTCAAAAGTTGCATCATTGAACTACAATTCACATTTGTATGTGGAAAATCACTTTTAAAGATAAAATGATCTGTTTAAAGTAATTTTCATGCTTCCAGGGGCCTTAAACACAAGATTTGAGGAATGGGTAAAAGTGAATGAAAATGGCCAATTTACTCACTTTGCGGCCTTAAAAAGTGTTTCTACTCCACGGGAAGTGAATAAAATACCATTTGGAGGCCTTTATTGTTCAATCAAAAACGCCTGTTTTTTGGTGAAAGAGATAACCACCCCCCCCCTTACGACATGCTTCAGAAACTAAAAAAAAGTCCATTTTCAAATGTTGCGCCTTTGAACTACAATTCACATTTGTACGTGGATAATCACTTTTAGAGATAAAATTAGATGTTGAAAGTGATTTTCAAGCTTCCAGGGGCCCTAAACACAAGATTTGACAAGTGGGTAAAAGTGAATGAAAATGGCCAATTTACTCACTCTGCGGCCTTAAAAAGTGTTTCTCCTCCACGGCAAGTGAATAAAATAACATTTGAAGGTCTTTATTGTTCAAGCGAAAACGCCAGATTTTTGACGAAAGAGATAACCACCCCCCCTTACGACATGCTTCAGAAACGAAAAAAATGGTCCATTTTCAAATGTTGCGTCTTTGAAGTGCAATTCACATTTGTACGTGGATAATCACTTTTAGACATAACATTAGATGTTTAAAGTGATTTTCAAGCTTCCAGGGGCCCTAAACACAAGATTTGAGGAATGGGTAAACGTGAATGAAAATGGCCAATTTATCCACGCTGAGGCCTTAAAAAGTTTTTCTCCACCCCAGAAAGTGATTTAAATAAAATTTGTAGGCCTTTATTGTTCAACCAAAAACGCCCGATATTTGATGAAAGAGATAACCACCCCCCCTTGCGACATGCTTCTGAAACTAAAAAAATGGTTCATTTTCAAATGTTGCGTCTTTGAACTACAATTAACATTGTATGTGGATAATCGCTGTTAGAGATAAAATTAGATGTTTAAAGTAATTTTTAAGATTCAAGGGGCCCTAAACACAAGACTTGAGGAATGGGTAAAAGCCCGTTTTTTGGTGAAAGAGATAACCACCCCCCCTTACGACATACTTCAGAAACGAAAAAAAGGTCAATTTTCAAAAGTTGCGTCTTTGAACTGCAATTCACATTTGTACGTTGATAATCACTTTTAGAGAAAAAATTAGGTGTTTAAAGTGATTTTCAATCTTCCAGGGGCCCTAAACACAAGATTTGAGAAATGGGTAAACGTGAATGAAAATGGCCAATTTCCTCACTCTGAGGCCTTAAAAAGTGATTCTCCTCCACGGGAAGTGAATTAAATAACATTTGGAGGCCTTTATTGTTCAAGCGAAAACGCCTGAGTTTTTGATAAAAGAGATAACCACCCCCCCTTACGAAAAGCTTCTGAAACTAAAAAAATGGTCCGTTTTCAAATGTTGCCTCTTTGAACTACAATTCACATTTGTACGCAGGAAATAACTTTTAAAGAAAAAACTGAGATGTTTAAAGTGATTTTCATGCTTCCAGGGGCCTTAAACACAAGATTTGAGGAATGAGTAAAAGTGAATGAAAATGGCCAATTTACTCACTCTGCGGCCTTAAAAAGTGTTTCTCCTCCATGGGAAGTGAATAAAATAAAATTTGGAGGCCTTTATTGTTCAATCAAAGACGCCCGATTTTTGATGAAAGAGATAACCACCCCCCCCTTACGACATCCTTCAGAAACTAAAAAAATGGTTCATTTTCAAATGTTGCGTCTTTGAACTACAATTAACATTGTATGTGGATAATCACTTTTAGAGATAAAATGAGATGTTTAAAGTGATTTTCAAGCTTCCAGGGGCCCTAAACACAAGATTTGAGAAATTGGTAAAAGTGAATGAAAATGGCCAATTTACTCACTCTGAAGCCTTAAAAAGTTTTTCTCCACCCCAGAAAGTGAATTAAATAACATTTGTAGGCCTTTATTGTTCAATCAAAAACGCCCGATTTTTGATGACAGAGATAACCACCCCCCCTTACGACATGCTTCAGAAACTAAAAAAATGGTCCATTTTCAAATGTTGCGTCTTTGAACTACAATTCACATTTGTACGTGGATAATCACTTTTAGAGATAAAATTAGATGTTTAAAGTGATTTTCAAGCTTCCAGGGGCCCTAAACACAAGATTTGAGGAATGGGTAAACGTGAATGAAAATGGCTAATTTATTCACTCTGAGGCCTTAAAAAGTTTTTCTCCACCCCAGAAAGTGAATTAAATAACATTTGTAGACCTTTATTATTCAATCAAAAACGCCTGATTTTTGATAAAAGAGATAACCACCCCCCCTTACGACATGCTTCAGAAACGAAAAAAATGGTCCATTGTCAAATGTTGCATCTTTGAACTACAATTCATATTTGTACCTGAAAAATCACTTTTAGAGATAAAATTAGATGTTTAAAGTGATTTTCATGCTTCCAGGGGCCGTAAACACAAGATTTGAGGAATGGGTAAAAGTGAATGAAAATGGCCAAGTTACTCACTCTGGGGCCTTAAAAAGTGTGTCTCCTCCACGGGAAGTGAACTAAATAACATTTGGAGGCCTTTATTGTTCAAGCGAAAGCGCCTGATTTTTGATGAAAGAGATAACCACCCCCCCTTACGACAAGCTTCTGAAACTAAAAAAATGGTCCATTTTCAAATGTTGCCTCTTTGAACTAAATTCGTATTTGTATGTGGAAAATCACTTTTAAAGATAAAATGAGATGTTTAAAGTGATTTTCATGCTTCTAGGGGCCTTAAACACAAGATTTGAGGAATGGGTAAAAGTGAATGAAAATGGCCAATTTACTCACTCTGCGGCCTTAAAAAGTGTTTCTCCTCCGTGAGAAGTGAATAAAATAACATTTGGAGGCCTTTATTGTTCAATCAAAAACGCCCGTTTTTTGGTGAAAGAGATAACCACTCACCCTTACGACATGCTTCTGAAACTAAAAAAATGGTCCGTTTTCAAATGTTGCGTCTTTGAACTACAATTAACATTGTACGTGGATAATCACTTTTAGAGATAAAATGAGATGTTTAAAGTGATTTTCATGCGTCCAGGAGTCTTAAAAACAAGATTTTTGGAATGGGTAAAAGTGAATGAAAATGGCCAATTTACTCACTCTGCGGCCTTAAAAAGTGTTTCTTCTCCACGGGAAGTGAATAAAATAACATTTGGAGGCCTTTATTGTTCAAGCGAAAACGCCCGATTTTTGACGAAATAGATAACCATCCCCCATTACGACATGCTTCAGAAACGAAAAAAATGGTCCATTTTCAAATGTTGCATCATTGAACTACAATTCACATTTGTATGTGGACAATCACTTTTAGAGATAAAATGAGATGTTTAAAGTGATTTTCAAGCTTCCAGGGGCCCTAAACTCAAGATTTGAGAACTGGGTAAACGTGAATGAAAATGGCCAATTTATTCACTCTGAGTCCTTAAAAAGTTTTTCTCGACCCCAGAAAGTGAATTAAATAACATTTGTAGGCCTTTTTTGTTCAATCAAAAATGCCCGATTTTTGATGAAAGAGATAACCAACCCCCCTTACGACATGCTTCAGAAACTAAAAAAAGATGTCCATTTTCAAATGTGTCCTCTTTGAACTACAATTCACATTTGTATGTGGAAAATCACTTTTAAAGATAAAATGATATGTTTAAAGTAATTTTCATGCTTCCAGGGGACTTAAACACAAGATATGAGGAATGGGTAAAAGTGAATGGAAATGGCCAATTTACTCATTCTGAGGCCTTAAAAAGTGTTTCTCCTCCACGGGAAGTGAATTAAATAACATTTGGAGGCCTTTATTGTTCAAGCGAAAACGCCCGTTTTTTTACGAAATAGATAACCACCCCGCATTATGACATGCTTCAGAAACGAAAAAAATGGTCCATTTTCAAAAGTTGCATCATTGAACTACAATTCACATTTGTATGTGGATAATCACTTTTAGAGATAAAATGAGATGTTTAAAGTGATTTTCAAGCTTCCAGGGGCCCTAAACTCAAGATTTGAGAACTGGGTAAACGTGAATGAAAATGGCCAATTTATTCACTCTGAGTCCTTAAAAAGTTTTTCTCCACCCCAGAAAGGGAATTAAATAACATTTGTAGGCCTTTATTGTTCAATCAAAAACGCCCGATTTTTGATGAAAGAGATAACCACCCCCCTTACGACATGCTTCAGAAACTAAAAAAAGTGATCCATTTTCAAATGTTGCGTCTCTGAACTACAATTCACATTTGTACGTGGAAAATCACTTTTAAAGATCAAATGAGATGTTTAAAGTGATTTTCATGCGTCAAGCGGTCTTAAACACAAGATTTTTGGAATGGGTAAAAGTGAATGGAAATGGCCAATTTACTCACTCTGAGGCCTTAATAAGTATTTTGCCACCCCAGTAAGAGAATAAAATAACATTTGGAGGCCTTTAGTGTTCAATCAAAAAAGCCAGATTTTTGATGAAAGAGATAACCACCCCCCCTTACAACATGCTTCAGAAACTAAAAAAATGGTCCACTTTCAAATGTTGCGTCTTTGAACTACAATTCATGTTTGTACGTGGATAATCACTTTTAGAGATGAAATGAGATGTTTAAAGTGATTTTCAAGCTTCCAGGGGCCTTAAATACAAGATTTGAGGAATGGGTAAAAGTGAATGAAAAAGGCCAATTTACTCACTCTGCGGCCTTAAAAAGTGTTTCTCCTCCACGGGAAGTGAATAAAATAAAATTTGGAGGCCTTTATTGTTCAATCAAAAACGCCTGTTTTTTGGTGCCAGAGATAACCACCCCCCCTTGCGACATGCTTCTGAAACTAAAAAAATGGTTCATTTTCAAATGTTGCGTCTTTGAACTACGATTAACATTGTATGTGGATAATCACTGTTAGAGATAAAATTAGATGTTTAAAGTAATTTTTAAGATTCAAGGGGCCCTAAACACAAGACTTGAGGAATGGGTAAAAGCCCGTTTTTTGGTGAAAGAGATAACCACCCCCCCTTACGACATACTTCAGAAACGAAAAAAAGGTCCATTTTCAAAAGTTGCGTCTTTGAACTGCAATTCACATTTGTACGTTGATAATCACTTTTAGAGAAAAAATTAGGTGTTTAAAGTGATTTTCAATCTTCCAGGGGCCCTAAACACAAGATTTGAGAAATGGGTAAACGTGAATGAAAATGGCCAATTTACTCACTCTGAGGCCTTAAAAAGTGATTCTCCTCCACGGGAAGTGAATTAAATAACATTTGGAGGCCTTTATTGTTCAAGCGAAAACGCCTGAGTTTTTGATAAAAGAGATAACCACCCCCCCTTACGAAAAGCTTCTGAAACTAAAAAAATGGTCCGTTTTCAAATGTTGCCTCTTTGAACTACAATTCACATTTGTACGCAGGAAATAACTTTTAAAGAAAAAACTGAGATGTTTAAAGTGATTTTCATGCTTCCAGGGGCCTTAAACACAAGATTTGAGGAATGGGTAAAAGTGAATGAAAATGGCCAATTTACTCACTCTGCGGCCTTAAAAAGTGTTTCTCCTCCATGGGAAGTGAATAAAATAACATTTGGAGGCCTTTATTGTTCAATCAAAGACGCCCGATTTTTGATGAAAGAGATAACCACCCCCCCCCTTACGACATCCTTCAGAAACTAAAAAAATGGTTCATTTTCAAATGTTGCGTCTTTGAACTACAATTAACATTGTATGTGGATAATCACTTTTAGAGATAAAATGAGATGTTTAAAGTGATTTTCAAGCTTCCAGGGGCCCTAAACACAAGATTTGAGAAATTGGTAAAAGTGAATGAAAATGGCCAATTTACTCACTCTGAAGCCTTAAAAAGTTTTTCTCCACCCCAGAAAGTGAATTAATAAACATTTGTAGGCCTTTATTGTTCAATCAAAAACGCCCGATTTTTGATGACAGAGATAACCACCCCCCCTTACGACATGCTTCAGAAACTAAAAAAATGGTCCATTTTCAAATGTTGCGTCTTTGAACTACAATTCACATTTGTACGTGGATAATCACTTTTAGAGATAAAATTAGATGTTTAAAGTGATTTTCAAGCTTCCAGGGGCCCTAAACACAAGATTTGAGGAATGGGTAAACGTGAATGAAAATGGCTAATTTATTCACTCTGAGGCCTTAAAAAGTTTTTCTCCACCCCAGAAAGTGAATTAAATAACATTTGTAGACCTTTATTATTCAATCAAAAACGCCTGATTTTTGATAAAAGAGATAACCACCCCCCCTTACGACATGCTTCAGAAACGAAAAAAATGGTCCATTGTCAAATGTTGCATCTTTGAACTACAATTCATATTTGTACCTGAAAAATCACTTTTAGAGATAAAATTAGATGTTTAAAGTGATTTTCATGCTTCCAGGGGTCGTAAACACAAGATTTGAGGAATGGGTAAAAGTGAATGAAAATGGCCAAGTTACTCACTCTGGGGCCTTAAAAAGTGTGTCTCCTCCACAGGAAGTGAACTAAATACCATTTGGAGGCCTTTATTGTTCAAGCGAAAGCGCCTGATTTTTGATGAAAGAGATAACCACCCCCCCTTACGACAAGCTTCTGAAACTAAAAAAATGGTCCATTTTCAAATGTTGCCTCTTTGAACTAAATTCGTATTTGTATGTGGAAAATCACTTTTAAAGATAAAATGAGATGTTTAAAGTGATTTTCATGCTTCCAGGGGCCCTAAACACAAGATTTGAGGAATGCGTAAAAGTGAATGAAAATGGCCAATTTACTCACTCTGCGTCCTTAAAAAGTGTTTCTCCTCCATGGGAAGTGAATAAAATACCATTTGGAGGCCTTTATTGTTCAATCAAAAACACCCATTTTTTGAGGAAAGCGATAACCACCCCCCCTTACGACATGCTTCAGAAACGAAAAAAATGGTCCATTTTCAAATGTTGCGTCTTTGAAGAACAATTCACATTTGTATGTGGATAATCACTTTTAGAGATAAAATTAGATGTTTAAAGTAATTTTCAAGCTTCCAGGGGCCCTAAACACAAGATTTGAGGAATGGGTAAAAGTGAATGAAAATGGCCAATTTACTCACTCTACGGCCTTAAAAAGTGTTTCTCCTCTATGGGAAGTGAATAAAATAACATTTGGAGGCCTTTATTGTTCAATCAAAAACGCCCGTTTTTTGGTGAAAGAGATAACCAACCCCCCTTACGACATGCTTCAGAAACTAAAAAAAGATGTCCGTTTTCAAATGTTGCGTCTTTGAACTACAATTAACATTGTACGTGGATAATCACTTTTAGAGATAAAATGAGATGTTTAAAGTGATTTTCATGCGTCCAGGAGTCTTAAAAACAAGATTTTTGGAATGGGTAAAAGTGAATGAAAATGGCCAATTTACTCACTCTGCGGCCTTAAAAAGTGTTTCTTCTTCACGGGAAGTGAATAAAATAACATTTGGAGGCCTTTATTGTTCAAGCGAAAACGCCCGATTTTTGACGAAATAGATAACCACCCCCCATTACGACATGCTTCAGAAACAAAAAAAATGGTCCATTTTCAAATGTTGCATCATTGAACTACAATTCACATTTGTATGTGGATAATCACTTTTAGAGATAAAATAAGATGTTTAAAGTGATTTTCAAGCTTCCAGGGGCCCTAAACTCAAGATTTGAGAACTGGGTTAACGTGAATGAAAATGGCCAATTTATTCACTCTGAGTCCTTAAAAAGTTTTTCTCCACCCCAGAAAGTGAATTAAATAACATTTGTAGGCCTTTATTGTTCAATCAAAAATGCCCGATTTTTGATGAAAGAGATAACCAACCCCCCTTACGACATGCTTCAGAAACTAAAAAAAGATGTCCATTTTCAAATGTTGCCTCTTTGAACTACAATTCACATTTGTATGTGGAAAATCACTTTTAAAGATAAAATGATATGTTTAAAGTGATTTTCATGCTTCCAGGGGACTTAAACACAAGATTTGAGGAATGGGTAAAAGTGAATGGAAATGGCCAATTTACTCATTCTGAGGCCTTAAAAAGTGTTTCTCCTCCACGGGAAGTGAATTAAATAACATTTGGAGGCCTTTATTGTTCAATCAAAAACGCCCGATTTTTGATGAAAGAGATAACCACCCCCCCTTACAACATGCTTCAGAAACTAAATAAAAATGGTCCATTTTCAAATGTTGCGTCTTTGAACTACAATTTACATTTGTACGTGGAAAATCACTTTTAAAGATCAAATGCAATGTTTAAAGTAATTTTCATGCGTCCAGCGGTCTTAAACACAAGATTTTTGGAATGGGTAAAAGTGAATGGAAATGGCCAATTTACTCACTCTGAGGCCTTAAAAAGTATTTCGCCACCCCGGTAAGAGAATAAAATAACATTTAGAGGCCTTTAGTGTTCAATCAAAAACGCCCGATTTTTGATGACAGAGATAACCACCTCCCCTTACGACATGCTTCAGAAACAAAAAAAATGGTCCATTTTCAAATGTTGCATCTTTGAACTACAATTCACATTTGTACGTGGATAATCACTTTTAGAGATAAAAATAGATGTTTAAAGTGATTTTCAAGCTTCCAGGGGCCCTTAACACAAGATTTGAGGAATGGGTAAACGTGAATGAAAATGGCCAATTTATTCACTCTGCGGCCTTAAAAAGTGTTTCTCCTCCACGGGAAGTGAATAAAATAACATTTGGAGGCCTTTATTGTTCAAGCGAAAGCGCCTGATTTTTGATGAAAAAGATAACCACCCCCCCTTACGACAAGCTTCTGAAACTAAAAAAATGGTCCATTTTCAAATGTTGCCTCTTTGAACTAAATTCGTATTTGTATGTGGAAAATCACTTTTAAAGATAAAATGAGATGTTTAAAGTGATTTTCATGCTTCTAGGGGCCTTAAACACAAGATTTGAGGAATGGGTAAAAGTGAATGAAAATGGCCAATTTACTCACTCTGAGGCCATAAAAAGTGTTTCTCCTCCACGGGAAGAGAATAAAATACCATTTGGAGGCCTTTATTGTTCAATCAAAAACACCCATTTTTTGAGGCAAGCGATAACCATCCCCCCCTTACGACATGCTTCAGAAACTAAAAAAATGGTCCATTTTCAAATGTTGCGTCTTTGAAGAACAATTCACATTTGTATGTGGATAATCACTTTTAGAGATAAAATTAGATGTTTAAAGTAATTTTCAAGCTTCCAGGGGCCCTAAACACAAGATTTGAGGAATGGGTAAAAGTGAATGAAAATGGCCAATTTACTCACTCTGCGGCCTTAAAAAGTGTTTCTCCTCCATGGGAAGTGAATAAAATAACATTTGGAGGCCTTTATTGTTCAATCAAAAACGCCCGTTTTTTGGTGAAAGAGATAACCACCCACCCTTACGACATGCTTCTGAAACTAAAAAAATGGTCCATTTTCAAATGTTGCGTCTTTGAACTACAATTAACATTGTACGTGGATAATCACTTTTAGAGATAAAATGAGATGTTTAAAGTGATTTTCATGCGTCCAGGAGTTTTAAAAACAAGATTTTTGGAATGGGTAAAAGTGAATGAAAATGGCCAATTTACTCACTCTGCGGCCTTAAAAAGTGTTTCTTCTCCACGGGAAGTGAATAAAATAACATTTGGAGGCCTTTATTGTTCAAGCGAAAACACCCGATTTTTGACGAACTAGATAACCACCCCCCATTACGACATGCTTCAGAAACGAAAAAAATGGTCCATTTTCAAATGTTGCATCATTGAACTACAATTCACATTTGTATGTGGATAATCACTTTTAGAGATCAAATGAGATGTTTAAAGTGATTTTCAAGCTTCCAGGGGCCCTAAACTCAAGATTTGAGAACTGGGTAAACGTGAATGAAAATGGCCAATTTATTCACTCTGAGTCCTTAAAAAGTTTTTCTCCACCCCAGAAAGTGAATTAAATAACATTTGTAGGCCTTTATTGTTCAATCAAAAATGCCCGATTTTTGATGAAAGAGATAACCACCCCCCCTTACGACATGCTTCAGAAACTTAAAAAAGTGGTCCATTTTCAAATGTTGCCTCTTTGAACTACAATTCACATTTGTATGTGGAAAATCACTTTTAAAGAAAAAATGATATGTTTAAAGTGATTTTCATGCTTCCAGGGGACTTAAACACAAGATTTGAGGAATGGGTAAAAGTGAATGGAAATGGCCAATTTACTCATTCTGAGGCCTTAAAAAGTGTTTCTCCTCCACGGGAAGTGAATTAAATAACATTTGGAGGCCTTTATTGTTCAATCAAAAACGCCCGATTTTTGATGAAAGAGATAACCACCCCCCCTTACAACATGCTTCAGAAACTAAAAAAAATGGTCCATTTTCAAATGTTGTGTCTTTGAACTACAATTCACGTTTGTACGTGGATAATCACTTTTAGAGATAAAATGAGATGTTTAAAGTTATTTTCAAGCTTCCAGGGGCCTTAAATACAAGATTTGAGGAATGGGTAAAAGTGAATGAAAATGGACAATTTACTCACTCTGCGGCCTTAAAAAGAGTATCTCCTCCACGGGAAGTGATTTTAAATAAAATTTGTAGGCCTTTATTGTTCAATCAAAAACGCCCGATTTTTGATGAAAGAGATAACCACTTCCCCTTGCGACATGCTTCTGAAAAAAAAAAAAATGGTTCATTTTCAAATATTGCGTCTTTGAACTACAATTAAGATTGTATGTGGATAATCACTTTTAGAGATTAAATTAGATGTTTAAAGTGATTTTCAAGCTTCCATGGGCCCTAAACACAAGATTTGAGAAATGGGTAAAAGTGAATGAAAATGGCCAATTTATTCACTCTGAGGCCTTAAAAAGTGTTTCTCCTCCACGGGAAGTGAATTAAATAACATTTGGAGGCCTTTATTGTTCAAGCGATAACGCCTGAGTTTTTGATGAAAGAGATAACCACCCCCCCTTACGACAAGCTTCTGAAACTAAAAAAATATTCCGTTTTCAAATGTTGCCTCTTTGAACTACAATTCACATTTGTACGTGGAAAATCACTTTTTATAGAAAAAACTGAGATGTTTAAAGTGATTTTCATGCTTCCACGGGCCTTAAACATGAGATTTGAGGAATGGGTAAAAGTGAATGAAAATGGCCAATTTACTCACTCTGCGGCCTTAAAAAGTGTTTCTCCTCCATGGGAAGTGAATAAAATAACATTTGGAGGCCTTTATTGTTCAATCAAAAACGCCCGTTTTTTGGTGAAAGAGATAACCACCCACCCTTATGACATGCTTTAGAAACGAAAAAAATGGTCCATTTTCAAATGTTGCGTCTTTGAACTACAATTCGCATTTGTACGTGGATAATCACTTTTAGACATAAAATGAGATGTTTAAAGTGATTTTCAAGCTTCCAGGGGCCCTAAACACAAGATTTGAGGAATGGGTAAACGTGAATGAAAATGGCCAATTTATTCACTCTGAGGCCTTAAAAAGTTTTTCTCCACCCCAGAAAGTGAATTAAATAACATTTGTAGGCCTTTATTATTCAATCAAAAATGCCTGATTTTTGATGAAAGAGATAACCACCCCCCCTTACGACATGCTTCAGAAACGAAAAAAATGGTCCATTGTCAAATGTTGCATCTTTGAACTACAATTCATATTTGTACCTGAAAAATCACTTTTAGAGATAAAATTAGATGTTTAAAGTGATTTTCATGCTTCCAGGGGCCGTAAACACAAGATTTGAGGAATGGGTAAAAGTGAATGAAAATGGCCAAGTTACTCACTCTGAGGCCTTAAAAAGTGTGTCTCCTCCACGGGAAATGAACTAAATACCATTTGGAGGCCTTTATTGTTCAAGCGAAAGCGCCTGATTTTTGATGAAAGAGATAACCACCCCCCCTTACGACAAGCTTCTGAAACTAAAAAAATGGTCCATTTTCAAATGTTGCCTCTTTGAACTAAATTCGTATTTGTATGTGGAAAATCACTTTTAAAGATAAAATGAGATGTTTAAAGTGATTTTCATGCTTCTAGGGGCCTTAAACACAAGATTTGAGGAATGGGTAAAAGTGAATGAAAATGGCCAATTTACTCACTCTGAGGCCATAAAAAGTGTTTCTCCTCCACGGGAAGAGAATAAAATACCATTTGGAGGCCTTTATTGTTCAATCAAAAACACCCATTTTTTGAGGAAAGCGATAACCACCCCCCCTTACGACATGCTTCAGAAACGAAAAAAATGGTCCATTTTCAAATGTTGCGTCTTTGAAGAACAATTCACATTTGTATGTGGATAATCACTTTTAGAGATAAAATTAGATGTTTAAAGTAATTTTCAAGCTTCCAGGGGCCCTAAACACAAGATTTGAGGAATGGGTAAAAGTGAATGAAAATGGCCAATTTACTCACTCTGCGGCCTTAAAAAGTGTTTCTCCTCTATGGGAAGTGAATAAAATAACATTTGGAGGCCTTTATTGTTCAATCAAAAACGCCCGTTTTTTGGTGAAAGAGATAACCACCCACCCTTCTGACATGCTTCTGAAACTAAAAAAATGGTCCGTTTTCAAATGTTGCGTCTTTGAACTACAATTAACATTGTACGTGGATAATCACTTTTAGAGATAAAATGAGATGTTTAAAGTGATTTTCATGCGTCCAGGAGTCTTAAAAACAAGATTTTTGGAATGGGTAAAAGTGAATGAAAATGGCCAATTTACTCACTCTGCGGCCTTAAAAAGTGTTTCTTCTTCACGGGAAGTGAATAAAATAACATTTGGAGGCCTTTATTGTTCAAGCGAAAACGCCCGATTTTTGACGAAATAGATAACCACCCCCCATTACGACATGCTTCAGAAACAAAAAAAATGGTCCATTTTCAAATGTTGCATCATTGAACTACAATTCACATTTGTATGTGGATAATCACTTTTAGAGATAAAATAAGATGTTTAAAGTGATTTTCAAGCTTCCAGGGGCCCTAAACTCAAGATTTGAGAACTGGGTTAACGTGAATGAAAATGGCCAATTTATTCACTCTGAGTCCTTAAAAAGTTTTTCTCCACCCCAGAAAGTGAATTAAATAACATTTGTAGGCCTTTATTGTTCAATCAAAAATGCCCGATTTTTGATGAAAGAGATAACCACCCCCCCTTACGACATGCTTCAGAAACTAAAAAAAGTGGTCCATTTTCAAATGTTGCCTCTTTGAACTACAATTCACATTTGTATGTGGAAAATCACTTTTAAAGAAAAAATGATATGTTTAAAGTGATTTTCATGCTTCCAGGGGACTTAAACACAAGATTTGAGGAATGGGTAAAAGTGAATGGAAATGGCCAATTTACTCATTCTGAGGCCTTAAAAAGTGTTTCTCCTCCACGGGAAGTGAATTAAATAACATTTGGAGGCCTTTATTGTTCAATCAAAAACGCCCGATTTTTGATGAAAGAGATAACCACCCCCCCCTTACAACATGCTTCAGAAACTAAAAAAAATGGTCCATTTTCAAATGTTGTGTCTTTGAACTACAATTCACGTTTGTACGTGGATAATCACTTTTAGAGATAAAATGAGATGTTTAAAGTTATTTTCAAGCTTCCAGGGGCCTTAAATACAAGATTTGAGGAATGGGTAAAAGTGAATGAAAATGGACAATTTACTCACTCTGCGGCCTTAAAAAGAGTATCTCCTCCACGGGAAGTGATTTTAAATAAAATTTGTAGGCCTTTATTGTTCAATCAAAAACGCCCGATTTTTGATGAAAGAGATAACCACTTCCCCTTGCGACATGCTTCTGAAATAAAAAAAAATGGTTCATTTTCAAATATTGCGTCTTTGAACTACAATTAAGATTGTATGTGGATAATCACTTTTAGAGATAAAATTAGATGTTTAAAGTGATTTTCAAGCTTCCATGGGCCCTAAACACAAGATTTGAGAAATGGGTAAAAGTGAATGAAAATGGCCAATTTATTCACTCTGAGGCCTTAAAAAGTGTTTCTCCTCCACGGGAAGTGAATTAAATAACATTTGGAGGCCTTTATTGTTCAAGCGATAACGCCTGAGTTTTTGATGAAAGAGATAACCACCCCCCCTTACGACAAGCTTCTGAAACTAAAAAAATATTCCGTTTTCAAATGTTGCCTCTTTGAACTACAATTCACATTTGTACGTGGAAAATCACTTTTTATAGAAAAAACTGAGATGTTTAAAGTGATTTTCATGCTTCCACGGGCCTTAAACATGAGATTTGAGGAATGGGTAAAAGTGAATGAAAATGGCCAATTTACTCACTCTGCGGCCTTAAAAAGTGTTTCTCCTCCATGGGAAGTGAATAAAATAACATTTGGAGGCCTTTATTGTTCAATCAAAAACGCCCGTTTTTTGGTGAAAGAGATAACCACCCACCCTTATGACATGCTTTAGAAACGAAAAAAATGGTCCATTTTCAAATGTTGCGTCTTTGAACTACAATTCGCATTTGTACGTGGATAATCACTTTTAGACATAAAATGAGATGTTTAAAGTGATTTTCAAGCTTCCAGGGGCCCTAAACACAAGATTTGAGGAATGGGTAAACGTGAATGAAAATGGCCAATTTATTCACTCTGAGGCCTTAAAAAGTTTTTCTCCACCCCAGAAAGTGAATTAAATAACATTTGTAGGCCTTTATTATTCAATCAAAAATGCCTGATTTTTGATGAAAGAGATAACCACCCCCCCTTACGACATGCTTCAGAAACGAAAAAAATGGTCCATTGTCAAATGTTGCTTCTTTGAACTACAATTCATATTTGTACCTGAAAAATCACTTTTAGAGATAAAATTAGATGTTTAAAGTGATTTTCATGCTTCCAGGGGCCGT
Source organism: Triturus cristatus (assembly GCF_964204655.1). NCBI lineage: Eukaryota > Metazoa > Chordata > Amphibia > Caudata > Salamandridae > Triturus > Triturus cristatus. The sequence continues at coordinate 663,319,175 of NC_140593.1, forward strand.
AAACACAAGATTTGAGGAATGGGTAAAAGTGAATGAAAATGGCCAAGTTACTCACTCTGAGGCCTTAAAAAGTGTGTCTCCTCCACGGGAAATGAATTAAATAACATTTGGAGGCCTTTATTGTTCAATCAAAAACGCCCGATTTTTGATGAAAGAGATAACCACCCCCCCTTACAACATGCTTCAGAAACTAAATAAAAATGGTCCATTTTCAAATGTTGCGTCTTTGAACTACAATTTACATTTGTACGTGGAAAATCACTTTTAAAGATCAAATGAAATGTTTAAAGTAATTTTCATGCGTCCAGCGGTCTTAAACACAAGATTTTTGGAATGGGTAAAAGTGAATGGAAATGGCCAATTTACTCACTCTGAGGCCTTAAAAAGTATTTCGCCACCCCGGTAAGAGAATAAAATAACATTTAGAGGCCTTTAGTGTTCAATCAAAAACGCCCGATTTTTGATGACAGAGATAACCACCTCCCCTTACGACATGCTTCAGAAACTAAAAAAATGGTCCATTTTCAAATGTTGCGTCTTTGAACTACAATTCACATTTGTACGTGGATAATCACTTTTAGAGATAAAAATAGATGTTTAAAGTGATTTTCAAGCTTCCAGGGGCCCTTAACACAAGATTTGAGGAATGGGTAAACGTGAATGAAAATGGCCAATTTATTCACTCTGCGGCCTTAAAAAGTGTTTCTCCTCCACGGGAAGTGAATAAAATAAAATTTGGAGGCCTTTATTGTTCAATCAAAAACGCCTGTTTTTTGGTGCCAGAGATAACCACCCCCCCTTACGACATGCTTCAGAAACGAAAAAAATGGTCCCTTGTCAAATGTTGCATCTTTGAACTACAATTCATATTTGTACCTGAAAAATCACTTTTAGAGATAAAATTAGATGTTTAAAGTGATTTTCATGCTTCCAGGGGCCGTAAACACAAGATTTGAGGAATGGGTAAAAGTGAATGAAAATGGCCAAGTTACTCACTCTGAGGCCTTAAAAAGTGTGTCTCCTCCACGGGAAGTGAACTAAATAACATTTGGAGGCCTTTATTGTTCAAGCGAAAGCGCCTGATTTTTGATGAAAAAGATAACCCCCCCCCCTTACGACAAGCTTCTGAAACTAAAAAAATGGTCCATTTTCAAATGTTGCGTCTTTGAACTACAATTAACATTGTACGTGGATAATCACTTTTAGAGATAAAATGAGATGTTTAAAGTGATTTTCATGCGTCCAGGAGTTTTAAAAACAAGATTTTTGGAATGGGTAAAAGTGAATGAAAATGGCCAATTTACTCACTCTGCGGCCTTAAAAAGTGTTTCTTCTCCACGGGAAGTGAATAAAATAACATTTGGAGGCCTTTATTGTTCAAGCGAAAACGCCCGATTTTTGACGAACTAGATAACCACCCCCCATTACGACATGCTTCAGAAACGAAAAAAATGGTCCATTTTCAAATGTTGCATCATTGAACTACAATTCACATTTGTATGTGGATAATCACTTTTAGAGATCAAATGAGATGTTTAAAGTGATTTTCAAGCTTCCAGGGGCCCTAAACTCAAGATTTGAGAACTGGGTAAACGTGAATGAAAATGGCCAATTTATTCACTCTGAGTCCTTAAAAAGTTTTTCTCCACCCCAGAAAGTGAATTAAATAACATTTGTAGGCCTTTATTGTTCAATCAAAAATGCCCGATTTTTGATGAAAGAGATAACCACCCCCCCTTACGACATGCTTCAGAAACTAAAAAAAGTGGTCCATTTTCAAATGTTGCGTCTTTGAACTACAATTCACATTCGTACGTGGAAAATCACTTTTAAAGATCAAATGAAATGTTTAAAGTGATTTTCATGCGTCCAGCGGTCTTAAACACAAGATTTTTGGAATGGGTAAAAGTGAATGGAAATGGCCAATTCACTCACTCTGAGGCCTAAAAAAGTATTTTGCCACCCCGGTAAGAGAATAAAATAACATTTGGAGGCCTTTACTGTTCAATCAAAAACGCCCGATTTTTGATGACAGAGATAACCACCCCCCTTACAACATGCTTCAGAAACTAAAAAAATGGTCCATTTTCAAATGTTGTGTCTTTGAACTACAATTCACGTTTGTACGTGGATAATCACTTTTAGAGATAAAATGAGATGTTTAAAGTTATTTTCAAGCTTCCAGGGGCCTTAAATACAAGATTTGAGGAATGGGTAAAAGTGAATGAAAATGGACAATTTACTCACTCTGCGGCCTTAAAAAGTGTATCTCCTCCACAGGAAGTGAAAAAAATAAAATTTGGAGGCCTTTATTGTTCAATCAAAAACGCCTGTTTTTAGGTGCCAGAGATAACCACCCCCCCTTACGACATGCTGCAGAAACGAAAAAAATGCTCCATTTTCAAATGTTGCGTCTTTGAACTATAATTCACATTTGTACATGGATAATCCCTTTTAGAGATAAAATTAGATGTTTAAAGTGATTTTCAAGCTTCCAGGGGCCCTAAACACAAGAATTCAGAAATGGGTAAAAGTGAATGAAAATGGCCAATTTACTCACTCTGAGGCCTTAAAAAGTGTTTCTCCTCCACGGGAAGTGAATTAAATAACATTTGGAGGCCTTTATTGTTCAAGCGAAAACGCCTGATTTTTGATGAAAGAGATAACCACCCCCCCTTACGACAAGCTTCTGAAACTAAAAAAAATGGTTCATTTTCAAATGTTGCGTCTTTGAACTACAATTAACATTGTACGTGGATAATCACTTTTAGAGATAAAATGAGATGTTTAAAGTGATTTTCAATCTTCCAGGGGCCCTAAACACAAGATTTGAGGAATGGGTAAACGTGAATGAAAATGGCCAATTTATTCACTCTGTGGCCTTAAAAAGTTTTTCTCCACCCCAGAAAGTAAATTAAATAACATTTGTAGGCCTTTATTATTCAATCAAAATCGCCTGATTTTTGATGAAAGAGATAACCACCCCCCCTTACGACATGCTTCAGAAACGAAAAAAATGGTCCATTTTCAAATGTTGCATCTTTGAACTACAATTCATATTTGTACCTGAAAAATCACTTTTAGAGATAAAATTAGATGTTTAAAGTAATTTTCATGCTTCCAGGGGCCGTAAACACAAGATTTGAGGAATGGGTAAAAGTGAATGAAAATGGCCAAGTTACTCACTCTGAGGCCTTAAAAAGTGTGTCTCCTCCACGGGAAGTGAACTAAATAACATTTGGAGGCCTTTATTGTTCAAGCGAAAGCGCCTGATTTTTGATGAAAGAAATAACCACCCCCCCTTACGACAAGCTTCTGAAACAAAAAAAATGGTCCGTTTTCAAATGTTGCCTCTTTGAACTAAATTCGCATTTGTATGTGGAAAATCACTTTTAAAGATAAAATGAGATGTTTAAAGTGATTTTCATGCTTCTAGGGGCCTTAAACACAAGATTTGAGGAATGGGTAAAAGTGAATGAAAATGGCCAATTTACTCACTCTGAGGCCATAAAAAGTGGTTCTCCTCCATGGGAAGAGAATAAAATACCATTTGGAGGCCTTTATTGTTCAATCAAAAACACCCAATTTTTGAGGAAAGCGATAACCACTCCCCCTTACGACATGCTTCAGAAACGAAAAAAATGGTCCATTTTCAAATGTTGCGTCTTTGAACTACAATTCACATTTGTATGTGGATAATCACTTTTAGAGATAAAATTAGATGTTTAAAGTGATTTTCAATCTTCCAGGGGCCCTAAACACAAGATTTGAGAAATGGGTAAAAGTGAATGAAAATGGCCAATTTACTCACTCTGAGGCCTTAAAAAGTGTTTCTACTCCACGGAAAGTGAATAAAATAACATTTGGAGGCCTTTATTGTTCAATCAAAAACGCCCATTTTTTGGTGAAAGAGATAACCACCCCCCCTTACGACATGCTTCAGAAACGAAAAAAATGGTACATTTTCAAATGTTGCGTCTTTGAACTGCAATTCACATTTGTACGTTGATAATCACTTTTAGAGATAAAATTAGATGTTTAAAGTGATTTTCAATCTTCCAGGGGCCCTAAACACAAGATTTGAGAAATGGGTAAAAGTGAATGAAAATGGCCAATTTACTCACTCTGAAGCCTTAAAATGTTTTTCTCCACCCCAAAAAGTGAATTAAATAACATTTGTAGCCCTGTATTGTTCAATCAAAAACGCCCGATTTTTGATGAAAGAGATAACCACCCCCCCTTACGACATGCTTCAGAAACTAAAAAAATGGTCCATTTTCAAAGTTGCCTCTTTGAACTACAATTCACATTTGTATGTGGAAAATCACTTTTAAGATAAAATGAGATGTTTAAAGTGATTTTCATGCTTCCAGGGGCCTTAAACACAAGATTTGAGGAATGGGTAAAAGTGAATGAAAATGGCCAATTTACTCATTGTGAGGCCTTAAAAAGTGTTTCTCCTCCACGGGAAGTGTCTTAAATAACATTTGGAGGCCTTTATTGTTCAAGCGAAAACGCCAGATTTTTGACGAAAGAGATAACCACCCCCCCCTTATAACATGCTTCAGAAACGAAAAAAATGGTCCATTTTCAAATGTTGCGTCTTTGAACTACAATTCACATTTGTACGTGGATAATCACTTTTAGAGATAAAATTAGATGTTTAAAGTGATTTTCAAGCTTCCAGGGGCCCTAAACACAAGATTTGAGGAATGGGTAAACGTGAATGAAAATGGCCAATTTATTCACTCTGAGGCCTTTAAAAGTTTTTCTCCACCCCAGAAAGTGAATTAAATAACATTTGTAGGCCTTTATTATTCAATCAAAAACGCCCGATTTTTGATGAAAGAGATAACCACCCCCCTTACGACATGCTTCAGAAACGAAAAAAATGGTCCATTTTCAAATGTTGCATCTTTGAACTACAATCCATATTTGTACCTGAAAAATCACTTTTAGAGATAAACTGAGATGTTTAAAGTCATTTTCATGCTTCCAGGGGCCGTAAACACAAGATTTGAGGAATGGGTAAAAGTGAATGAAAATGGCCAAGTTCCTCACTCTGAGGCCTTAAAAAGTGTGTCTCCTCCACGGGAAGTGAACTAAATAACATTTGGAGGCCTTTATTGTTCAAGCGAAAGCGCCTGATTTTTGATGAAAGAGATAACCACCCCCCCTTACGACAAGCTTCTGAAATTAAAAAAATGGTCCGTTTTCAAATGTTGCCTCTTTGAACTACAATTCGCATTTGTATGTGGAAAATCACTTTTAAAGATAAAATGAGATGTTTAAAGTGATTTTCCTGCTTCTCGGGGCCTTAAACACAAGTTTTGAGGAATGGGTAAAAGTGAATGAAAATGGCCAATTTACTCACTCTGAGGCCATAAAAACTGTTTCTCCTCCACGGGAAGAGAATAAAATACCATTTGGAGGCCTTTATTGTTCAATCAAAAACACCCAATTATTCATGAAAGAGATAACCACCCCCCCTTGCGACATGCTTCTGAAACTAAAAAAATGGTTCATTTTCAAATATTGCGTCTTTGAACTACAATCAACATTGTATGTGGATAATCACTTTTAGAGATAAAATTAGATGTTTAAAGTAATTTTCAAGATTCCAGGGGCCCTAAACACAAGATTTGAGGAAAGGTAAAAGTGAATGAAAGTGGCCAATTTACTGACTCCGAGGCCTTAAAAAGTGTTTCAACTCCACGGAAAGTGAATAAAATACCATTTGGAGGCCTTTACTGTTCAATCAAAAACGCCCGTTTTTTGGTGAAAGAGATAACCACCCCCCCTTACGACATGCTTCAGAAACGAAAAAAATGGTCCATTTTCAAATGTTGCGTCTTTGAACTGCAATTCACATTTGTACGTTGATAATCACTTTTAGAGATAAAATTAGATGTTTAAAGTGATTTTCAATCTTCCAGGGGCCCTAAACACAAGATTTGAGAAATGGGTAAAAGTGAATGAAAATGGCCAATTTACACACTCTGAGGCCTTAAAAAGTGTTTCTCCTCCACGGGAAGTGAATTAAATAACATTTGGAGGCCTTTATTGTTCAAGCAAAAAACGCCTGAGTTTTCAATGAAAGAGATAACCACCCCTCCTTACGACAAGCTTCTGAAACTAAAAAAATGGACCGTTTTCAAATGTTGCCTCTTTGAACTACAATTCACATTTGTACGTGGAAAATCACTTTTAAAGAAAAAACTGAGATGTTTAAAGTGATTTTCATGCTTCCAGGGGCCTTAAACACGAGATTTGAGCACTGGGTAAAAGTGAATGAAAATGGCCAATTTACTCACTCTACGGCCTTAAAAAGATTTTCTCCTCCATGGGAAGTGAATAAAATAACATTTGGAGTCCTTTATTGTTCAATCAAAAACGCCCGTTTTTTGGTGAAAGTGATAACCACCCACCCTTACGACATGCTTCAGAAACAAAAAAAATGGTCAATTTTCAAATGTTGCGTCTTTGAACTACAATTCGCATTTGTACGTGGATAATCACTTTTAGAGATAAAATGAGATATTTAAAGTGATTTTCAAGCTTCCAGCGGCCCTAAACACCAGATTTGAGAAATGGGTAAAAGTGAATGAAAATGGCCAATTTACTCACTCTGAAGCCTTAAAAAGTTTTTCTCCACCCCAGAAAGTGAATTAAATAACATTTGTAGGCCTTTATTGTTCAATCAAAAACGCCCGATCTTTGATGAAAGAGATAACCTCCCCCCCTTACGACATGCTTCAGAAACTAAAAAAATGGTCCATTTTCAAAGTTGCCTCTTTGAACTACAATTCACATTTGTATGTGGAAAATCACTTTTAAGATAAAATGAGATGTTTAAAGTGATTTTCATGCTTCCAGGGGCCTTAAACACAAGATTTGAGGAATGGGTAAAAGTGAATGAAAATGGCCAATTTACTCATTGTGAGGCCTTAAAAAGTGTTTCTCCTCCACGGGAAGTGTATTAAATAACATTTGTAGGCCTTTATTGTTCAATCAAAAATGCTTGTTTTTTGGTGCAAGAGATAACCACCCACCCTTACGACATGCTTCTGAAACTAAAAAAATGGTTCATTTTCAAATGTTGCGTCTTTGAACTACAATTAACATTGTACGTGGATAATCAATTTTAGAGATAAAATTAGATGTTTAAAGTAATTTTCAAGCATCCAGGGGCCCTAAACACAAGATTTGAGGAATGGGTAAAAGTGAATGAAAATGGCCAATTTACTGACTCTGCGGCCTTAAAAAGTGTTTCTACTCCACGGGAAGTGAATAAAATAACATTTGGAGGCCTTTATTGTTCAATCAAAAACGCCCGTTTTTTGGTGAAAGAGATAACCACCCACCCTTACGACATGCTTCTGAAACTAAAAATGGTCCGTTTTCAAATGTTGCGTCTTTGAACTACAATTAACATTGTACGTTGATAATCACTTTTAGAGATACAATGAGATGTTTAAAGTGATTTTCATGCATCCAGGGGTCTTAAAACAAGATTTTTGGAATGGGTAAAAGTGAATGAAATTGGCCAATTTACTCACTCTGCGGCCTTAAAAAGTGTTTCTTCTCCACGGGAAGTGAATAAAATAACATTTGGAGGCCTTTATTGTTCAAGCGAAAGCGCCTGATTTTTGATGAAAGAGATAACCACCCCCCCTTACGACAAGCTTCTGAAACAAAAAAAATGGTCCGTTTTCAAATGTTGCCTCTTTGAACTAAATTCGCATTTGTATGTGGAAAATCACTTTTAAAGATAAAATGAGATGTTTAAAGTGATTTTCATGCTTCTAAGGGCCTTAAACACAAGATTTGAGGAATCGGTAAAAGGGAATGAAAATGACCAATTTACTCACTCTGAGGCCATAAAAAGTGTTTCTCCTCCACGGGAAGAGAATAAAATACCATTTGGAGGCCTTTATTGTTCAATCAAAAACACCCATTTTTTGGTGAAAGAGATAACCACCCCCCCTTACGACATGCTTCAGAAACGAAAAAAATGGTCCATTTTTAAATGTTGCGTCTTTGAACTACAATTCACTTTTGTACGTGGATAATCACTTTTAGAGATAAAATTAGATGTTTAATGAGATTTTCAAGCTTCCAGGGGCCCTAAACACAAGATTTGAGTTATGGGTAAACGTGAATGAAAATGGCCAATTTATTCACTCTGAGTCCTTAAAAAGTTTTTCTCCACCCCAGTAAGTGAATTAAATAACATTTGTAGGCCTTTATTGTTCAATCAAAAACGCCCAATTTTTCATGAAAGAGATAACCACCCCCCTTACGACATGCTTCAGAAACTAAAAAAAGTGATCAATTTTCAAATGTCGCGTCTTTGAACTACAATTCACATTTGTACTCGGAAAATCACTTTTAAAGATCAAATGAGATGTTTAAAGTGATTTTCATGCGTCCAGCGGTCTTAAACACAAGATTTTTGGAATTGGTAAAAGTGAATGGAAATGGCCAATTTACTCACTCTGCGGCCTTAAAAAGTGTTTCTCCTCCACGGGAAGTGAATAAAATAAAATTTGGAGGCCTTTATTGTTCAATCAAAAACGCCTGTTTTTTGGTGCCAGAGATTACCACCCCCCCCCTTACGACATGCTTCAGAAACGAAAAAAATGCTCCATTTTCAAATGTTGCGTCTTTGAACTACAATTCACATTTGTACATGGATAATCACTTTTAGAGATAAAATAAGATGTTTAAAGTGATTTTCAAGCTTCTAGGGGCCCTAAACACAAGAATTCAGAAATGGGTAAAAGTGAATGAAAATGGCCAATTTACTCACTCTGAGGCCTTAAAAAGTGTTTCTCCTCCACGGGAAGTGAATTAAATAACATTTGGAGGCCTTTATTGTTCAAGCGAAAACGCCTGATTTTTGATGAAAGAGATAACCTTACGACAAGATTCTGAAACTAAAAAAATGGTTCATTTTCAAATGTTGCGTCTTTGAACTACAATTAACATTGTACGTGGATAATCACTTTTAGAGATAAAATGAGATGTTTAAAGTGATTTTCAATCTTCCAGGGGCCCTAAACACAAGATTTGAGGAATGGGTAAACGTGAATGAAAATGGCCAATTTATTCACTCTGAGGCCTAAAAAAGTTTTTCTCCACCCCAGAAAGTGATTTAAATAAAATTTGTAGGCCTTTATTGTTCAATCAAAAACGCCCGATTTTTGATGAAAGAGATAACCACTTCCCATTGCGACATGCTTCTGAAACTAAAAAAATGGTTCATTTTCAAATATTGCATCTTTGAACTACAATTAAGATTGTATGTGGATAATCACTTTTAGAGATAAAATTAGATGTTTAAAGTAATTTTCAAGATTCCAGGGGCCCTAAACACAAGATTTGGGGAATGGGTAAAAGTGAATGAAAATGGCCAAGTTACTCACTCTGAGGCCTTAAAAAGTGTGTCTCCTCCATGGGAAGTGAACTAAATAACATTTGGAGGCCTTTATTGTTCAAGCGAAAGCGCCTGATTTTTGATGAAAGAGATAACCACCCCCCCCTTACGACATGCTTCAGAGACTAAAAAAATGGTCCGTTTTCAAATGTTGCCTCTTTGAACTACAATTCGCATTTGTACGTGGAAAATCACTTTTAAAGATAAACTGAGATGTTTAAAGCGATTTTCAAGCTTCCAGGGGCCCTAAACACAAGATTTGAGGAATGGGTAAAAGTGAATGAAAATGGCCAATTTACTCACTCTGAGGCCATAAAAAGTGTTTCTCCTCCACGGGAAGTGAATAAAATAACATTTGGAGGCCTTTATTGTTCAAGCGAAAATGCCCGATTTTTTACGAAATAGATAACCACCCCCCATTATGACATGCTTCAGAAACGAAAAAAATGGTCCATTTTCAAATGCTGCATCATTGAACTACAATTCACATTTGTATGTGGATAATCACTTTTAGAGATAAAATTAGAGGTTTAAAGTAATTTTCAAGCTTCCAGGGGCCCTAAACACAAGATTTGAGGAATGGGTAAAAGTGAATGAAAATGGCCAATTTACTCACTCTGCGGCCTTAAAAAGTGTTTCTCCTCCATGGGAAGTGAATAAAATAACATTTGGAGGCCTTTATTGTTCAATCAAAAACGCCCGTTTTTTGGTGAAAGAGATAACCACCCACCCTTACGACATGCTTCTGAAACTAAAAAAAAAGTCCGTTTTCAAATGTTGCGTCTTTGAACTACAATTAACATTGTACATGGATAATCACTTTTAGAGATAAAATGAGATGTTTAAAGTGATTTTCATGCGTCCAGGGGTCTTAAAAACAAGATTTTTGGAATGGGTAAAAGTGAATGAAAATGGCCAATTTACTCACTCTGCGGCCTTAAAAAGTGTTTCTTCTCCACGGGAAGTGAATAAAATTACATTTGGAGGCCTTTATTGTTCAAGCGAAAATGCCCGATTTTTGACGAAATAGATAACCACCCCCCATTACGACATGCTTCAGAAACGAAAAAAATGGTCCATTTTCAAATGTTGCATCATTGAACTACAATTCACATTTGTATGTGGATAATCACTTTTAGAGATAAAATGAGATGTTTAAAGTGATTTTCAAGCTTCCATGGGCCCTAAACTCAAGATTTGAGAACTGGGTAAACGTGAATGAAAATGGCCAATTTATTCACTCTGAGTCCTTAAAAAGTTTTTCTCCACCCCAGAAAGTGAATTAAATAACATTTGTAGGCCTTTATTGTTCAATCAAAAACGCCTGTTTTTTGGTGCCAGAGATAACCACTCCCCCTTACGACATGCTTCAGAAATTCAAAAAATTCTCCATTTTCAAATGTTGCGTCTTTGAACTACAATTCACATTTGTACGTGGATAATCACTTTTAGAGATAAAATTAGATGTTTAAAGTGATTTTCAAGCTTCCAGCGGCCCTAAACACAAGATTTGAGGAATGGGTAAACGTGAATGAAAATGGCCAATTTATTCACTCTGAGGCCTTAAAAAGTTTTCTCCACCCCAGAAAGTGAATTAAATAACATTTGTAGGCCTTTATTATTCAATCAAAAATGCCTGATTTTTGATGAAAGAGATAACCACCCCCCCTTACGACATGCTTCAGAAACGAAAAAAATGGTCCATTGTCAAATGTTGCATCTTTGAACTACAATTCATATTTGTACCTGAAAAATCACTTTTAGAGATAAAATTAGATGTTTAAAGTGATTTTCATGCTTCCAGGGGCCGTAAACACAAGATTTGAGGAATGGGTAAAAGTGAATGAAAATGGACAAGTTGCTCACTGTGAGGCCTTAAAAAGTGTGTCTCCTCCACGGGAAGTTAACTAAATAACATTTGGAGGCCTTTATTGTTCAAGCGCAAGCGCCTGATTTTTGATGAAAGCGATAACCACCCCCCCTTACGACAAGCTTCTGAAACTAAAAAAATGGTCCGTTTTCAAATGTTGCCTCTTTGAACTACAATTCACATTTGTACGTGGAAAATCACTTTTAAAGAAAAAATGAGATGTTTAAAGTGATTTTCCTGCTTCTAGGGGCCTTAAACACAAGATTTGAGGAATGGGTAAAAGTGAATGAAAATGGCCAATTTATTCACTCTGAGTCCTTAAAAAGTTTTTCTCCACCCCAGAAAGTGAATTAAATAACATTTGTAGGCCTTTATTGTTCAATCAAAAATGCCCGATTTTTGATGAAAGAGATAACCAACCCCCCTTACGACATGCTTCAGAAACTAAAAAAAGATGTCCATTTTCAAATGTTGCCTCTTTGAACTACAATTCACATTTGTATGTGGAAAATCACTTTTAAAGATAAAATGATATGTTTAAAGTGATTTTCATGCTTCCAGGGGACTTAAACACAAGATTTGAGGAATGGGTAAAAGTGAATGGAAATGGCCAATTTACTCACTCTGCGGCCTTAAAAAGTGTTTCTTCTCCACGGGAAGTGAATAAAATAACATTTGGAGGCCTTTATTGTTCAAGCGAAATGCCCGATTTTTGACGAAATAGATAACCCCCCCCCCCATTACGACATGCTTCAGAAACGAAAAAAATGGTCCATTTTCAAATGTTGCATCATTGAACTACAATTCACATTTGTATGTGGATAATCACTTTTAGAGATAAAATGAGATGTTTAAAGTGATTTTCATGCTTCCAGGGGACTTAAACACAAGATTTGAGGAATGGGTAAAAGTGAATGGAAATGGCCAATTTACTCATTCTGAGGCCTTAAAAAGTGTTTCTCCTCCACGGGAAGTGAATTAAATAACATTTGGAGGCCTTTATTGTTCAATCAAAAACGCCCGATTTTTGATGAAAGAGATAACCACCCCCCCTTACAACATGCTTCAGAAACTAAAAAAAAATGGTCCATTTTCAAATGTTGTGTCTTTGAACTACAATTCACATTTGTACGTGGATAATCACTTTTAGAGATAAAATTAGATGTTTAAAGTGATTTTCAAGCATCCAGGGGCCCTAAACACAAGATTTGAGGAATGGGTAAACGTGAATGAAAATGGCCAATTTATTCACTCTGAGGCCTTAAAAAGTTTTTCTCCACCCCAGAAAGTGAATTAAATAACATTTGTAGGCCTTTATTATTCAATCAAAAATGCCTGATTTTTGATGAAAGAGATAACCACCCCCCCTTACGACATGCTTCAGAAACGAAAAAAATGGTCCATTGTCAAATGTTGCATCTTTGAACTACAATTCATATTTGTACCTGAAAAATCACTTTTAGAGATAATATCAGATGTTTAAAGTGATTTTCATGCTTCCAGGGGCCGTAAACACAAGATTTGAGGAATGGGTAAAAGTGAATGAAAATGGCCAAGTTACTCACTCTGAGGCCTTAAAAAGTGTGTCTCCTCTACGGGAAGTGAACTAAATAACATTTGGAGGCCTTTATTGTTCAAGCGAAAGCGCCTGATTTTTGATGAAAAAGATAACCACCCCCCCTTACGACAAGCTTCTGAAACTAAAAAAATGGTCCATTTTCAAATGTTGCGTCTTTGAACTACAATTAACATTGTACGTGGATAATCACTTTTAGAGATAAAATGAGATGTTTAAAGTGATTTTCATGCGTCCAGGAGTTTTAAAAACAAGATTTTTGGAATGGGTAAAAGTGAATGAAAATGGCCAATTTACTCACTCTGCGGCCTTAAAAAGTGTTTCTTCTCCACGGGAAGTGAATAAAATAACATTTGGAGGCCTTTATTGTTCAAGCGAAAACGCCCGATTTTTGACGAACTAGATAACCACCCCCCATTACGACATGCTTCAGAAACGAAAAAAATGGTCCATTTTCAAATGTTGCATCATTGAACTACAATTCACATTTGTATGTGGATAATCACTTTTAGAGATCAAATGAGATGTTTAAAGTGATTTTCAAGCTTCCAGGGGCCCTAAACTCAAGATTTGAGAACTGGGTAAACGTGAATGAAAATGGCCAATTTATTCACTCTGAGTCCTTAAAAAGTTTTTCTCCACCCCAGAAAGTGAATTAAATAACATTTGTAGGCCTTTATTGTTCAATCAAAAATGCCCGATTTTTGATGAAAGAGATAACCACCCCCCCTTACGACATGCTTCAGAAACTAAAAAAAGTGGTCCATTTTCAAATGTTGCCTCTTTGAACTACAATTCACATTTGTATGTGGAAAATCACTTTTAAAGAAAAAATGATATGTTTAAAGTGATTTTCATGCTTCCAGGGGACTTAAACACAAGATTTGAGGAATGGGTAAAAGTGAATGGAAATGGCCAATTTACTCATTCTGAGGCCTTAAAAAGTGTTTCTCCTCCACGGGAAGTGAATTAAATAACATTTGGAGGCCTTTATTGTTCAATCAAAAACGCCCGATTTTTGATGAAAGAGATAACCTTACAACATGCTTCAGAAACTAAAAAAAATGGTCCATTTTCAAATGTTGCGTCTTTGAACTACAATTCACATTCGTACGTGGAAAATCACTTTTAAAGATCAAATGAAATGTTTAAAGTGATTTTCATGCGTCCAGCGGTCTTAAACACAAGATTTTTGGAATGGGTAAAAGTGAATGGAAATGGCCAATTCACTCACTCTGAGGCCTAAAAAAGTATTTTGCCACCCCGGTAAGAGAATAAAATAACATTTGGAGGCCTTTACTGTTCAATCAAAAACGCCCGATTTTTGATGACAGAGATAACCACCCCCCTTACAACATGCTTCAGAAACTAAAAAAATGGTCCATTTTCAAATGTTGTGTCTTTGAACTACAATTCACGTTTGTACGTGGATAATCACTTTTAGAGATAAAATGAGATGTTTAAAGTTATTTTCAAGCTTCCAGGGGCCTTAAATACAAGATTTGAGGAATGGGTAAAAGTGAATGAAAATGGACAATTTACTCACTCTGCGGCCTTAAAAAGTGTATCTCCTCCACGGGAAGTGAAAAAAATAAAATTTGGAGGCCTTTAATGTTCAATCAAAAACGCCTGTTTTTAGGTGCCAGAGATAACCACCCCCCCTTACGACATGCTGCAGAAACGAAAAAAATGCTCCATTTTCAAATGTTGCGTCTTTGAACTATAATTCACATTTGTACATGGATAATCCCTTTTAGAGATAAAATTAGATGTTTAAAGTGATTTTCAAGCTTCCAGGGGCCCTAAACACAAGAATTCAGAAATGGGTAAAAGTGAATGAAAATGGCCAATTTACTCACTCTGAGGCCTTAAAAAGTGTTTCTCCTCCACGGGAAGTGAATTAAATAACATTTGGAGGCCTTTATTGTTCAAGCGAAAACGCCTGATTTTTGATGAAAGAGATAACCACCCCCCCTTACGACAAGCTTCTGAAACTAAAAAAAATGGTTCATTTTCAAATGTTGCGTCTTTGAACTACAATTAACATTGTACGTGGATAATCACTTTTAGAGATAAAATGAGATGTTTAAAGTGATTTTCAATCTTCCAGGGGCCCTAAACACAAGATTTGAGGAATGGGTAAACGTGAATGAAAATGGCCAATTTATTCACTCTGAGGCCTTAAAAAGTTTTTCTCCACCCCAGAAAGTAAATTAAATAACATTTGTAGGCCTTTATTATTCAATCAAAATCGCCTGATTTTTGATGAAAGAGATAACCACCCCCCCTTACGACATGCTTCAGAAACGAAAAAAATGGTCCATTTTCAAATGTTGCATCTTTGAACTACAATTCATATTTGTACCTGAAAAATCACTTTTAGAGATAAAATTAGATGTTTAAAGTAATTTTCATGCTTCCAGGGGCCGTAAACACAAGATTTGAGGAATGGGTAAAAGTGAATGAAAATGGCCAAGTTACTCACTCTGAGGCCTTAAAAAGTGTGTCTCCTCCACGGGAAGTGAACTAAATAACATTTGGAGGCCTTTATTGTTCAAGCGAAAGCGCCTGATTTTTGATGAAAGAAATAACCACCCCCCCTTACGACAAGCTTCTGAAACAAAAAAAATGGTCCGTTTTCAAATGTTGCCTCTTTGAACTAAATTCGCATTTGTATGTGGAAAATCACTTTTAAAGATAAAATGAGATGTTTAAAGTGATTTTCATGCTTCTAGGGGCCTTAAACACAAGATTTGAGGAATGGGTAAAAGTGAATGAAAATGGCCAATTTACTCACTCTGAGGCCATAAAAAGTGGTTCTCCTCCATGGGAAGAGAATAAAATACCATTTGGAGGCCTTTATTGTTCAATCAAAAACACCCAATTTTTGAGGAAAGCGATAACCACTCCCCCTTACGACATGCTTCAGAAACGAAAAAAATGGTCCATTTTCAAATGTTGCGTCTTTGAACTACAATTCACATTTGTATGTGGATAATCACTTTTAGAGATAAAATTAGATGTTTAAAGTGATTTTCAATCTTCCAGGGGCCCTAAACACAAGATTTGAGAAATGGGTAAAAGTGAATGAAAATGGCCAATTTACTCACTCTGAGGCCTTAAAAAGTGTTTCTACTCCACGGAAAGTGAATAAAATAACATTTGGAGGCCTTTATTGTTCAATCAAAAACGCCCATTTTTTGGTGAAAGAGATAACCACCCCCCCTTACGACATGCTTCAGAAACGAAAAAAATGGTACATTTTCAAATGTTGCGTCTTTGAACTGCAATTCACATTTGTACGTTGATAATCACTTTTAGAGATAAAATTAGATGTTTAAAGTGATTTTCAATCTTCCAGGGGCCCTAAACACAAGATTTGAGAAATGGGTAAAAGTGAATGAAAATGGCCAATTTACTCACTCTGAAGCCTTAAAATGTTTTTCTCCACCCCAAAAAGTGAATTAAATAACATTTGTAGCCCTGTATTGTTCAATCAAAAACGCCCGATTTTTGATGAAAGAGATAACCACCCCCCCTTACGACATGCTTCAGAAACTAAAAAAATGGTCCATTTTCAAAGTTGCCTCTTTGAACTACAATTCACATTTGTATGTGGAAAATCACTTTTAAGATAAAATGAGATGTTTAAAGTGATTTTCATGCTTCCAGGGGCCTTAAACACAAGATTTGAGGAATGGGTAAAAGTGAATGAAAATGGCCAATTTACTCATTGTGAGGCCTTAAAAAGTGTTTCTCCTCCACGGGAAGTGTCTTAAATAACATTTGGAGGCCTTTATTGTTCAAGCGAAAACGCCAGATTTTTGACGAAAGAGATAACCACCCCCCCTTATAACATGCTTCAGAAATGAAAAAAATGGTCCATTTTCAAATGTTGCGTCTTTGAACTACAATTCACATTTGTACGTGGATAATCACTTTTAGAGATAAAATTAGATGTTTAAAGTGATTTTCAAGCTTCCAGGGGCCCTAAACACAAGATTTGAGGAATGGGTAAACGTGAATGAAAATGGCCAATTTATTCACTCTGAGGCCTTTAAAAGTTTTTCTCCACCCCAGAAAGTGAATTAAATAACATTTGTAGGCCTTTATTATTCAATCAAAAACGCCCGATTTTTGATGAAAGAGATAACCACCCCCCTTACGACATGCTTCAGAAACGAAAAAAATGGTCCATTTTCAAATGTTGCATCTTTGAACTACAATTCATATTTGTACCTGAAAAATCACTTTTAGAGATAAAATTAGATGTTTAAAGTGATTTTCATGCTTCCAGGGGCCGTAAACACAAGATTTGAGGAATGGGTAAAAGTGAATGAAAATGGACAAGTTGCTCACTCTGAGGCCTTAAAAAGTGTGTCTCCTCCACGGGAAGTTAACTAAATAACATTTGGAGGCCTTTATTGTTCAAGCGCAAGCGCCTGATTTTTGATGAAAGCGATAACCACCCCCCCTTACGACAAGCTTCTGAAACTAAAAAAATGGTCCGTTTTCAAATGTTGCCTCTTTGAACTACAATTCGTATTTGTATGTGGAAAATCACTTTTAAAGATAAAATGAGATGTTTAAAGTGATTTTCCTGCTTCTAGGGGCCTTAAACACAAGATTTGAGGAATGGGTAAAAGTGAATGAAAATGGCCAATTTATTCACTCTGAGTCCTTAAAAAGTTTTTCTCCACCCCAGAAAGTGAATTAAATAACATTTGTAGGCCTTTATTGTTCAATCAAAAATGCCCGATTTTTGATGAAAGAGATAACAAACCCCCCTTACGACATGCTTCAGAAACTAAAAAAAGATGTCCATTTTCAAATGTTGCCTCTTTGAACTACAATTCACATTTGTATGTGGAAAATCACTTTTAAAGATAAAATGATATGTTTAAAGTGATTTTCATGCTTCCAGGGGACTTAAACACAAGATTTGAGGAATGGGTAAAAGTGAATGGAAATGGCCAATTTACTCACTCTGCGGCCTTAAAAAGTGTTTCTTCTCCACGGGAAGTGAATAAAATAACATTTGGAGGCCTTTATTGTTCAAGCGAAATGCCCGATTTTTGACGAAATAGATAACCCCCCCCCATTACGACATGCTTCAGAAACGAAAAAAATGGTCCATTTTCAAATGTTGCATCATTGAACTACAATTCACATTTGTATGTGGATAATCACTTTTAGAGATAAAATGAGATGTTTAAAGTGATTTTCATGCTTCCAGGGGACTTAAACACAAGATTTGAGGAATGGGTAAAAGTGAATGGAAATGGCCAATTTACTCATTCTGAGGCCTTAAAAAGTGTTTCTCCTCCACGGGAAGTGAATTAAATAACATTTGGAGGCCTTTATTGTTCAATCAAAAACGCCCGATTTTTGATGAAAGAGATAAACACCCCCCCTTTCAACATGCTTCAGAAACTAAAAAAAAATGGTCCATTTTCAAATGTTGTGTCTTTGAACTACAATTCACATTTGTACGTGGATAATCACTTTTAGAGATAAAATTAGATGTTTAAAGTGATTTTCAAGCATCCAGGGGCCCTAAACACAAGATTTGAGGAATGGGTAAACGTGAATGAAAATGGCCAATTTATTCACTCTGAGGCCTTAAAAAGTTTTTCTCCACCCCAGAAAGTGAATTAAATAACATTTGTAGGCCTTTATTATTCAATCAAAAATGCCTGATTTTTGATGAAAGAGATAACCACCCCCCCTTACGACATGCTTCAGAAACGAAAAAAATGGTCCATTGTTAAATGTTGCATCTTTGAACTACAATTCATATTTGTACCTGAAAAATCACTTTTAGAGATAATATCAGATGTTTAAAGTGATTTTCATGCTTCCAGGGGCCGTAAACACAAGATTTGAGGAATGGGTAAAAGTGAATGAAAATGGCCAAGTTACTCACTCTGAGGCCTTAAAAAGTGTGTCTCCTCTACGGGAAGTGAACTAAATAACATTTGGAGGCCTTTATTGTTCAAGCGAAAGCGCCTGATTTTTGATGAAAGAGATAACCACCCCCCCTTACGACAAGCTTCTGAAACTAAAAAAATGGTCCATTTTCAAATGTTGCCTCTTTGAACTAAATTCGTATTTGTATGTGGAAAATCACTTTTAAAGATAAAATGAGATGTTTAAAGTGATTTTCAAGCTTCCAGGGGCCGTAAACACAAGATTTGAGGAATGCGTAAAAGTGAATGAAAATGGCCAATTTACTCACTCTGCGTCCTTAAAAAGTGTTTCTCCTCCATGGGAAGTGAATAAAATAACATTTGGAGGCCTTTATTGTTCAATCAAAAACGCCAGTTTTTTGGTGAAAGAGATAACCACCCACCCTTACGACATGCTTCTGAAACTAAAAAAATTGTCCGTTTTCAAATGTTGCGTCTTTGAACTACAATTAACATTGTACGTGGATAATCACTTTTAGAGATAAAATGAGATGTTTAAAGTGATTTTCATGCGTCCAGGAGTCTTAAAAACAAGATTTTTGGAATGGTTAAAAGTGAATGAAAATGGCCAATTTACTCACTCTGCGGCCTTAAAAAGTGTTTCTTCTCCACGGGAAGTGAATAAAATAACATTTGGAGGCCTTTATTGTTCAAGCGAAAACGCCCGATTTTTGACGAAATAGATAACCACCCCCCATTACGACATGCTTCAGAAACGAAAAAAATGGTCCATTTTCAAATGTTGCATCATTGAACTACAATTCACATTTGTATGTGGATAATCACTTTTAGAGATAAAATGAGATGTTTAAAGTGATTTTCAAGCTTCCAGGGGCCCTAAACTCAAGATTTGAGAACTGGGTAAACGTGAATGAAAATGGCCAATTTATTCACTCTGAGTCCTTAAAAAGTTTTTCTCCACCCCAGAAAGTGAATTAAATAACATTTGTAGGCCTTTATTGTTCAATCGAAAATGCCCGATTTTTGATGAAAGAGATAACCACCCCCCCTTACGACAAGCTTCTGAAACTAAAAAAATGGTCCATTTTCAAATGTTGCCTCTTTGAACTAAATTCGTATTTGTATGTGGAAAATCACTTTTAAAGATAAAATGAGATGTTTAAAGTGATTTTCATGCTTCTAGGGGCCTTAAACACAAGATTTGAGGAATGGGTAAAAGTGAATGAAAATGGCAAATTTACTCAATCTGAGGCCATAAAAAGTGTTTCTCCTCCACGGGAAGAGAATAAAATACCATTTGGAGGCCTTTATTGTTCAATCAAAAACACCCAATTTTTGAGGAAAGCGATAACCACCCCCCCTTCCGACATGCTTCAGAAACGAAAAAAATGGTCCATTTTCAAATGTTGCATCTTTGAAGAACAATTCACATTTGTATGTGGATAATCACTTTTAGAGATAAAATTAGATGTTTAAAGTAATTTTCAAGCTTCCAGGGGCCCTAAACACAAGATTTGAGGAATGCGTAAAAGTGAATGAAAATGGCCAATTTACTCACTCTGCGTCCTTAAAAAGTGTTTCTCCTCCATGGGAAGTGAATAAAATAACATTTGGAGGCCTTTATTGTTCAATCAAAAACGCCAGTTTTTTGGTGAAAGAGATAACCACCCACCCTTACGACATGCTTCTGAAACTAAAAAAATGGTCCGTTTTCAAATGTTGCGTCTTTGAACTACAATTAACATTGTACGTGGATAATCACTTTTAGAGATAAAATGAGATGTTTAAAGTGATTTTCATGCGTCCAGGAGTCTTAAAAACAAGATTTTTGGAATGGTTAAAAGTGAATGAAAATGGCCAATTTACTCACTCTGCGGCCTTAAAAAGTGTTTCTTCTCCACGGGAAGTGAATAAAATAACATTTGGAGGCCTTTATTGTTCAAGCGAAAACGCCCGATTTTTGACGAAATAGATAACCACCCCCCATTACGACATGCTTCAGAAACGAAAAAAATGGTCCATTTTCAAATGTTGCATCATTGAACTACAATTCACATTTGTATGTGGATAATCACTTTTAGAGATAAAATGAGATGTTTAAAGTGATTTTCAAGCTTCCAGGGGCCCTAAACTCAAGATTTGAGAACTGGGTAAACGTGAATGAAAATGGCCAATTTATTCACTCTGAGTCCTTAAAAAGTTTTTCTCCACCCCAGAAAGTGAATTAAATAACATTTGTAGGCCTTTATTGTTCAATCGAAAATGCCCGATTTTTGATGAAAGAGATAACCACCCCCCCTTACGACATGCTTCAGAAACTAAAAAAAGTGGTCCATTTTCAAATGTTGCCTCTTTGAACTACAATTCACATTTGTATGTGGAAAATCACTTTTAAAGATAAAATGATATGTTTAAAGTGATTTTCATGCTTCCAGGGGACTTAAACACAAGATTTGAGGAGTGGGTAAAAGTGAATGGAAATGGCCAATTTACTCATTCTGAGGCCTTAAAAAGTGTTTCTCCTCCACGGGAAGTGAATTAAATAACATTTGGAGGCCTTTATTGTTCAATCAAAAACGCCCGATTTTTGATGAAAGAGATAACCACCCCCCCTTACAACATGCTTCAGAAACTAAAAAAAATGGTCCATTTTCAAATGTTGCGTCTTTGAACTACAATTCACATTTGTACGTGGAAAATCACTTTTAAAGATCAAATGAAATGTTTAAAGTGATTTTCATGCGTCCAGCGGTCTTAAACACATGATTTTTGGAATGGGTAAAAGTGAATGGAAATGGCCAATTCACTCACTCTGAGGCCTAAAAAAGTATTTCGCCACCCCGGTAAGAGAATAAAATAACATTTGGAGGCCTTTACTGTTCAATCAAAAACGCCCGATTTTTGATGACAGAGATAACCACCCCCCTTACAACATGCTTCAGAAACTAAAAAAATGGTCCATTTTCAAATGTTGTGTCTTTGAACTACAATTCACGTTTGTACGTGGATAATCACTTTTAGAGATAAAATGAGATCTTTAAAGTTGTTTTCAAGCTCCAGGGGCCTTAAATACAAGATTTGAGGAATGGGTAAAATTGAATGAAAATGGACAATTTACTCACTCTGCGGCCTTAAAAAGTGTTTCTCCTCCACGGGAAGTGAAAAAAATAAAATTTGGAGGCCTTTATTGTTCAATCAAAAACGCCTGTTTTTCGGTGCCAGAGATAACCCCCCCCCTTACGACATGCTTCAGAAACAAAAAAAATGTTCCATTTTCAAATGTTGCGTCTTTGAACTACAATTCACATTTGTACATGGATAATCCCTTTTAGAGATAAAATTAGATGTTTAAAGTGATTTTCAAGCTTCCAGGGGCCCTAAACACAAGATTTGAGAAATGGGTAAAAGTGAATGAAAATGGCCAATTTACTCACTCTGAAGCCTTAAAAAGTTTTTCTCCACACCAGAAAGTGAATTAAATACCATTTGTAGGCCTTTATTGTTCAATCAAAAACGCCCGATTTTTGATGAAAGAGATAACCACCCCCCCTTACGACATGCTTCAGAAACTAAAAAAATGGTCCATTTTCAAAGTTGCCTCTTTGAACTACAATTCACATTTGTATGTGGAAAATCACTTTTAAGATGAAATGAGATGTTTAAAGTGATTTTCATGCTTCCAGGGGCCTTAAACACAAGATTTGAGGAATGGGTAAAAGTGAATGAAAATGGCCAATTTACTCATTGTGAGGCCTTAAAAAGTGTTTCTCCTCCACGGGAAGTGTATTAAATAACATTTGTAGGCCTTTATTGTTCAATCAAAAACGCCTGTTTTTTGGTGCAAGAGATAACCACCCACCCTTACGACATGCTTCTGAAACTAAAAAAATGGTTCATTTTCAAATGTTGCGTCTTTGAACTACAATTAACATTGTACGTGGATAATCAATTTTAGTGATAAAATTAGATGTTTAAAGTAATTTTCAAGCTTCCAGGGGCCCTAAACACAAGATTTGAGGAATGGGTAAAAGTGAATGGAAATGGCCAATTTACTCACTCTGAGGCCTTAAAAAGTGTTTCTCCTCCACGGGAAGTGAATTAAATAACATTTGGAGGCCTTTATTGTTCAAGCGAAAACGCCTGATTTTTGATGAAAGAGATAACCTTACGACAAGATTCTGAAACTAAAAAAATGGTTCATTTTCAAATGTTGCGTCTTTGAACTACAATTAACATTGTACGTGGATAATCACTTTTAGAGATAAAATGAGATGTTTAAAGTGATTTTCATGCTTCTAAGGGCCTTAAACACAAGATTTGAGGAATCGGTAAAAGTGAATGAAAATGACCAATTTACTCACTCTGAGGCCATAAAAAGTTTTTCTCCACCCCAGAAAGTGATTTAAATAAAAAATTTGTAGGCCTTTATTGTTCAATCAAAAACGCCCGATTTTTGATGAAAGAGATAACCACTTCCCCTTGCGACATGCTTCTGAAAATAAAAAAATGGTTCATTTTCAAATATTGCGTCTTTGAACTACAATTAACATTGTATGTGGATAATCACTTTTAGAGATAAAATTAGATGTTTAAAGTAATTTTCAAGATTCCAGGGGCCCTAAACACAAGATTAGAGAAATGGGTAAAAGTGAATGAAAATGGCCAATTTACTCACTCTGAGGCCTTAAAAAGTGTTTCTCCTCCACGGGAAGTGAATTAAATAACATTTGGAGGCCTTTATTGTTCAAGCGAAAACGCCTGAGTTTTTGATGAAAGAGATAACCACCCCCCCTTACGACAAGCTTCTGAAACTAAAAAAATGGTCCATTTTCAAATGTTGCCTCTTTTAACTAAATTCGTATTTGTATGTGGAAAATCACTTTTAAAGATAAAATGAGATGTTTAAAGTGATTTTCATGCTTCTAAGGGCCTTAAACACAAGATTTGAGGAATCGGTAAAAGTGAATGAAAATGACCAATTTACTCACTCTGAGGCCATAAAAAGTGTTTCTCCTCCACGGGAAGAGAATAAAATACCATTTGGAGGCCTTTATTGTTCAATCAAAAACACCCAATTTTTGAGGAAAGCGATAACCACCCCCCCTTATGACATGCTTCAGAAACGAAAAAAATGGTCCATTTTCAAATGTTGTGTCTTTGAAGAACAATTCACATTTGTATGTGGATAATCACTTTTAGAGATAAAATTAGATGTTTAAAGAAATTTTCAAGCTTCCAGGAGCCCTAAACACAAGATTTGAGGAATGGGTAAAAGTGAAAGAAAATGGCCAATTTACTCACTCTACGGCCTTAAAAAGTGTTTCTCCTCCATGGGAAGTGAATAAAATAACATTTGGAGGCCTTTATTGTTCAATCAAAAACGCCCGTTTTTTGGTGAAAGAGATAACCACCCACCCTTACGACATGCTTTAGAAACGAAAAAAATGGTCCATTTTCAAATGTTGCGTCTTTGAACTACAGTTCGCATTTGTACGTGGATAATCACTTTTAGAGATAAAATGAGATGTTTAAAGTGATTTTCAAGCTTCCAGGGGCCCTAAACACAAGATTTGAGAAATGGGTAAAAGTGAATGAAAATGGCCAATTTACTCAGTCTGAAGCCTTAAAAAGTTTTTCTCCACCCCAGAAAGTGAATTAAATAACATTTGTAGGCCTTTATTGTTCAATCAAAAACGCCCGATTTTTGATGAAAGAGATAACCACCCCCCCTTACGACATGCTTCAGAAACTAAAAAAATGGTCCATTTTCAAATGTTGCGTCTTTGAACTACAATTCACATTTGTACGTGGATAATCACTTTTAGAGATAAAATTAGATGTTTAAAGTGATTTTCAAGCTTCCAGGGTCCCTAAACACAAGATTTGAGGAATGGGTAAACGTGAATGAAAATGGCCAATTTATTCACTTGAGGCCTTAAAAAGTTTTTCTCCACCCAAGAAAGTAAATTAAATAACAATTGTAGGCCTTTATTATTCAATCAAAAACGCCTGATTTTTGATGAAAGAGATAACCACCCCCCTTACGACATGCTTCAGAAACGAAAAAAATGGTCCATTTTCAAATGTTGCATCTTTGAACTGCAATTCATATTTGTACCTGAAACATCACTTTTAGAGATAAAATGAGATGTTTAAAGTGATTTTCATGCGTCCAGGGGTCTTAAAAACAAGATTTTTGGAATGGGTAAAAGTGAATGAAAATGGCCAATTTACTCACTCTGCGGCCTTAAAAAGTGTTTCTTCTCCACGGGAAGTGAATTAAATAACATTTGGAGGCCTTTATTGTTCAAGCGAAAACGCCTGATTTTTGATGAAAGAGATAACCACCCCCCCTTACGACAAGCTTCTGAAACTAAAAAAATGCTCCATTTTCAAATGTTGCGTCTTTGAACTACAATTCGCATTTGTATGTGGATAATCACTTTTAGAGATAAAATTATATGTTTAAAGTGATTTTCAAGCTTCCAGGGGCCATAAACACAAGATTTGAGAAATGGGTAAAAGTGAATGAAAATGGCCAAGTTCCTCACTCTGAGGCCTTAAAAAGTGTGTCTCCTCCACGGGAAGTTAACTAAATAACATTTGGAGGCCTTTATTGTTCAAGCGCAAGCGCCTGATTTTTGATGAAAGAGATAACCACCCACCCTTACGACAAGCTTCTGAAACTAAAAAAATGGTCCGTTTTCAAATGTTGCCTCTTTGAACTACAATTCGCATTTGTATGTGGAAAATCACTTTTAAAGATAAAATGAGATGTTTAAAGTGATTTTCCTGCTTCTAGGGGCCTTAAACACAAGATTTGAGGAATGGGTAAAAGTGAATGAAAATGGCCAATTTACTCACTCTGAGGCCATAAAAACTGTTTCTCCTCCTCGGGAAGAGAATAAAATACCATTTGGAGGCCTTTATTGTTCAATCAAAAATACCCAATTATTGATGAAAGCGATAACCACCCCCCCTTACGACATGCTTCAGAAACGAAAAAAATGGTCCATTTTCAAATGTTGCGTCTTTGAACTACAATTCACATTTGTATGTGGATAATCACTTTTAGAGATAAAATTAGATGTTTAAAGTAATTTTCAAGCTTCCAGGGGCCCTAAACACAAGATTTGAGGAATGGGTAAAAGTGAATGAAAATGGCCAATTTACTCACTCTGCGGCCTTAAAAAGTGTTTCTACTCCACGGGAAGTGAATAAAATAACATTTGGAGGCCTTTATTGTTCAATCAAAAACGCCAGTTTTTTGGTGAAAGAGATAACCACCCACCCTTACGACATGCTTCTGAAACTTAAAAAATGGTCCGTTTTCAAATGTTGCGTCTTTGAACTACAATTAACATTGTACGTGGATAATCACTTTTAGAGATAAAATGAGATGTTTAAAGTGATTTTCATGCGTCCAGGGGCCCTAAACACAAGATTTGAGAACTGGGTAAACGTGAATGAAAATGGCCAATTTATTCACTCTGAGTCCTTAAAAAGTTTTTCTCCACCCCAGAAAGTGAATTAAATAACATTTGTAGGCCTTTATTGTTCAATCAAAAACGCCTGTTTTTTGGTGCCAGAGATAACCACTCCCCCTTACGACATGCTTCAGAAACTAAAAAAATTCTCCATTTTCAAATGTTGCGTCTTTGAACTACAATTCACATTTGTACATGGATAATCACTTTAAGAGATAAAATGAGATGTTTAAAGTGATTTTCAAGCTTCCAGGGGCCTTAAATACAAGATTTGAGGAATGGGTAAAAGTGAATGAAAATGGCCAATGTACTCACTCTGCGGCCTTAAAAATTGTTTCTCCTCCACGGGAAGTGAATAAAATAAAATTTGGAGGCCTTTATTGTTCAATCAAAAACGCCTGTTTTTTAGTGCCAGAGATAACCACTCCCCCTTACGACATGCTTCAGAAACTAAAAAAATTCTCCATTTTCAAATGTTGCATCTTTGAACTACAATTCATATTTGTACCTGAAAAATCACTTTTAGAGATAAAATTAGATGTTTAAAGTGATTTTCATGCTTCCAGGGGCCCTAAACACAAGATTTGAGGAATGGGTAAAAGTGAATGAAAATGGCCAATTTACTCACTCTGAGGCCATAAAAAGTGTTTCTCCTCCACGGGAAGAGAATAAAATACCATTTGGAGGCCTTTATTGTTCAATCAAAAACACCCAATTTTTGAGGAAAGCGATAACCACCCCCCCCTTACGACATGCTTCAGAAACTAAAAAAAGTGGTCCATTTTCAAATGTTGCCTCTTTGAACTACAATTAACATTGTATGTGGATAATCACTTTTAGAGATAAAATGAGATTTTTAAAGTGATTTTCATGCGTCCAGGGTTCTTAAACACAAGATTTTTGGAATGGGTAAAAGTGAATGAAAATGGCCAATTTACTCACTCTGCGGCCTTAAAAAGTGTTTCTCCTCCACGGCAAGTGAATAAAATAACATTTGGAGGTCTTTATTGTTCAAGCGAAAATGCCAGATTTTTGACGAAAGAGATAACCACCCCCCCTTACGACATGCTTCAGAAACGAAAAAAAATGGTCCTTTTTCAAATGTTGCGTCTTTGAACTACAATTCACATTTGTACGTGGATAATCACTTTTAGAGATAAAATTATATGTTTAAAGTGATTTTCAAGCTTCCAGGGGCCCTAAACACAAGATTTGAGAAATGGGTAAAAGTGAATGAAAATGGCCAAGTTCCTCACTCTGAGGCCTTAAAAAGTGTGTCTCCTCCACGGGAAGTTAACTAAATAACATTTGGAGGCCTTTATTGTTCAAGCGCAAGCGCCTGATTTTTGATGAAAGAGATAACCACCCCCCCTTACGACAAGCTTCTGAAACTAAAAAAATGGTCCGTTTTCAAATGTTGCCTCTTTGAACTACAATTCGCATTTGTATGTGGAAAATCACTTTTAAAGATAAAATGAGATGTTTAAAGTGATTTTCCTGCTTCTAGATTTGAGGAATGGGTAAAAGTGAATGAAAATGGCCAATTTACTCACTCTGAGGCCATAAAAACTGTTTCTCCTCCTCGGGAAGAGAATAAAATACCATTTGGAGGCCTTTATTGTTCAATCAAAAATACCCAATTATTGATGAAAGCGATAACCACCCCCCCTTACGACATGCTTCAGAAACGAAAAAAATGGTCCATTTTCAAATGTTGCGTCTTTGAACTACAATTCACATTTGTATGTGGATAATCACTTTTAGAGATAAAATTAGATGTTTAAAGTAATTTTCAAGCTTCCAGGGGCCCTAAACACAAGATTTGAGGAATGGGTAAAAGTGAATGAAAATGGCCAATTTACTCACTCTGCGGCCTTAAAAAGTGTTTCTACTCCACGGGAAGTGAATAAAATAACATTTGGAGGCCTTTATTGTTCAATCAAAAACGCCAGTTTTTTGGTGAAAGAGATAACCACCCACCCTTACGACATGCTTCTGAAACTTAAAAAATGGTCCGTTTTCAAATGTTGCGTCTTTGAACTACAATTAACATTGTACGTGGATAATCACTTTTAGAGATAAAATGAGATGTTTAAAGTGATTTTCATGCGTCCAGGGGCCCTAAACACAAGATTTGAGAACTGGGTAAACGTGAATGAAAATGGCCAATTTATTCACTCTGAGTCCTTAAAAAGTTTTTCTCCACCCCAGAAAGTGAATTAAATAACATTTGCAGGCCTTTATTGTTCAATCAAAAACGCCTGTTTTTTGGTGCCAGAGATAACCACTCCCCCTTACGACATGCTTCAGAAACTAAAAAAATTCTCCATTTTCAAATGTTGCGTCTTTGAACTACAATTCACATTTGTACATGGATAATCACTTTTAGAGATAAAATGAGATGTTTAAAGTGATTTTCAAGCTTCCAGGGGCCTTAAATACAAGATTTGAGGAATGGGTAAAAGTGAATGAAAATGGCCAATGTACTCACTCTGCGGCCTTAAAAATTGTTTCTCCTCCACGGGAAGTGAATAAAATAAAATTTGGAGGCCTTTATTGTTCAATCAAAAACGCCTGTTTTTTAGTGCCAGAGATAACCACTCCCCCTTACGACATGCTTCAGAAACTAAAAAAATTCTCCATTTTCAAATGTTGCATCTTTGAACTACAATTCATATTTGTACCTGAAAAATCACTTTTAGAGATAAAATTAGATGTTTAAAGTGATTTTCATGCTTCCAGGGGCCCTAAACACAAGATTTGAGGAATGGGTAAAAGTGAATGAAAATGGCCAATTTACTCACTCTGAGGCCATAAAAAGTGTTTCTCCTCCACGGGAAGAGAATAAAATACCATTTGGAGGCCTTTATTGTTCAATCAAAAACACCCAATTTTTGAGGAAAGCGATAACCACCCCCCCCTTACGACATGCTTCAGAAACTAAAAAAAGTGGTCCATTTTCAAATGTTGCCTCTTTGAACTACAATTAACATTGTATGTGGATAATCACTTTTAGAGATAAAATGAGATTTTTAAAGTGATTTTCATGCGTCCAGGGTTCTTAAACACAAGATTTTTGGAATGGGTAAAAGTGAATGAAAATGGCCAATTTACTCACTCTGCGGCCTTAAAAAGTGTTTCTCCTCCACGGCAAGTGAATAAAATAACATTTGGAGGTCTTTATTGTTCAAGCGAAAATGCCAGATTTTTGACGAAAGAGATAACCACCCCCCCTTACGACATGCTTCAGAAACGAAAAAAAATGGTCCTTTTTCAAATGTTGCGTCTTTGAACTACAATTCACATTTGTACGTGGATAATCACTTTTAGAGATAAAATTAGATGTTTAAAGTGATTTTCAAGCTTCCAGGGGCCCTAAACACAAGATTTGAGGAATGGGTAAACGTGAATGAAAATGGGCAATTTATTCACTCTGAGGCCTTAAAAAGTTTTTCTCCACCCCAGAAAGTGAATTAAATAATATTTGTAGGCCTTTATTATTCAATCAAAAAAGCCTGATTTTTGATGAAAGAGATAACCACCCCCCCTTACGACATGCTTCAGAAACGAAAAAAATGGTCCATTTTCAAATGTTGCATCTTTGAACTACAATTCATATTTGTACCTGAAAAATCACGTTTAGAGATAAAATTAGATGTTTAAAGTGATTTTCATGCTTCCAGGGGCCGTAAACACAAGATTTGAGGAATGGGTAAAAGTGAATGAAAATGGCCAATTTACTCACTCTGAGGCCATAAAAAGTGTTTCTCCTCCACGGGAAGAGAATAAAATACCATTTGGAGGCCTTTATTGTTCAATCAAAAACACCCAATTTTTGAGGAAAGCGATAACCACCCCCCCTTACGACATGCTTCAGAAACAAAAAAAATGGTCCATTTTCAAATGTTGCGTCTTTGAAGTACAATTCACATTTGTATGTGGATAATCACTTTTAGAGATAAAATTAGATGTTTAAAGTAATTTTCAAGCTTCCAGGGGCCCTAAACACAAGATTTGAGGAATGTGTAAAAGTGAATGAAAATGGCCAATTTACTCACTCTTCGGCCTTAAAAAGTGTTTCTCCTCCATGGGAAGTGAATAAAATAACATTTGGAGGCCTTTATTGTTCAATCAAAAACGCCTGTTTTTTGGTGAAAGATATAACCACCCACCCTTACGACATGCTTCTGAAACTAAAAAAATGGTCCGTTTTCAAATGTTGCGTCTTTGAACTACAATTAACTTTGTACGTGGATAATCACTTTTAGAGATAAAATGAGATGTTTAAAGTGATTTTCATGCGTCCAGGGGTCTTAAAAACAAGATTTTTGGAATGGGTAAAAGTGAATGAAAATGGCCAATTTACTCACTCTGCAGCCTTAAAAAGTGTTTCTTCTCCACGGGAAGTGAATAAAATAACATTTGGAGGCCTTTATTGTTCAAGCGAAAACGCCCGATTTTTGACGAAATAGATAACCACCCCCCATTACGACATGCTTCAGAAACGAAAAAAATGGTCCATTTTCAAATGTTGCATCATTGAACTACAATTCACATTTGTATGTGGATAATCACCTTATAGGGATAAAATGAGATTTTTAAAGTGATTTTCAAGCTTCCAGGGGCCATAAACTCAAGATTTGAGAACTGGGTAAATGTGAATGAAAATGGCCAATTTATTCACTCTGAGTCCTTAACCCCTTCGACGCGCTTGACGGAACGGTTCCGTCATGCACGTCGGTTGGGCTGTGCTTATGACGGAACCGTTCCGTCAGGCCCCGGCCGCGCACGGAATCTTCAGCATGGCGCGGAAATCCGCGCCGCGCTGAAGGGGTTAAAAAGTTTTTCTCCACCCCAGAAAGTGAATTAAATAACATTTGTAGGCCTTTATTGTTCAATCAAAAATGCCCGATTTTTGATGAAAGAGATAACCACCCCCCCCTTACGACATGCTTCAGAAACTAAAAAAAGTGGTCCATTTTCAAATGTTGCCTCTTTGAACTACAATTCACATTTGTGTGTGGAAAATCACTTTTAAAGATAAAATGATATGTTTAAAGTGATTTTCATGTGTACAGCGGTCTTAAACACAAGATTTTTGGAATGGGTAAAAGTGAATGGAAATGGCCAATTTACTCACTCTGAGGCCTTAAAAAGTATTTCGCCACCCCGGTAAGAGAATAAAATAACATTTGGAGGCCTTTAGTGTTCAATCAAAAACGCCCGATTTTTGATGAAAGAGATAACCACCCCCCCCTTACGACATGCTTCAGAAACGAAAAAAATGGTTCATTTTAAAATATTGCGTCTTTGAACTACAATTCACATTTGTACATGGATAATCACTTTTAGAGATAAAATTAAATGTTTAAAGTGATTTTCAAGCTTCTAGGGGCCCTAAACACAAGAATTCAGAAATGGGTAAAAGTGAATGAAAATGGCCAATTTACTCACTCTGAGGCCTTAAAAAGTGTTTCTCCTCCACGGGAAGTGAATTAAATAACATTTGGAGGCCTTTATTGTTCAAGCAAAAACGCCTGAGTTTTTGATGAAAGAGATACCCACCCCCCCTTACGACAAGCTTCTGAAACTAAAAAAATGTTCCGTTTTCAAATGTTGCCTCTTTGAACTACAATTACCTTGTACGTGGATAATCACTTTTAGAGATAAAATGAGATGTTTAAAGTGATTTTCAATCTTCATGGGGCCCTAAACACAAGATTTGATGAATGGGTAAACGTGAATGAAAATGGCCAATTTATTCACTCTGAGGCCTTAAAAAGTTTTTCTCCACCCCAGAAAGTGATTTAAATAAAATTTGTAGGCCTTTATTGTTCAATCAAAAACGCCCGATTTTTGATGAAAGAGATAACCACTTCTCCTTGCGACATGCTTCTGAAACTAAAAAAATGGTTCATTTTCAAATGTTGCATCTTTGAACGACAATTCATATTTGTACCTGAAAAATCACTTTTAGAGATAAAATTAGATGTTTAAAGTGATTTTCATGCTTCCAGGGGCCGTAAACACAAGATTTGAGGAATGGGTAAAAGTGAATGAAAATGGCCAAGTTACTCACTCTGAGGCCTTAAAAAGTGTGTCTCCTCCACGGGAAGTGAACTAAATACCATTTGGAGGCCTTTATTGTTCAAGCGAAAGCACCTGATTTTTGATGAAAGAGATAACCACCCCCTCTTACGACAAGCTTCTGAAACTAAAAAAATGGTCCGTTTTCAAATGTTGCCTCTTTGAACTACAATTCGCATTTGTACGTGGAAAATCACTTTTAAAGATAAAATGAGATGTTTAAAGTGATTTTCATGCTTCTAGGGGCCTTAAACACAAGATTTGAGGAATGGGTAAAAGTGAATGAAAATGGCCAATTTACTCACTCTGAGGCCATAAAAAGTGTTTCTCCTCCACGGGAAGAGAATAAAATACCATTTGGAGGCCTTTATTGTTCAATCAAAAACACCCAATTTTTGAGGAAAGCGATAACCCCCCCCCCTTACGACATGCTTCAGAAACGAAAAAAATGGTCCATTTTCAAATGTTGCGTCTTTGAACTACAATTCACATTTGTATGTGGATAATCACTTTTAGAGATAAAATTAGATGTTTAAAGTAATTTTCAAGCTTCCAGGGGCCCTAAACACAAGATTTGAGGAATGGATAAAAGTGAATGAAAATGGCCAATTTACTCACTCTTCGGCCTTAAAAAGTGTTTCTCCTCCATGGGAAGTGAATAACATAACATTTGGAGGCCTTTATTGTTCAATCAAAAACGCCTGATTTTTGACGAAATAGATAACCACACCCCATTACGACATGCTTCAGAAACGAAAAAAATGGTCCATTTTTAAATGTTGCATCATTGAACTACAATTCACATTTGTATGTGGATAATCACTTTTAGAGATAAAATGAGATGTTTAAAGTGATTTTCAAGCTTCCAGGGGCCCTAATCTCAAGATTTGAGAACTGGGTAAACGTGAATGGAAATGGCCAATTTATTCACTCTGAGTCCTTAAAAAGTTGTTCTCCACCCCAGAAAGTGAATTAAATAACATTTGTAGGCCTTTATTGTTCAATCAAAAATGCCCGATTTTTGATGAAAGAGATAACCACCCACCCTTACGACATGCTAATGAAACTAAAAAAATTGTCTGTTTTCAAATGTTGCGTCTTTGAACTACAATTAACATTGTACGTGGATAATCACTTTTAGAGATAAAATGAGATGTTTAAAGTGATTTTCATGCGTCCAGGGGTCTTAAAAACAAGATTTTTGGAATGGGTAAAAGTGAACGAAAATGGCCAATTTACTCACTCTGCGGCCTTAAAAAGTGTTTCTTCTCCACGGGAAGTGAATAAAATAACATTTGGAGGCCTTTATTGTTCAAGCGAAAACGCCTGATTTTTGACGAAATAGATAACCACACCCCATTACGACATGCTTCAGAAACGAAAAAAATGGTCCATTTTCAAATGTTGCATCATTGAACTACAATTCGCATTTGTATGTGGATAATCACTTTTAGAGATAAAATGAGATGTTTAAAGTGATTTTCAAGCTTCCAGGGGCCCTAATCTCAAGATTTGAGAACTGGGTAAACGTGAATGAAAATGGCCAATTTATTCACTCTGAGTCCTTAAAAAGTTGTTCTCCACCCCAGAAAGTGAATTAAATAACATTTGTAGGCCTTTATTGTTCAATCAAAAATGCCCGATTTTTGATGAAAGAGATAACCACCTCCCCCCTTACGACATGCTTCAGAAACTAAAAAAAGTGGTCCATTTTCAAATGTTGCCTCTTTGAACTACAATTCACATTTGTATGTGGAAAATCACTTTTAAAAATAAAATGATATGTTTAAAGTGATTTTCATGCTTCCAGGGGACTTAAACACAAGGTTTGAGGAATGGATAAAAGTGAATGGAAATGGCCAATTTACTCATTCTGAGGCCTTAAAAAGTGTTTCTTCTCCACGGGAAGTGAATTAAATAACATTTGGATGCCTTTAGTGTTCAATCAAAAACGCCCGATTTTTGATGAAAGAGATAACCACCCCCCCTTACGACATGCTTCAGAAACGAAAAAAATGGTTCATTTTCAAATATTGCGTCTTTGAACTACAATTCACATTTGTACATGGATAATCACTTTTAGAGATAAAATTAGATGTTTAAAGTGATTTTCAAGCTTCTAGGGGCCCTAATCACAAGAATTCAGAAATGGGTAAAAGTGAATGAAAATGGCCAATTTACTCACTCTGAGGCCTTAAAAAGTGTTTCTCCTCCACGGGAAGTGAATTAAATAACATTTGGAGGCCTTTATTGTTCAAGCGAAAACGCCAGAGTTTTTGATGAAAGAGATAACCACCCCCCCTTACGACAAGCTTCTGAAACTAAAAAAATGTTCAGTTTTCAAATGTTGCCTCTTTGAACTACAATTACCTTGTACGTGGATAATCACTTTTAGAGATAAAATGAGATGTTTAAAGTGATTTTCAACCTTCCAGGGGCCCTAAACACAAGATTTGAGGAATGGGTAAACGTGAATGAAAATGGCCAATTTATTCACTCTGAGGCCTTAAAAAGTTTTTCTCCACCCCAGAAAGTGATTTAAATAAAATTTGTAGGCCTTTATTGTTCAATCAAAAACGCCCGATTTTTGATGAAAGAGATAACCACTTCCCCTTGCGACATGCTTCTGAAACTAAAAAAATGGTTCATTTTCAAATGTTGCATCTTTGAACTACAATTCATATTTGTACCTGAAAAATCACTTTTAGAGATAAAATTAGATGTTTAAAGTGATTTTCATGCTTCCAGGGGCCGTAAACACAAGATTTGAGGAATGGGTAAAAGTGAATGAAAATGGCCAAGTTACTCACTCTGAGGCCTTAAAAAGTGTGTCTCCTCCACGGGAAGTGAACTAAATAACATTTGGAGGCCTTTATTGTTCAAGCGAAAGCGCCTGATTTTTGATGAAAGAGATACCCACCACCCCTTACGACATGCTTCAGAAACGAAAAAAATGGTCCATTTTCAAATGTTGCGTCTTTGAACTACAATTCACATTTGTATGTGGATAATCACTTTTAGAGATAAAATTAGATGTTTAAAGTGATTTTCATGCTTCTAGGGGCCTTAAACACAAGATTTGAGGAATGGGTAAAAGTGAATGAAAATGGCCAATTTACTCACTCTGAGGCCATAAAAAGTGTTTCTCCTCCACGGGAAGAGAAAAAAATACCATTTGGAGGCCTTTATTGTTCAATCAAAAACACCCAATTTTTGAGGAAAGCGATAACCACCCCCCCCTTACGACATGCTTCAGAAACGAAAAAAATGGTCCATTTTCAAATGTTGCGTCTTTGAACTACAATTAACATTTGTATGTGGATAATCACTTTTAGAGATAAAATTAGATGTTTAAAGTAATTTTCAAGCTTCCAGGGGCCCTAAACACAAGATTTGAGGAATGGGTAAAAGTGAATGAAAATGGCCAATTTACTCACTCTTCGGCCTTAAAAAGTGTTTCTCCTCCATGGGAAGTGAATAACATAACATTTGGAGGCCTTTATTGTTCAATCAAAAACGCCCGTTTTTTGGTGAAAGAGATAACCACCCACCCTTACGACATGCTTCTGAAACTAAAAAAATGGTCCGTTTTCAAATGTTGCGTCTTTGAACTACAATTAACATTGTACGTGGATAATCACTTTTAGAGATAAAATGAGATGTTTAACGTGATTTTCATGCGTCCAGGGGTCTTAAAAACAAGATTTTTGGAATGGGTAAAAGTGAATGAAAATGGCCAATTTACTCACTCTGCGGCCTTAAAAAGTGTTTCTTCTCCACGGGAAGTGAATAAAATAACATTTGGAGGCCTTTATTGTTCAAGCGAAAACGCCCGATTTTTGACGAAATAGATAACCACACCACATTACGACATGCTTCAGAAACGAAAAAAATGGTCCATTTTCAAATGTTGCATCATTGAACTACAATTCACATTTGTATGTGGATAATCACTTTTAGAGATAAAATGAGATGTTTAAAGTGATTTTCAAGCTTCCAGGGGCCCTAATCTCAAGATTTGAGAACTGGGTAAACGTGAATGAAAATGGCCAATTTATTCACTCTGAGTCCTTAAACAGTTGTTCTCCACCCCAGAAAGTGAATTAAATAACATTTGTAGGCCTTTATTGTTCAATCAAAAATGCCCGATTTTTGATGAAAGAGATAACCACCCCCCCTTACGACATGCTTCAGAAACTAAAAAAAGTGGTCCATTTTCAAATGTTGCCTCTTTGAACTACAATTCACATTTGTATGTGGAAAATCACTTTTAAAAATAAAATGATATGTTTAAAGTGATTTTCATGCTTCCAGGGGACTTAAACACAAGGTTTGAGGAATGGATAAAAGTGAATGGAAATGGCCAATTTACTCATTCTGAGGCCTTAAAAAGTGTTTCTCCTCCACGGGAAGTGAATTAAATAACATTTGGATGCCTTTAGTGTTCAATCAAAAACACCCGATTTTTGATGAAAGAGATAACCACCCCCCCTTACGACATGCTTCAGAAACGAAAAAAATGTTTCATTTTCAAATATTGCGTTTTGGAACTACAATTCACATTTGTACATGGATAATCACTTTTAGAGATAAAATTAGATGTTTAAAGTGATTTTCAAGCTTCTAGGGGCCCTAATCACAAGAATTTAGAAATGGGTAAAAGTGAATGAAAATGGCCAATTTACTCACTCTGAGGACTTAAAAAGTGTTTCTCCTCCACGGGAAGTGAATTAAATAACATTTGGAGGCCTTTATTGTTCAAGCGAAAACGCCAGAGTTTTTGATGAAAGAGATAACCACCCCCCCTTACGACAAGCTTCTGAAACTAAAAAAATGTTCCGTTTTCAAATGTTGCCTCTTTGAAATACAATTACCTTGTACGTGGATAATCACTTTTAGAGATAAAATGAGATGTTTAAAGTGATTTTCAACCTTCCAGGGGCCCTAAACACAAGATTTGAGGAATGGGTAAACGTGAATGAAAATGGCCAATTTATTCACTCTGAGGCCTTAAAAAGTTTTTCTCCACCCCAGAAAGTGATTTAAATAAAATTTGTAGGCCTTTATTGTTCAATCAAAAACGCCCGATTTTTGATGAAAGAGATAACCACTTCCCCTTGCGACATGCTTCTGAAACTAAAAAAATGGTTCATTTTCAAATGTTGCATCTTTGAACTACAATTCATATTTGTACCTGAAAAATCACTTTTAGAGATAAAATTAGATGTTTAAAGTGATTTTCATACTTCCAGGGGCCGTAAACACAAGATTTGAGGAATGGGTAAAAGTGAATGAAAATGGCCAAGTTACTCACTCTGAGGCCTTAAAAAGTGTGTCTCCTCCACGGGAAGTGAACTAAATAACATTTGGAGGCCTTTATTGTTCAAGCGAAAGCGCCTGATTTTTGATGAAAGAGATACCCACCACCCCTTACGACATGCTTCAGAAACGAAAAAAATGGTCCATTTTCAAATGTTGCGTCTTTGAACTACAATTCACATTTGTATGTGGATAATCACTTTTAGAGATAAAATTAGATGTTTAAAGTGATTTTCATGCTTCTAGGGGCCTTAAACACA
This sequence comes from Triturus cristatus, assembly GCF_964204655.1. Classification (NCBI taxonomy): domain Eukaryota; kingdom Metazoa; phylum Chordata; class Amphibia; order Caudata; family Salamandridae; genus Triturus; species Triturus cristatus. Next base: position 663,357,143 of record NC_140593.1, read on the forward strand.
AGATTTGAGGAATGGGTAAAAGTGAATGAAAATGGCCAATTTACTCACTCTGAGGCCATAAAAAGTGTTTCTCCTCCACGGGAAGAGAATAAAATACCATTTGGAGGCCTTTATTGTTCAATCAAAAACACCCAATTTTTGAGGAAAGCGATAACCACCCCCCCCTTACAACATGCTTCAGAAACGAAAAAAATGGTCCATTTTCAAATGTTGCGTCTTTGAACTACAATTAACATTTGTATGTGGATAATCACTTTTAGAGATAAAATTAGATGTTTAAAGTAATTTTCAAGCTTCCAGGGGCCCTAAACACAAGATTTGAGGAATGGGTAAAAGTGAATGAAAATGGCCAATTTACTCACTCTTCGGCCTTAAAAAGTGTTTCTCCTCCATGGGAAGTGAATAACATAACATTTGGAGGCCTTTATTGTTCAATCAAAAACGCCCGTTTTTTGGTGAAAGAGATAACCACCCACCCTTACGACATGCTTCTGAAACTAAAAAAATGGTCCGTTTTCAAATGTTGCGTCTTTGAACTACAATTAACATTGTACGTGGATAATCACTTTTAGAGATAAAATGAGATGTTTAACGTGATTTTCATGCGTCCAGGGGTCTTAAAAACAAGATTTTTGGAATGGGTAAAAGTGAATGAAAATGGCCAATTTACTCACTCTGCGGCCTTAAAAAGTGTTTCTTCTCCACGGGAAGTGAATAAAATAACATTTGGAGGCCTTTATTGTTCAAGCGAAAACGCCCGATTTTTGACGAAATAGATAACCACACCACATTACGACATGCTTCAGAAACGAAAAAAATGGTCCATTTTCAAATGTTGCATCATTGAACTACAATTCACATTTGTATGTGGATAATCACTTTTAGAGATAAAATGAGATGTTTAAAGTGATTTTCAAGCTTCCAGGGGCCCTAATCTCAAGATTTGAGAACTGGGTAAACGTGAATGAAAATGGCCAATTTATTCACTCTGAGTCCTTAAACAGTTGTTCTCCACCCCAGAAAGTGAATTAAATAACATTTGTAGGCCTTTATTGTTCAATCAAAAATGCCCGATTTTTGATGAAAGAGATAACCACCCCCCCTTACGACATGCTTCAGAAACTAAAAAAAGTGGTCCATTTTCAAATGTTGCCTCTTTGAACTACAATTCACATTTGTATGTGGAAAATCACTTTTAAAAATAAAATGATATGTTTAAAGTGATTTTCATGCTTCCAGGGGACTTAAACACAAGGTTTGAGGAATGGATAAAAGTGAATGGAAATGGCCAATTTACTCATTCTGAGGCCTTAAAAAGTGTTTCTCCTCCACGGGAAGTGAATTAAATAACATTTGGATGCCTTTAGTGTTCAATCAAAAACGCCCGATTTTTGATGAAAGAGATAACCACCCCCCCTTACGACATGCTTCAGAAACGAAAAAAATGTTTCATTTTCAAATATTGCGTTTTGGAACTACAATTCACATTTGTACATGGATAATCACTTTTAGAGATAAAATTAGATGTTTAAAGTGATTTTCAAGCTTCTAGGGGCCCTAATCACAAGAATTTAGAAATGGGTAAAAGTGAATGAAAATGGCCAATTTACTCACTCTGAGGACTTAAAAAGTGTTTCTCCTCCACGGGAAGTGAATTAAATAACATTTGGAGGCCTTTATTGTTCAAGCGAAAACGCCAGAGTTTTTGATGAAAGAGATAACCACCCCCCCTTACGACAAGCTTCTGAAACTAAAAAAATGTTCCGTTTTCAAATGTTGCCTCTTTGAAATACAATTACCTTGTACGTGGATAATCACTTTTAGAGATAAAATGAGATGTTTAAAGTGATTTTCAACCTTCCAGGGGCCCTAAACACAAGATTTGAGGAATGGGTAAACGTGAATGAAAATGGCCAATTTATTCACTCTGAGGCCTTAAAAAGTTTTTCTCCACCCCAGAAAGTGATTTAAATAAAATTTGTAGGCCTTTATTGTTCAATCAAAAACGCCCGATTTTTGATGAAAGAGATAACCACTTCCCCTTGCGACATGCTTCTGAAACTAAAAAAATGGTTCATTTTCAAATGTTGCATCTTTGAACTACAATTCATATTTGTACCTGAAAAATCACTTTTAGAGATAAAATTAGATGTTTAAAGTGATTTTCATACTTCCAGGGGCCGTAAACACAAGATTTGAGGAATGGGTAAAAGTGAATGAAAATGGCCAAGTTACTCACTCTGAGGCCTTAAAAAGTGTGTCTCCTCCACGGGAAGTGAACTAAATAACATTTGGAGGCCTTTATTGTTCAAGCGAAAGCGCCTGATTTTTGATGAAAGAGATACCCACCACCCCTTACGACATGCTTCAGAAACGAAAAAAATGGTCCATTTTCAAATGTTGCGTCTTTGAACTACAATTCACATTTGTATGTGGATAATCACTTTTAGAGATAAAATTAGATGTTTAAAGTGATTTTCATGCTTCTAGGGGCCTTAAACACAAGATTTGAGGAATGGGTAAAAGTGAATGAAAATGGCCAATTTACTCACTCTGAGGCCATAAAAAGTGTTTCTCCTCCACGGGAAGAGAATAAAATACCATTTGGAGGCCTTTATTGTTCAATCAAAAACACCCAATTTTTGAGGAAAGCGATAACCACCCCCCCCTTACGACATGCTTCAGAAACGAAAAAAATGGTCCATTTTCAAATGTTGCGTCTTTGAACTACAATTAACATTTGTATGTGGATAATCACTTTTAGAGATAAAATTAGATGTTTAAAGTAATTTTCAAGCTTCCAGGGGCCCTAAACACAAGATTTGAGGAATGGGTAAAAGTGAATGAAAATGGCCAATTTACTCACTCTTCGGCCTTAAAAAGTGTTTCTCCTCCATGGGAAGTGAATAACATAACATTTGGAGGCCTTTATTGTTCAATCAAAAACGCCCGTTTTTTGGTGAAAGAGATAACCACCCACCCTTACGACATGCTTCTGAAACTAAAAAAATGGTCCGTTTTCAAATGTTGCGTCTTTGAACTACAATTAACATTGTACGTGGATAATCACTTTTAGAGATAAAATGAGATGTTTAACGTGATTTTCATGCGTCCAGGGGTCTTAAAAACAAGATTTTTGGAATGGGTAAAAGTGAATGAAAATGGCCAATTTACTCACTCTGCGGCCTTAAAAAGTGCTTCTTCTCCACGGGAAGTGAATAAAATAACATTTGGAGGCCTTTATTGTTCAAGCGAAAACGCCCGATTTTTGACGAAATAGATAACCACACCACATTACGACATGCTTCAGAAACGAAAAAAATGGTCCATTTTCAAATGTTGCATCATTGAACTACAATTCACATTTGTATGTGGATAATCACTTTTAGAGATAAAATGAGATGTTTAAAGTGATTTTCAAGCTTCCAGGGGCCCTAATCTCAAGATTTGAGAACTGGGTAAACGTGAATGAAAATGGCCAATTTATTCACTCTGAGTCCTTAAAAAGTTGTTCTCCACCCCAGAAAGTGAATTAAATAACATTTGTAGGCCTTTATTGTTCAATCAAAAATGCCCGATTTTTGATGAAAGAGATAACCACCCCCCCCTTACGACATGCTTCAGAAACTAAAAAAAGTGGTCCATTTTCAAATGTTGCCTCTTTGAACTACAATTCACATTTGTATGTGGAAAATCACTTTTAAAAATAAAATGATATGTTTAAAGTGATTTTCATGCTTCCAGGGGACTTAAACACAAGATTTGAGGAATGGGTAAAAGTGAATGAAAATGGCCAAGTTACTCACTCTGAGGCCTTAAAAAGTGTGTCTCCTCCACGGGAAGTGAACTAAATAACATTTGGAGGCCTTTATTTTTCAAGCGAAAGCGCCTGATTTTTGATGAAAGAGTTAACCACCCCCCCTTACGACAAGCTTCTGAAACTAAAAAAATGGTCCGTTTTCAAATGTTGCCTCTTTGAACTACAATTCGCATTTGTACGTGGAAAATCACTTTTAAAGATAAAATGAGATGTTTAAAGTGATTTTCATGCTTCTAGGGCCTTAAAAACAAGATTTTTGGAATGAGTAAAAGTGAATGGAAATGGCCAATTTACTCACTCTGAGGCCTTAAAAAGTGTTTCTCCTCCACGGGAAGAGAATAAAATACCATTTGGAGGCCTTTATTGTTCAATCAAAAACACCCAATTTTTGAGGAAAGCGATAACCACCCCCCCTTACGACATGCTTCAGAAATGAAAAAAATGGTCCATTTTCAAATGTTGCGTCTTTGAAATACAATTAACATTTGTATGTGGACAATCACTTTTAGAGATAAAATGAGATTTTTAAAGTGATTTTCATGCGTCCAGGGTTCTTAAACACAAGATTTTTGGAATGGGTAAAAGTGAATGAAAATGGCCAATTTACTCACTCTGCGGCCTTAAAAAGTGTTTCTCCTCCACGGCAAGTGAATAAAATACCATTTGGAGGTCTTTATTGTTCAAGCGAAAATGCCAGATTTTTGACGAAAGAGATAACCACCCCCCCTTACGACATGCTTCAGAAACGAAAAAAATGGTCCATTTTCAAATGTTGCGTCTTTGAACTACAATTCACATTTGCACGTGGATAATCACTTTTAGAGATAAAATTAGATGTTTAAAGTGATTTTCAAGCTGCCAGGGGCCCTAAACACAAGATTTGATGAATGGGTAAACGTGAATGAAAATGGCCAATTTATTTACTCTGAGGCCTTAAAAAGTTTTTCTCCACCCCAGAAAGTGATTTAAATAAAATTTGTAGGCCTTTATTGTTCAATTAAAAACACCCAATTTTTGATGAAAGAGATAACCACCCCCCCTTACGACAAGCTTCTGAAACTAAAAAACATTGTCCGTTTTCAAATGTTGCCTCTTTGAACTACAATTCGCATTTGTACGTGGAAAATCACTTTTAAAGATAAAATGAGATGTTTAAAGTGATTTTCATGCTTCTAGGGGCCTTAAAAACAAGATTTTTGGAATGAGTAAAAGTGAATGGAAATGGCCAATTTACTCACTCTGAGGCCTTAAAAAGTATTTCGCCACCCCGGTAAGAGAATAAAATAACATTTGGAGGCCTTTAGTGTTCAATCAAAAACACCCGATTTTTGATGACAGAGATAACCACCCCCCTTACAACATGCTTCAGAAACTAAAAAAAGTGATCCATTTTCAAATGTTGCGTCTTTGAACTACAATTCACGTTTGTACGTGGAAAATCACTTTTAAAGATCAAATGAGATGTTTAAAGTGATTTTCATGTGTCCAGCAGTTTTAAACACAAGATTTTTGGAATGGGTAAAAGTGAATGGAAATGGCCAATTTACTCACTCTGAGGCCTTAAAAAGTATTTTGCCACCCCGGTAAGAGAATAAAATAACATTTGGAGGCTTTTAGTGTTCAATCAAAAACGCCCGATTTTTGATGAAAGAGATAACCACCCCCCCTTACGACATGCTTCAGAAACGAAAAAAATGGTCCATTTTCAAATGTTGTGTCTTTGAACTACAATTCACATTTGTATGTGGATAATCACTTTTAGAGATAAAATTAGATGTTTAAAGTGATTTTTATGCTTCTAGAGGCCTTAAACACAAGATTTGAGGAATGGGTAAAAGTTAATGAGAATTGCCAATTTACTCACTCTGAGGCCATTAAAAGTGTTTCTCCTCCACGGGAAGAGAATAAAATACCATTTGGAGGCCTTTATTGTTCAATCAAAAACACCCAATTTTTGAGGAAAGCGATAACCACCCCCCCTTACGACATGCTTCAGAAACGAAAAAAATGGTCCATTTTCAAATGTTGCGTCTTTGAACTACAATTAACATTTGTATGTGGATAATCACTTTTAGAGATAAAATTAGATGTTTAAAGTAATTTTCAAGCTTCCAGGGGCCCTAAACACAAGATTTGAGGAATGGGTAAAAGTGAATGAAAATGGCCAATTTATTCACTCTTCGGCCTTAAAAAGTGTTTCTCCTCCATGGGAAGTGAATAACATAACATTTGGAGGCCTTTATTGTTCAATCAAAAACGCCCGTTTTTTGGTGAAAAAGATAACCACCCACCCTTACGACATGCTTCTGAAACTAAAAAAATGGTCCATTTTCAAATGTTGCGTCTTTGAACTACAATTAACATTGTACGTGGATAATCACTTTTAGAGATAAAATGAGATGTTTAAAGTGATTTTCATGCGTCCAGGGGTCTTAAAAACAAGATTTTTGGAATGGGTAAAAGTGAATGAAAATGGCCAATTTACTCACTCTGCGGCCTTAAAAAGTGTTTCTTCTCCACGGGAAGTGAATAAAATAACATTTGGAGGCCTTTATTGTTCAAGCAAAAACGCCCGATTTTTGACGAAATAGATAACCACACCCCATTACGACATGCTTCAGAAACGAAAAAAATGGTCCATTTTCAAATGTTGCATCATTGAACTACAATTCACATTTGTATGTGGATAATCACTTTTAGATATAAAATTAGATGTTTAAAGTGATTTTCAAGCTTCCAGGGGCCCTAATCTCAAGATTTGAGAACTGGGTAAACGTGAATGAAAATGGCCAATTTATTCACTCTGAGTCCTTAAAAAGTTTTTCTCCACCCCAGAAAGTGAATTAAATAACATTTGTAGGCCTTTATTGTTCAATCAAAAATGCCCGATTTTTGATGAAAGAGATAACCACCCCCCCCTTACGACATGCTTCAGAAACTAAAAAAAGTGGCCCATTTTCAAATGTTGCCTCTTTGAACTACAATTCACATTTGTATGTGGATAATCACTTTTAGAGATAAAATTAGATGTTTAAAGTGATTTTCAAGCTTCTAGGGGCCCTAATCACAAGAATTCAGAAATGGGTAAAAGTGAATGAAAATGGCCAATTTACTCACTCTGAGGACTTAAAAAGTGTTTCTCCTCCACGGGAAGTGAATTAAATAACATTTGGAGGCCTTTATTGTTCAAGCGAAAACGCCAGAGTTTTTGATGAAAGAGATAACCACCCCCCCTTACGACAAGCTTCTGAAACTAAAAAAATGTTCCGTTTTCAAATGTTGCCTCTTTGAAATACAATTACCTTGTACGTGGATAATCACTTTTAGAGATAAAATGAGATGTTTAAAGTGATTTTCAACCTTCCAGGGGCCCTAAACACAAGATTTGAGGAATGGGTAAACGTGAATGAAAATGGCCAATTTATTCACTCTGAGGCCTTAAAAAGTTTTTCTCCACCCCAGAAAGTGATTTAAATAAAATTTGTATGCCTTTATTGTTCAATCAAAAACGCCCGATTTTTGATGAAAGAGATAACCACTTCCCCTTGCGACATGCTTCTGAAACTAAAAAAATGGTTCATTTTCAAATGTTGCCTCTTTGAACTACAATTCGCATTTGTACGTGGAAAATCACTTTTAAAGATAAAATGAGATGTTTAAAGTGATTTTCATGCTTCTAGGGGCCTTAAAAACAAGATTTTTGGAATGAGTAAAAGTGAATGGAAATGGCCAATTTACTCACTCTGAGGCCTTAAAAAGTATTTCGCCACCCCGGTAAGAGAATAAAATAACATTTGGAGGCCTTTAGTGTTCAATCAAAAACGCCCGATTTTTGATGACAGAGATAACCACCCCCCTTACAACATGCTTCAGAAACTAAAAAAAGTGATCCATTTTCAAATGTTGCGTCTTTGAACTACAATTCACGTTTGTACGTGGAAAATCACTTTTAAAGATCAAATGAGATGTTTAAAGTGATTTTCATGTGTCCAGCGGTTTTAAACACAAGATTTTTGGAATGGGTAAAAGTGAATGGAAATGGCCAATTTACTCACTCTGAGGCCTTAAAAAGTATTTTGCCACCCCGGTAAGAGAATAAAATAACATTTGGAGGCATTTAGTGTTCAATCAAAAACGCCCGATTTTTGATGAAAGAGATAACCACCCCCCCTTACGACATGCTTCAGAAACGAAAAAAATGGTCCATTTTCAAATGTTGTGTCTTTGAACTACAATTCACATTTGTATGTGGATAATCACTTTTAGAGATAAAATTAGATGTTTAAAGTGATTTTCATGCTTCCAGGGGCCGTAAACACAAGATTTGAGGAATGGGTAAAAGTGAATGAAAATGGCCAAGTTACTCACTCTGAGGCCTTAAAAAGTGTGTCTCCTCCACGGGAAGTGAACTAAGTAACATTTGGAGGCCTTTATTGTTAAAGCGAAAGCGCATGATTTTTGATGAAAGAGATAACCACCCCCCCTTACGACAAGCTTCTGAAACTAAAAAAATGGTCCGTTTTCAAATGTTGCCTCTCTGAACTACAATTCGCATTTGTACGTGGAAAATCACTTTTAAAGATAAAATGAGATGTTTAAAGTGATTTTCATGCTTCTAGGGGCCTTAAACACAAGATTTGAGGAATGGGTAAAAGTGAATGAAAATGGCCAATTTACTCACTCTGAGGCCATAAAAAGTGTTTCTCCTCCACGGGAAGAGAGTAAAATACCATATGGAGGCCTTTATTGTTCAATCAAAAACACCCAATTTTTGAGGAAAGCGATAACCACCCCCCCTTACGACATGCTTCAGAAACGAAAAAAATGGTCCATTTTCAAATGTTGCGTCTTTGAACTACAATTAACATTTGTATGTGGATAATCACTTTTAGAGATAAAATTAGATGTTTAAAGTAATTTTCAAGCTTCCAGGGGCCCTAAACACAAGATTTGAGGAATGGGTAAAAGTGAATGAAAATGGCCAATTTACTCACTCTACGGCCTTAAAAAGTGTTTCTCCACCCAAGAAAGTAAATTAAATAACAATTGTAGGCCTTTATTATTCAATCAAAAACGCCTGATTTTTGATGAAAGAGATAACCACCCCCCTTACGACATGCTTCAGAAACGAAAAAAATGGTCCATTTTCAAATGTTGCATCTTTGAACTGCAATTCATATTTGTACCTGAAACATCACTTTTAGAGATAAAATGAGATGTTTAAAGTGATTTTCATGCGTCCAGGGGTCTTAAAAACAAGATTTTTGGAATGGGTAAAAGTGAATGAAAATGGCCAATTTACTCACTCTGCGGCCTTAAAAAGTGTTTCTTCTCCACGGGAAGTGAATTAAATAACATTTGGAGGCCTTTATTGTTCAAGCGAAAACGCCTGATTTTTGATGAAAGAGATAACCACCCCCCCTTACGACAAGCTTCTGAAACTAAAAAAATGCTCCATTTTCAAATGTTGCGTCTTTGAACTACAATTCGCATTTGTACGTGGATAATCACTTTTAGAGATAAAATTATATGTTTAAAGTGATTTTCAAGCTTCCAGGGGCCCTAAACACAAGATTTGAGAAATGGGTAAAAGTGAATGAAAATGGCCAAGTTCCTCACTCTGAGGCCTTAAAAAGTGTGTCTCCTCCACGGGAAGTTAAATAAATAACATTTGGAGGCCTTTATTGTTCAAGCGCAAGCGCCTGATTTTTGATGAAAGAGATAACCACCCCCCCTTACGACAAGCTTCTGAAACTAAAAAAATGGTCCGTTTTCAAATGTTGCCTCTTTGAACTACAATTCGCATTTGTATGTGGAAAATCACTTTTAAAGATAAAATGAGATGTTTAAAGTGATTTTCCTGCTTCTAGGGGCCTTAAACACAAGATTTGAGGAATGGGTAAAAGTGAATGAAAATGGCCAATTTACTCACTCTGAGGCCATAAAAACTGTTTCTCCTCCTCGGGAAGAGAATAAAATACCATTTGGAGGCCTTTATTGTTCAATCAAAAATACCAAATTATTGATGAAAGCGATAACCACCCCCCCTTACGACATGCTTCAGAAACGAAAAAAATGGTCCATTTTCAAATGTTGCGTCTTTGAACTACAATTCACATTTGTATGTGGATAATCACTTTTAGAGATAAAATTAGATGTTTAAAGTAATTTTCAAGCTTCCAGGGGCCCTAAACACAAGATTTGAGGAATGGGTAAAAGTGAATGAAAATGGCCAATTTATTCACTCTTCGGCCTTAAAAAGTGTTTCTCCTCCATGGGAAGTGAATAACATAACATTTGGAGGCCTTTATTGTTCAATCAAAAACGCCCGTTTTTTGGTGAAAAAGATAACCACCCACCCTTACGACATGCTTCTGAAACTAAAAAAATGGTCCATTTTCAAATGTTGCGTCTTTGAACTACAATTAACATTGTACGTGGATAATCACTTTTAGAGATAAAATGAGATGTTTAAAGTGATTTTCATGCGTCCAGGGGTCTTAAAAACAAGATTTTTGGAATGGGTAAAAGTGAATGAAAATGGCCAATTTACTCACTCTGCGGCCTTAAAAAGTGTTTCTTCTCCACGGGAAGTGAATAAAATAACATTTGGAGGCCTTTATTGTTCAAGCAAAAACGCCAGTTTTTTGGTGAAAGAGATAACCACCCACCCTTACGACATGCTTCTGAAACTTAAAAAATGGTCCGTTTTCAAATGTTGCGTCTTTGAACTACAATTAACATTGTACGTGGATAATCACTTTTAGAGATAAAATGAGATGTTTAAAGTGATTTTCATGCGTCCAGGGGCCCTAAACACAAGATTTGAGAACTGGGTAAACGTGAATGAAAATGGCCAATTTATTCACTCTGAGTCCTTAAAAAGTTTTTCTCCACCCCAGAAAGTGAATTAAATAACATTTGTAGGCCTTTATTGTTCAATCAAAAACGCCTGTTTTTTGGTGCCAGAGATAACCACTCCCCCTTACGACATGCTTCAGAAACTAAAAAAATTCTCCATTTTCAAATGTTGCGTCTTTGAACTACAATTCACATTTGTACATGGATAATCACTTTTAGAGATAAAATGAGATGTTTAAAGTGATTTTCAAGCTTCCAGGGGCCTTAAATACAAGATTTGAGGAATGGGTAAAAGTGAATGAAAATGGCCAATGTACTCACTCTGCGGCCTTAAAAATTGTTTCTCCTCCACGGGAAGTGAATAAAATAAAATTTGGAGGCCTTTATTGTTCAATCAAAAACGCCTGTTTTTTAGTGCCAGAGATAACCACTCCCCCTTACGACATGCTTCAGAAACTAAAAAAATTCTCCATTTTCAAATGTTGCATCTTTGAACTACAATTCATATTTGTACCTGAAAAATCACTTTTAGAGATAAAATTAGATGTTTAAAGTGATTTTCATGCTTCCAGGGGCCCTAAACACAAGATTTGAGGAATGGGTAAAAGTGAATGAAAATGGCCAATTTACTCACTCTGAGGCCATAAAAAGTGTTTCTCCTCCACGGGAAGAGAATAAAATACCATTTGGAGGCCTTTATTGTTCAATCAAAAACACCCAATTTTTGAGGAAAGCGATAACCACCCCCCCCTTACGACATGCTTCAGAAACTAAAAAAAGTGGTCCATTTTCAAATGTTGCCTCTTTGAACTACAATTAACATTGTAGGTGGATAATCACTTTTAGAGATAAAATGAGATTTTTAAAGTGATTTTCATGCGTCCAGGGTTCTTAAACACAAGATTTTTGGAATGGGTAAAAGTGAATGAAAATGGCCAATTTACTCACTCTGCGGCCTTAAAAAGTGTTTCTCCTCCACGGCAAGTGAATAAAATAACATTTGGAGGTCTTTATTGTTCAAGCGAAAATGCCAGATTTTTGACGAAAGAGATAACCACCCCCCCTTACGACATGCTTCAGAAACGAAAAAAAATGGTCCTTTTTCAAATGTTGCGTCTTTGAACTACAATTCACATTTGTACGTGGATAATCACTTTTAGAGATAAAATTAGATGTTTAAAGTGATTTTCAAGCTTCCAGGGGCCCTAAACACAAGATTTGAGGAATGGGTAAACGTGAATGAAAATGGGCAATTTATTCACTCTGAGGCCTTAAAAAGTTTTTCTCCACCCCAGAAAGTGAATTAAATAATATTTGTAGGCCTTTATTATTCAATCAAAAAAGCCTGATTTTTGATGAAAGAGATAACCACCCCCCCTTACGACATGCTTCAGAAACGAAAAAAATGGTCCATTTTCAAATGTTGCATCTTTGAACTACAATTCATATTTGTACCTGAAAAATCACGTTTAGAGATAAAATTAGATGTTTAAAGTGATTTTCATGCTTCCAGGGGCCGTAAACACAAGATTTGAGGAATGGGTAAAAGTGAATGAAAATGGCCAATTTACTCACTCTGAGGCCATAAAAAGTGTTTCTCCTCCACGTGAAGAGAATAAAATACCATTTGGAGGCCTTTATTGTTCAATCAAAAACACCCAATTTTTGAGGAAAGCGATAACCACCCCCCCTTACGACATGCTTCAGAAACAAAAAAAATGGTCCATTTTCAAATGTTGCGTCTTTGAAGTACAATTCACATTTGTATGTGGATAATCACTTTTAGAGATAAAATTAGATGTTTAAAGTAATTTTCAAGCTTCCAGGGGCCCTAAACACAAGATTTGAGGAATGTGTAAAAGTGAATGAAAATGGCCAATTTACTCACTCTTCGGCCTTAAAAAGTGTTTCTCCTCCATGGGAAGTGAATAAAATAACATTTGGAGGCCTTTATTGTTCAATCAAAAACGCCTGTTTTTTGGTGAAAGATATAACCACCCACCCTTACGACATGCTTCTGAAACTAAAAAAATGGTCCGTTTTCAAATGTTGCGTCTTTGAACTACAATTAACTTGGTACGTGGATAAACACTTTTAGAGATAAAATGAGATGTTTAAAGTGATTTTCATGCGTCCAGGGGTCTTAAAAACAAGATTTTTGGAATGGGTAAAAGTGAATGAAAATGGCCAATTTACTCACTCTGCGGCCTTAAAAAGTGTTTCTTCTCCACGGGAAGTGAATAAAATAACATTTGGAGGCCTTTATTGTTCAAGCAAAAACGCCCGATTTTTGACGAAATAGATAACCACACCCCATTACGACATGCTTCAGAAACGAAAAAAATGGTCCATTTTCAAATGTTGCATCATTGAACTACAATTCACATTTGTATGTGGATAATCACTTTTAGATATAAAATTAGATGTTTAAAGTGATTTTCAAGCTTCCAGGGGCCCTAATCTCAAGATTTAAGAACTGGGTAAACGTGAATGAAAATGGCCAATTTATTCACTCTGAGTCCTTAAAAAGTTTTTCTCCACCCCAGAAAGTGAATTAAATAACATTTGTAGGCCTTTATTGTTCAATCAAAAATGCCCGATTTTTGATGAAAGAGATAACCACCCACCCTTACGACATGCTTCAGAAACTAAAAAAATGGTCCATTTTCAAATGTTGCGTCTTTGAACTACAATTAACATTTGTATGTGGATAATCACTTTTAGAGATAAAATTAGATGTTTAAAGTAATTTTCAAGCTTCCAGGGGCCCTAAACACAAGATTTGAGGAATGGGTAAAAGTGAATGAAAATGGCCAATTTATTCACTCTTCGGCCTTAAAAAGTGTTTCTCCTCCATGGGAAGTGAATAACATAACATTTGGAGGCCTTTATTGTTCAATCAAAAACGCCCGTTTTTTGGTGAAAGAGATAACCACCCACCCTTACGACATGCTTCTGAAACTAAAGAAATGGTCCATTTTCAAATGTTGAGTCTTTGAACTACAATTAACATTGTACGTGGATAATCACTTTTAGAGATAAAATGAGATGTTTAAAGTGATTTTCATGCGTCCAGGGGTCTTAAAAACAAGATTTTTGGAATGGGTAAAAGTGAATGAAAATGGCCAATTTACTCACTCTGCGGCCTTAAAAAGTGTTTCTTCTCCACGGGAAGTGAATAAAATAACATTTGGAGGCCTTTATTGTTCAAGCAAAAACGCCCGATTTTTGACGAAATAGATAACCACACCCCATTACGACATGCTTCAGAAACGAAAAAAATGGTCCATTTTCAAATGTTGCATCATTGAACTACAATTCACATTTGTATGTGGATAATCACTTTTAGATATAAAATTAGATGTTTAAAGTGATTTTCAAGCTTCCAGGGGCCCTAATCTCAAGATTTGAGAACTGGGTAAACGTGAATGAAAATGGCCAATTTATTCACTCTGAGTCCTTAAAAAGTTTTTCTCCACCCCAGAAAGTGAATTAAATAACATTTGTAGGCCTTTATTGTTCAATCAAAAATGCCCGATTTTTGATGAAAGAGATAACCACCCCCCCCTTACGACATGCTTCAGAAACTAAAAAAAGTGGCCCATTTTCAAATGTTGCCTCTTTGAACTACAATTCACATTTGTATGTGGATAATCACTTTTAGAGATAAAATTAGATGTTTAAAGTGATTTTCAAGCTTCTAGGGGCCCTAATCACAAGAATTCAGAAATGGGTAAAAGTGAATGAAAATGGCCAATTTACTCACTCTGAGGCCTTAAAAAGTGTTTCTCCTCCACGGGAAGTGAATTAAATAACATTTGGAGGCCTTTATTGTTCAAGCGAAAACGCCAGAGTTTTTGATGAAAGAGATAACCACCCCCCCTTACGACAAGCTTCTGAAACTAAAAAAATGTTCCGTTTTCAAATGTTGCCTCTTTGAACTACAATTACCTTGTACGTGGATAATCACTTTTAGAGATAAAATGAGATGTTTAAAGTGATTTTCAACCTTCCAGGGGCCCTAAACACAAGATTTGAGGAATGGGTAAACGTGAATGAAAATGGCCAATTTATTCACTCTGAGGCCTTAAAAAGTTTTTCTCCACCCCAGAAAGTGATTTAAATAAAATTTGTAGGCCTTTATTGTTCAATCAAAAACGCCCGATTTTTGATGAAAGAGATAACCACTTCCCCTTGCGACATGCTTCTGAAACTAAAAAAATGGTTCGTTTTCAAATGTTGCATCTTTGAACTACAATTCATATTTGTACCTGAAAAATCACTTTTAGAGATAAAATTAGATGTTTAAAGTGATTTTCATGCTTCCAGGGGCCGTAAACACGAGATTTGAGGAATGGGTAAAAGTGAATGAAAATGGCCAAGTTACTCACTCTGAGGCCTTAAAAAGTGTGTCTCCTCCACGGGAAGTGAACTAAATAACATTTGGAGGCCTTTATTGTTCAAGCGAAAGCGCCTGATTTTTGATGAAAGAGATAACCACCCCCCTTACGACAAGCTTCTGAAACTAAAAAAATGGTCCGTTTTCAAATGTTGCCTCTTTGAACTACAATTCGCATTTGTACGTGGAAAATCACTTTTAAAGATAAAATGAGATGTTTAAAGTGATTTTCATGCTTCTAGGGCCTTAAAAACAAGATTTTTGGAATGAGTAAAAGTGAATGGAAATGGCCAATTTACTCACTCTGAGGCCTTAAAAAGTGTTTCTCCTCCACGGGAAGAGAATAAAATACCATTTGGAGGCCTTTATTGTTCAATCAAAAACACCCAATTTTTGAGGAAAGCGATAACCACTTCCCCTTGCGACATGCTTCTGAAACTAAAAAAATGGTTCATTTTCAAATATTGCGTCTTTGAACTACAATTAACATTGTATGTGGATAATCACTTTTAGAGATAAAATGAGATTTTTAAAGTGATTTTCATGCGTCCAGGGTTCTTAAACACAAGATTTTTGGAATGGGTAAAAGTGAATGAAAATGGCCAATTTACTCACTCTGCGGCCTTAAAAAGTGTTTCTCCTCCACGGCAAGTGAATAAAATACCATTTGGAGGTCTTTATTGTTCAAGCGAAAATGCCAGATTTTTGACGAAAGAGATAACCACCCCCCCTTACGACATGCTTCAGAAACGAAAAAAATGGTCCATTTTCAAATGTTGCGTCTTTGAACTACAATTCACATTTGCACGTGGATAATCACTTTTAGAGATAAAATTAGATGTTTAAAGTGATTTTCAAGCTGCCAGGGGCCCTAAACACAAGATTTGATGAATGGGTAAACGTGAATGAAAATGGCCAATTTATTCACTCTGAGGCCTTAAAAAGTTTTTCTCCACCCCAGAAAGTGATTTAAATAAAATTTGTAGGCCTTTATTGTTCAATCAAAAACACCCAATTTTTGATGAAAGAGATAACCACTTCCCCTTGCGACATGCTTCTGAAACTAAAAAAATGGTTCATTTTCAAATGTTGCATCTTTGAACTACAATTCATATTTGTACCTGAAAAATCAGTTTTAGAGATAAAATTAGATGTTTAAAGTGATTTTCATGCTTCCAGGGGCCGTAAACACAAGATTTGAGGAATGGGTAAAAGTGAATGAAAATGGCCAAGTTACTCACTCTGAGGCCTTAAAAAGTGTGTCTCCGCCACGGGAAGTGAACTAAATAACATTTGGAGGCCTTTATTGTTCAAGCGAAAGCGCCTGATTTTTGATGAAAGAGATAACCACCCCCCCTTACGACAAGCGTCTGAAACTAAAAAACATTGTCCATTTTCAAATGTTGCCTCTTTGAACTACAATTCGCATTTGTACGTGGAAAATCACTTTTAAAGATAAAATGAGATGTTTAAAGTGATTTTCATGCTTCTAGGGCCTTAAAAACAAGATTTTTGGAATGAGTAAAAGTGAATGGAAATGGCCAATTTACTCACTCTGAGGCCTTAAAAAGTATTTCGCCACCCCGGTAAGAGAATAAAATAACATTTGGAGGCCTTTAGTGTTCAATCAAAAACGCCCGATTTTTGATGACAGAGATAACCACCCCCCTTACAACATGCTTCAGAAACTAAAAAAAGTGATCCATTTTCAAATGTTGCGTCTTTGAACTACAATTCACGTTTGTACGTGGAAAATCACTTTTAAAGATCAAATGAGATGTTTAAAGTGATTTTCATGTGTCCAGCGGTTTTAAACACAAGATTTTTGGAATGGGTAAAAGTGAATGGAAATGGCCAATTTACTCACTCTGAGGCCTTAAAAAGTATTTCGCCACCCCGGTAAGAGAATAAAATAACATTTGGAGGCCTTTAGTGTTCAATCAAAAACACCCGATTTTTGATGAAAGAGATAACCACCCCCCCTTACGACATGCTTCAGAAACGAAAAAAATGGTCCATTTTCAAATGTTGTGTCTTTGAACTACAATTCACATTTGTATGTGGATAATCACTTTTAGAGATAAAATTAGATGTTTAAAGTGATTTTCATGCTTCTAGGGGCCTTAAACACAAGATTTGAGGAATGGGTAAAAGTTAATGAGAATTGCCAATTTACTCACTCTGAGGCCATTAAAAGTGTTTCTCCTCCACGGGAAGAGAATAAAATACCATTTGGAGGCCTTTATTGTTCAATCAAAAACACCCAATTTTTGAGGAAAGCGATAACCACCCCCCCTTACGACATGCTTCAGAAATGAAAAAAATGGTCCATTTTCAAATGTTGCGTCTTTGAAATACAATTAACATTTGTATGTGGACAATCACTTTTAGAGATAAAATTAGATGTTTAAAGTAATTTTCAAGCTTCCAGGGGCCCTAAACACAAGATTTGAGGAATGGGTAAAAGTGAATGAAAATGGCCAATTTATTCACACTTCGGCCTTAAAAAGTGTTTCTCCTCCATGGGAAGTGAATAACATAACATTTGGAGGCCTTTATTGTTTAATCAAAAACGCCCGTTTTTTGGTGAAAGAGATAACCACCCACCCTTACGACATGCTTCTGAAACTAAAGAAATGGTCCATTTTCAAATGTTGAGTCTTTGAACTACAATTAACATTGTACGTGGATAATCACTTTTAGAGATAAAATGAGATGTTTAAAGTGATTTTCATGCGTCCAGGGGTCTTAAAAACAAGATTTTTGGAATGGGTAAAAGTGAATGAAAATGGCCAATTTACTCACTCTGCGGCCTTAAAAAGTGTTTCTTCTCCACGGGAAGTGAATAAAATAACATTTGGAGGCCTTTATTGTTCAAGCAAAAACGCCCGATTTTTGACGAAATAGATAACCACACCCCATTACGACATGCTTCAGAAACGAAAAAAATGGTCTATTTTCAAATGTTGCATCATTGAACTACAATTCACATTTGTATGTGGATAATCACTTTTAGATATAAAATTAGATGTTTAAAGTGATTTTCAAGCTTCCAGGGGCCCTAATCTCAAGATTTGAGAACTGGGTAAACGTGAATGAAAATGGCCAATTTATTCACTCTGAGTCCTTAAAAAGTTTTTCTCCACCCCAGAAAGTGAATTAAATAACATTTGTAGGCCTTTATTGTTCAATCAAAAATGTCCGATTTTTGATGAAAGAGATAACCACCCCCCCTTACGACATGCTTCAGAAACTAAAAAAAGTGGTCCATTTTCAAATGTTGCCTCTTTGAACTACAATTCACATTTGTATGTGGATAATCACTTTTAGAGATAAAATGAGATGTTTAAAGTGATTTTCAACCTTCCAGGGGCCCTAAACACAAGATTTGAGGAATGGGTAAACTTGAATGAAAATGGCCAATTTATTCACTCTGAGGCCTTAAAAAGTTTTTCTCCACCCCAGAAAGTGATTTAAATAAAATTTGTAGGCCTTTATTGTTCAATCAAAAACGCCTGATTTTTGATGAAAGAGATAACCACTTCCCCTTGCGACATGCTTCTGAAACTAAAAAAATGGTTCGTTTTCAAATGTTGCATCTTTGAACTACAATTCATATTTGTACCTAAAAAATCACTTTTAGAGATAAAATTAGATGTTTAAAGTGATTTTCATGCTTCCAGGGGCCGTAAACACAAGATTTGAGGAATGGGTAAAAGTGAATGAAAATGGCCAAGTTACTCACTCTGAGGCCTTAAAAAGTGTGTCTCCTCCACGGGAAGTGAACTAAATAACATTTGGAGGCCTTTATTGTTCAAGCGAAAGCGCCTGATTTTTGATGAAAGAGATAACCACCCCCCTTACGACAAGCTTCTGAAACTAAAAAAATGGTCCGTTTTCAAATGTTGCCTCTTTGAACTACAATTCGCATTTGTACGTGGAAAATCACTTTTAAAGATAAAATGAGATGTTTAAAGTGATTTTCATGCTTCTAGGGCCTTAAAAACAAGATTTTTGGAATGAGTAAAAGTGAATGGAAATGGCCAATTTACTCACTCTGAGGCCTTAAAAAGTGTTTCTCCTCCACGGGAAGAGAATAAAATACCATTTGGAGGCCTTTATTGTTCAATCAAAAACACCCAATTTTTGAGGAAAGCGATAACCACTTCCCCTTGCGACATGCTTCTGAAACTAAAAAAATGGTTCATTTTCAAATATTGCGTCTTTGAACTACAATTAACATTGTATGTGGATAATCACTTTTAGAGATAAAATGAGATTTTTAAAGTGATTTTCATGCGTCCAGGGTTCTTAAACACAAGATTTTTGGAATGGGTAAAAGTGAATGAAAATGGCCAATTTACTCACTCTGCGGCCTTAAAAAGTGTTTCTCCTCCACGGCAAGTGAATAAAATACCATTTGGAGGTCTTTATTGTTCAAGCGAAAATGCCAGATTTTTGACGAAAGAGATAACCACCCCCCCTTACGACATGCTTCAGAAACGAAAAAAATGGTCCATTTTCAAATGTTGCGTCTTTGAACTACAATTCACATTTGCACGTGGATAATCACTTTTAGAGATAAAATTAGATGTTTAAAGTGATTTTCAAGCTGCCAGGGGCCCTAAACACAAGATTTGATGAATGGGTAAACGTGAATGAAAATGGCCAATTTATTCACTCTGAGGCCTTAAAAAGTTTTTCTCCACCCCAGAAAGTGATTTAAATAAAATTTGTAGGCCTTTATTGTTCAATCAAAAACACCCAATTTTTGATGAAAGAGATAACCACTTCCCCTTGCGACATGCTTCTGAAACTAAAAAAATGGTTCATTTTCAAATGTTGCATCTTTGAACTACAATTCATATTTGTACCTGAAAAATCAGTTTTAGAGATAAAATTAGATGTTTAAAGTGATTTTCATGCTTCCAGGGGCCGTAAACACAAGATTTGAGGAATGGGTAAAAGTGAATGAAAATGGCCAAGTTACTCACTCTGAGGCCTTAAAAAGTGTGTCTCCGCCACGGGAAGTGAACTAAATAACATTTGGAGGCCTTTATTGTTCAAGCGAAAGCGCCTGATTTTTGATGAAAGAGATAACCACCCCCCCTTACGACAAGCGTCTGAAACTAAAAAACATTGTCCATTTTCAAATGTTGCCTCTTTGAACTACAATTCGCATTTGTACGTGGAAAATCACTTTTAAAGATAAAATGAGATGTTTAAAGTGATTTTCATGCTTCTAGGGCCTTAAAAACAAGATTTTTGGAATGAGTAAAAGTGAATGGAAATGGCCAATTTACTCACTCTGAGGCCTTAAAAAGTATTTCGCCACCCCGGTAAGAGAATAAAATAACATTTGGAGGCCTTTAGTGTTCAATCAAAAACGCCCGATTTTTGATGACAGAGATAACCACCCCCCTTACAACATGCTTCAGAAACTAAAAAAAGTGATCCATTTTCAAATGTTGCATCTTTGAACTACAATTCACGTTTGTACGTGGAAAATCACTTTTAAAGATCAAATGAGATGTTTAAAGTGATTTTCATGTGTCCAGCGGTTTTAAACACAAGATTTTTGGAATGGGTAAAAGTGAATGGAAATGGCCAATTTACTCACTCTGAGGCCTTAAAAAGTATTTCGCCACCCCGGTAAGAGAATAAAATAACATTTGGAGGCCTTTAGTGTTCAATCAAAAACACCCGATTTTTGATGAAAGAGATAACCACCCCCTTACGACATGCTTCAGAAACGAAAAAAATGGTCCATTTTCAAATGTTGTGTCTTTGAACTACAATTCACATTTGTATGTGGATAATCACTTTTAGAGATAAAATTAGATGTTTAAAGTGATTTTCATGCTTCTAGGGGCCTTAAACACAAGATTTGAGGAATGGGTAAAAGTTAATGAGAATTGCCAATTTACTCACTCTGAGGCCATTAAAAGTGTTTCTCCTCCACGGGAAGAGAATAAAATACCATTTGGAGGCCTTTATTGTTCAATCAAAAACACCCAATTTTTGAGGAAAGCGATAACCACCCCCCCTTACGACATGCTTCAGAAATGAAAAAAATGGTCCATTTTCAAATGTTGCGTCTTTGAAATACAATTAACATTTGTATGTGGACAATCACTTTTAGAGATAAAATTAGATGTTTAAAGTAATTTTCAAGCTTCCAGGGGCCCTAAACACAAGATTTGAGGAATGGGTAAAAGTGAATGAAAATGGCCAATTTATTCACTCTTCGGCCTTAAAAAGTGTTTCTCCTCCATGGGAAGTGAATAACATAACATTTGGAGGCCTTTATTGTTTAATCAAAAACGCCCGTTTTTTGGTGAAAGAGATAACCACCCACCCTTACGACATGCTTCTGAAACTAAAGAAATGGTCCATTTATAAATGTTGAGTCTTTGAACTACAATTAACATTGTACGTGGATAATCACTTTTAGAGATAAAATGAGATGTTTAAAGTGATTTTCATGCGTCCAGGGGTCTTAAAAACAAGATTTTTGGAATGGGTAAAAGTGAATGAAAATGGCCAATTTACTCACTCTGCGGCCTTAAAAAGTGTTTCTTCTCCACGGGAAGTGAATAAAATAACATTTGGAGGCCTTTATTGTTCAAGCAAAAACGCCCGATTTTTGACGAAATAGATAACCACACCCCATTACGACATGCTTCAGAAACGAAAAAAATGGTCCATTTTCAAATGTTGCATCATTGAACTACAATTCACATTTGTATGTGGATAATCACTTTTAGATATAAAATTAGATGTTTAAAGTGATTTTCAAGCTTCCAGGGGCCCTAATCTCAAGATTTGAGAACTGGGTAAACGTGAATGAAAATGGCCAATTTATTCACTCTGTGTCCTTAAAAAGTTTTTCTCCACCCCAGAAAGTGAATTAAATAACATTTGTAGGCCTTTATTGTTCAATCAAAAATGCCCGATTTTTGATGAAAGAGATAACCACCCCCCCTTACGACATGCTTCAGAAACTAAAAAAAGTGGTCCATTTTCAAATGTTGCCTCTTTGAACTACAATTCACATTTGTATGTGGATAATCACTTTTAGAGATAAAATGAGATGTTTAAAGTGATTTTCAACCTTCCAGGGGCCCTAAACACAAGATTTGAGGAATGGGTAAACTTGAATGAAAATGGCCAATTTATTCACTCTGAGGCCGTAAAAAGTTTTTCTCCACCCCAGAAAGTGATTTAAATAAAATTTGTAGGCCTTTATTGTTCAATCAAAAACGCCTGATTTTTGATGAAAGAGATAACCACTTCCCCTTGCGACATGCTTCTGAAACTAAAAAAATGGTTCGTTTTCAAATGTTGCATCTTTGAACTACAATTCATATTTGTACCTAAAAAATCACTTTTAGAGATAAAATTAGATGTTTAAAGTGATTTTCATGCTTCCAGGGGCCGTAAACACAAGATTTGAGGAATGGGTAAAAGTGAATGAAAATGGCCAAGTTACTCACTCTGAGGCCTTAAAAAGTGTGTCTCCTCCACGGGAAGTGAACTAAATAACATTTGGAGGCCTTTATTGTTCAAGCGAAAGCGCCTGATTTTTGATGAAAGAGATAACCACCCCCCCTTACGACAAGCTTCTGAAACTAAAAAAATGGTCCGTTTTCAAATGTTGCCTCTTTGAACTACAATTCGCATTTGTACGTGGAAAATCACTTTTAAAGATAAAATGAGATGTTTAAAGTGATTTTCATGCTTCTAGGGGCCTTAAACACAAGATTTGAGGAATGGGTAAAAGTGAATGAAAATGGCCAATTTACTCACTCTGAGGCCATAAAAAGTGTTTCTCCTCCACGGGAAGAGAATAAAATACCATTTGGAGGCCTTTATTGTTCAATCAAAAACACCCAATTTTTGAGGAAAGCGATAACCACTTCCCCTTGTGACATGCTTCTGAAACTAAAAAAATGGTTCATTTTCAAATATTGCGTCTTTGAACTACAATTAACATTGTATGTGGATAATCACTTTTAGAGATAAAATGAGATTTTTAAAGTGATTTTCATGCGTCCAGGGTTCTTAAACACAAGATTTTTGGAATGGGTAAAAGTGAATGAAAATGGCCAATTTACTCACTCTGCGGCCTTAAAAAGTGTTTCTCCTCCACGGCAAGTGAATAAAATACCATTTGGAGGTCTTTATTGTTCAAGCGAAAATGCCAGATTTTTGACGAAAGAGATAACCACCCCCCCTTATGACATGCTTCAGAAACGAAAAAAATGGTCCATTTTCAAATGTTGCGTCTTTGAACTACAATTCACATTTGTACGTGGATAATCACTTTTAGAGATAAAATTAGATGTTTAAAGTGATTTTCAAGCTGCCAGGGGCCCTAAACACAAGATTTGAGGAATGGGTAAACGTGAATGAAAATGGCCAATTTATTCACTCTGAGGCCTTAAAAAGTTTTTCTCCACCCCAGAAAGTGAATTAAATAATATTTTTAGGCCTTTATTATTCAATTAAAAACGCCTGATTTTTGATGAAAGAGATAACCACCCCCCCTTACGAGATGCTTCAGAAACGAAAAAAATGGTCCATTTTCAAATGTTGCATCTTTGAACTACAATTCATATTTGTACCTGAAAAATCACTTTTAGAGATAAAATTAGATGTTTAAAGTGATTTTCATGCTTCCAGGGGCCGTAAACACAAGATTTGAGGAATGGGTAAAAGTGAATGAAAATGGCCAAGTTACTCACTCTGAGGCCTTAAAAAGTGTGTCTCCTCCACGGGAAGTGAACTAAATAACATTTGGAGGCCTTCATTGTTCAAGTGAAAGCGCCTGATTTTTGATGAAAGAGATAACCACCCCCCCTTACGACAAGCTTCTGAAACTAAAAAAATGGTCCGTTTTCAAATGTTGCCTCTTTGAACTACAATTCGCATTTGTACGTGGAAAATCACTTTTAAAGATAAAATGAGATGTTTAAAGTGATTTTCATGCTTCTAGGGGCCTTAAACACAAGATTTGAGGAATGGGTAAAAGTGAATGAAAATGGCCAATTTACTCACTCTTCGGCCTTAAAAAGTGTTTCTCCTCCATGGGAAGTGAATAAAGTAACATTTGGAGGCCTTTATTGTTCAATCAAAAACGCCCGTTTTTTGGTGAAAGAGATAACCACCCACCCTTACGACATGCTTCTGAAACTAAAAAATGGTCCGTTTTCAAATGTTGCGTCTTTGAACTACAATTAAGTTTGTACGTGGATAATCATTTTTAGAGATAAAATGAGATGTTTAAAGTGATTTTCATGCGTCCAGGGGTCTTAAAAACAAGATTTTTGGAATGGGTAAAAGTGAATGAAAATGGCCAATTTACTCACTCTGCGGCCTTAAAAAGTGTTTCTTCTCCACGGTAAGTGAATAAAATACCATTTGGAGGCCTTTATTGTTCAAGCGAAAACGCCCGATTTTTGACGAAATAGATAACCACCCCCCATTACGACATGCTTCAGAAACGAAAAAAATGGTCCATTTTCAAATGTTGCATCATTGAACTACAATTCACATTTGTATGTGGATAATCACTTTTAGAGATAAAATGAGATGTTTAAAGTGATTTTCAAGCTTCCAGGGGCCCTAAACTCAAGATTTGAGAACTGGGTAAACGTGAATGAAAATGGGCAATTTATTCACTCTGAGTCCTTAAAAAGTTTTTCTCCACCCCAGAAAGTGAATTAAATAACATTTGTAGGCCTTTATTGTTCAATCAAAAATGCCCGATTTTTGATGAAAGAGATAACCACCCCCCCTTACGACATGCTTCAGAAACTAAAAAAAGTGGTCCATTTTCAAATGTTGCCTCTTTGAACTACAATTCACATTTGTATGTGGAAAATCACTTTTAAAGATAAAATGATATGTTTAAAGTGATTTTCATGCTTCCAGGGGACTTAAACACAAGGTTTGAGGAATGGACAAAAGTGAATGGAAATGGACAATTTACTCACTCTGAGGCCTTAAAAAGTGTTTCTCCTCCACGGGAAGTGAATTAAATAACATTTGAAGGCCTTTATTGTTCAATCAAAAACGCCCGATTTTTGATGAAAGAGATAACCACCCCCCTTACAACAAGCTTCAGAAACTAAAAAAAGTGATCCATTTTCAAATGTTGCGTCTTTGAACTACAATTAACGTTTGTACATGGAAAATCACTTTTAAAGATCAAATGAGATGTTTAAAGTGATTTTCATGTGTCCAGCGGTCTTAAACACAAGATTTTTGGAATGGGTAAAAGTGAATGGAAATGGCCAATTTACTCACTCTGAGGCCTTAAAAAGTATTTCGCCACCCCGGTAAGAGAATAAAATAACATTTGGAGGCCTTTAGTGTTCAATCAAAAACGCCCGATTTTTGATGGAAGAGATAACCACCCCCCCCCCTTACGACATGCTTCAGAGACGAAAAAATGGTTCATTTTCAAATATTGCGTCTTTGAACTACAATTCACATTTGTACATGGATAATCACTTTTAGAGATAAAATTAGATGTTTAAAGTGATTTTCAAGCTTCTAGGGGCCCTAAACACAAGAATTCAGAAATGGGTAAAAAGTGAATGAAAATGGCCAATTTACTCACTCTGAGGCCTTAAAAAGTGTTTCTCCTCCATGGGAAGTGAATTAAATAACATTTGGAGGCCTTTATTGTTCATGCGAAAACGCCTGAGTTTTTGATGAAAGAGATAACCACCCCCCCTTACGACAAGCTTCTGAAACTAAAAAAATGTTCCGTTTTCAAATGTTGCCTCTTTGAACTACAATTACCTTGTACGTGGATAATCACTTTTAGAGATAAAATGAGATGTTTAAAGTGATTTTCAACCTTCCAGGGGCCCTAAACACAAGATTTGAGGAATGGGTAAACGTGAATGAAAATGGCCAATTTATTCACTCTGAGGCCTTAAAAAGTTTTTCTCCACCCCAGAAAGTGATTTAAATAAAATTTGTAGGCCTTTATTGTTCAATCAAAAATGCCCGATTTTTGATGAAAGAGATAACCACTTCCCCTTGCGACATGCTTCTGAAACTAAAAAAATGGTTCATTTTCAAATATTGCGTCTTTGAACTACAATTAACATTTGTATGTGGAAAATCACTTTTAAAGATAAAATGATATGTTTAAAGTGATTTTCATGCTTCCAGGGTTCTTAAACACAAGATTTTTGGAATGGGTAAAAGTGAATGAAAATGGCCAATTTACTCACTCTGCGGCCTTAAAAAGTGTTTCTCCTCCACGGCAAGTGAATAAAATACCATTTGGAGGTCTTTATTGTTCAAGCGAAAATGCCAGATTTTTGACGAAAGAGATAACCACCCCCCCTTACGACATGCTTCAGAAACGAAAAAAATGGTCCATTTTCAAATGTTGCGTCTTTGAACTACAATTCACATTTGTACGTGGATAATAACTTTTAGAGATAAAATTAGATGTTTAAAGTGATTTTCAAGCTGCCAGGGGCCCTAAACACAAGATTTGAGGAATGGGTAAACGTGAATGAAAATGGCCAATTTATTCACTCTGAGGCCTTAAAAAGTTTTTCTCCACCCCAGAAAGTGAATTAAATAATATTTTTAGGCCTTTATTATTCAATCAAAAACGTCTGATTTTTTATGAAAGAGATAACCACCCCCCCTTACGACATGCTTCAGAAACGAAAAAAATGGTCCATTTTCAAATGTTGCCTCTTTGAACTACAATTCACATTTGTATGTGGAAAATCACTTTTAAAGATAAAATGATATGTTTAAAGTGATTTTCATGCTTCCAGGGGACTTAAACACAAGGTTTGAGGAATGGATAAAAGTGAATGGAAATGGCCAATTTACTCATTCTGAGGCCTTAAAAAGTTTTTCTCCACCCCAGAAAGTGAATTAAATAATATTTTTAGGCCTTTATTATTCAATCAAAAACGCCTGATTTTTGTATGAAAGAGATAACCACCCCCCCTTACGACATGCTTCAGAAACGAAAAAAATGGTCCATTTTCAAATGTTGCATCTTTGAACTACAAATCATATTTGTACCTGAAAAATCACTTTTAGAGATAAAATTAGATGTTTAAAGTGATTTTCATGCTTCCAGGGGCCGTAAACACAAGATTTGAGGAATGGGTAAAAGTGAATGAAAATGGCCAAGTTACTCACTCTGAGGCCTTAAAAAGTGTGTCTCCTCCACGGGAAGAGAGTAAAATACCATTTGGAGGCCTTTATTGTTCAATCAAAAACACCCAATTTTTGAGGAAAGCGATAACCACCCCCCCTTACGACATGCTTCAGAAACGAAAAAAATGGTCCATTTTCAAATGTTGCGTCTTTGAACTACAATTCACATTTGTATGTGGATAATCACTTTTAGAGATAAAATTAGATGTTTAAAGTAATTTTCAAGCTTCCAGGGGCCCTAAACACAAGATTTGAGGAATGGGTAAAAGTGAATGAAAATGGCCAATTTACTCACTCTTCGGCCTTAAAAAGTGTTTCTCCTCCATGGGAAGTGAATAAAATAACATTTGGAGGCCTTTATTGTTCAATCAAAAACGCCCTTTTTTTGGTGAAAGAGATAACCACCCACCCTTACGACATGCTTCTGAAACTTAAAAAACTGGTCCGTTTTCAAATGTTGCGTCTTTGAACTACAATTAACTTTGTACGCGGATAATCACTTTTAGAGATAAAATGAGATGTTTAAAGTGATTTTCATGCGTCCAGGGGTCTTAAAAACAAGATTTTTGGAATGGGTAAAAGTGAATGAAAATGGCCAATTTACTCACTCTGCGGCCTTAAAAAGTGTTTCTTCTCCACGGGAAGTGAATAAAATAACATTTGGAGGCCTTTATTGTTCAAGCGAAAACGCCCGATTTTTGACGAAATAGATAACCACCCCCCATTACGACATGCTTCAGAAACGAAAAAAATGGTCCATTTTCAAATGTTGCATCATTGAACTACAATTCACATTTGTATGTGGATAATCACTTTTAGAGATAAAATGAGATGTTTAAAGTGATTTTCAAGCTTCCAGGGGCCCTAAACTCAAGATTTGAGAACTGGGTAAAGGTGAATGAAAATGGGCAATTTATTCACTCTGAGTCCTTAAAAAGTTTTTCTCCACCCCAGAAAGTGAATTAAATAACATTTGTAGGCCTTTATTGTTCAATCAAAAATGCCCGATTTTTGATGAAAGAGATAACCACCCCCCCTTACGACCTGCTTCAGAAACTAAAAAAAGTGGTCCATTTTCAAATGTTGCCTCTTTGAACTACAATTCACGTTTGTACATGGAAAATCACTTTTAAAGATCAAATGAGATGTTTAAAGTGATTTTCATGTGTCCAGCGGTCTTAAACACAAGATTTTTGGAATGGGTAAAAGTGAATGGAAATGGCCAATTTACTCACTCTGAGGCCTTAAAAAGTATTTTGCCACCCCGGTAAGAGAATAAAATAACATTTGGAGGCCTTTAGTGTTCAATCAAAAACGCCCGATTTTTGATGGAAGAGATAACCACCCCCCCCTTACGACATGCTTCAGAAACGAAAAAATGGTTCATTTTCAAATATTGCGTCTTTGAACTACAATTCACATTTGTACATGGATAATCACTTTTAGAGATAAAATTAGATGTTTAAAGTGATTTTCAAGCTTCTAGGGGCCCTAAACACAAGAATTCAGAAATGGGTAAAAGTGAATGAAAATGGCCAATTTACTCACTCTGAGGCCTTAAAAGTGTTTCTCCTCCATGGGAAGTGAATTAAATAACATTTGGAGGCCTTTATTGTTCAAGCGAAAACGCCTGAGTTTTTGATGAAAGAGATAACCACCCCCCTTACGACAAGCTTCTGAAACTAAAAAAATGGTCCGTTTTCAAATGTTGCCTCTTTGAACTACAATTACCTTGTACGTGGATAATCACTTTTAGAGATAAAATGAGATGTTTAAAGTGATTTTCAACCTTCCAGGGGCCCTAAACACAAGATTTGAGGAATGGGTAAACGTGAATGAAAATTGCCAATTTATTCACTCTGAGGCCTTAAAAAGTTTTTCTCCACCCCAGAAAGTGATTTAAATAAAATTTGTAGGCCTTTATTGTTCAATCAAAAACGCCCGATTTTTGATGAAAGAGATAACCACTTCCCCTCGCGACATGCTTCTGAAACTTAAAAAATGGTCCGTTTTCAAATGTTGCGTCTTTGAACTACAATTAACTTTGTACGTGGATAATCACTTTTAGAGATAAAATGAGATGTTTAAAGTGATTTTCATGCGTCCAGGGGTCTTAAAAACAAGATTTTTGGAATGGGTAAAAGTGAATGAAAATGGCCAATTTACTCACTCTGCAGCCTTAAAAAGTGTTTCTTCTCCACGGGAAGTGAATAAAATAACATTTGGAGGCCTTTATTGTTCAAGCGAAAACGCCCGATTTTTGACAAAATAGATAACCACCCCCATTACGACATGCTTCAGAAACGAAAAAAATGGTCCATTTTCAAATGTTGCATCATTGAACTACAATTCACATTTGTATGTGGAAATCACTTTTAGAGATAAAATGAGATGTTTAAAGTGATTTTCAAGCTTCCAGGGCCCCTAGTCTCAAGATTTGAGAACTGGGTAAACGTGAATGAAAATGGCCAATTTATTCACTCTGAGTCCTTAAAAAGTTTTTCTCCACCCCAGAAAGTGAATTAAATAACATTTGTAGGCCTTTATTGTTCTGTCAAAAATGCCCTATTTTTGATGAAAGAGATAACCACCCCCCCCTTACGACATGCTTCAGAAACTAAAAAAAGTGGTCCATTTTCAAATGTTGCCTCTTTGAACTACAATTCACATTTGTATGTGGAAAATCACTTTTAAAGATAAAATGATATGTTTAAAGTGATTTTCATGCTTCAGGGGACTTAAACACAAGGTTTGAGGAATGGATAAAAGTGAATGGAAATGGCCAATTTACTCATTCTGATGCCTTAAAAAGTGTTTCTCCTCCACGGGAAGTGAATTAAATAACATTTGAAGGCCTTTATTGTTCAATCAAAAATGCCCGATTTTTGATGAAAGAGATAACCACCCCCCCTTACGACCTGCTTCAGAAACTAAAAAAAGTGGTCCATTTTCAAATGTTGCCTCTTTGAACTACAATTCACGTTTGTACATGGAAAATCACTTTTAAAGATCAAATGAGATGTTTAAAGTGATTTTCATGTGTCCAGCGGTCTTAAACACAAGATTTTTGGAATGGGTAAAAGTGAATGGAAATGGCCAATTTACTCACTCTGAGGCCTTAAAAAGTATTTCGCCACCCCGGTAAGAGAATAAAATAACATTTGGAGGCCTTTAGTGTTCAATCAAAAACGCCCGATTTTTGATGGAAGAGATAACCACCCCCCCCCTTACGACATGCTTCAGAGACGAAAAAATGGTTCATTTTCAAATATTGCGTCTTTGAACTACAATTCACATTTGTACATGGATAATCACTTTTAGAGATAAAATTAGATGTTTAAAGTGATTTTCAAGCTTCTAGGGGCCCTAAACACAAGAATTCAGAAATGGGTAAAAAGTGAATGAAAATGGCCAATTTACTCACTCTGAGGCCTTAAAAAGTGTTTCTCCTCCATGGGAAGTGAATTAAATAACATTTGGAGGCCTTTATTGTTCATGCGAAAACGCCTGAGTTTTTGATGAAAGAGATAACCACCCCCCCTTACGACAAGCTTCTGAAACTAAAAAAATGTTCCGTTTTCAAATGTTGCCTCTTTGAACTACAATTACCTTGTACGTGGATAATCACTTTTAGAGATAAAATGAGATGTTTAAAGTGATTTTCAACCTTCCAGGGGCCCTAAACACAAGATTTGAGGAATGGGTAAACGTGAATGAAAATGGCCAATTTATTCACTCTGAGGCCTTAAAAAGTTTTTCTCCACCCCAGAAAGTGATTTAAATAAAATTTGTAGGCCTTTATTGTTCAATCAAAAATGCCCGATTTTTGATGAAAGAGATAACCACTTCCCCTTGCGACATGCTTCTGAAACTAAAAAAATGGTTCATTTTCAAATATTGCGTCTTTGAACTACAATTAACATTTGTATGTGGAAAATCACTTTTAAAGATAAAATGATATGTTTAAAGTGATTTTCATGCTTCCAGGGTTCTTAAACACAAGATTTTTGGAATGGGTAAAAGTGAATGAAAATGGCCAATTTACTCACTCTGCGGCCTTAAAAAGTGTTTCTCCTCCACGGCAAGTGAATAAAATACCATTTGGAGGTCTTTATTGTTCAAGCGAAAATGCCAGATTTTTGACGAAAGAGATAACCACCCCCCCTTACGACATGCTTCAGAAACGAAAAAAATGGTCCATTTTCAAATGTTGCGTCTTTGAACTACAATTCACATTTGTACGTGGATAATAACTTTTAGAGATAAAATTAGATGTTTAAAGTGATTTTCAAGCTGCCAGGGGCCCTAAACACAAGATTTGAGGAATGGGTAAACGTGAATGAAAATGGCCAATTTATTCACTCTGAGGCCTTAAAAAGTTTTTCTCCACCCCAGAAAGTGAATTAAATAATATTTTTAGGCCTTTATTATTCAATCAAAAACGTCTGATTTTTTATGAAAGAGATAACCACCCCCCCTTACGACATGCTTCAGAAACGAAAAAAATGGTCCATTTTCAAATGTTGCCTCTTTGAACTACAATTCACATTTGTATGTGGAAAATCACTTTTAAAGATAAAATGATATGTTTAAAGTGATTTTCATGCTTCCAGGGGACTTAAACACAAGGTTTGAGGAATGGATAAAAGTGAATGGAAATGGCCAATTTACTCATTCTGAGGCCTTAAAAAGTTTTTCTCCACCCCAGAAAGTGAATTAAATAATATTTTTAGGCCTTTATTATTCAATCAAAAACGCCTGATTTTTGTATGAAAGAGATAACCACCCCCCCTTACGACATGCTTCAGAAACGAAAAAAATGGTCATTTTCAAATGTTGCATCTTTGAACTACAAATCATATTTGTACCTGAAAAATCACTTTTAGAGATAAAATTAGATGTTTAAAGTGATTTTCATGCTTCCAGGGGCCGTAAACACAAGATTTGAGGAATGGGTAAAAGTGAATGAAAATGGCCAAGTTACTCACTCTGAGGCCTTAAAAAGTGTGTCTCCTCCACGGGAAGAGAGTAAAATACCATTTGGAGGCCTTTATTGTTCAATCAAAAACACCCAATTTTTGAGGAAAGCGATAACCACCCCCCCTTACGACATGCTTCAGAAACGAAAAAAATGGTCCATTTTCAAATGTTGCGTCTTTGAACTACAATTCACATTTGTATGTGGATAATCACTTTTAGAGATAAAATTAGATGTTTAAAGTAATTTTCAAGCTTCCAGGGGCCCTAAACACAAGATTTGAGGAATGGGTAAAAGTGAATGAAAATGGCCAATTTACTCACTCTTCGGCCTTAAAAAGTGTTTCTCCTCCATGGGAAGTGAATAAAATAACATTTGGAGGCCTTTATTGTTCAATCAAAAACGCCCTTTTTTTGGTGAAAGAGATAACCACCCACCCTTACGACATGCTTCTGAAACTTAAAAAATGGTCCGTTTTCAAATGTTGCGTCTTTGAACTACAATTAACTTTGTACGCGGATAATCACTTTTAGAGATAAAATGAGATGTTTAAAGTGATTTTCATGCGTCCAGGGGTCGTAAAAACAAGATTTTTGGAATGGGTAAAAGTGAATGAAAATGGCCAATTTACTCACTCTGCGGCCTTAAAAAGTGTTTCTTCTCCACGGGAAGTGAATAAAATAACATTTGGAGGCCTTTATTGTTCAAGCGAAAACGCCCGATTTTTGACGAAATAGATAACCACCCCCCATTACGACATGCTTCAGAAACGAAAAAAATGGTCCATTTTCAAATGTTGCATCATTGAACTACAATTCACATTTGTATGTGGATAATCACTTTTAGAGATAAAATGAGATGTTTAAAGTGATTTTCAAGCTTCCAGGGGCCCTAAACTCAAGATTTGAGAACTGGGTAAAGGTGAATGAAAATGGGCAATTTATTCACTCTGAGTCCTTAAAAAGTTTTTCTCCACCCCAGAAAGTGAATTAAATAACATTTGTAGGCCTTTATTGTTCAATCAAAAATGCCCGATTTTTGATGAAAGAGATAACCACCCCCCCTTACGACCTGCTTCAGAAACTAAAAAAAGTGGTCCATTTTCAAATGTTGCCTCTTTGAACTACAATTCACGTTTGTACATGGAAAATCACTTTTAAAGATCAAATGAGATGTTTAAAGTGATTTTCATGTGTCCAGCGGTCTTAAACACAAGATTTTTGGAATGGGTAAAAGTGAATGGAAATGGCCAATTTACTCACTCTGAGGCCTTAAAAAGTATTTCGCCACCCCGGTAAGAGAATAAAATAACATTTGGAGGCCTTTAGTGTTCAATCAAAAACGCCCGATTTTTGATGGAAGAGATAACCACCCCCCCCTTACGACATGCTTCAGAAACGAAAAAATGGTTCATTTTCAAATATTGCGTCTTTGAACTACAATTCACATTTGTACATGGATAATCACTTTTAGAGATAAAATTAGATGTTTAAAGTGATTTTCAAGCTTCTAGGGGCCCTAAACACAAGAATTCAGAAATGGGTAAAAGTGAATGAAAATGGCCAATTTACTCACTCTGAGGCCTTAAAAGTGTTTCTCCTCCATGGGAAGTGAATTAAATAACATTTGGAGGCCTTTATTGTTCAAGCGAAAACGCCTGAGTTTTTGATGAAAGAGATAACCACCCCCCCTTACGACAAGATTCTGAAACTAAAAAAATGGTCCGTTTTCAAATGTTGCCTCTTTGAACTACAATTACCTTGTACGTGGATAATCACTTTTAGAGATAAAATGAGATGTTTAAAGTGATTTTCAACCTTCCAGGGGCCCTAAACACAAGATTTGAGGAATGGGTAAACGTGAATGAAAATTGCCAATTTATTCACTCTGAGGCCTTAAAAAGTTTTTCTCCACCCCAGAAAGTGATTTAAATAAAATTTGTAGGCCTTTATTGTTCAATCAAAAACGCCCGATTTTTGATGAAAGAGATAACCACTTCCCCTCGCGACATGCTTCTGAAACTTAAAAAATGGTCCGTTTTCAAATGTTGCGTCTTTGAACTACAATTAACTTTGTACGTGGATAATCACTTTTAGAGATAAAATGAGATGTTTAAAGTGATTTTCATGCGTCCAGGGGTCTTAAAAACAAGATTTTTGGAATGGGTAAAAGTGAATGAAAATGGCCAATTTACTCACTCTGCAGCCTTAAAAAGTGTTTCTTCTCCACGGGAAGTGAATAAAATAACATTTGGAGGCCTTTATTGTTCAAGCGAAAACGCCCGATTTTTGACAAAATAGATAACCACCCCCATTACGACATGCTTCAGAAACGAAAAAAATGGTCCATTTTCAAATGTTGCATCATTGAACTACAATTCACATTTGTATGTGGAAATCACTTTTAGAGATAAAATGAGATGTTTAAAGTGATTTTCAAGCTTCCAGGGCCCCTAGTCTCAAGATTTGAGAACTGGGTAAACGTGAATGAAAATGGCCAATTTATTCACTCTGAGTCCTTAAAAAGTTTTTCTCCACCCCAGAAAGTGAATTAAATAACATTTGTAGGCCTTTATTGTTCAGTCAAAAATGCCCTATTTTTGATGAAAGAGATAACCACCCCCCCCTTACAACATGCTTCAGAAACTAAAAAAAGTGGTCCATTTTCAAATGTTGCCTCTTTGAACTACAATTCACATTTGTATGTGGAAAATCACTTTTAAAGATAAAATGATATGTTTAAAGTGATTTTCATGCTTCAGGGGACTTAAACACAAGGTTTGAGGAATGGATAAAAGTGAATGGAAATGGCCAATTTACTCATTCTGATGCCTTAAAAAGTGTTTCTCCTCCACGGGAAGTGAATTAAATAACATTTGAAGGCCTTTATTGTTCAATCAAAAACGCCCGATTTTTGATGAAAGAGATAACCACCCCCCTTACAACATGCTTCAGAAACTAAAAAAAGTGATCCATTTTCAAATGTTGCGTCTTTGAACTACAATTCACGTTTGTACATGGAAAATCACTTTTAAAGATCAAATGAGATGTTTAAAGTGATTTTCATGTGTCCAGCGGTCTTAAACACAAGATTTTTGGAATGGGTAAAAGTGAATGGAAATGGCCAATTTACTCACTCTGAGGCCTTAAAAAGTATTTCACCACCCCGGTAAGAGAATAAAATAACATTTGGAGGCCTTTAGTGTTCAATCAAAAACGCCCGATTTTTGATGAAAGAGATAACCACCCCCCCTTACGACATGCTTCAGAAACGAAAAAAATGGTTCATTTTCAAATATTGCGTCTTTGAACTACAATTCACATTTGTATGTGGATAATCACTTTTAGAGATAAAATGAGATGTTTAAAGTGATTTTCAAGCTTCCAGGGGCCCTAAACTCAAGATTTGAGAACTGGGTAAAGGTGAATGAAAATGGGCAATTTATTCACTCTGAGTCTTTAAAAAGTTTTTCTCCACCCCAGAAAGTGAATTAAATAACGATTGTAGGCCTTTATTGTTCAATCAAAAATGCCCGATTTTTGATGAAAGAGATAACCACCCCCCCTTACGACCTGCTTCAGAAACTAAAAAAAGTGGTCCATTTTCAAATGTTGCCTCTTTGAACTACAATTCACGTTTGTACATGGAAAATCACTTTTAAAGATCAAATGAGATGTTTAAAGTGATTTTCATGTGTCCAGCGGTCTTAAACACAAGATTTTTGGAATGGGTAAAAGTGAATGGAAATGGCCAATTTACTCACTCTGAGGCCTTAAAAAGTATTTCGCCACCCCGGTAAGAGAATAAAATAACATTTGGAGGCCTTTAGTGTTCAATCAAAAACGCCCGATTTTTGATGGAAGAGATAACCACCCCCCCCTTACGACATGCTTCAGAGACGAAAAAATGGTTCATTTTCAAATATTGCGTCTTTGAACTACAATTCACATTTGTACATGGATAATCACTTTTAGAGATAAAATTAGATGTTTAAAGTGATTTTCAAGCTTCTAGGGGCCCTAAACACAAGAATTCAGAAATGGGTAAAAAGTGAATGAAAATGGCCAATTTACTCACTCTGAGGCCTTAAAAAGTGTTTCTCCTCCATGGGAAGTGAATTAAATAACATTTGGAGGCCTTTATTGTTCATGCGAAAACGCCTGAGTTTTTGATGAAAGAGATAACCACCCCCCCTTACGACAAGCTTCTGAAACTAAAAAAATGTTCCGTTTTCAAATGTTGCCTCTTTGAACTACAATTACCTTGTACGTGGATAATCACTTTTAGAGATAAAATGAGATGTTTAAAGTGATTTTCAACCTTCCAGGGGCCCTAAACACAAGATTTGAGGAATGGGTAAACGTGAATGAAAATGGCCAATTTATTCACTCTGAGGCCTTAAAAAGTTTTTCTCCACCCCAGAAAGTGATTTAAATAAAATTTGTAGGCCTTTATTGTTCAATCAAAAAATGCCCGATTTTTGATGAAAGAGATAACCACTTCCCCTTGCGACATGCTTCTGAAACTAAAAAAATGGTTCATTTTCAAATATTGCGTCTTTGAACTACAATTAACATTTGTATGTGGAAAATCACTTTTAAAGATAAAATGATATGTTTAAAGTGATTTTCATGCTTCCAGGGTTCTTAAACACAAGATTTTTGGAATGGGTAAAAGTGAATGAAAATGGCCAATTTACTCACTCTGCGGCCTTAAAAAGTGTTTCTCCTCCACGGCAAGTGAATAAAATACCATTTGGAGGTCTTTATTGTTCAAGCGAAAATGCCAGATTTTTGACGAAAGAGATAACCACCCCCCCTTACGACATGCTTCAGAAACGAAAAAAATGGTCCATTTTCAAATGTTGCGTCTTTGAACTACAATTCACATTTGTACGTGGATAATAACTTTTAGAGATAAAATTAGATGTTTAAAGTGATTTTCAAGCTGCCAGGGGCCCTAAACACAAGATTTGAGGAATGGGTAAACGTGAATGAAAATGGCCAATTTATTCACTCTGAGGCCTTAAAAAGTTTTTCTCCACCCCAGAAAGTGAATTAAATAATATTTTTAGGCCTTTATTATTCAATCAAAAACGTCTGATTTTTTATGAAAGAGATAACCACCCCCCCTTACGACATGCTTCAGAAACGAAAAAAATGGTCCATTTTCAAATGTTGCCTCTTTGAACTACAATTCACATTTGTATGTGGAAAATCACTTTTAAAGATAAAATGATATGTTTAAAGTGATTTTCATGCTTCCAGGGGACTTAAACACAAGGTTTGAGGAATGGATAAAAGTGAATGGAAATGGCCAATTTACTCATTCTGAGGCCTTAAAAAGTTTTTCTCCACCCCAGAAAGTGAATTAAATAATATTTTTAGGCCTTTATTATTCAATCAAAAACGCCTGATTTTTGTATGAAAGAGATAACCACCCCCCCTTACGACATGCTTCAGAAACGAAAAAAATGGTCATTTTCAAATGTTGCATCTTTGAACTACAAATCATATTTGT
Source organism: Triturus cristatus (assembly GCF_964204655.1). Classification (NCBI taxonomy): domain Eukaryota; kingdom Metazoa; phylum Chordata; class Amphibia; order Caudata; family Salamandridae; genus Triturus; species Triturus cristatus. Next base: position 663,394,931 of record NC_140593.1, read on the forward strand.
ACCTGAAAAATCACTTTTAGAGATAAAATTAGATGTTTAAAGTGATTTTCATGCTTCCAGGGGCCGTAAACACAAGATTTGAGGAATGGGTAAAAGTGAATGAAAATGGCCAAGTTACTCACTCTGAGGCCTTAAAAAGTGTGTCTCCTCCACGGGAAGAGAGTAAAATACCATTTGGAGGCCTTTATTGTTCAATCAAAAACACCCAATTTTTGAGGAAAGCGATAACCACCCCCCCTTACGACATGCTTCAGAAACGAAAAAAATGGTCCATTTTCAAATGTTGCGTCTTTGAACTACAATTCACATTTGTATGTGGATAATCACTTTTAGAGATAAAATTAGATGTTTAAAGTAATTTTCAAGCTTCCAGGGGCCCTAAACACAAGATTTGAGGAATGGGTAAAAGTGAATGAAAATGGCCAATTTAGTCACTCTTCGGCCTTAAAAAGTGTTTCTCCTCCATGGGAAGTGAATAAAATAACATTTGGAGGCCTTTATTGTTCAATCAAAAACGCCCTTTTTTTGGTGAAAGAGATAACCACCCACCCTTACGACATGCTTCTGAAACTTAAAAAATGGTCCGTTTTCAAATGTTGCGTCTTTGAACTACAATTAACTTTGTACGCGGATAATCACTTTTAGAGATAAAATGAGATGTTTAAAGTGATTTTCATGCGTCCAGGGGTCGTAAAAACAAGATTTTTGGAATGGGTAAAAGTGAATGAAAATGGCCAATTTACTCACTCTGCGGCCTTAAAAAGTGTTTCTTCTCCACGGGAAGTGAATAAAATAACATTTGGAGGCCTTTATTGTTCAAGCGAAAACGCCCGATTTTTGACGAAATAGATAACCACCCCCCATTACGACATGCTTCAGAAACGAAAAAAATGGTCCATTTTCAAATGTTGCATCATTGAACTACAATTCACATTTGTATGTGGATAATCACTTTTAGAGATAAAATGAGATGTTTAAAGTGATTTTCAAGCTTCCAGGGGCCCTAAACTCAAGATTTGAGAACTGGGTAAAGGTGAATGAAAATGGGCAATTTATTCACTCTGAGTCCTTAAAAAGTTTTTCTCCACCCCAGAAAGTGAATTAAATAACATTTGTAGGCCTTTATTGTTCAATCAAAAATGCCCGATTTTTGATGAAAGAGATAACCACCCCCCCTTACGACCTGCTTCAGAAACTAAAAAAAGTGGTCCATTTTCAAATGTTGCCTCTTTGAACTACAATTCACGTTTGTACATGGAAAATCACTTTTAAAGATCAAATGAGATGTTTAAAGTGATTTTCATGTGTCCAGCGGTCTTAAACACAAGATTTTTGGAATGGGTAAAAGTGAATGGAAATGGCCAATTTACTCACTCTGAGGCCTTAAAAAGTATTTTGCCACCCCGGTAAGAGAATAAAATAACATTTGGAGGCCTTTAGTGTTCAATCAAAAACGCCCGATTTTTGATGGAAGAGATAACCACCCCCCCCTTACGACATGCTTCAGAAACGAAAAAATGGTTCATTTTCAAATATTGCGTCTTTGAACTACAATTCACATTTGTACATGGATAATCACTTTTAGAGATAAAATTAGATGTTTAAAGTGATTTTCAAGCTTCTAGGGGCCCTAAACACAAGAATTCAGAAATGGGTAAAAGTGAATGAAAATGGCCAATTTACTCACTCTGAGGCCTTAAAAGTGTTTCTCCTCCATGGGAAGTGAATTAAATAACATTTGGAGGCCTTTATTGTTCAAGCGAAAACGCCTGAGTTTTTGATGAAAGAGATAACCACCCCCCCTTACGACAAGCTTCTGAAACTAAAAAAATGGTCCGTTTTCAAATGTTGCCTCTTTGAACTACAATTACCTTGTACGTGGATAATCACTTTTAGAGATAAAATGAGATGTTTAAAGTGATTTTCAACCTTCCAGGGGCCCTAAACACAAGATTTGAGGAATGGGTAAACGTGAATGAAAATTGCCAATTTATTCACTCTGAGGCCTTAAAAAGTTTTTCTCCACCCCAGAAAGTGATTTAAATAAAATTTGTAGGCCTTTATTGTTCAATCAAAAACGCCCGATTTTTGATGAAAGAGATAACCACTTCCCCTCGCGACATGCTTCTGAAACTTAAAAAATGGTCCGTTTTCAAATGTTGCGTCTTTGAACTACAATTAACTTTGTACGTGGATAATCACTTTTAGAGATAAAATGAGATGTTTAAAGTGATTTTCATGCGTCCAGGGGTCTTAAAAACAAGATTTTTGGAATGGGTAAAAGTGAATGAAAATGGCCAATTTACTCACTCTGCAGCCTTAAAAAGTGTTTCTTCTCCACGGGAAGTGAATAAAATAACATTTGGAGGCCTTTATTGTTCAAGCGAAAACGCCCGATTTTTGACAAAATAGATAACCACCCCCATTACGACATGCTTCAGAAACGAAAAAAATGGTCCATTTTCAAATGTTGCATCATTGAACTACAATTCACATTTGTATGTGGAAATCACTTTTAGAGATAAAATGAGATGTTTAAAGTGATTTTCAAGCTTCCAGGGCCCCTAGTCTCAAGATTTGAGAACTGGGTAAACGTGAATGAAAATGGCCAATTTATTCACTCTGAGTCCTTAAAAAGTTTTTCTCCACCCCAGAAAGTGAATTAAATAACATTTGTAGGCCTTTATTGTTCAGTCAAAAATGCCCTATTTTTGATGAAAGAGATAACCACCCCCCCCTTACAACATGCTTCAGAAACTAAAAAAAGTGGTCCATTTTCAAATGTTGCCTCTTTGAACTACAATTCACATTTGTATGTGGAAAATCACTTTTAAAGATAAAATGATATGTTTAAAGTGATTTTCATGCTTCAGGGGACTTAAACACAAGGTTTGAGGAATGGCTAAAAGTGAATGGAAATGGCCAATTTACTCATTCTGATGCCTTAAAAAGTGTTTCTCCTCCACGGGAAGTGAATTAAATAACATTTGAAGGCCTTTATTGTTCAATCAAAAACGCCCGATTTTTGATGAAAGAGATAACCACCCCCCTTACAACATGCTTCAGAAACTAAAAAAAGTGATCCATTTTCAAATGTTGCGTCTTTGAACTACAATTCACGTTTGTACATGGAAAATCACTTTTAAAGATCAAATGAGATGTTTAAAGTGATTTTCATGTGTCCAGCGGTCTTAAACACAAGATTTTTGGAATGGGTAAAAGTGAATGGAAATGGCCAATTTACTCACTCTGAGGCCTTAAAAAGTATTTCACCACCCCGGTAAGAGAATAAAATAACATTTGGAGGCCTTTAGTGTTCAATCAAAAACGCCCGATTTTTGATGAAAGAGATAACCACCCCCCCTTACGACATGCTTCAGAAACGAAAAAAATGGTTCATTTTCAAATATTGCGTCTTTGAACTACAATTAACATTTGTACATGGATAATCACTTTTAGAGATAAAATTAGATGTTTAAAGTGATTTTCAAGCTTCTAGGGTCCCTAAACACAAGAATTCAGAAATGGGTAAAAGTGAATGAAAATGGCCAATTTACTCACTCTGAGGCCTTAAAAAGTGTTTCTCCTCCACGAGAAGTGAATTAAATAACATTTGGAGGCCTTTATTGTTCAATCGAAAATGCCTGAGTTTTTGATGAAAGAGATAACCACACCCCCTTACGACAAGCTTCTGAAACTAAAAAAATGTTCCGTTTTCAAATGTTGCCTCTTTGAACTACAATTACCTTGTACGTGGATAATCACTGTTAGAGATAAAATGAGATGTTTAAAGTGATTTTCAACCTTCCAGGGGCCCTAAACACAAGATTTGAGGAATGGGTAAACGTGAATGAAAATGGCCAATTTATTCACTCTGAGGCCTTAAAAAGTTTTTCTCCACCCCAGAAAGTGATTTAAATAAAATTTGTAGGCCTTTATTGTTCAATCAAAAACACCCGATTTTTGATGAAAGAGATAACCACCCCCCCTTACGACATGCTTCAGAAACGAAAAAAATGGTCCATTTTCAAATGTTGCGTCTTTGAACTACAATTCACATTTGTGCGTGGATAATCACTTTTAGAGATAAAATTAGATGTTTAAAGTGATTTTCAAGCTGCCAGGGGCCCTAAACACAAGGTTTGAGGAATGGACAAAAGTGAATGGAAATGGACAATTTACTCACTCTGAGGCCTTAAAAAGTGTTTCTCCTCCACGGGAAGTGAATTAAATAACATTTGAAGGCCTTTATTGTTCAATCAAAAACGCCCGATTTTTGATGAAAGAGATAACCACCCCCCTTACAACAAGCTTCAGAAACTAAAAAAAGTGATCCATTTTCAAATGTTGCGTCTTTGAACTACAATTAACGTTTGTACATGGAAAATCACTTTTAAAGATCAAATGAGATGTTTAAAGTGATTTTCATGTGTCCAGCGGTCTTAAACACAAGATTTTTGGAATGGGTAAAAGTGAATGGAAATGGCCAATTTACTCACTCTGAGGCCTTAAAAAGTATTTCGCCACCCCGGTAAGAGAATAAAATAACATTTGGAGGCCTTTAGTGTTCAATCAAAAACGCCCGATTTTTGATGGAAGAGATAACCACCCCCCCCCCTTACGACATGCTTCAGAGACGAAAAAATGGTTCATTTTCAAATATTGCGTCTTTGAACTACAATTCACATTTGTACATGGATAATCACTTTTAGAGATAAAATTAGATGTTTAAAGTGATTTTCAAGCTTCTAGGGGCCCTAAACACAAGAATTCAGAAATGGGTAAAAAGTGAATGAAAATGGCCAATTTACTCACTCTGAGGCCTTAAAAAGTGTTTCTCCTCCATGGGAAGTGAATTAAATAACATTTGGAGGCCTTTATTGTTCATGCGAAAACGCCTGAGTTTTTGATGAAAGAGATAACCACCCCCCCTTACGACAAGCTTCTGAAACTAAAAAAATGTTCCGTTGCCAAATGTTGCCTCTTTGAACTACAATTACCTTGTACGTGGATAATCACTTTTAGAGATAAAATGAGATGTTTAAAGTGATTTTCAACCTTCCAGGGGCCCTAAACACAAGATTTGAGGAATGGGTAAACGTGAATGAAAATGGCCAATTTATTCACTCTGAGGCCTTAAAAAGTTTTTCTCCACCCCAGAAAGTGATTTAAATAAAATTTGTAGGCCTTTATTGTTCAATCAAAAATGCCCGATTTTTGATGAAAGAGATAACCACTTCCCCTTGCGACATGCTTCTGAAACTAAAAAAATGGTTCATTTTCAAATATTGCGTCTTTGAACTACAATTAACATTTGTATGTGGAAAATCACTTTTAAAGATAAAATGATATGTTTAAAGTGATTTTCATGCTTCCAGGGTTCTTAAACACAAGATTTTTGGAATGGGTAAAAGTGAATGAAAATGGCCAATTTACTCACTCTGCGGCCTTAAAAAGTGTTTCTCCTCCACGGCAAGTGAATAAAATACCATTTGGAGGTCTTTATTGTTCAAGCGAAAATGCCAGATTTTTGACGAAAGAGATAACCACCCCCCCTTACGACATGCTTCAGAAACGAAAAAAATGGTCCATTTTCAAATGTTGCGTCTTTGAACTACAATTCACATTTGTACGTGGATAATAACTTTTAGAGATAAAATTAGATGTTTAAAGTGATTTTCAAGCTGCCAGGGGCCCTAAACACAAGATTTGAGGAATGGGTAAACGTGAATGAAAATGGCCAATTTATTCACTCTGAGGCCTTAAAAAGTTTTTCTCCACCCCAGAAAGTGAATTAAATAATATTTTTAGGCCTTTATTATTCAATCAAAAACGTCTGATTTTTTATGAAAGAGATAACCACCCCCCCTTACGACATGCTTCAGAAACGAAAAAAATGGTCCATTTTCAAATGTTGCCTCTTTGAACTACAATTCACATTTGTATGTGGAAAATCACTTTTAAAGATAAAATGATATGTTTAAAGTGATTTTCATGCTTCCAGGGGACTTAAACACAAGGTTTGAGGAATGGATAAAAGTGAATGGAAATGGCCAATTTACTCATTCTGAGGCCTTAAAAAGTTTTTCTCCACCCCAGAAAGTGAATTAAATAATATTTTTAGGCCTTTATTATTCAATCAAAAACGCCTGATTTTTGTATGAAAGAGATAACCACCCCCCCTTACGACATGCTTCAGAAACGAAAAAAATGGTCATTTTCAAATGTTGCATCTTTGAACTACAAATCATATTTGTACCTGAAAAATCACTTTTAGAGATAAAATTAGATGTTTAAAGTGATTTTCATGCTTCCAGGGGCCGTAAACACAAGATTTGAGGAATGGGTAAAAGTGAATGAAAATGGCCAAGTTACTCACTCTGAGGCCTTAAAAAGTGTGTCTCCTCCACGGGAAGAGAGTAAAATACCATTTGGAGGCCTTTATTGTTCAATCAAAAACACCCAATTTTTGAGGAAAGCGATAACCACCCCCCCTTACGACATGCTTCAGAAACGAAAAAAATGGTCCATTTTCAAATGTTGCGTCTTTGAACTACAATTCACATTTGTATGTGGATAATCACTTTTAGAGATAAAATTAGATGTTTAAAGTAATTTTCAAGCTTCCAGGGGCCCTAAACACAAGATTTGAGGAATGGGTAAAAGTGAATGAAAATGGCCAATTTACTCACTCTTCGGCCTTAAAAAGTGTTTCTCCTCCATGGGAAGTGAATAAAATAACATTTGGAGGCCTTTATTGTTCAATCAAAAACGCCCTTTTTTTGGTGAAAGAGATAACCACCCACCCTTACGACATGCTTCTGAAACTTAAAAAATGGTCCGTTTTCAAATGTTGCGTCTTTGAACTACAATTAACTTTGTACGCGGATAATCACTTTTAGAGATAAAATGAGATGTTTAAAGTGATTTTCATGCGTCCAGGGGTCGTAAAAACAAGATTTTTGGAATGGGTAAAAGTGAATGAAAATGGCCAATTTACTCACTCTGCGGCCTTAAAAAGTGTTTCTTCTCCACGGGAAGTGAATAAAATAACATTTGGAGGCCTTTATTGTTCAAGCGAAAACGCCCGATTTTTGACGAAATAGATAACCACCCCCCATTACGACATGCTTCAGAAACGAAAAAAATGGTCCATTTTCAAATGTTGCATCATTGAACTACAATTCACATTTGTATGTGGATAATCACTTTTAGAGATAAAATGAGATGTTTAAAGTGATTTTCAAGCTTCCAGGGGCCCTAAACTCAAGATTTGAGAACTGGGTAAAGGTGAATGAAAATGGGCAATTTATTCACTCTGAGTCCTTAAAAAGTTTTTCTCCACCCCAGAAAGTGAATTAAATAACATTTGTAGGCCTTTATTGTTCAATCAAAAATGCCCGATTTTTGATGAAAGAGATAACCACCCCCCCTTACGACCTGCTTCAGAAACTAAAAAAAGTGGTCCATTTTCAAATGTTGCCTCTTTGAACTACAATTCACGTTTGTACATGGAAAATCACTTTTAAAGATCAAATGAGATGTTTAAAGTGATTTTCATGTGTCCAGCGGTCTTAAACACAAGATTTTTGGAATGGGTAAAAGTGAATGGAAATGGCCAATTTACTCACTCTGAGGCCTTAAAAAGTATTTTGCCACCCCGGTAAGAGAATAAAATAACATTTGGAGGCCTTTAGTGTTCAATCAAAAACGCCCGATTTTTGATGGAAGAGATAACCACCCCCCCCTTACGACATGCTTCAGAAACGAAAAAATGGTTCATTTTCAAATATTGCGTCTTTGAACTACAATTCACATTTGTACATGGATAATCACTTTTAGAGATAAAATTAGATGTTTAAAGTGATTTTCAAGCTTCTAGGGGCCCTAAACACAAGAATTCAGAAATGGGTAAAAGTGAATGAAAATGGCCAATTTACTCACTCTGAGGCCTTAAAAGTGTTTCTCCTCCATGGGAAGTGAATTAAATAACATTTGGAGGCCTTTATTGTTCAAGCGAAAACGCCTGAGTTTTTGATGAAAGAGATAACCACCCCCCCCTTACGACAAGCTTCTGAAACTAAAAAAATGGTCCGTTTTCAAATGTTGCCTCTTTGAACTACAATTACCTTGTACGTGGATAATCACTTTTAGAGATAAAATGAGATGTTTAAAGTGATTTTCAACCTTCCAGGGGCCCTAAACACAAGATTTGAGGAATGGGTAAACGTGAATGAAAATTGCCAATTTATTCACTCTGAGGCCTTAAAAAGTTTTTCTCCACCCCAGAAAGTGATTTAAATAAAATTTGTAGGCCTTTATTGTTCAATCAAAAACGCCCGATTTTTGATGAAAGAGATAACCACTTCCCCTCGCGACATGCTTCTGAAACTTAAAAAATGGTCCGTTTTCAAATGTTGCGTCTTTGAACTACAATTAACTTTGTACGTGGATAATCACTTTTAGAGATAAAATGAGATGTTTAAAGTGATTTTCATGCGTCCAGGGGTCTTAAAAACAAGATTTTTGGAATGGGTAAAAGTGAATGAAAATGGCCAATTTACTCACTCTGCAGCCTTAAAAAGTGTTTCTTCTCCACGGGAAGTGAATAAAATAACATTTGGAGGCCTTTATTGTTCAAGCGAAAACGCCCGATTTTTGACAAAATAGATAACCACCCCCATTACGACATGCTTCAGAAACGAAAAAAATGGTCCATTTTCAAATGTTGCATCATTGAACTACAATTCACATTTGTATGTGGAAATCACTTTTAGAGATAAAATGAGATGTTTAAAGTGATTTTCAAGCTTCCAGGGCCCCTAGTCTCAAGATTTGAGAACTGGGTAAACGTGAATGAAAATGGCCAATTTATTCACTCTGAGTCCTTAAAAAGTTTTTCTCCACCCCAGAAAGTGAATTAAATAACATTTGTAGGCCTTTATTGTTCTGTCAAAAATGCCCTATTTTTGATGAAAGAGATAACCACCCCCCCCTTACGACATGCTTCAGAAACTAAAAAAAGTGGTCCATTTTCAAATGTTGCCTCTTTGAACTACAATTCACATTTGTATGTGGAAAATCACTTTTAAAGATAAAATGATATGTTTAAAGTGATTTTCATGCTTCAGGGGACTTAAACACAAGGTTTGAGGAATGGATAAAAGTGAATGGAAATGGCCAATTTACTCATTCTGATGCCTTAAAAAGTGTTTCTCCTCCACGGGAAGTGAATTAAATAACATTTGAAGGCCTTTATTGTTCAATCAAAAACGTCCGATTTTTGATGAAAGAGATAACCACCCCCCTTACAACATGCTTCAGAAACTAAAAAAAGTGATCCATTTTCAAATGTTGCGTCTTTGAACTACAATTCACGTTTGTACATGGAAAATCACTTTTAAAGATCAAATGAGATGTTTAAAGTGATTTTCATGTGTCCAGCGGTCTTAAACACAAGATTTTTGGAATGGGTAAAAGTGAATGGAAATGGCCAATTTACTCACTCTGAGGCCTTAAAAAGTATTTCACCACCCCGGTAAGAGAATAAAATAACATTTGGAGGCCTTTAGTGTTCAATCAAAAACGCCCGATTTTTGATGAAAGAGATAACCACCCCCCCTTACGACATGCTTCAGAAACGAAAAAAATGGTTCATTTTCAAATATTGCGTCTTTGAACTACAATTCACATTTGTATGTGGATAATCACTTTTAGAGATAAAATGAGATGTTTAAAGTGATTTTCAAGCTTCCAGGGGCCCTAAACTCAAGATTTGAGAACTGGGTAAAGGTGAATGAAAATGGGCAATTTATTCACTCTGAGTCCTTAAAAAGTTTTTCTCCACCCCAGAAAGTGAATTAAATAACGATTGTAGGCCTTTATTGTTCAATCAAAAATGCCCGATTTTTGATGAAAGAGATAACCACCCCCCCTTACGACCTGCTTCAGAAACTAAAAAAAGTGGTCCATTTTCAAATGTTGCCTCTTTGAACTACAATTCACGTTTGTACATGGAAAATCACTTTTAAAGATCAAATGAGATGTTTAAAGTGATTTTCATGTGTCCAGCGGTCTTAAACACAAGATTTTTGGAATGGGTAAAAGTGAATGGAAATGGCCAATTTACTCACTCTGAGGCCTTAAAAAGTATTTCGCCACCCCGGTAAGAGAATAAAATAACATTTGGAGGCCTTTAGTGTTCAATCAAAAACGCCCGATTTTTGATGGAAGAGATAACCACCCCCCCCCTTACGACATGCTTCAGAGACGAAAAAATGGTTCATTTTCAAATATTGCGTCTTTGAACTACAATTCACATTTGTACATGGATAATCACTTTTAGAGATAAAATTAGATGTTTAAAGTGATTTTCAAGCTTCTAGGGGCCCTAAACACAAGAATTCAGAAATGGGTAAAAAGTGAATGAAAATGGCCAATTTACTCACTCTGAGGCCTTAAAAAGTGTTTCTCCTCCATGGGAAGTGAATTAAATAACATTTGGAGGCCTTTATTGTTCATGCGAAAACGCCTGAGTTTTTGATGAAAGAGATAACCACCCCCCCTTACGACAAGCTTCTGAAACTAAAAAAATGTTCCGTTTTCAAATGTTGCCTCTTTGAACTACAATTACCTTGTACGTGGATAATCACTTTTAGAGATAAAATGAGATGTTTAAAGTGATTTTCAACCTTCCAGGGGCCCTAAACACAAGATTTGAGGAATGGGTAAACGTGAATGAAAATGGCCAATTTATTCACTCTGAGGCCTTAAAAAGTTTTTCTCCACCCCAGAAAGTGATTTAAATAAAATTTGTAGGCCTTTATTGTTCAATCAAAAATGCCCGATTTTTGATGAAAGAGATAACCACTTCCCCTTGCGACATGCTTCTGAAACTAAAAAAATGGTTCATTTTCAAATATTGCGTCTTTGAACTACAATTAACATTTGTATGTGGAAAATCACTTTTAAAGATAAAATGATATGTTTAAAGTGATTTTCATGCTTCCAGGGTTCTTAAACACAAGATTTTTGGAATGGGTAAAAGTGAATGAAAATGGCCAATTTACTCACTCTGCGGCCTTAAAAAGTGTTTCTCCTCCACGGCAAGTGAATAAAATACCATTTGGAGGTCTTTATTGTTCAAGCGAAAATGCCAGATTTTTGACGAAAGAGATAACCACCCCCCCTTACGACATGCTTCAGAAACGAAAAAAATGGTCCATTTTCAAATGTTGCGTCTTTGAACTACAATTCACATTTGTACGTGGATAATAACTTTTAGAGATAAAATTAGATGTTTAAAGTGATTTTCAAGCTGCCAGGGGCCCTAAACACAAGATTTGAGGAATGGGTAAACGTGAATGAAAATGGCCAATTTATTCACTCTGAGGCCTTAAAAAGTTTTTCTCCACCCCAGAAAGTGAATTAAATAATATTTTTAGGCCTTTATTATTCAATCAAAAACGTCTGATTTTTTATGAAAGAGATAACCACCCCCCCTTACGACATGCTTCAGAAACGAAAAAAATGGTCCATTTTCAAATGTTGCCTCTTTGAACTACAATTCACATTTGTATGTGGAAAATCACTTTTAAAGATAAAATGATATGTTTAAAGTGATTTTCATGCTTCCAGGGGACTTAAACACAAGGTTTGAGGAATGGATAAAAGTGAATGGAAATGGCCAATTTACTCATTCTGAGGCCTTAAAAAGTTTTTCTCCACCCCAGAAAGTGAATTAAATAATATTTTTAGGCCTTTATTATTCAATCAAAAACGCCTGATTTTTGTATGAAAGAGATAACCACCCCCCCTTACGACATGCTTCAGAAACGAAAAAAATGGTCATTTTCAAATGTTGCATCTTTGAACTACAAATCATATTTGTACCTGAAAAATCACTTTTAGAGATAAAATTAGATGTTTAAAGTGATTTTCATGCTTCCAGGGGCCGTAAACACAAGATTTGAGGAATGGGTAAAAGTGAATGAAAATGGCCAAGTTACTCACTCTGAGGCCTTAAAAAGTGTGTCTCCTCCACGGGAAGAGAGTAAAATACCATTTGGAGGCCTTTATTGTTCAATCAAAAACACCCAATTTTTGAGGAAAGCGATAACCACCCCCCCTTACGACATGCTTCAGAAACGAAAAAAATGGTCCATTTTCAAATGTTGCGTCTTTGAACTACAATTCACATTTGTATGTGGATAATCACTTTTAGAGATAAAATTAGATGTTTAAAGTAATTTTCAAGCTTCCAGGGGCCCTAAACACAAGATTTGAGGAATGGGTAAAAGTGAATGAAAATGGCCAATTTACTCACTCTTCGGCCTTAAAAAGTGTTTCTCCTCCATGGGAAGTGAATAAAATAACATTTGGAGGCCTTTATTGTTCAATCAAAAACGCCCTTTTTTTGGTGAAAGAGATAACCACCCACCCTTACGACATGCTTCTGAAACTTAAAAAATGGTCCGTTTTCAAATGTTGCGTCTTTGAACTACAATTAACTTTGTACGCGGATAATCACTTTTAGAGATAAAATGAGATGTTTAAAGTGATTTTCATGCGTCCAGGGGTCTTAAAAACAAGATTTTTGGAATGGGTAAAAGTGAATGAAAATGGCCAATTTACTCACTCTGCGGCCTTAAAAAGTGTTTCTTCTCCACGGGAAGTGAATAAAATAACATTTGGAGGCCTTTATTGTTCAAGCGAAAACGCCCGATTTTTGACGAAATAGATAACCACCCCCCATTACGACATGCTTCAGAAACGAAAAAAATGGTCCATTTTCAAATGTTGCATCATTGAACTACAATTCACATTTGTATGTGGATAATCACTTTTAGAGATAAAATGAGATGTTTAAAGTGATTTTCAAGCTTCCAGGGGCCCTAAACTCAAGATTTGAGAACTGGGTAAAGGTGAATGAAAATGGGCAATTTATTCACTCTGAGTAGTTAAAAAGTTTTTCTCCACCCCAGAAAGTGAATTAAATAACATTTGTAGGCCTTTATTGTTCAATCAAAAATGCCCAATTTTTGATGAAAGAGATAACCACCCCCCCTTACGACCTGCTTCAGAAACTAAAAAAAGTGGTCCATTTTCAAATGTTGCCTCTTTGAACTACAATTCACGTTTGTACATGGAAAATCACTTTTAAAGATCAAATGAGATGTTTAAAGTGATTTTCATGTGTCCAGCGGTCTTAAACACAAGATTTTTGGAATGGGTAAAAGTGAATGGAAATGGCCAATTTACTCACTCTGAGGCCTTAAAAAGTATTTTGCCACCCCGGTAAGAGAATAAAATAACATTTGGAGGCCTTTAGTGTTCAATCAAAAACGCCCGATGTTTGATGGAAGAGATAACCACCCCCCCCTTACGACATGCTTCAGAAACGAAAAAATGGTTCATTTTCAAATATTGCGTCTTTGAACTACAATTCACATTTGTACATGGATAATCACTTTTAGAGATAAAATTAGATGTTTAAAGTGATTTTCAAGCTTCTAGGGGCCCTAAACACAAGAATTCAGAAATGGGTAAAAGTGAATGAAAATGGCCAATTTACTCACTCTGAGGCCTTAAAAGTGTTTCTCCTCCATGGGAAGTGAATTAAATAACATTTGGAGGCCTTTATTGTTCAAGCGAAAACGCCTGAGTTTTTGATGAAAGAGATAACCACCCCCCCTTACGACAAGCTTCTGAAACTAAAAAAATGGTCCGTTTTCAAATGTTGCCTCTTTGAACTACAATTACCTTGTACGTGGATAATCACTTTTAGAGATAAAATGAGATGTTTAAAGTGATTTTCAACCTTCCAGGGGCCCTAAACACAAGATTTGAGGAATGGGTAAACGTGAATGAAAATTGCCAATTTATTCACTCTGAGGCCTTAAAAAGTTTTTCTCCACCCCAGAAAGTGATTTAAATAAAATTTGTAGGCCTTTATTGTTCAATCAAAAACGCCCGATTTTTGATGAAAGAGATAACCACTTCCCCTCGCGACATGCTTCTGAAACTTAAAAAATGGTCCGTTTTCAAATGTTGCGTCTTTGAACTACAATTAACTTTGTACGTGGATAATCACTTTTAGAGATAAAATGAGATGTTTAAAGTGATTTTCATGCGTCCAGGGGTCTTAAAAACAAGATTTTTGGAATGGGTAAAAGTGAATGAAAATGGCCAATTTACTCACTCTGCAGCCTTAAAAAGTGTTTCTTCTCCACGGGAAGTGAATAAAATAACATTTGGAGGCCTTTATTGTTCAAGCGAAAACGCCCGATTTTTGACAAAATAGATAACCACCCCCATTACGACATGCTTCAGAAACGAAAAAAATGGTCCATTTTCAAATGTTGCATCATTGAACTACAATTCACATTTGTATGTGGAAATCACTTTTAGAGATAAAATGAGATGTTTAAAGTGATTTTCAAGCTTCCAGGGCCCCTAGTCTCAAGATTTGAGAACTGGGTAAACGTGAATGAAAATGGCCAATTTATTCACTCTGAGTCCTTAAAAAGTTTTTCTCCACCCCAGAAAGTGAATTAAATAACATTTGTAGGCCTTTATTGTTCAGTCAAAAATGCCCTATTTTTGATGAAAGAGATAACCACCCCCCCCTTACAACATGCTTCAGAAACTAAAAAAAGTGGTCCATTTTCAAATGTTGCCTCTTTGAACTACAATTCACATTTGTATGTGGAAAATCACTTTTAAAGATAAAATGATATGTTTAAAGTGATTTTCATGCTTCAGGGGACTTAAACACAAGGTTTGAGGAATGGATAAAAGTGAATGGAAATGGCCAATTTACTCATTCTGATGCCTTAAAAAGTGTTTCTCCTCCACGGGAAGTGAATTAAATAACATTTGAAGGCCTTTATTGTTCAATCAAAAACGCCCGATTTTTGATGAAAGAGATAACCACCCCCCTTACAACATGCTTCAGAAACTAAAAAAAGTGATCCATTTTCAAATGTTGCGTCTTTGAACTACAATTCACGTTTGTACATGGAAAATCACTTTTAAAGATCAAATGAGATGTTTAAAGTGATTTTCATGTGTCCAGCGGTCTTAAACACAAGATTTTTGGAATGGGTAAAAGTGAATGGAAATGGCCAATTTACTCACTCTGAGGCCTTAAAAAGTATTTCACCACCCCGGTAAGAGAATAAAATAACATTTGGAGGCCTTTAGTGTTCAATCAAAAACGCCCGATTTTTGATGAAAGAGATAACCACCCCCCCTTACGACATGCTTCAGAAACGAAAAAAATGGTTCATTTTCAAATATTGCGTCTTTGAACTACAATTAACATTTGTACATGGATAATCACTTTTAGAGATAAAATTAGATGTTTAAAGTGATTTTCAAGCTTCTAGGGTCCCTAAACACAAGAATTCAGAAATGGGTAAAAGTGAATGAAAATGGCCAATTTACTCACTCTGAGGCCTTAAAAAGTGTTTCTCCTCCACGGGAAGTGAATTAAATAACATTTGGAGGCCTTTATTGTTCAATCGAAAATGCCTGAGTTTTTGATGAAAGAGATAACCACACCCCCTTACGACAAGCTTCTGAAACTAAAAAAATGTTCCGTTTTCAAATGTTGCCTCTTTGAACTACAATTACCTTGTACGTGGATAATCACTGTTAGAGATAAAATGAGATGTTTAAAGTGATTTTCAACCTTCCAGGGGCCCTAAACACAAGATTTGAGGAATGGGTAAACGTGAATGAAAATGGCCAATTTATTCACTCTGAGGCCTTAAAAAGTTTTTCTCCACCCCAGAAAGTGATTTAAATAAAATTTGTAGGCCTTTATTGTTCAATCAAAAACACCCGATTTTTGATGAAAGAGATAACCACCCCCCCTTACGACATGCTTCAGAAACGAAAAAAATGGTCCATTTTCAAATGTTGCGTCTTTGAACTACAATTCACATTTGTGCGTGGATAATCACTTTTAGAGATAAAATTAGATGTTTAAAGTGATTTTCAAGCTGCCAGGGGCCCTAAACACAAGATTTGAGGAATGGGTAAACGTGAATGAAAATTGCCAATTTATTCACTCTGAGGCCTTAAAAAGTTTTTCTCCACCCCAGAAAGTGATTTAAATAAAATTTGTAGGCCTTTATTGTTCAATCAAAAACGCCCGATTTTTGATGAAAGAGATAACCACTTCCCCTCGCGACATGCTTCTGAAACTTAAAAAATGGTCCGTTTTCAAATGTTGCGTCTTTGAACTACAATTAACTTTGTACGTGGATAATCACTTTTAGAGATAAAATGAGATGTTTAAAGTGATTTTCATGCGTCCAGGGGTCTTAAAAACAAGATTTTTGGAATGGGTAAAAGTGAATGAAAATGGCCAATTTACTCACTCTGCAGCCTTAAAAAGTGTTTCTTCTCCACGGGAAGTGAATAAAATAACATTTGGAGGCCTTTATTGTTCAAGCGAAAACGCCCGATTTTTGACAAAATAGATAACCACCCCCATTACGACATGCTTCAGAAACGAAAAAAATGGTCCATTTTCAAATGTTGCATCATTGAACTACAATTCACATTTGTATGTGGAAATCACTTTTAGAGATAAAATGAGATGTTTAAAGTGATTTTCAAGCTTCCAGGGCCCCTAGTCTCAAGATTTGAGAACTGGGTAAACGTGAATGAAAATGGCCAATTTATTCACTCTGAGTCCTTAAAAAGTTTTTCTCCACCCCAGAAAGTGAATTAAATAACATTTGTAGGCCTTTATTGTTCTGTCAAAAATGCCCTATTTTTGATGAAAGAGATAACCACCCCCCCTTACGACATGCTTCAGAAACTAAAAAAAGTGGTCCATTTTCAAATGTTGCCTCTTTGAACTACAATTCACATTTGTATGTGGAAAATCACTTTTAAAGATAAAATGATATGTTTAAAGTGATTTTCATGCTTCAGGGGACTTAAACACAAGGTTTGAGGAATGGATAAAAGTGAATGGAAATGGCCAATTTACTCATTCTGATGCCTTAAAAAGTGTTTCTCCTCCACGGGAAGTGAAGTAAATAACATTTGAAGGCCTTTATTGTTCAATCAAAAACGTCCGATTTTTGATGAAAGAGATAACCACCCCCCTTACAACATGCTTCAGAAACTAAAAAAAGTGATCCATTTTCAAATGTTGCGTCTTTGAACTACAATTCACGTTTGTACATGGAAAATCACTTTTAAAGATCAAATGAGATGCTTAAAGTGATTTTCATGTGTCCAGCGGTCTTAAACACAAGATTTTTGGAATGGGTAAAAGTGAATGGAAATGGCCAATTTACTCACTCTGAGGCCTTAAAAAGTATTTCACCACCCCGGTAAGAGAATAAAATAACATTTGGAGGCCTTTAGTGTTCAATCAAAAACGCCCGATTTTTGATGAAAGAGATAACCACCCCCCCTTACGACATGCTTCAGAAACGAAAAAAATGGTTCATTTTCAAATATTGCGTCTTTGAACTACAATTCACATTTGTATGTGGATAATCACTTTTAGAGATAAAATGAGATGTTTAAAGTGATTTTCAAGCTTCCAGGGGCCCTAAACTCAAGATTTGAGAACTGGGTAAAGGTGAATGAAAATGGGCAATTTATTCACTCTGAGTCCTTAAAAAGTTTTTCTCCACCCCAGAAAGTGAATTAAATAACATTTGTAGGCCTTTATTGTTCAATCAAAAATGCCCGATTTTTGATGAAAGAGATAACCACCCCCCCTTACGACCTGCTTCAGAAACTAAAAAAAGTGGTCCATTTTCAAATGTTGCCTCTTTGAACTACAATTCACGTTTGTACATGGAAAATCACTTTTAAAGATCAAATGAGATGTTTAAAGTGATTTTCATGTGTCCAGCGGTCTTAAACACAAGATTTTTGGAATGGGTAAAAGTGAATGGAAATGGCCAATTTACTCACTCTGAGGCCTTAAAAAGTATTTCGCCACCCCGGTAAGAGAATAAAATAACATTTGGAGGCCTTTAGTGTTCAATCAAAAACGCCCGATTTTTGATGGAAGAGATAACCACCCCCCCCCTTACGACATGCTTCAGAGACGAAAAAATGGTTCATTTTCAAATATTGCGTCTTTGAACTACAATTCACATTTGTACATGGATAATCACTTTTAGAGATAAAATTAGATGTTTAAAGTGATTTTCAAGCTTCTAGGGGCCCTAAACACAAGAATTCAGAAATGGGTAAAAAGTGAATGAAAATGGCAAATTTACTCACTCTGAGGCCTTAAAAAGTGTTTCTCCTCCATGGGAAGTGAATTAAATAACATTTGGAGGCCTTTATTGTTCATGCGAAAACGCCTGAGTTTTTGATGAAAGAGATAACCACCCCCCCTTACGACAAGCTTCTGAAACTAAAAAAATGTTCCGTTTTCAAATGTTGGCTCTTTGAACTACAATTACCTTGTACGTGGATAATCACTTTTAGAGATAAAATGAGATGTTTAAAGTGATTTTCAACCTTCCAGGGGCCCTAAACACAAGATTTGAGGAATGGGTAAACGTGAATGAAAATGGCCAATTTATTCACTCTGAGGCCTTAAAAAGTTTTTCTCCACCCCAGAAAGTGATTTAAATAAAATTTGTAGGCCTTTATTGTTCAATCAAAAATGCCCGATTTTTGATGAAAGAGATAACCACTTCCCCTTGCGACATGCTTCTGAAACTAAAAAAATGGTTCATTTTCAAATATTGCGTCTTTGAACTACAATTAACATTTGTATGTGGAAAATCACTTTTAAAGATAAAATGATATGTTTAAAGTGATTTTCATGCTTCCAGGGTTCTTAAACACAAGATTTTTGGAATGGGTAAAAGTGAATGAAAATGGCCAATTTACTCACTCTGCGGCCTTAAAAAGTGTTTCTCCTCCACGGCAAGTGAATAAAATACCATTTGGAGGTCTTTATTGTTCAAGCGAAAATGCCAGATTTTTGACGAAAGAGATAACCACCCCCCCTTACGACATGCTTCAGAAACGAAAAAAATGGTCCATTTTCAAATGTTGCGTCTTTGAACTACAATTCACATTTGTACGTGGATAATAACTTTTAGAGATAAAATTAGATGTTTAAAGTGATTTTCAAGCTGCCAGGGGCCCTAAACACAAGATTTGAGGAATGGGTAAACGTGAATGAAAATGGCCAATTTATTCACTCTGAGGCCTTAAAAAGTTTTTCTCCACCCCAGAAAGTGAATTAAATAATATTTTTAGGCCTTTATTATTCAATCAAAAACGTCTGATTTTTTATGAAAGAGATAACCACCCCCCCTTACGACATGCTTCAGAAACGAAAAAAATGGTCCATTTTCAAATGTTGCCTCTTTGAACTACAATTCACATTTGTATGTGGAAAATCACTTTTAAAGATAAAATGATATGTTTAAAGTGATTTTCATGCTTCCAGGGGACTTAAACACAAGGTTTGAGGAATGGATAAAAGTGAATGGAAATGGCCAATTTACTCATTCTGAGGCCTTAAAAAGTTTTTCTCCACCCCAGAAAGTGAATTAAATAATATTTTTAGGCCTTTATTATTCAATCAAAAACGCCTGATTTTTGTATGAAAGAGATAACCACCCCCCTTACGACATGCTTCAGAAACGAAAAAAATGGTCCATTTTCAAATGTTGCATCTTTGAACTACAAATCATATTTGTACCTGAAAAATCACTTTTAGAGATAAAATTAGATGTTTAAAGTGATTTTCATGCTTCCAGGGGCCGTAAACACAAGATTTGAGGAATGGGTAAAAGTGAATGAAAATGGCCAAGTTACTCACTCTGAGGCCTTAAAAAGTGTGTCTCCTCCACGGGAAGTGAACTAAATAACATTTGGAGGCCTTTATTGTTCAAGTGAAAGCACCTGATTTTTGATGAAAGAGATAACCACCCCCCCTCACGACAAGCTTCTGAAACTAAAAAAATGGTCCGTTTTCAAATGTTGCCTCTTTGAACTACAATTCGCATTTGTACGTGGAAAATCACTTTTAAAGATAAAATGAGATGTTTAAAGTGATTTTCATGCTTCTAGGGGCCTTAAACACAAGATTTGAGGAATGGGTAAAAGTGAATGAAAATGGCCAATTTACTCACTCTGAGGCCATAAAAAGTGTTTCTCCTCCACGGGAAGAGAGTAAAATACCATTTGGAGGCCTTTATTGTTCAATCAAAAACACCCAATTTTTGAGGAAAGCGATAACCACCCCCCCTTACGACATGCTTCAGAAACGAAAAAAATGGTCCATTTTCAAATGTTGCGTCTTTGAACTACAATTCACATTTGTATGTGGATAATCACTTTTAGAGATAAAATTAGATGTTTAAAGTAATTTCCAAGCTTCCAGGGGCCCTAAACACAAGATTTGAGGAATGGGTAAAAGTGAATGAAAATGGCCAATTTACTCACTCTTCGGCCTTAAAAAGTGTTTCTCCTCCATGGGAAGTGAATAAAATAACATTTGGAGGCCTTTATTGTTCAATCAAAAACGCCCTTTTTTTGGTGAAAGAGATAACCACCCACCCTTACGACATGCTTCTGAAACTTAAAAAATGGTCCGTTTTCAAATGTTGCGTCTTTGAACTACAATTAACTTTGTACGCGGATAATCACTTTTAGAGATAAAATGAGATGTTTAAAGTGATTTTCATGCGTCCAGGGGTCTTAAAAACAAGATTTTTGGAATGGGTAAAAGTGAATGAAAATGGCCAATTTACTCACTCTGCGGCCTTAAAAAGTGTTTCTTCTCCACGGGAAGTGAATAAAATAACATTTGGAGGCCTTTATTGTTCAAGCGAAAACGCCCGATTTTTGACGAAATAGATAACCACCCCCCATTACGACATGCTTCAGAAACGAAAAAAATGGTCCATTTTCAAATGTTGCATCATTGAACTACAATTCACATTTGTATGTGGATAATCACTTTTAGAGATAAAATGAGATGTTTAAAGTGATTTTCAAGCTTCCAGGGGCCCTAAACTCAAGATTTGAGAACTGGGTAAAGGTGAATGAAAATGGGCAATTTATTCACTCTGAGTCCTTAAAGTTTTTCTCCACCCCAGAAAGTGAATTAAATAACATTTGTAGGCCTTTATTGTTCAATCAAAAATGCCCGATTTTTGATGAAAGAGATAACCACCCCCCCTTACGACCTGCTTCAGAAACTAAAAAAAGTGGTCCATTTTCAAATGTTGCCTCTGTGAACTACAATTCACGTTTGTACATGGAAAATCACTTTTAAAGATCAAATGAGATGTTTAAAGTGATTTTCATGTGTCCAGCGGTCTTAAACACAAGATTTTTGGAATGGGTAAAAGTGAATGGAAATGGCCAATTTACTCACTCTGAGGCCTTAAAAAGTATTTTGCCACCCCGGTAAGAGAATAAAATAACATTTGGAGGCCTTTAGTGTTCAATCAAAAACGCCCGATTTTTGATGGAAGAGATAACCACCCCCCCCTTACGACATGCTTCAGAAACGAAAAAATGGTTCATTTTCAAATATTGCGTCTTTGAACTACAATTCACATTTGTACATGGATAATCACTTTTAGAGATAAAATTAGATGTTTAAAGTGATTTTCAAGCTTCTAGGGGCCCTAAACACAAGAATTCAGAAATGGGTAAAAGTGAATGAAAATGGCCAATTTACTCACTCTGAGGCCTTAAAAGTGTTTCTCCTCCATGGGAAGTGAATTAAATAACATTTGGAGGCCTTTATTGTTCAAGCGAAAACGCCTGAGTTTTTGATGAAAGAGATAACCACCCCCCCTTACGACAAGCTTCTGAAACTAAAAAAATGGTCCGTTTTCAAATGTTGCCTCTTTGAACTACAATTACCTTGTACGTGGATAATCACTTTTAGAGAGAAAATGAGATGTTTAAAGTGATTTTCAACCTTCCAGGGGCCCTAAACACAAGATTTGAGGAATGGGTAAACGTGAATGAAAATTGCCAATTTATTCACTCTGAGGCCTTAAAAAGTTTTTCTCCACCCCAGAAAGTGATTTAAATAAAATTTGTAGGCCTTTATTGTTCAATCAAAAACGCCCGATTTTTGATGAAAGAGATAACCACTTCCCCTCGCGACATGCTTCTGAAACTTAAAAAATGGTCCGTTTTCAAATGTTGCGTCTTTGAACTACAATTAACTTTGTACGTAGATAATCACTTTTAGAGATAAAATGAGATGTTTAAAGTGATTTTCATGCGTCCAGGGGTCTTAAAAACAAGATTTTTGGAATGGGTAAAAGTGAATGAAAATGGCCAATTTACTTACTCTGCAGCCTTAAAAAGTGTTTCTTCTCCACGGGAAGTGAATAAAATAACATTTGGAGGCCTTTATTGTTCAAGCGAAAACGCCCGATTTTTGACAAAATAGATAACCACCCCCATTACGACATGCTTCAGAAACGAAAAAAATGGTCCATTTTCAAATGTTGCATCATTGAACTACAATTCACATTTGTATGTGGAAATCACTTTTAGAGATAAAATGAGATGTTTAAAGTGATTTTCAAGCTTCCAGGGCCCCTAATCTCAAGATTTGAGAACTGGGTAAACGTGAATGAAAATGGCCAATTTATTCACTCTGAGTCCTTAAAAAGTTTTTCTCCACCCCAGAAAGTGAATTAAATAACATTTGTAGGCCTTTATTGTTCAGTCAAAAATGCCCTATTTTTGATGAAAGAGATAACCACCCCCCCCTTACGACATGCTTCAGAAACTAAAAAAAGTGGTCCATTTTCAAATGTTGCCTCTTTGAACTACAATTCACATTTGTATGTGGAAAATCACTTTTAAAGATAAAATGATATGTTTAAAGTGATTTTCATGCTTCAGGGGACTTAAACACAAGGTTTGAGGAATGGATAAAAGTGAATGGAAATGGCCAATTTACTCATTCTGATGCCTTAAAAAGTGTTTCTCCTCCACGGGAAGTGAATTAAATAACATTTGAAGGCCTTTATTGTTCAATCAAAAACGCCCGATTTTTGATGAAAGAGATAACCACCCCCCTTACAACATGCTTCAGAAACTAAAAAAAGTGATCCATTTTCAAATGTTGCGTCTTTGAACTACAATTCACGTTTGTACATGGAAAATCACTTTTAAAGATCAAATGAGATGTTTAAAGTGATTTTCATGTGTCCAGCGGTCTTAAACACAAGATTTTTGGAATGGGTAAAAGTGAATGGAAATGGCCAATTTACTCACTCTGAGGCCTTAAAAAGTATTTCACCACCCCGGTAAGAGAATAAAATAACATTTGGAGGCCTTTAGTGTTCAATCAAAAACGCCCGATTTTTGATGAAAGAGATAACCACCCCCCCTTATGACATGCTTCAGAAACGAAAAAAATGGTTCATTTTCAAATATTGCGTCTTTGAACTACAATTAACATTTGTACATGGATAATCACTTTTAGAGATAAAATTAGATGTTTAAAGTGATTTTCAAGCTTCTAGGGTCCCTAAACACAAGAATTCAGAAATGGGTAAAAGTGAATGAAAATGGCCAATTTACTCACTCTGAGGCCTTAAAAAGTGTTTCTCCTCCACGGGAAGTGAATTAAATAACATTTGGAGGCCTTTATTGTTCAATCGAAAACGCCTGAGTTTTTGATGAAAGAGATAACCACACCCCCTTACGACAAGCTTCTGAAACTAAAAAAATGTTCCGTTTTCAAATGTTGCCTCTTTGAACTACAATTACCTTGTACGTGGATAATCACTGTTAGAGATAAAATGAGATGTTTAAAGTGATTTTCAACCTTCCAGGGGCCCTAAACACAAGATTTGAGGAATGGGTAAACGTGAATGAAAATGGCCAATTTATTCACTCTGAGGCCTTAAAAAGTTTTTCTCCACCCCAGAAAGTGATTTAAATAAAATTTGTAGGCCTTTATTGTTCAATCAAAAACGCCCGATTTTTGATGAAAGAGATAACCACCCCCCCTTACGACATGCTTCAGAAACGAAAAAAATGGTCCATTTTCAAATGTTGCGTCTTTGAACTACAATTCACATTTGTACGTGGATAATCACTTTTAGAGATAAAATTAGATGTTTAAAGTGATTTTCAAGCTGCCAGGGGCCCTAAACACAAGATTTGAGGAATGGGTAAACGTGAATGAAAATTGCCAATTTATTCACTCTGAGGCCTTAAAAAGTTTTTCTCCACCCCAGAAAGTGATTTAAATAAAATTTGTAGGCCTTTATTGTTCAATCAAAAACGCCCGATTTTTGATGAAAGAGATAACCACTTCCCCTCGCGACATGCTTCTGAAACTTAAAAAATGGTCCGTTTTCAAATGTTGCGTCTTTGAACTACAATTAACTTTGTACGTGGATAATCACTTTTAGAGATAAAATGAGATGTTTAAAGTGATTTTCATGCGTCCAGGGGTCTTAAAAACAAGATTTTTGGAATGGGTAAAAGTGAATGAAAATGGCCAATTTACTCACTCTGCAGCCTTAAAAAGTGTTTCTTCTCCACGGGAAGTGAATAAAATAACATTTGTAGGCCTTTATTGTTCAGTCAAAAATGCCCTATTTTTGATGAAAGAGATAACCACCCCCCCCTTACGACATGCTTCAGAAACTAAAAAAAGTGGTCCATTTTCAAATGTTGCCTCTTTGAACTACAATTCACATTTGTATGTGGAAAATCACTTTTAAAGATAAAATGATATGTTTAAAGTGATTTTCATGCTTCAGGGGACTTAAACACAAGGTTTGAGGAATGGATAAAAGTGAATGGAAATGGCCAATTTACTCATTCTGATGCCTTAAAAAGTGTTTCTCCTCCACGGGAAGTGAATTAAATAACATTTGAAGGCCTTTATTGTTCAATCAAAAACGCCCGATTTTTGATGAAAGAGATAACCACCCCCCTTACAACATGCTTCAGAAACTAAAAAAAGTGATCCATTTTCAAATGTTGCGTCTTTGAACTACAATTCACGTTTGTACATGGAAAATCACTTTTAAAGATCAAATGAGATGTTTAAAGTGATTTTCATGTGTCCAGCGGTCTTAAACACAAGATTTTTGGAATGGGTAAAAGTGAATGGAAATGGCCAATTTACTCACTCTGAGGCCTTAAAAAGTATTTCACCACCCCGGTAAGAGAATAAAATAACATTTGGAGGCCTTTAGTGTTCAATCAAAAACGCCCGATTTTTGATGAAAGAGATAACCACCCCCCCTTACGACATGCTTCAGAAACGAAAAAAATGGTTCATTTTCAAATATTGCGTCTTTGAACTACAATTCACATTTGTATGTGGATAATCACTTTTAGAGATAAAATGAGATGTTTAAAGGGATTTTCAAGCTTCCAGGGGCCCTAAACTCAAGATTTGAGAACTGGGTAAAGGTGAATGAAAATGGGCAATTTATTCACTCTGAGTCCTTAAAAAGTTTTTCTCCACCCCAGAAAGTGAATTAAATAACATTTGTAGGCCTTTATTGTTCAATCAAAAATGCCCGATTTTTGATGAAAGAGATAACCACCCCCCCTTACGACCTGCTTCAGAAACTAAAAAAAGTGGTCCATTTTCAAATGTTGCCTCTTTGAACTCCAATTCACGTTTGTACATGGAAAATCACTTTTAAAGATCAAATGAGATGTTTAAAGTGATTTTCATGTGTCCAGCGGTCTTAAACACAAAATTTTTGGAATGGGTAAAAGTGAATGGAAATGGCCAATTTACTCACTCTGAGGCCTTAAAAAGTATTTTGCCACCCCGGTAAGAGAATAAAATAACATTTGGAGGCCTTTAGTGTTCAATCAAAAACGCCCGATTTTTGATGGAAGAGATAACCCCCCCCCCCCTTACGACATGCTTCAGAAACGAAAAAATGGTTCATTTTCAAATATTGCGTCTTTGAACTACAATTCACATTTGTACATGGATAATCACTTTTAGAGATAAAATTAGATGTTTAAAGTGATTTTCAAGCTTCTAGGGGCCCTAAACACAAGAATTCAGAAATGGGTAAAAGTGAATGAAAATGGCCAATTTACTCACTCTGAGGCCTTAAAAGTGTTTCTCCTCCATGGGAAGTGAATTAAATAACATTTGGAGGCCTTTATTGTTCAAGCGAAAACGCCTGAGTTTTTGATGAAAGAGATAACCACCCCCCCTTACGACAAGCTTCTGAAACTAAAAAAATGTTCCGTTTTCAAATGTTGCCTCTTTGAACTACAATTACCTTGTACGTGGATAATCACTTTTAGAGATAAAATGAGATGTTTAAAGTGATTTTCAACCTTCCAGGGGCCCTAAACACAAGATTTGAGGAATGGGTAAACGTGAATGAAAATGGCCAATTTATTCACTCTGAGGCCTTAAAAAGTTTTTCTCCACCCCAGAAAGTGATTTAAATAAAATTTGTAGGCCTTTATTGTTCAATCAAAAATGCCCGATTTTTGATGAAAGAGATAACCACTTCCCCTTGCGACATGCTTCTGAAACAAAAAAAATGGTTCATTTTCAAATATTGCGTCTTTGAACTACAATTAACATTTGTATGTGGAAAATCACTTTTAAAGATAAAATGATATGTTTAAAGTGATTTTCATGCTTCCAGGGTTCTTAAACACAAGATTTTTGGAATGGGTAAAAGTGAATGAAAATGGCCAATTTACTCACTCTGCGGCCTTAAAAAGTGTTTCTCCTCCACGGCAAGTGAATAAAATACCATTTGGAGGTCTTTATTGTTCAAGCGAAAATGCCAGATTTTTGACGAAAGAGATAACCACCCCCCCTTACGACATGCTTCAGAAACGAAAAAAATGGTCCATTTTCAAATGTTGCGTCTTTGAACTACAATTCACATTTGTACGTGGATAATAACTTTTAGAGATAAAATTAGATGTTTAAAGTGATTTTCAAGCTGCCAGGGGCCCTAAACACAAGATTTGAGGAATGGGTAAACGTGAATGAAAATGGCCAATTTATTCACTCTGAGGCCTTAAAAAGTTTTTCTCCACCCCAGAAAGTGAATTAAATAATATTTTTAGGCCTTTATTATTCAATCAAAAACGTCTGATTTTTTATGAAAGAGATAACCACCCCCCCTTACGACATGCTTCAGAAACGAAAAAAATGGTCCATTTTCAAATGTTGCCTCTTTGAACTACAATTCACATTTGTATGTGGAAAATCACTTTTAAAGATAAAATGATATGTTTAAAGTGATTTTCATGCTTCCAGGGGACTTAAACACAAGGTTTGAGGAATGGATAAAAGTGAATGGAAATGGCCAATTTACTCATTCTGAGGCCTTAAAAAGTTTTTCTCCACCCCAGAAAGTGAATTAAATAATATTTTTAGGCCTTTATTATTCAATCAAAAACGCCTGATTTTTGTATGAAAGAGATAACCACCCCCCTTACGACATGCTTCAGAAACGAAAAAAATGGTCCATTTTCAAATGTTGCATCTTTGAACTACAAATCATATTTGTACCTGAAAAATCACTTTTAGAGATAAAATTAGATGTTTAAAGTGATTTTCATGCTTCCAGGGGCCGTAAACACAAGATTTGAGGAATGGGTAAAAGTGAATGAAAATGGCCAAGTTACTCACTCTGAGGCCTTAAAAAGTGTGTCTCCTCCACGGGAAGTGAACTAAATAACATTTGGAGGCCTTTATTGTTCAAGTGAAAGCACCTGATTTTTGATGAAAGAGATAACCACCCCCCCTCACGACAAGCTTCTGAAACTAAAAAAATGGTCCGTTTTCAAATGTTGCCTCTTTGAACTACAATTCGCATTTGTACGTGGAAAATCACTTTTAAAGATAAAATGAGATGTTTAAAGTGATTTTCATGCTTCTAGGGGCCTTAAACACAAGATTTGAGGAATGGGTAAAAGTGAATGAAAATGGCCAATTTACTCACTCTGAGGCCATAAAAAGTGTTTCTCCTCCACGGGAAGAGAGTAAAATACCATTTGGAGGCCTTTATTGTTCAATCAAAAACACCCAATTTTTGAGGAAAGCGATAACCACCCCCCCTTACGACATGCTTCAGAAACGAAAAAAATGGTCCATTTTCAAATGTTGCGTCTTTGAACTACAATTCACATTTGTATGTGGATAATCACTTTTAGAGATAAAATTAGATGTTTAAAGTAATTTTCAAGCTTCCAGGGGCCCTAAACACAAGATTTGAGGAATGGGTAAAAGTGAATGAAAATGGCCAATTTACTCACTCTTCGGCCTTAAAAAGTGTTTCTCCTCCATGGGAAGTGAATAAAATAACATTTGGAGGCCTTTATTGTTCAATCAAAAACGCCCTTTTTTTGGTGAAAGAGATAACCACCCACCCTTACGACATGCTTCTGAAACTTAAAAAATGGTCCGTTTTCAAATGTTGCGTCTTTGAACTACAATTAACTTTGTACGCGGATAATCACTTTTAGAGATAAAATGAGATGTTTAAAGTGATTTTCATGCGTCCAGGGGTCTTAAAAACAAGATTTTTGGAATGGGTAAAAGTGAATGAAAATGGCCAATTTACTCACTCTGCGGCCTTAAAAAGTGTTTCTTCTCCACGGGAAGTGAATAAAATAACATTTGGAGGCCTTTATTGTTCAAGCGAAAACGCCCGATTTTTGACGAAATAGATAACCACCCCCCATTACGACATGCTTCAGAAACGAAAAAAATGGTCCATTTTCAAATGTTGCATCATTGAACTACAATTCACATTTGTATGTGGATAATCACTTTTAGAGATAAAATGAGATGTTTAAAGTGATTTTCAAGCTTCCAGGGGCCCTAAACTCAAGATTTGAGAACTGGGTAAAGGTGAATGAAAATGGGCAATTTATTCACTCTGAGTCCTTAAAGTTTTTCTCCACCCCAGAAAGTGAATTAAATAACATTTGTAGGCCTTTATTGTTCAATCAAAAATGCCCGATTTTTGATGAAAGAGATAACCACCCCCCCTTACGACCTGCTTCAGAAACTAAAAAAAGTGGTCCATTTTCAAATGTTGCCTCTTTGAACTACAATTCACGTTTGTACATGGAAAATCACTTTTAAAGATCAAATGAGATGTTTAAAGTGATTTTCATGTGTCCAGCGGTCTTAAACACAAGATTTTTGGAATGGGTAAAAGTGAATGGAAATGGCCAATTTACTCACTCTGAGGCCTTAAAAAGTATTTTGCCACCCCGGTAAGAGAATAAAATAACATTTGGAGGCCTTTAGTGTTCAATCAAAAACGCCCGATTTTTGATGGAAGAGATAACCACCCCCCCCTTACGACATGCTTCAGAAACGAAAAAATGGTTCATTTTCAAATATTGCGTCTTTGAACTACAATTCACATTTGTACATGGATAATCACTTTTAGAGATAAAATTAGATGTTTAAAGTGATTTTCAAGCTTCTAGGGGCCCTAAACACAAGAATTCAGAAATGGGTAAAAGTGAATGAAAATGGCCAATTTACTCACTCTGAGGCCTTAAAAGTGTTTCTCCTCCATGGGAAGTGAATTAAATAACATTTGGAGGCCTTTATTGTTCAAGCGAAAACGCCTGAGTTTTTGATGAAAGAGATAACCACCCCCCCTTACGACAAGCTTCTGAAACTAAAAAAATGGTCCGTTTTCAAATGTTGCCTCTTTGAACTACAATTACCTTGTACGTGGATAATCACTTTTAGAGATAAAATGAGATGTTTAAAGTGATTTTCAACCTTCCAGGGGCCCTAAACACAAGATTTGAGGAATGGGTAAACGTGAATGAAAATTGCCAATTTATTCACTCTGAGGCCTTAAAAAGTTTTTCTCCACCCCAGAAAGTGATTTAAATAAAATTTGTAGGCCTTTATTGTTCAATCAAAAACGCCCGATTTTTGATGAAAGAGATAACCACTTCCCCTCGCGACATGCTTCTGAAACTTAAAAAATGGTCCGTTTTCAAATGTTGCGTCTTTGAACTACAATTAACTTTGTACGTAGATAATCACTTTTAGAGATAAAATGAGATGTTTAAAGTGATTTTCATGCGTCCAGGGGTCTTAAAAACAAGATTTTTGGAATGGGTAAAAGTGAATGAAAATGGCCAATTTACTTACTCTGCAGCCTTAAAAAGTGTTTCTTCTCCACGGGAAGTGAATAAAATAACATTTGGAGGCCTTTATTGTTCAAGCGAAAACGCCCGATTTTTGACAAAATAGATAACCACCCCCATTACGACATGCTTCAGAAACGAAAAAAATGGTCCATTTTCAAATGTTGCATCATTGA
Organism: Triturus cristatus; assembly: GCF_964204655.1. Lineage (NCBI taxonomy): Eukaryota > Metazoa > Chordata > Amphibia > Caudata > Salamandridae > Triturus > Triturus cristatus. The sequence continues at coordinate 663,425,251 of NC_140593.1, forward strand.
ACTACAATTCACATTTGTATGTGGAAATCACTTTTAGAGATAAAATGAGATGTTTAAAGTGATTTTCAAGCTTCCAGGGCCCCTAATCTCAAGATTTGAGAACTGGGTAAACGTGAATGAAAATGGCCAATTTATTCACTCTGAGTCCTTAAAAAGTTTTTCTCCACCCCAGAAAGTGAATTAAATAACATTTGTAGGCCTTTATTGTTCAGTCAAAAATGCCCTATTTTTGATGAAAGAGATAACCACCCCCCCCTTACGACATGCTTCAGAAACTAAAAAAAGTGGTCCATTTTCAAATGTTGCCTCTTTGAACTACAATTCACATTTGTATGTGGAAAATCACTTTTAAAGATAAAATGATATGTTTAAAGTGATTTTCATGCTTCAGGGGACTTAAACACAAGGTTTGAGGAATGGATAAAAGTGAATGGAAATGGCCAATTTACTCATTCTGATGCCTTAAAAAGTGTTTCTCCTCCACGGGAAGTGAATTAAATAACATTTGAAGGCCTTTATTGTTCAATCAAAAACGCCCGATTTTTGATGAAAGAGATAACCACCCCCCTTACAACATGCTTCAGAAACTAAAAAAAGTGATCCATTTTCAAATGTTGCGTCTTTGAACTACAATTCACGTTTGTACATGGAAAATCACTTTTAAAGATCAAATGAGATGTTTAAAGTGATTTTCATGTGTCCAGCGGTCTTAAACACAAGATTTTTGGAATGGGTAAAAGTGAATGGAAATGGCCAATTTACTCACTCTGAGGCCTTAAAAAGTATTTCACCACCCCGGTAAGAGAATAAAATAACATTTGGAGGCCTTTAGTGTTCAATCAAAAACGCCCGATTTTTGATGAAAGAGATAACCACCCCCCCTTACGACATGCTTCAGAAACGAAAAAAATGGTTCATTTTCAAATATTGCGTCTTTGAACTACAATTAACATTTGTACATGGATAATCACTTTTAGAGATAAAATTAGATGTTTAAAGTGATTTTCAAGCTTCTAGGGTCCCTAAACACAAGAATTCAGAAATGGGTAAAAGTGAATGAAAATGGCCAATTTACTCACTCTGAGGCCTTAAAAAGTGTTTCTCCTCCACGGGAAGTGAATTAAATAACATTTGGAGGCCTTTATTGTTCAATCGAAAACGCCTGAGTTTTTGATGAAAGAGATAACCACACCCCCTTACGACAAGCTTCTGAAACTAAAAAAATGTTCCGTTTTCAAATGTTGCCTCTTTGAACTACAATTACCTTGTACGTGGATAATCACTGTTAGAGATAAAATGAGATGTTTAAAGTGATTTTCAACCTTCCAGGGGCCCTAAACACAAGATTTGAGGAATGGGTAAACGTGAATGAAAATGGCCAATTTATTCACTCTGAGGCCTTAAAAAGTTTTTCTCCACCCCAGAAAGTGATTTAAATAAAATTTGTAGGCCTTTATTGTTCAATCAAAAACGCCCGATTTTTGATGAAAGAGATAACCACCCCCCCTTACGACATGCTTCAGAAACGAAAAAAATGGTCCATTTTCAAATGTTGCGTCTTTGAACTACAATTCACATTTGTACGTGGATAATCACTTTTAGAGATAAAATTAGATGTTTAAAGTGATTTTCAAGCTGCCAGGGGCCCTAAACACAAGATTTGAGGAATGGGTAAACGTGAATGAAAATTGCCAATTTATTCACTCTGAGGCCTTAAAAAGTTTTTCTCCACCCCAGAAAGTGATTTAAATAAAATTTGTAGGCCTTTATTGTTCAATCAAAAACGCCCGATTTTTGATGAAAGAGATAACCACTTCCCCTCGCGACATGCTTCTGAAACTTAAAAAATGGTCCGTTTTCAAATGTTGCGTCTTTGAACTACAATTAACTTTGTACGTGGATAATCACTTTTAGAGATAAAATGAGATGTTTAAAGTGATTTTCATGCGTCCAGGGGTCTTAAAAACAAGATTTTTGGAATGGGTAAAAGTGAATGAAAATGGCCAATTTACTCACTCTGCAGCCTTAAAAAGTGTTTCTTCTCCACGGGAAGTGAATAAAATAACATTTGGAGGCCTTTATTGTTCAAGCGAAAACGCCCGATTTTTGACAAAATAGATAACCACCCCCATTACGACATGCTTCAGAAACGAAAAAAATGGTCCATTTTCAAATGTTGCATCATTGAACTACAATTCACATTTGTATGTGGAAATCACTTTTAGAGATAAAATGAGATGTTTAAAGTGATTTTCAAGCTTCCAGGGCCCCTAATCTCAAGATTTGAGAACTGGGTAAACGTGAATGAAAATGGCCAATTTATTCACTCTGAGTCCTTAAAAAGTTTTTCTCCACCCCAGAAAGTGAATTAAATAACATTTGTAGGCCTTTATTGTTCAGTCAAAAATGCCCTATTTTTGATGAAAGAGATAACCACCCCCCCTTACGACATGCTTCAGAAACTAAAAAAAGTGGTCCATTTTCAAATGTTGCCTCTTTGAACTACAATTCACATTTGTATGTGGAAAATCACTTTTAAAGATAAAATGATATGTTTAAAGTGATTTTCATGCTTCAGGGGACTTAAACACAAGGTTTGAGGAATGGATAAAAGTGAATGGAAATGGCCAATTTACTCATTCTGATGCCTTAAAAAGTGTTTCTCCTCCACGGGAAGTGAATTAAATAACATTTGAAGGCCTTTATTGTTCAATCAAAAACGCCCGATTTTTGATGAAAGAGATAACCACCCCCCTTACAACATGCTTCAGAAACTAAAAAAAGTGATCCATTTTCAAATGTTGCGTCTTTGAACTACAATTCACGTTTGTACATGGAAAATCACTTTTAAAGATCAAATGAGATGTTTAAAGTGATTTTCATGTGTCCAGCGGTCTTAAACACAAGATTTTTGGAATGGGTAAAAGTGAATGGAAATGGCCAATTTACTCACTCTGAGGCCTTAAAAAGTATTTCACCACCCCGGTAAGAGAATAAAATAACATTTGGAGGCCTTTAGTGTTCAATCAAAAACGCCCGATTTTTGATGAAAGAGATAACCACCCCCCCTTACGACATGCTTCAGAAACGAAAAAAATGGTTCATTTTCAAATATTGCGTCTTTGAACTACAATTCACATTTGTATGTGGATAATCACTTTTAGAGATAAAATGAGATGTTTAAAGGGATTTTCAAGCTTCCAGGGGCCCTAAACTCAAGATTTGAGAACTGGGTAAAGGTGAATGAAAATGGGCAATTTATTCACTCTGAGTCCTTAAAAAGTTTTTCTCCACCCCAGAAAGTGAATTAAATAACATTTGTAGGCCTTTATTGTTCAATCAAAAATGCCCGATTTTTGATGAAAGAGATAACCACCACCCCTTACGACCTGCTTCAGAAACTAAAAAAAGTGGTCCATTTTCAAATGTTGCCTCTTTGAACTACAATTCACGTTTGTACATGGAAAATCACTTTTAAAGATCAAATGAGATGTTTAAAGTGATTTTCATGTGTCCAGCGGTCTTAAACACAAGATTTTTGGAATGGGTAAAAGTGAATGGAAATGGCCAATTTACTCACTCTGAGGCCTTAAAAAGTATTTTGCCACCCCGGTAAGAGAATAAAATAACATTTGGAGGCCTTTAGTGTTCAATCAAAAACGCCCGATTTTTGATGGAAGAGATAACCACCCCCCCCTTACGACATGCTTCAGAAACGAAAAAATGGTTCATTTTCAAATATTGCGTCTTTGAACTACAATTCACATTTGTACATGGATAATCACTTTTAGAGATAAAATTAGATGTTTAAAGTGATTTTCAAGCTTCTAGGGGACCTAAACACAAGAATTCAGAAATGGGTAAAAGTGAATGAAAATGGCCAATTTACTCACTCTGAGGCCTTAAAAGTGTTTCTCCTCCATGGGAAGTGAATTAAATAACATTTGGAGGCCTTTATTGTTCAAGCGAAAACGCCTGAGTTTTTGATGAAAGAGATAACCACCCCCCCTTACGACAAGCTTCTGAAACTAAAAAAATGGTCCGTTTTCAAATGTTGCCTCTTTGAACTACAATTACCTTGTACGTGGATAATCACTTTTAGAGATAAAATGAGATGTTTAAAGTGATTTTCAACCTTCCAGGGGCCCTAAACACAAGATTTGAGGAATGGGTAAACGTGAATGAAAATTGCCAATTTATTCACTCTGAGGCCTTAAAAAGTTTTTCTCCACCCCAGAAAGTGATTTAAATAAAATTTGTAGGCCTTTATTGTTCAATCAAAAACGCCCGATTTTTGATGAAAGAGATAACCACTTCCCCTCGCGACATGCTTCTGAAACTTAAAAAATGGTCCGTTTTCAAATGTTGCGTCTTTGAACTACAATTAACTTTGTACGTAGATAATCACTTTTAGAGATAAAATGAGATGTTTAAAGTGATTTTCATGCGTCCAGGGGTCTTAAAAACAAGATTTTTGGAATGGGTAAAAGTGAATGAAAATGGCCAATTTACTTACTCTGCAGCCTTAAAAAGTGTTTCTTCTCCACGGGAAGTGAATAAAATAACATTTGGAGGCCTTTATTGTTCAAGCGAAAACGCCCGATTTTTGACAAAATAGATAACCACCCCCATTACGACATGCTTCAGAAACGAAAAAAATGGTCCATTTTCAAATGTTGCATCATTGAACTACAATTCACATTTGTATGTGGAAATCACTTTTAGAGATAAAATGAGATGTTTAAAGTGATTTTCAAGCTTCCAGGGCCCCTAATCTCAAGATTTGAGAACTGGGTAAACGTGAATGAAAATGGCCAATTTATTCACTCTGAGTCCTTAAAAAGTTTTTCTCCACCCCAGAAAGTGAATTAAATAACATTTGTAGGCCTTTATTGTTCAGTCAAAAATGCCCTATTTTTGATGAAAGAGATAACCACCCCCCCTTACGACATGCTTCAGAAACTAAAAAAAGTGGTCCATTTTCAAATGTTGCCTCTTTGAACTACAATTCACATTTGTATGTGGAAAATCACTTTTAAAGATAAAATGATATGTTTAAAGTGATTTTCATGCTTCAGGGGACTTAAACACAAGGTTTGAGGAATGGATAAAAGTGAATGGAAATGGCCAATTTACTCATTCTGATGCCTTAAAAAGTGTTTCTCCTCCACGGGAAGTGAATTAAATAACATTTGAAGGCCTTTATTGTTCAATCAAAAACGCCCGATTTTTGATGAAAGAGATAACCACCCCCCTTACAACATGCTTCAGAAACTAAAAAAAGTGATCCATTTTCAAATGTTGCGTCTTTGAACTACAATTCACGTTTGTACATGGAAAATCACTTTTAAAGATCAAATGAGATGTTTAAAGTGATTTTCATGTGTCCAGCGGTCTTAAACACAAGATTTTTGGAATGGGTAAAAGTGAATGGAAATGGCCAATTTACTCACTCTGAGGCCTTAAAAAGTATTTCACCACCCCGGTAAGAGAATAAAATAACATTTGGAGGCCTTTAGTGTTCAATCAAAAACGCCCGATTTTTGATGAAAGAGATAACCACCCCACCTTACGACATGCTTCAGAAACGAAAAAAATGGTTCATTTTCAAATATTGCGTCTTTGAACTACAATTAACATTTGTACATGGATAATCACTTTTAGAGATAAAATTAGATGTTTAAAGTGATTTTCAAGCTTCTAGGGTCCCTAAACACAAGAATTCAGAAATGGGTAAAAGTGAATGAAAATGGCCAATTTACTCACTCTGAGGCCTTAAAAAGTGTTTCTCCTCCACGGGAAGTGAATTAAATAACATTTGGAGGCCTTTATTGTTCAATCGAAAACGCCTGAGTTTTTGATGAAAGAGATAACCACACCCCCTTACGACAAGCTTCTGAAACTAAAAAAATGTTCCGTTTTCAAATGTTGCCTCTTTGAACTACAATTACCTTGTACGTGGATAATCACTGTTAGAGATAAAATGAGATGTTTAAAGTGATTTTCAACCTTCAAGGGGCCCTAAACACAAGATTTGAGGAATGGGTAAACGTGAATGAAAATGGCCAATTTATTCACTCTGAGGCCTTAAAAAGTTTTTCTCCACCCCAGAAAGTGATTTAAATAAAATTTGTAGGCCTTTATTGTTCAATCAAAAACGCCCGATTTTTGATGAAAGAGATAACCACCCCCCCTTACGACATGCTTCAGAAACGAAAAAAATGGTCCATTTTCAAATGTTGCGTCTTTGAACTACAATTCACATTTGTACGTGGATAATCACTTTTAGAGATAAAATTAGATGTTTAAAGTGATTTTCAAGCTGCCAGGGGCCCTAAACACAAGATTTGAGGAATGGGTAAACGTGAATGAAAATTGCCAATTTATTCACTCTGAGGCCTTAAAAAGTTTTTCTCCACCCCAGAAAGTGATTTAAATAAAATTTGTAGGCCTTTATTGTTCAATCAAAAACGCCCGATTTTTGATGAAAGAGATAACCACTTCCCCTCGCGACATGCTTCTGAAACTTAAAAAATGGTCCGTTTTCAAATGTTGCGTCTTTGAACTACAATTAACTTTGTACGTGGATAATCACTTTTAGAGATAAAATGAGATGTTTAAAGTGATTTTCATGCGTCCGTCCAGGGGTCTTAAAAACAAGATTTTTGGAATGGGTAAAAGTGAATGAAAATGGCCAATTTACTCACTCTGCAGCCTTAAAAAGTGTTTCTTCTCCACGGGAAGTGAATAAAATAACATTTGGAGGCCTTTATTGTTCAAGCGAAAACGCCCGATTTTTGACAAAATAGATAACCACCCCCATTACGACATGCTTCAGAAACGAAAAAAATGGTCCATTTTCAAATGTTGCATCATTGAACTACAATTCACATTTGTATGTGGAAATCACTTTTAGAGATAAAATGAGATGTTTAAAGTGATTTTCAAGCTTCCAGGGCCCCTAATCTCAAGATTTGAGAACTGGGTAAACGTGAATGAAAATGGCCAATTTATTCACTCTGAGTCCTTAAAAAGTTTTTCTCCACCCCAGAAAGTGAATTAAATAACATTTGTAGGCCTTTATTGTTCAGTCAAAAATGCCCTATTTTTGATGAAAGAGATAACCACCCCCCCTTACGACATGCTTCAGAAACTAAAAAAAGTGGTCCATTTTCAAATGTTGCCTCTTTGAACTACAATTCACATTTGTATGTGGAAAATCACTTTTAAAGATAAAATGATATGTTTAAAGTGATTTTCATGCTTCAGGGGACTTAAACACAAGGTTTGAGGAATGGATAAAAGTGAATGGAAATGGCCAATTTACTCATTCTGATGCCTTAAAAAGTGTTTCTCCTCCACGGGAAGTGAATTAAATAACATTTGAAGGCCTTTATTGTTCAATCAAAAACGCCCGATTTTTGATGAAAGAGATAACCACCCCCCTTACAACATGCTTCAGAAACTAAAAAAAGTGATCCATTTTCAAATGTTGCGTCTTTGAACTACAATTCACGTTTGTACATGGAAAATCACTTTTAAAGATCAAATGAGATGTTTAAAGTGATTTTCATGTGTCCAGCGGTCTTAAACACAAGATTTTTGGAATGGGTAAAAGTGAATGGAAATGGCCAATTTACTCACTCTGAGGCCTTAAAAAGTATTTCACCACCCCGGTAAGAGAATAAAATAACATTTGGAGGCCTTTAGTGTTCAATCAAAAACGCCCGATTTTTGATGAAAGAGATAACCACCCCCCCTTACGACATGCTTCAGAAACGAAAAAAATGGTTCATTTTCAAATATTGCGTCTTTGAACTACAATTAACATTTGTACATGGATAATCACTTTTAGAGATAAAATTAGATGTTTAAAGTGATTTTCAAGCTTCTAGGGTCCCTAAACACAAGAATTCAGAAATGGGTAAAAGTGAATGAAAATGGCCAATTTACTCACTCTGAGGCCTTAAAAAGTGTTTCTCCTCCACGGGAAGTGAATTAAATAACATTTGGAGGCCTTTATTGTTCAATCGAAAACGCCTGAGTTTTTGATGAAAGAGATAACCACACCCCCTTACGACAAGCTTCTGAAACTAAAAAAATGTTCCGTTTTCAAATGTTGCCTCTTTGAACTACAATTACCTTGTACGTGGATAATCACTGTTAGAGATAAAATGAGATGTTTAAAGTGATTTTCAACCTTCAAGGGGCCCTAAACACAAGATTTGAGGAATGGGTAAACGTGAATGAAAATGGCCAATTTATTCACTCTGAGGCCTTAAAAAGTTTTTCTCCACCCCAGAAAGTGATTTAAATAAAATTTGTAGGCCTTTATTGTTCAATCAAAAACGCCCGATTTTTGATGAAAGAGATAACCACCCCCCCTTACGACATGCTTCAGAAACGAAAAAAATGGTCCATTTTCAAATGTTGCGTCTTTGAACTACAATTCACATTTGTACGTGGATAATCACTTTTAGAGATAAAATTAGATGTTTAAAGTGATTTTCAAGCTGCCAGGGGCCCTAAACACAAGATTTGAGGAATGGGTAAACGTGAATGAAAATTGCCAATTTATTCACTCTGAGGCCTTAAAAAGTTTTTCTCCACCCCAGAAAGTGATTTAAATAAAATTTGTAGGCCTTTATTGTTCAATCAAAAACGCCCGATTTTTGATGAAAGAGATAACCACTTCCCCTCGCGACATGCTTCTGAAACTTAAAAAATGGTCCGTTTTCAAATGTTGCGTCTTTGAACTACAATTAACTTTGTACGTGGATAATCACTTTTAGAGATAAAATGAGATGTTTAAAGTGATTTTCATGCGTCCGTCCAGGGGTCTTAAAAACAAGATTTTTGGAATGGGTAAAAGTGAATGAAAATGGCCAATTTACTCACTCTGCAGCCTTAAAAAGTGTTTCTTCTCCACGGGAAGTGAATAAAATAACATTTGGAGGCCTTTATTGTTCAAGCGAAAACGCCCGATTTTTGACAAAATAGATAACCACCCCCATTACGACATGCTTCAGAAACGAAAAAAATGGTCCATTTTCAAATGTTGCATCATTGAACTACAATTCACATTTGTATGTGGAAATCACTTTTAGAGATAAAATGAGATGTTTAAAGTGATTTTCAAGCTTCCAGGGCCCCTAATCTCAAGATTTGAGAACTGGGTAAACGTGAATGAAAATGGCCAATTTATTCACTCTGAGTCCTTAAAAAGTTTTTCTCCACCCCAGAAAGTGAATTAAATAACATTTGTAGGCCTTTATTGTTCAGTCAAAAATGCCCTATTTTTGATGAAAGAGATAACCACCCCCCCTTACGACATGCTTCAGAAACTAAAAAAAGTGGTCCATTTTCAAATGTTGCCTCTTTGAACTACAATTCACATTTGTATGTGGAAAATCACTTTTAAAGATAAAATGATATGTTTAAAGTGATTTTCATGCTTCAGGGGACTTAAACACAAGGTTTGAGGAATGGATAAAAGTGAATGGAAATGGCCAATTTACTCATTCTGATGCCTTAAAAAGTGTTTCTCCTCCACGGGAAGTGAATTAAATAACATTTGAAGGCCTTTATTGTTCAATCAAAAACGCCCGATTTTTGATGAAAGAGATAACCACCCCCCTTACAACATGCTTCAGAAACTAAAAAAAGTGATCCATTTTCAAATGTTGCGTCTTTGAACTACAATTCACGTTTGTACATGGAAAATCACTTTTAAAGATCAAATGAGATGTTTAAAGTGATTTTCATGTGTCCAGCGGTCTTAAACACAAGATTTTTGGAATGGGTAAAAGTGAATGGAAATGGCCAATTTACTCACTCTGAGGCCTTAAAAAGTATTTCACCACCCCGGTAAGAGAATAAAATAACATTTGGAGGCCTTTAGTGTTCAATCAAAAACGCCCGATTTTTGATGAAAGAGATAACCACCCCCCCTTACGACATGCTTCAGAAACGAAAAAAATGGTTCATTTTCAAATATTGCGTCTTTGAACTACAATTAACATTTGTACATGGATAATCACTTTTAGAGATAAAATTAGATGTTTAAAGTGATTTTCAAGCTTCTAGGGTCCCTAAACACAAGAATTCAGAAATGGGTAAAAGTGAATGAAAATGGCCAATTTACTCACTCTGAGGCCTTAAAAAGTATTTCTCCTCCACGGGAAGTGAATTAAATAACATTTGGAGGCCTTTATTGTTCAATCGAAAACGCCTGAGTTTTTGATGAAAGAGATAACCACACCCCCTTACGACAAGCTTCTGAAACTAAAAAAATGTTCCGTTTTCAAATGTTGCCTCTTTGAACTACAATTACCTTGTACGTGGATAATCACTGTTAGAGATAAAATGAGATGTTTAAAGTGATTTTCAACCTTCCAGGGGCCCTAAACACAAGATTTGAGGAATGGGTAAACGTGAATGAAAATGGCCAATTTATTCACTCTGAGGCCTTAAAAAGTTTTTCTCCACCCCAGAAAGTGATTTAAATAAAATTTGTAGGCCTTTATTGTTCAATCAAAAACGCCCGATTTTTGATGAAAGAGATAACCACCCCCCCTTACGACATGCTTCAGAAACGAAAAAAATGGTCCATTTTCAAATGTTGCGTCTTTGAACTACAATTCACATTTGTACGTGGATAATCACTTTTAGAGATAAAATTAGATGTTTAAAGTGATTTTCAAGCTGCCAGGGGCCCTAAACACAAGATTTGAGGAATGGGTAAACGTGAATGAAAATTGCCAATTTATTCACTCTGAGGCCTTAAAAAGTTTTTCTCCACCCCAGAAAGTGATTTAAATAAAATTTGTAGGCCTTTATTGTTCAATCAAAAACGCCCGATTTTTGATGAAAGAGATAACCACTTCCCCTCGCGACATGCTTCTGAAACTTAAAAAATGGTCCGTTTTCAAATGTTGCGTCTTTGAACTACAATTAACTTTGTACGTGGATAATCACTTTTAGAGATAAAATGAGATGTTTAAAGTGATTTTCATGCGTCCAGGGGTCTTAAAAACAAGATATTTTGAATGGGTAAAAGTGAATGAAAATGGCCAATTTACTCACTCTGCAGCCTTAAAAAGTGTTTCTTCTCCACGGGAAGTGAATGAAATAACATTTGGAGGCCTTTATTGTTCAAGCGAAAACGCCCGATTTTTGACAAAATAGATAACCACCCCCATTACGACATGCTTCAGAAACGAAAAAAATGGTCCATTTTCAAATGTTGCATCATTGAACTACAATTCACATTTGTATGTGGAAATCACTTTTAGAGATAAAATGAGATGTTTAAAGTGATTTTCAAGCTTCCAGGGCCCCTAATCTCAAGATTTGAGAACTGGGTAAACGTGAATGAAAATGGCCAATTTATTCACTCTGAGTCCTTAAAAAGTTTTTCTCCACCCCAGAAAGTGAATTAAATAACATTTGTAGGCCTTTATTGTTCAGTCAAAAATGCCCTATTTTTGATGAAAGAGATAACCACCCCCCCCTTACGACATGCTTCAGAAACTAAAAAAAGTGGTCCATTTTCAAATGTTGCCTCTTTGAACTACAATTCACATTTGTATGTGGAAAATCACTTTTAAAGATAAAATGATATGTTTAAAGTGATTTTCATGCTTCAGGGGACTTAAACACAAGGTTTGAGGAATGGATAAAAGTGAATGGAAATGGCCAATTTACTCATTCTGATGCCTTAAAAAGTGTTTCTCCTCCACGGGAAGTGAATTAAATAACATTTGAAGGCCTTTATTGTTCAATCAAAAACGCCCGATTTTTGATGAAAGAGATAACCACCCCCCTTACAACATGCTTCAGAAACAAAAAAAAGTGATCCATTTTCAAATGTTGCGTCTTTGAACTACAATTCACGTTTGTACATGGAAAATCACTTTTAAAGATCAAATGAGATGTTTAAAGTGATTTTCATGTGTCCAGCGGTCTTAAACACAAGATTTTTGGAATGGGTAAAAGTGAATGGAAATGGCCAATTTACTCACTCTGAGGCCTTAAAAAGTATTTCACCACCCCGGTAAGAGAATAAAATAACATTTGGAGGCCTTTAGTGTTCAATCAAAAACGCCCGATTTTTGATGAAAGAGATAACCACCCCCCCTTACGACATGCTTCAGAAACGAAAAAAATGGTTCATTTTCAAATATTGCGTCTTTGAACTACAATTCACATTTGTACATGGATAATCACTTTTAGAGATAAAATTAGATGTTTAAAGTGATTTTCAAGCTTCTAGGGTCCCTAAACACAAGAATTCAGAAATGGGTAAAAGTGAATGAAAATGGCCAATTTACTCACTCTGAGGCCTTAAAAAGTGTTTCTCCTCCACGGGAAGTGAATTAAATAACATTTGGAGGCCTTTATTGTTCAAGCGAAAACGCCTGAGTTTTTGATGAAAGAGATAACCACACCCCCTTACGACAAGCTTCTGAAACTAAAAAAATGTTCCGTTTTCAAATGTTGCCTCTTTGAACTACAATTACCTTGTACGTGGATAATCACTGTTAGAGATAAAATGAGATGTTTAAAGTGATTTTCAACCTTCCAGGGGCCCTAAACACAAGATTTGAGGAATGGGTAAACGTGAATGAAAATGGCCAATTTATTCACTCTGAGGCCTTAAAAAGTTTTTCTCCACCCCAGAAAGTGATTTAAATAAAATTTGTAGGCCTTTATTGTTCAATCAAAAACGCCCGATTTTTGATGAAAGAGATAACCACCCCCCCTTACGACATGCTTCAGAAACGGAAAAAATGGTCCATTTTCAAATGTTGCGTCTTTGAACTACAATTCACATTTGTACGTGGATAATCACTTTTAGAGATAAAATTAGATGTTTAAAGTGATTTTCAAGCTGCCAGGGGCCCTAAACACAAGATTTGAGGAATGGGTAAACGTGAATGAAAATGGCCAATTTATTCACTCTGAGGCCTTAATAAGTTTTTCTCCACCCCAGAAAGTGAATTAAATAATATTTGTAGGCCTTTATTATTCAATCAAAAACGCCTGATTTTTGATGAAAGAGATAACCACCCCCCCCTTACGACATGCTTCAGAAACGAAAAAAATGGTCCATTTTCAAATGTTGCGTCTTTGAACTACAATTCATATTTGTACCTGAAAAATCACTTTTAGAGATAAAATTAGATGTTTAAAGTGATTTTCATGCTTCCAGGGGCCGTAAACACAAGATTTGAGGAATGGGTAAAAGTGAATGAAAATGGCCAAGTTACTCACTCTGAGGCCTTAAAAAGTGTGTCTCCTCCACGGGAAGTGAACTAAGTAACATTTGGAGGCCTTTATTGTTAAAGCGAAAGCGCATGATTTTTGATGAAAGAGATAACCACCCCCCCTTACGACAAGCTTCTGAAACTAAAAAAATGGTCCGTTTTCAAATGTTGCCTCTCTGAACTACAATTCGCATTTGTACGTGGAAAATCACTTTTAAAGATAAAATGAGATGTTTAAAGTGATTTTCATGCTTCTAGGGGCCTTAAACACAAGATTTGAGGAATGGGTAAAAGTGAATGAAAATGGCCAATTTACTCACTCTGAGGCCATAAAAAGTGTTTCTCCTCCACGGGAAGAGAGTAAAATACCATATGGAGGCCTTTATTGTTCAATCAAAAACACCCAATTTTTGAGGAAAGCGATAACCACCCCCCCTTACGACATGCTTCAGAAACGAAAAAAATGGTCCATTTTCAAATGTTGCGTCTTTGAACTACAATTCACATTTGTATGTGGATAATCACTTTTAGAGATAAAATGAGATGTTTAAAGTGATTTTCAAGCTTCCAGGGGCCCTAAACTCAAGATTTGAGAACTGGGTAAACGTGAATGAAAATGGCCAATTTATTCACTCTGAGTCCTTAAAAAGTTTTTCTCCACCCCAGAAAGTGAATTAAATAACATTTGTAGGCCTTTATTGTTCAATCAAAAATGCCCGATTTTTGATGAAAGAGATAACCACCCCCCTTACGACATGCTTCAGAAACTAAAAAAAGTGGTCCATTTTCAAATGTTGCCTCTTTGAACTACAATTCACATTTGTGTGTGGAAAATCACTTTTAAAGATAAAATGATATGTTTAAAGTGATTTTCATGCTTCCAGGGGACTTAAACACAAGATTTGAGGAATGGATAAAAGTGAATGGAAATGGCCAATTTACTCATTCTGAGGCCTTAAAAAGTGTTTAGCCTCCACGGGAAGTGAATTAAATAACATTTGGAGGCCTTTATTGTTCAATCAAAAACGCCCGATTTTTGATGAAAGAGATAACCACCCCCCCTTACAACATGCTTCAGAAACTAAAAAAAATGGTCCATTTTCAAATGTTGCGTCTTTGAACTACAATTCACATTTGTACGTGGAAAATCACTTTTAAAGATCAAATGAGATGTTTAAAGTGATTTTCATGTGTCCAGCGGTCTTAAACACAAGATTTTTGGAATGGGTAAAAGTGAATGGAAATGGCCAATTTACTCACTCTGAGGCCTTAAAAAGTATTTCGCCACCCCGGTAAGAGAATAAAATAACATTTGGAGGCCTTTAGTGTTCAATCAAAAACGCCCGATTTTTGATGAAAGAGATAACCTCCCCCCCTTACGACATGCTTCAGAAACGAAAAAAATGGTTCATTTTCAAATATTGCGTCTTTGAACTACAATTCACATTTGTAAATGGATAATCACTTTTAGAGATAAAATTAGATGTTTAAAGTGATTTTCAAGCTTCTAGGGGCCCTAAACACAAGAATTAAGATATGGGTAAAAGTGAATGAAAATGGCCAATTTACTCACTCTGAGGCCTTAAAAAGTGTTTCTCCTCCACGGGAAGTGAATTAAATAACATTTGGAGGCCTTTATTGTTCAAGCGAAAACGCCTGAGTTTTTGATAAAAGAGATAACCACCCCCCCTTACGACAAACTTCTGAAACTAAAAAAATGTTCCGTTTTCAAATGTTGCCTCTTTGAACTACAATTACCTTGTACGTGGATAATCACTTTTAGAGATAAAATGAGATGTTTAAAGTGATTTTCAACCTTCCAGGGGCCCTAAACACAAGATTTGAGGAATGGGTAAACGTGAATTAAAATGGCCAATTTATTCACTCTGAGGCCTTAAAAAGTTTCTCTCCACCCCAGAAAGTGATTTAAATAAAATTTGTAGGCCTTTATTGTTCAATCAAAAACGCCCGATTTTTGATGAAAGAGATAACCACTTCCCCTTGCGACATGCTTCTGAAACTAAAAAAATGGTTCATTTTCAAATATTGCGTCTTTGAACTACAATTAACATTGTATGTGGATAATCTCTTTTAGAGATAAAATGAGATTTTTAAAGTGATTTTCATGCGTCCAGGGTTCTTAAACACAAGATTTTTGGAATGGGTAAAAGTGAATGAAAATGGCCAATTTACTCACTCTGCCGCCTTAAAAAGTGTTTCTCCTCCACAGGAAGTGAATAAAATACCATTTGGAGGTCTTTATTGTTCAAGCGAAAATGCCAGATTTTTGACGAAAGAGATAACCACCCCCCCTTACGACATGCTTCAGAAACGAAAAAAATGGTCCATTTTCAAATGTTGCGTCTTTGAACTACAATTCACATTTGTACGTGGATAATAACTTTTAGAGATAAAATTAGATGTTTAAAGTGATTTTCAAGCTGCCAGGGGCCCTAAACACAAGATTTGAGGAATGGGTAAACGTGAATGAAAATGGCCAATTTATTCACTCTGAGGCCTTAAAAAGTTTTTCTCCACCCTAGAAAGTGAATTAAATAATATTTGTAGGCCTTTATTATTCAAGTGAAAGCGCCTGATTTTTGATGAAAGAGATAACCACCCCCCCTTACGACATGCTTCAGAAACGAAAAAAATGGTCCATTTTCAAATGTTGCATCTTTGAACTACAATTCATATTTGTACCTGAAAAATCACTTTTAGAGATACAATTAGATGTTTAAAGTGATTTTCATGCTTCCAGGGGCCGTAAACACAAGATTTGAGGAATGGGTAAAAGTGAATGAAAATGGCCAAGTTACTCACTCTGAGGCCTTAAAAAGTGTTTCTCCTCCACGGGAAGTGAACTAAATAACATTTGGAGGCCTTTATTGTTCAAGTGAAAGCGCCTGATTTTTGATGAAAGAGATAACCACCCCCCCTTACGACAAGCTTCTGAAACTAAAAAAATGGTCCGTTTTCAAATGTTGCCTCTTTGAACTACAATTCGCATTTGTACGTGGAAAATCATTTTTAGAGATACAATTAGATGTTTAAAGTGATTTTCATGCTTCTAGGGGCCTTAAACACAAGATTTGAGGAATGGGTAAAAGTGAATGAAAATGGCCAATTTACTCACTCTGAGGCCTTAAAAAGTGTTTCTCCTCCACGGGAAGTGAATTAAATAACATTTGGAGGCCTTTATTGTTCAAGCGAAAACGCCTGAGTTTTTGATAAAAGAGATAACCACCCCCCCTTACGACAAGCTTCTGAAACTAAAAAAATGTTCCGTTTTCAAATGTTGCCTCTTTGAACTACAATTACCTTGTACGTGGATAATCACTTTTAGAGATAAAATGAGATGTTTAAAGTGATTTTCAACCTTCCAGGGGCCCTAAACACAAGATTTGAGGAATGGGTAAACGTGAATTAAAATGGCCAATTTATTCACTCTGAGGCCTTAAAAAGTTTCTCTCCACATCAGAAAGTGATTTAAATAAAATTTGTAGGCCTTTATTGTTCAATCAAAAACGCCCGATTTTTGATGAAAGAGATAACCACTTCCCCTTGCGACATGCTTCTGAAACTAAAAAAATGGTTCATTTTCAAATATTGCGTCTTTGAACTACAATTAACATTGTATGTGGATAATCTCTTTTAGAGATAAAATGAGATTTTTAAAGTGATTTTCATGCGTCCAGGGTTCTTAAACACAAGATTTTTGGAATGGGTAAGAGTGAATGAAAATGGCCAATTTACTCACTCTGCCGCCTTAAAAAGTGTTTCTCCTCCACAGGAAGTGAATAAAATACCATTTGGAGGTCTTTATTGTTCAAGCGAAAATGCCAGATTTTTGACGAAAGAGATAACCACCCCCCCTTACGACATGCTTCAGAAACGAAAAAAATGGTCCATTTTCAAATGTTGCGTCTTTGAACTACAATTCACATTTGTACGTGGATAATAACTTTTAGAGATAAAATTAGATGTTTAAAGTGATTTTCAAGCTGCCAGGGGCCCTAAACACAAGATTTGAGGAATGGGTAAACGTGAATGAAAATGGCCAATTTATTCACTCTGAGGCCTTAAAAAGTTTTTCTCCACCCTAGAAAGTGAATTAAATAATATTTGTAGGCCTTTATTATTCAATCAAAAACGCCTGATTTTTGATGAAAGAGATAACCACCCCCCCTTACGACATGCTTCAGAAACGAAAAAAATGGTCCATTTTCAAATGTTGCATCTTTGAACTACAATTCATATTTGTACCTGAAAAATCACTTTTAGAGATACAATTAGATGTTTAAAGTGATTTTCATGCTTCCAGGGGCCGTAAACACAAGATTTGAGGAATGGGTAAAAGTGAATGAAAATGGCCAAGTTACTCACTCTGAGGCCTTAAAAAGTGTGTCTCCTCCACGGGAAGTGAACTAAATAACATTTGGAGGCCTTTATTGTTCAAGTGAAAGCGCCTGATTTTTGATGAAAGAGATAACCACCCCCCCTTACGACAAGCTTCTGAAACTAAAAAAATGGTCCGTTTTCAAATGTTGCCTCTTTGAACTACAATTCGCATTTGTACGTGGAAAATCACTTTTAGAGATACAATTAGATGTTTAAAGTGATTTTCATGCTTCTAGGGGCCTTAAACACAAGATTTGAGGAATGGGTAAAAGTGAATGAAAATGGCCAATTTACTCACTCTGAGGCCATTAAAAGTGTTTCTCTTCCACGGGAAGAGAGTAAAATACCATTTGGAGGCCTTTATTGTTCAATCAAAAACACCCAATTTTTGAGGAAAGCGATAACCACCCCCCCACGACATGCTTCAGAAACTAAAAAAATGGTCCATTTTCAAATGTTGCGTCTTTGAACTACAATTCACATTTGTATGTGGATAATCACTTTTAGAGATAAAATTAGATGTTTAAAGTAATTTTCAAGCTTCCAGGGGCCCTAAACACAAGATTTGAGGAATGGGTAAAAGTGAATGAAAATGGCCAATTTACTCACTCTTCGGCCTTAAAAAGTGTTTCTCCTCCATGGGAAGTGAATAAAATAACATTTGGAGGCCTTTATTGTTCAATCAAAAACGCCCGTTTTTTGGTGAAAGAGATAACCACCCACCCTTACGACATGCTTCTGAAACTAAAACTATGGTCCGTTTTCAAATGTTGCGTCTTTGAACTACTATTAACATTGTATGTGGATAATCACTTTTAGAGATAAAATGAGATGTTTAAAGTGATTTTCAAGCTTCCAGGGGCCCTAAACTCAAGATTTGAGAACTGGGTAAACGTGAATGAAAATGGCCAATTTATTCACTCTGAGTCCTTAAAAAGTTTTTCTCCACCCCAGAAAGTGAATTAAATAACATTTGTAGGCCTTTATTGTTCAATCAAAAATGCCCGATTTTTGATGAAAGAGATAACCACCCCCCTTACGACATGCTTCAGAAACTAAAAAAAGTGGTCCATTTTCAAATGTTGCCTCTTTGAACTACAATTCACATTTATGTGTGGAAAATCACTTTTAAAGATAAAATGATATGTTTAAAGTGATTTTCATGCTTCCAGGGGACTTAAACACAAGATTTGAGGAATGGATAAAAGTGAATGGAAATGGCCAATTTACTCATTCTGAGGCCTTAAAAAGTGTTTAGCCTCCACGGGAAGTGAATTAAATAACATTTGGAGGCCTTTATTGTTCAATCAAAAACGCCCGATTTTTGATGAAAGAGATAACCACCCCCCCTTACAACATGCTTCAGAAACTAAAAAAAATGGTCCATTTTCAAATGTTGCGTCTTTGAACTACAATTCACATTTGTACGTGGAAAATCACTTTTAAAGATCAAATGAAATGTTTAAAGGGATTTTCATGCGTCCAGCGGTCTTAAACACAAGATTTTTGGAATGAGTAAAAGTGAATGAAAATGGCCAATTTACTCACTCTGAGGCCATAAAAAGTGTTTCTCCTCCACGGGAAGAGAATAAAATAACATTTGGAGGCCTTTAGTGTTCAATTAAAAACGCCCGATTTTTGATGACAGAGATAACCACCCCCCTTACAACATGCTTCAGAAACTAAAAAAATGGTCCATTTTCAAATGTTGTGTCTTTGAACTACAATTCACGTTTGTACGTGGATAATCACTTTTAGAGATAAAATGAGATGTTTAAAGTGATTTTCATGCTTCCAGGGGCCGTAAACACAAGATTTGAGGAATGGGTAAAAGTGAATGAAAATGGCCAAGTTCCTCACTCTGAGGCCTTAAAAAGTGTGTCTCCTCCACGGGAAGTGAACTAAATAACATTTGGAGGCCTTTATTGTTCAATCAAAAACACCCAATTTTTGAGGAAAGCGATAACCACCCCCCTTACGAGATGCTTCAGAAACGAAAAAAATGGTCCATTTTCAAATGTTGCGTCTTTGAACTACAATTCACATTTGTATGTGGATAATCACTTTTAGAGATAAAATTAGATGTTTAAAGTAATTTTCAAGCTTCCAGGGGCCCTAAACACAAGATTTGAGGAATGGGTAAAAGTGAATGAAAATGGCCAATTTACTCACTCCGCGGCCTTAAAAAGTGTTTCTTCTCCACGGGAAGTGAATAAAATTACATTTGGAGGCCTTTATTGTTCAAGCGAAAACGCCCGATTTTTGACGAAATAGATAACCACCCCCCATTACGACATGCTTCAGAAACGAAAAAAAATGGTCCATTTTCAAATGTTGCATCATTGAACTACAATTCACATTTGTATGTGGATAATCACTTTTAGAGATAAAATGAGATGTTTAAAGTGATTTTCAAGCTTCCAGGGGCCCTAAACTCAAGATTTGAGAACTGGGTAAACGTGAATGAAAATGGCCAATTTATTCACTCTGAGTCCTTAAAAAGTTTTTCTCCACCCCAGAAAGTGAATTAAATAACATTTGTAGGCCTTTATTGTTCAATCAAAAGTGCCCGATTTTTGATGAAAGAGATAACCACCCCCCCTTACGACATGCTTCAGAAACTAAAAAAAGTGGTCCATTTTCAAATGTTGCCTCTTTGAACTACAATTCACATTTGTGTGTGGAAAATCACTTTTAAAGATAAAATGATATGTTTAAAGTGATTTTCATGCTTCCAGGGGACTTAAACACAAGATTTGAGGAATGGATAAAAGTGAATGGAAATGGCCAATTTACTCATTCTGAGGCCTTAAAAATTGTTTAGCCTCCACGGGAAGTGAATTAAATAACATTTGGAGGCCTTTATTGTTCAATCAAAAACGCCCGATTTTTGATGAAAGAGATAACCACCCCCCCTTACAACATGCTTCAGAAACTAAAAAAAATGGTCCATTTTCAAATGTTGCGTCTTTGAACTACAATTCACGTTTGTACATGGAAAATCACTTTTAAAGATCAAATGAGATGTTTAAAGTGATTTTCATGTGTCCAGCGGTCTTAAACACAAGATTTTTGGAATGGGTAAAAGTGAATGGAAATGGCCAATTTATTCACTCTGAGGCCTTACAAAGTATTTCGCCACCCCGGTAAGAGAATAAAATAACATTTGGAGGCCTTTAGTGTTCAATCAAAAACGCCCGATTTTTGATGAAAGAGATAACCACCCCCCTTACGACATGCTTCAGAGACGAAAAAATGGTTCATTTTCAAATATTGCGTCTTTGAACTACAATTCACATTTGTACATGGATAATCACTTTTAGAGATAAAATTAGATGTTTAAAGTGATTTTCAAGCTTCTAGGGGCCCTAAACACAAGAATTCAGAAATTGGTAAAAGTGAATGAAAATGGCCAATTTACTCACTCTGAGGCCTTAAAAAGTGTTTCTCCTCCATGGGAAGTGAATTAAATACCATTTGGAGGCCTTTATTGTTCAAGCGAAAACGCCTGAGTTTTTGATGAAAGAGATAACCACCCCCCCTTACGACAAGCTTCTGAAACTAAAAAAATGTTCCGTTTTCAAATGTTGCGTCTTTGAACTACAATTAACATTGTACGTGGATAATCACTTTTAGAGATAAAATGAGATGTTTAAAGTGATTTTCATGTGTCCAGGGGTCTTAAAAACAAGATTTTTGGAATGGGTAAAAGTGAATGAAAATGGCCAATTTACTCACTCTGCGGCCTTAAAAAGTGTTTCTTCCCCAGGGGAAGTGAATAAAATAATATTTGGAGGCCTTTATTGTTCAAGCGAAAACACCCGATTTTTGACGAAAGAGATAACCACCCCCCCTTACGACATGCTTCAGAAACGAAAAAAAATGGTCCATTTTCAAATGTTGCGTCTTTGAACTACAATTCAAATTTGTACGTGGATAATCACTTTTAGAGATACAATTAGATGTTTAAAGTGATTTTCAAGCTTCCAGGGGCCCTAAACTCAAGATTTGAGAACTGGGTAAACGTGAATGAAAATGGCCAATTTATTCACTCTGAGTCCTTAAAAAGTTTTTCTCCAACCCAGAAAGTGAATTAAAGAACATTTGTAGGCCTTTATTGTTCAATCAAAAATGCCCGATTTTTGATGAAAGAGATAACCACCCCCCCTTACGACATGCTTCAGAAACTAAAAAAAGTGGTCCATTTTTTAATGTTGCCTCTTTGAACCACAATTCACATTTGTATGTGGAAAATCACTTTTAAAGATAAAATTATATGTTTATAGTGATTTTCATGCTTCCAGGGGACTTAAACACAAGATTTGAGGAATGGGTAAAAGTGAATGGAAATGGCCGATTTACTCACTCTGATGCCTTAAAAAGTGTTTCTCCTCCACGGGAAGTGAATTAAATAACATTTGGAGGCCTTTATTGTTCAATCAAAAACGCCCGATTTTTGATGAAAGAGATAACCACCCCCCCTTACAACATGCTTCAGAAACTAAAAAAAATGGTCCGTTTTCAAATGTTGCCTCTTTGAACTACAATTCACATTTGTGTGTGGAAAATCACTTTTAAAGATAAAATGATATGTTTAAAGTGATTTTCATGCTTCCAGGGGACTTAAACACAAGATTTGAGGAATGGATAAAAGTGAATGGAAATGGCCAATTTACTCATTCTGAGGCCTTAAAAAGTGTTTAGCCTCCACGGGAAGTGAATTAAATAACATTTGGAGGCCTTTATTGTTCAATCAAAAACGCCCGATTTTTGATGAAAGAGATAACCACCCCCCCTTACAACATGCTTCAGAAACTAAAAAAAATGGTCCATTTTCAAATGTTGCGTCTTTGAACTACAATTCACATTTGTACGTGGAAAATCACTTTTAAAGATCAAATGAGATGTTTAAAGTGATTTTCATGTGTCCAGCGGTCTTAAACACAAGATTTTTGGAATGGGTAAAAGTGAATGGAAATGGCCAATTTACTCACTCTGAGGCCTTAAAAAGTATTTCGCCACCCCGGTAAGAGAATAAAATAACATTTGGAGGCCTTTAGTGTTCAATCAAAAACGCCCGATTTTTGATGAAAGAGATAACCTCCCCCCCTTACGACATGCTTCAGAAACGAAAAAAATGGTTCATTTTCAAATATTGCGTCTTTGAACTACAATTCACATTTGTAAATGGATAATCACTTTTAGAGATAAAATTAGATGTTTAAAGTGATTTTCAAGCTTCTAGGGGCCCTAAACACAAGAATTAAGATATGGGTAAAAGTGAATGAAAATGGCCAATTTACTCACTCTGAGGCCTTAAAAAGTGTTTCTCCTCCACGGGAAGTGAATTAAATAACATTTGGAGGCCTTTATTGTTCAAGCGAAAACGCCTGAGTTTTTGATAAAAGAGATAACCACCCCCCCTTACGACAAACTTCTGAAACTAAAAAAATGTTCCGTTTTCAAATGTTGCCTCTTTGAACTACAATTACCTTGTACGTGGATAATCACTTTTAGAGATAAAATGAGATGTTTAAAGTGATTTTCAACCTTCCAGGGGCCCTAAACACAAGATTTGAGGAATGGGTAAACGTGAATTAAAATGGCCAATTTATTCACTCTGAGGCCTTAAAAAGTTTCTCTCCACCCCAGAAAGTGATTTAAATAAAATTTGTAGGCCTTTATTGTTCAATCAAAAACGCCCGATTTTTGATGAAAGAGATAACCACTTCCCCTTGCGACATGCTTCTGAAACTAAAAAAATGGTTCATTTTCAAATATTGCGTCTTTGAACTACAATTAACATTGTATGTGGATAATCTCTTTTAGAGATAAAATGAGATTTTTAAAGTGATTTTCATGCGTCCAGGGTTCTTAAACACAAGATTTTTGGAATGGGTAAAAGTGAATGAAAATGGCCAATTTACTCACTCTGCCGCCTTAAAAAGTGTTTCTCCTCCACAGGAAGTGAATAAAATACCATTTGGAGGTCTTTATTGTTCAAGCGAAAATGCCAGATTTTTGACGAAAGAGATAACCACCCCCCCTTACGACATGCTTCAGAAACGAAAAAAATGGTCCATTTTCAAATGTTGCGTCTTTGAACTACAATTCACATTTGTACGTGGATAATAACTTTTAGAGATAAAATTAGATGTTTAAAGTGATTTTCAAGCTGCCAGGGGCCCTAAACACAAGATTTGAGGAATGGGTAAACGTGAATGAAAATGGCCAATTTATTCACTCTGAGGCCTTAAAAAGTTTTTCTCCACCCTAGAAAGTGAATTAAATAATATTTGTAGGCCTTTATTATTCAAGTGAAAGCGCCTGATTTTTGATGAAAGAGATAACCACCCCCCCTTACGACATGCTTCAGAAACGAAAAAAATGGTCCATTTTCAAATGTTGCATCTTTGAACTACAATTCATATTTGTACCTGAAAAATCACTTTTAGAGATACAATTAGATGTTTAAAGTGATTTTCATGCTTCCAGGGGCCGTAAACACAAGATTTGAGGAATGGGTAAAAGTGAATGAAAATGGCCAAGTTACTCACTCTGAGGCCTTAAAAAGTGTGTCTCCTCCACGGGAAGTGAACTAAATAACATTTGGAGGCCTTTATTGTTCAAGTGAAAGCGCCTGATTTTTGATGAAAGAGATAACCACCCCCCCTTACGACAAGCTTCTGAAACTAAAAAAATGGTCCGTTTTCAAATGTTGCCTCTTTGAACTACAATTCGCATTTGTACGTGGAAAATCACTTTTAGAGATACAATTAGATGTTTAAAGTGATTTTCATGCTTCTAGGGGCCTTAAACACAAGATTTGAGGAATGGGTAAAAGTGAATGAAAATGGCCAATTTACTCACTCTGAGGCCTTAAAAAGTGTTTCTCCTCCACGGGAAGTGAATTAAATAACATTTGGAGGCCTTTATTGTTCAAGCGAAAACGCCTGAGTTTTTGATAAAAGAGATAACCACCCCCCCTTACGACAAGCTTCTGAAACTAAAAAAATGTTCCGTTTTCAAATGTTGCCTCTTTGAACTACAATTACCTTGTACGTGGATAATCACTTTTAGAGATAAAATGAGATGTTTAAAGTGATTTTCAACCTTCCAGGGGCCCTAAACACAAGATTTGAGGAATGGGTAAACGTGAATTAAAATGGCCAATTTATTCACTCTGAGGCCTTAAAAAGTTTCTCTCCACCCCAGAAAGTGATTTAAATAAAATTTGTAGGCCTTTATTGTTCAATCAAAAACGCCCGATTTTTGATGAAAGAGATAACCACTTCCCCTTGCGACATGCTTCTGAAACTAAAAAAATGGTTCATTTTCAAATATTGCGTCTTTGAACTACAATTAACATTGTATGTGGATAATCTCTTTTAGAGATAAAATGAGATTTTTAAAGTGATTTTCATGCGTCCAGGGTTCTTAAACACAAGATTTTTGGAATGGGTAAAAGTGAATGAAAATGGCCAATTTACTCACTCTGCCGCCTTAAAAAGTGTTTCTCCTCCACAGGAAGTGAATAAAATACCATTTGGAGGTCTTTATTGTTCAAGCGAAAATGCCAGATTTTTGACGAAAGAGATAACCACCCCCCCTTACGACATGCTTCAGAAACGAAAAAAATGGTCCATTTTCAAATGTTGCGTCTTTGAACTACAATTCACATTTGTACGTGGATAATAACTTTTAGAGATAAAATTAGATGTTTAAAGTGATTTTCAAGCTGCCAGGGGCCCTAAACACAAGATTTGAGGAATGGGTAAACGTGAATGAAAATGGCCAATTTATTCACTCTGAGGCCTTAAAAAGTTTTTCTCCACCCTAGAAAGTGAATTAAATAATATTTGTAGGCCTTTATTATTCAATCAAAAACGCCTGATTTTTGATGAAAGAGATAACCACCCCCCCTTACGACATGCTTCAGAAACGAAAAAAATGGTCCATTTTCAAATGTTGCATCTTTGAACTACAATTCATATTTGTACCTGAAAAATCACTTTTAGAGATACAATTAGATGTTTAAAGTGATTTTCATGCTTCCAGGGGCCGTAAACACAAGATTTGAGGAATGGGTAAAAGTGAATGAAAATGGCCAAGTTACTCACTCTGAGGCCTTAAAAAGTGTGTCTCCTCCACGGGAAGTGAACTAAATAACATTTGGAGGCCTTTATTGTTCAAGTGAAAGCGCCTGATTTTTGATGAAAGAGATAACCACCCCCCCTTACGACAAGCTTCTGAAACTAAAAAAATGGTCCGTTTTCAAATGTTGCCTCTTTGAACTACAATTCGCATTTGTACGTGGAAAATCACTTTTAGAGATACAATTAGATGTTTAAAGTGATTTTCATGCTTCTAGGGGCCTTAAACACAAGATTTGAGGAATGGGTAAAAGTGAATGAAAATGGCCAATTTACTCACTCTGAGGCCATTAAAAGTGTTTCTCTTCCACGGGAAGAGAGTAAAATACCATTTGGAGGCCTTTATTGTTCAATCAAAAACACCCAATTTTTGAGGAAAGCGATAACCACCCCCCCACGACATGCTTCAGAAACTAAAAAAATGGTCCATTTTCAAATGTTGCGTCTTTGAACTACAATTCACATTTGTATGTGGATAATCACTTTTAGAGATAAAATTAGATGTTTAAAGTAATTTTCAAGCTTCCAGGGGCCCTAAACACAAGATTTGAGGAATGGGTAAAAGTGAATGAAAATGGCCAATTTACTCACTCTTCGGCCTTAAAAAGTGTTTCTCCTCCATGGGAAGTGAATAAAATAACATTTGGAGGCCTTTATTGTTCAATCAAAAACGCCCGTTTTTTGGTGAAAGAGATAACCACCCACCCTTACGACATGCTTCTGAAACTAAAACTATGGTCCGTTTTCAAATGTTGCGTCTTTGAACTACTATTAACATTGTATGTGGATAATCACTTTTAGAGATAAAATGAGATGTTTAAAGTGATTTTCAAGCTTCCAGGGGCCCTAAACTCAAGATTTGAGAACTGGGTAAACGTGAATGAAAATGGCCAATTTATTCACTCTGAGTCCTTAAAAAGTTTTTCTCCACCCCAGAAAGTGAATTAAATAACATTTGTAGGCCTTTATTGTTCAATCAAAAATGCCCGATTTTTGATGAAAGAGATAACCACCCCCCTTACGACATGCTTCAGAAACTAAAAAAAGTGGTCCATTTTCAAATGTTGCCTCTTTGAACTACAATTCACATTTGTGTGTGGAAAATCACTTTTAAAGATAAAATGATATGTTTAAAGTGATTTTCATGCTTCCAGGGGACTTAAACACAAGATTTGAGGAATGGATAAAAGTGAATGGAAATGGCCAATTTACTCATTCTGAGGCCTTAAAAAGTGTTTAGCCTCCACGGGAAGTGAATTAAATAACATTTGGAGGCCTTTATTGTTCAATCAAAAACGCCCGATTTTTGATGAAAGAGATAACCACCCCCCCTTACAACATGCTTCAGAAACTAAAAAAAATGGTCCATTTTCAAATGTTGCGTCTTTGAACTACAATTCACATTTGTACGTGGAAAATCACTTTTAAAGATCAAATGAAATGTTTAAAGGGATTTTCATGCGTCCAGCGGTCTTAAACACAAGATTTTTGGAATGAGTAAAAGTGAATGAAAATGGCCAATTTACTCACTCTGAGGCCATAAAAAGTGTTTCTCCTCCACGGGAAGAGAATAAAATAACATTTGGAGGCCTTTAGTGTTCAATTAAAAACGCCCGATTTTTGATGACAGAGATAACCACCCCCCTTACAACATGCTTCAGAAACTAAAAAAATGGTCCATTTTCAAATGTTGTGTCTTTGAACTACAATTCACGTTTGTACGTGGATAATCACTTTTAGAGATAAAATGAGATGTTTAAAGTGATTTTCATGCTTCCAGGGGCCGTAAACACAAGATTTGAGGAATGGGTAAAAGTGAATGAAAATGGCCAAGTTCCTCACTCTGAGGCCTTAAAAAGTGTGTCTCCTCCACGGGAAGTGAACTAAATAACATTTGGAGGCCTTTATTGTTCAATCAAAAACACCCAATTTTTGAGGAAAGCGATAACCACCCCCCTTACGAGATGCTTCAGAAACGAAAAAAATGGTCCATTTTCAAATGTTGCGTCTTTGAACTACAATTCACATTTGTATGTGGATAATCACTTTTAGAGATAAAATTAGATGTTTAAAGTAATTTTCAAGCTTCCAGGGGCCCTAAACACAAGATTTGAGGAATGGGTAAAAGTGAATGAAAATGGCCAATTTACTCACTCCGCGGCCTTAAAAAGTGTTTCTTCTCCACGGGAAGTGAATAAAATTACATTTGGAGGCCTTTATTGTTCAAGCGAAAACGCCCGATTTTTGACGAAATAGATAACCACCCCCCATTACGACATGCTTCAGAAACGAAAAAAAATGGTCCATTTTCAAATGTTGCATCATTGAACTACAATTCACATTTGTATGTGGATAATCACTTTTAGAGATAAAATGAGATGTTTAAAGTGATTTTCAAGCTTCCAGGGGCCCTAAACTCAAGATTTGAGAACTGGGTAAACGTGAATGAAAATGGCCAATTTATTCACTCTGAGTCCTTAAAAAGTTTTTCTCCACCCCAGAAAGTGAATTAAATAACATTTGTAGGCCTTTATTGTTCAATCAAAAGTGCCCGATTTTTGATGAAAGAGATAACCACCCCCCCTTACGACATGCTTCAGAAACTAAAAAAAGTGGTCCATTTTCAAATGTTGCCTCTTTGAACTACAATTCACATTTGTGTGTGGAAAATCACTTTTAAAGATAAAATGATATGTTTAAAGTGATTTTCATGCTTCCAGGGGACTTAAACACAAGATTTGAGGAATGGATAAAAGTGAATGGAAATGGCCAATTTACTCATTCTGAGGCCTTAAAAAGTGTTTAGCCTCCACGGGAAGTGAATTAAATAACATTTGGAGGCCTTTATTGTTCAATCAAAAACGCCCGATTTTTGATGAAAGAGATAACCACCCCCCCTTACAACATGCTTCAGAAACTAAAAAAAATGGTCCATTTTCAAATGTTGCGTCTTTGAACTACAATTCACGTTTGTACATGGAAAATCACTTTTAAAGATCAAATGAGATGTTTAAAGTGATTTTCATGTGTCCAGCGGTCTTAAACACAAGATTTTTGGAATGGGTAAAAGTGAATGGAAATGGCCAATTTATTCACTCTGAGGCCTTACAAAGTATTTCGCCACCCCGGTAAGAGAATAAAATAACATTTGGAGGCCTTTAGTGTTCAATCAAAAACGCCCGATTTTTGATGAAAGAGATAACCACCCCCCTTACGACATGCTTCAGAGACGAAAAAATGGTTCATTTTCAAATATTGCGTCTTTGAACTACAATTCACATTTGTACATGGATAATCACTTTTAGAGATAAAATTAGATGTTTAAAGTGATTTTCAAGCTTCTAGGGGCCCTAAACACAAGAATTCAGAAATTGGTAAAAGTGAATGAAAATGGCCAATTTACTCACTCTGAGGCCTTAAAAAGTGTTTCTCCTCCATGGGAAGTGAATTAAATACCATTTGGAGGCCTTTATTGTTCAAGCGAAAACGCCTGAGTTTTTGATGAAAGAGATAACCACCCCCCCTTACGACAAGCTTCTGAAACTAAAAAAATGTTCCGTTTTCAAATGTTGCGTCTTTGAACTACAATTAACATTGTACGTGGATAATCACTTTTAGAGATAAAATGAGATGTTTAAAGTGATTTTCATGTGTCCAGGGGTCTTAAAAACAAGATTTTTGGAATGGGTAAAAGTGAATGAAAATGGCCAATTTACTCACTCTGCGGCCTTAAAAAGTGTTTCTTCCCCAGGGGAAGTGAATAAAATAATATTTGGAGGCCTTTATTGTTCAAGCGAAAACACCCGATTTTTGACGAAAGAGATAACCACCCCCCCTTACGACATGCTTCAGAAACGAAAAAAAATGGTCCATTTTCAAATGTTGCGTCTTTGAACTACAATTCAAATTTGTACGTGGATAATCACTTTTAGAGATACAATTAGATGTTTAAAGTGATTTTCAAGCTTCCAGGGGCCCTAAACTCAAGATTTGAGAACTGGGTAAACGTGAATGAAAATGGCCAATTTATTCACTCTGAGTCCTTAAAAAGTTTTTCTCCAACCCAGAAAGTGAATTAAAGAACATTTGTAGGCCTTTATTGTTCAATCAAAAATGCCCGATTTTTGATGAAAGAGATAACCACCCCCCCTTACGACATGCTTCAGAAACTAAAAAAAGTGGTCCATTTTTTAATGTTGCCTCTTTGAACCACAATTCACATTTGTATGTGGAAAATCACTTTTAAAGATAAAATTATATGTTTATAGTGATTTTCATGCTTCCAGGGGACTTAAACACAAGATTTGAGGAATGGGTAAAAGTGAATGGAAATGGCCGATTTACTCACTCTGATGCCTTAAAAAGTGTTTCTCCTCCACGGGAAGTGAATTAAATAACATTTGGAGGCCTTTATTGTTCAATCAAAAACGCCCGATTTTTGATGAAAGAGATAACCACCCCCCCTTACAACATGCTTCAGAAACTAAAAAAAATGGTCCATTTTCAAATGTTGCGTCTTTGAACTACAATTCACATTTGTACGTGGAAAATCACTTTTAAAGATCAAATGAAATGTTTAAAGTGATTTTCATGCGTCCAGCGGTCTTAAACACAAGATTTTTGGAATGGGTAAAAGTGAATGGAAATGGCCAATTTACTCACTCTGAGGCCTTAAAAAGTATTTCGCCACCCCGGTAAGAGAATAAAATAACATTTGGAGGCCTTTAGTGTTCAATTAAAAACGCCCGATTTTTGATGACAGAGATAACCACCCCCCTTACAACATGCTTCAGAAACTAAAAAAATGGTCCATTTTCAAATGTTGTGTCTTTGAACTACAATTCACGTTTGTACGTGGATAATCACTTTTAGAGATGAAATGAGATGTTTAAAGTGATTTTCATGCTTCCTGGGGCCGTAAACACAAGATTTGAGGAATGGGTAAAAGTGAATGAAAATGGCCAAGTTCCTCACTCTGAAGCCTTAAAAAGTGTGTCTCCTCCACGGGAAGTGAACTAAATAACATTTGGAGGCCTTTATTGTTCAAGCGAAAGCGCCTGATTTTTGATGAAAGAGATAACCACCCCCCCTTACGACAAGCTTCTGAAACTAAAAAAATGGTCCATTTTCAAATGTTGCGTCTTTGAACTACAATTCACATTTGTATGTGGATAATCACTTTTAGAGATAAAATTAGATGTTTAAAGTAATTTTCAAGCTTCCAGGGGCCCTAAACACAAGATTTGAGGAATGGGTAACAGTGAATGAAAATGGCCAATTTACTCACTCTTCGGCCTTAAAAAGTGTTTCTCCTCCATGGGAAGTGAATAAAATAACATTTGGAGGCCTTTATTGTTCAATCAAAAACGCCCGTTTTTTGGTGAAAGAGATACCCACCAACCCTTACGACATGCTTCTGAAACTAAAAAAATGGTCCGTTTTCAAATGTTGCGTCTTTGAACTACAATTAACTTTGTACGTGGATAATCACTTTTAGAGATAAAATGAGATGTTTAAAGTGATTTTCATGCGTCCAGGGGTCTTAAAAACAAGATTTTTGGAATGGGTAAAAGTGAATGAAAATGGCCAATTTACTCACTCCGCGGCCTTAAAAAGTGTTTCTTCTCCACGGGAAGTGAATAAAATTACATTTGGAGGCCTTTATTGTTCAAGCGAAAACGCCCGATTTTTGACGAAATAGATAACCACCCCCCATTACGACATGCTTCAGAAACGAAAAAAAATGGTCCATTTTCAAATGTTGCATCATTGAACTACAATTCACATTTGTATGTGGATAATCACTTTTAGAGATAAAATGAGATGTTTAAAGTGATTTTCAAGCTTCCAGGGGCCCTAAACTCAAGGTTTGAGAACTGGGTAAACGTGAATGAAAATGGCCAATTTATTCACTCTGAGTCCTTAAAAAGTTTTTCTCCACCCCAGAAAGTGAATTAAATAACATTTGTAGGCCTTTATTGTTCAATCAAAAATGCCCGATTTTTGATGAAAGAGATAACCACCCCCCCTTACGACATGCTTCAGAAACTAAAAAAAGTGGTCCATTTTCAAATGTTGCCTCTTTGAACTACAATTCACATTTGTGTGTGGAAAATCACTTTTAAAGATAAAATGATATGTTTAAAGTGATTTTCATGCTTCCAGGGGACTTAAACACAAGATTTGAGGAATGGATAAAAGTGAATGGAAATGGCCAATTTACTCATTCAGAGGCCTTAAAAAGTGTTTAGCCTCCACGGGAAGTGAATTAAATAACATTTGGAGGCCTTTATTGTTCAATCAAAAATGCCCGATTTTTGATGAAAGAGATAACCACCCCCCCTTACAACATGCTTCAGAAACTAAAAAAAATGGTCCATTTTCAAATGTTGCGTCTTTGAACTACAATTCACGTTTGTACATGGAAAATCACTTTTAAAGATCAAATGAGATGTTTAAAGTGATTTTCATGTGTCCAGCGGTCTTAAACACAAGATTTTTGGAATGGGTAAAAGTGAATGGAAATGGCCAATTTATTCACTCTGAGGCCTTACAAAGTATTTCGCCACCCCGGTAAGAGAATAAAATAACATTTGGAGGCCTTTAGTGTTCAATCAAAAACGCCCGATTTTTGATGAAAGAGATAACCACCCCCCTTACGACATGCTTCAGAGACGAAAAAATGGTTCATTTTCAAATATTGCGTCTTTGAACTACAATTCACATTTGTACATGGATAATCACTTTTAGAGATAAAATTAGATGTTTAAAGTGATTTTCAAGCTTCTAGGGGCCCTAAACACAAGAATTCAGAAATTGGTAAAAGTGAATGAAAATGGCCAATTTACTCACTCTGAGGCCTTAAAAAGTGTTTCTCCTCCATGGGAAGTGAATTAAATAACATTTGGAGGCCTTTATTGTTCAAGCGAAAACGCCTGAGTTTTGACGAAAGAGATAACCACCCCCCCTTACGACATGCTTCAGAAACGAAAAAAAAATGGTCCATTTTCAAATGTTGCGTCTTTGAACTACAATTCACATTTGTACGTGGATAATCACTTTTAGAGATACAATTAGATGTTTAAAGTGATTTTCAAGCTTCCAGGGGCCGTAAACTCAAGATTTGAGAACTGGGTAAACGTGAATGAAAATGGCCAATTTATTCACTCTGAGTCCTTAAAAAGTTTTTCTCCAACCCAGAAAGTGAATTAAAGAACATTTGTAGGCCTTTATTGTTCAATCAAAAATGCCCGATTTTTGATGAAAGAGATAACCACCCCCCCTTACGACATGCTTCAGAAACTAAAAAAAGTGGTCCATTTTTGAATGTTGCCTCTTTGAACCACAATTCACATTTGTATGTGGAAAATCACTTTTAAAGATAAAATGATAGGTTTATAGTGATTTTCATGCTTCCAGGGGACTTAAACACAAGATTTGAGGAATGGGTAAAAGTGAATGGAAATGGCCGATTTACTCACTCTGATGCCTTAAAAAGTGTTTCTCCTCCACGGGAAGTGAATTAAATAACATTTGGAGGCCTTTATTGTTCAATCAAAAACGCCCGATTTTTGATGAAAGAGATAACCACCCCCCCTTACAACATGCTTCAGAAACTAAAAAAAATGGTCCATTTTCAAATGTTGCGTCTTTGAACTACAATTCACATTTGTACGTGGAAAATCACTTTTAAAGATCAAATGAAATGTTTAAAGTGATTTTCATGCGTCCAGCGGTCTTAAACACAAGATTTTTGGAATGGGTAAAAGTGAATGGAAATGGCCAATTTACTCACTCTGAGGCCTTAAAAAGTATTTCGCCACCCCGGTAAGAGAATAAAATAACATTTGGAGGCCTTTAGTGTTCAATTAAAAACGCCCGATTTTTGATGACAGAGATAACCACCCCCCTTACAACATGCTTCAGAAACTAAAAAAATGGTCCATTTTCAAATGTTGTGTCTTTGAACTACAATTCACGTTTGTACGTGGATAATCACTTTTAGAGATAAAGGGCCTCATGTAGGTAGCCAAATACCGGTCGGTAACGGCCGATATTCGGTAATTTTACCGTTACCGACCGGTATTTTGGCTAATGGTATGTAGGGGGACAAATTTTGGTGTCGGAATTTACCGAATCGTTAAAATTACCGAATCGGTAAGAATACCGAATCGGTAATGTTACCGATTCGGTAACCTTTCCGAATCGGTAATTTTACCGATTCGGTAAATTCCGACACCAAAATCGAGATGTAGGGGGAGTGTGTGGGTGTGTTTTAGAGTCGGTATTTACCACCAACTTTTAGTTGGTGGTAAATAATTAAAGTATGTATTTATGCATTTTTACGCGTGTAGCAGTGTGCAATGTGGCATACATACATGCCCTTAGGGCATGTATGTGTGCCACATGTGCACACATGGCCGAATCAGGGGTGCAACAGGGTGTCAATGTGACACCCTGCCACCCATGCAAGTGTTCCCCCCATTACCGAATCGGTATTTACCGATTCGGTAATGAGGCATACCTTCCCATCAATGGGAAGGTATGCCTCATTACCGAATCGGTAAATACCGATTCGGTAATTACCGAATAGTAACGAATCGGTAAAAAATACCGACTCATTACCTACATACGAGTTACCACTTCTAAAATACCGATTCGGTATCGTTCGGTATTTTAGAAGTGGTAACTGGTATGCTACCTACATGAGGCCCAAAATGAGATGTTTAAAGTGATTTTCATGCTTCCTGGGGCCGTAAACACAAGATTTGAGGAATGGGTAAAAGTGAATGAAAATGGCCAAGTTCCTCACTCTGAAGCCTTAAAAAGTGTGTCTCCTCCACGGGAAGTGAACTAAATAACATTTGGAGGCCTTTATTGTTCAAGCGAAAGCGCCTGATTTTTGATGAAAGAGATAACCACCCCCCCTTACGACAAGCTTCTGAAACTAAAAAAATGGTCCGTTTTCAAATGTTGCCTTTTTGAACTACAATTCGCATTTGTATGTGGAAAATCACTTTTAAAGATAAAATGAGATGTTTAAAGTGATTTTCCTGCTTCTAGGGGCCTTAAACACAAGATTTGAGGAATGGGTAAAAGTGAATGAAAATGGCCAATTTACTCACTCTGAGGCCATAAAAACAGTTTCTCCTCCACGGGAAGAGAATAAAATACCATTTGGAGGCCGTTATTGTTCAATCAAAAACACCCAATTATTGATGAAAGCGATAACTAACCCCCCTTACGACATGCTTCAGAAACGAAAAAAATGGTCCATTTTCAAATGTTGCGTCTTTGAACTACAATTCACATTTGTATGTGGATAATCACTTTTAGAGATAAAATCCGATGTTTAAAGTGATTTTCAAGCTTCCAGGGGCCTTAAATACAAGATTTGAGGAATGGGTAAAAGTGAATGATAATGGCCAATTTACTCACTCTGCGGCCTTAAAATGTGTTTCTCCTCCACGGGAAGTGAATAACATAACATTTGGAGGCCTTTATTGTTCAATCAAAAACGCCTGTTTTTTGGTGCCAGAGATAAGTTTAACCACCCCCCTTACGACATGCTTCAGAAGCGAAAAAAATGGTTCATTTTCAAATATTACGTCTTTGAACTACAATTCACATTTGTACATGGATAATCACTTTTAGAGATAAAATTAGATGTTTAAAGTGATTTTCAAGCTTCTAGGGGCCCTAAACACAAGAATTCAGAAATGGGTAAAAGTGAATGAAAATGGCCAATTTACTCACTCTGAGGCCTTAAAAAGTGTTTCTCCTCCACGGGAAGTGAATTAAATAACATTTGGAGGCCTTTATTGTTCAAGTGAAAACGCCTGAGTTTTTGATGAAAGAGATAACCACCCCCCCTTACGACAAGCTTCAGAAAATAAAAAAATGGTCCGTTTTCAAATGTGGCCTCTTTGAACTACAATTCACATTTGTACGTGGATAATCACTTTTAGAGATAAAATGAGATGTTTAAAGTGATTTTCAAGCTTCCACGGGCCTTAAACACGAGATTTGAGGAATGGGTAAACATGAATGAAAATGGCCAATTTACTCACTCTGCGGCCTTAAAAAGTGTTTCTTCGCCATGGGAAGTGAATAAAATAACATTAGGAGGCCTTTATTGTTCAATCAAATACGCCCGTTTTTTGGTGAAAGAGATAACCACCCCCCCCTTACGACATGCTTCAGAAACGAAAAAAATGGTCCATTTTCAAATGTTGCATCTTTGAACTACAATTCATATTTGTACCTGAAAAATCACTTTTAGAGATAAAATGAGATGTTTAAAGTGATTTTCATGCTTCCAGGGGCCGTAAACACAAGATTTGAGGAATGGTTAAAAGTGAATGAAAATGGCCAAGTTCCTCACTCTGAGGCCTTAAAAAGTGTGTCTCCTCCACGGGAAGTGAACTAAATAACATTTGGAGGCGTTTATTGTTCAAGCGAAAGTGCCTGATTTTTGATGAAAGAGATAACCACCCCCCTTACGACAAGCTTCTGAAAATAAAAAAATGGTCCATTTTCAAATGTTGCCCCTTTAAACTACAATTCGCATTTGTATGTGGAAAATCACTTTTAGAGATAAAATCAGATGTTTAAAGTGATTTTCAAGCTTCCAGGGGCCTTAAATACAAGATTAGAGGAATGGTTAAAAGTGAATGAAAATGGCCAAGTTCCTCACTCTGAGGCCTTAAAAAGTGTGTCTCCTCCACGGGAAGTGAACTAAATAACATTTGGAGGCGTTTATTGTTCAAGCGAAAGCGCCTGATTTTTGATGAAAGAGATAACCACCCCCCCTTACGACATGCTTCAGAAACGAAAAAAATGGTCCATTTTCAAATGTTGCGTCTTTGAACTACAATTCACATTTGTATGTGGATAATCACTTTTAGAGATAAAATTAGATGTTTAAAGTAATTTTCAAGCTTCCAGGGGCGCTAAACACAAGATTTGAGGAATGGGTAAAAGTGAATGAAAATGGGCAATTTACTCACTCTGCGGCCTTAAAATGTGTTTCTACTCCACGGGAATTGAATAAAATAACATTTGGAGGCCTTTATTGTTCAAGCGAAAACGCCCGATTTTTGACGAAATAGATAACCACCCACCCTTACGACATGCTTCTGAAACTAAAAAAATGGTCCGTTTTCAAATGTTGCCTCTTTGATCTACAATTCACATTTGTACGTGGATAATCTCTTTTAGAGATAAAATGAGATGTTTAAAGTGATTTTCAAGCTTCCAGGGGCCCTAAACTCAAGATTTGAGAACTGGGTAAACGTGAATGAAAATGGCCAATTTATTCACTCTGAGTCCTTAAAAAGATTTTCTCCACCCCAGAAAGTGAATTAAATAACATTTGTAGGCCTTTATTGTTCAATCAAAACCGCCCGATTTTTGATGAAAGAGATAACCACCCCCCCTTACGACATGCTTCAGAAACTAAAAAAAGTGATCCATTTTCAAATGTTGCGTCTTTGAACTACAATTCACATTTGTACATTGAAAATCACTTTTAAAGATCAAATGAGATGTTTAAAGTGATTTTCATGCGTCCAGCGGACTTAAACACAAGATTTTTGGAATGGGTAAAAGTGAATGGAAATGGCCAATTTACTCACTCTGAGGCCTTAAAAAGTATTTCGCCACCCCGGTAAGAGAATAAAATAACATTTGGAGGCCTTTAGTGTTCAATCAAAAACGCCCAATTTTTGATGAAAGAGATAACCAACCCCCCTTACGACAAGCTTCAGAAACTAAAAAAATGGTCCGTTTTTAAATGGTGCGTCTTTGAACTACAATTCACGTTTGTATGTGGATAATCACTTTTAGAGATAAAATGAGATGTTTAAAGTGATTTTCAAGCTTCTAGGGGCCCTAAACACAAGAATTCAGAAATGGGTAAAAGTGAATGAAAATGGCCAATTTACTCACTCTGAGGCC
The DNA here is from genome assembly GCF_964204655.1 of Triturus cristatus. Classification (NCBI taxonomy): domain Eukaryota; kingdom Metazoa; phylum Chordata; class Amphibia; order Caudata; family Salamandridae; genus Triturus; species Triturus cristatus. The sequence continues at coordinate 663,463,031 of NC_140593.1, forward strand.
TTAAAAAGTGTTTCTCCTCCAAGGGAAGTGAATTAAATAACATTTGGAGGCCTTTATTGTTCAAGCGAAAACGCCTGAGTTTTTGATGAAAGAGATAACCACCCCCCCTTACGACAAGCTTCAGAAACTAAAAAAATGGTCCGTTTTTAAATGTTGCCTCTTTAAACTACAATTCACATTTGTACGTGGATAATCACTTTTAGAGATAAAATTAGATGTTTAAAGTGATTTTCAAGCTTCCACAGGCCTTAAACACGAGATTTGAGGAATGGGTAAACGTGAATGAAAATGGCCAATTTACTCACTCTGCGGCCTTAAAAAGTGTTTCTCCTCCATGGGAAGTGAATAAAATAACATTTGGAGGCCTTTATTGTTCAATCAAAAACGCCCGTTTTTTGGTGAAAGAGATAACCACCCCCCCTTACGACATGCTTCAGAAACGAAAAAAATGGTCCATTTTCAAATGTTGCATCTTTGAACTACAATTCATATTTGTACCTGAAAAATCACTTTTAGAGATAAAATGAGATGTTTAAAGTGATTTTCATGCTTCCAGGGGCCGTAAACACAAGATTTGAGGAATGGGTAAAAGTGAATGAAAATGGCCAAGTTCCTCACTCTGAGGCCTTAAAAAGTGTGTCTCCTCCACGGGAAGTGAACTAAATAACATTTGGAGGCCTTTATTGTTCAAGCGAAAGCGCCTGATTTTTCATGAAAGAGATAACCACCCCCCCTTACGACAAGCTTCTGAAACTAAAAAATGGTCCGTTTTCAAATGTTGCCTCTTTGATCTACAATTCACATTTGTACGTGGATAATCTCTTTTAGAGATAAAATTAGATGTTTAAAGTGATTTTCAAGCTTCCACGGGCCTTAAACACGAGATTTGAGGAATGGGTAAACGTGAATGAAAATGGCCAATTTACTCACTCTGCGGCCTTAAAAAGTTTTTCTCCACCCCAGAAAGTGATTTAAATAAAATTTGTAGGCCTTTATTGTTCAATCAAAAACGCCCGATTTTTGATGAAAGAGATAACCACTTCCCCTTGCGACATGCTTCTGAAACTAAAAAAATGGTTCATTTTCAAATATTGCGTCTTTGAACTACAATTAACATTGTATGTGGATAATCACTTTTAGAGATAAAATGAGATTTTTAAAGTGATTTTCATGCGTCCAGGGTTCTTAAACACAAGATTTTTGGAATGGGTAAAAGTGAATGAAAATGGCCAATTTACTCACTCTGCGGCCTTAAAAAGTGTTTCTCCTCCACGGCAAGTGAATAAAATAATATTTGGAGGTCTTTATTGTTCAAGCGAAAATGCCAGATTTTTGACGAAAGAGATAACCACCCCCCCTTACGACATGCTTCAGAAACGAAAAAAATGGTCCATTTTCAAATGTTGCGTCTTTGAACTACAATTCACATTTGTACGTGGATAATCACTTTTAGAGATAAAATTAGATGTTTAAAGTGATTTTCAAGCTGCCAGGGGCCCTAAACACAAGATTTGAGGAATGGGTAAACGTGAATGAAAATGGCCAATTTATTCACTCTGAGGCCTTAAAAAGTTTTTCTCCACCCCAGAAAGTGAATTAAATAATATTTGTAGGCCTTTATTATTCAATCAAAAACGCCTGATTTTTGATGAAAGAGATAACCACCCCCCTTACGACATGCTTCAGAAACGAAAAAAATGGTCCATTTTCAAATGTTGCATCTTTGAACTACAATTCATATTTGTACCTGAAAAATCACTTTTAGAGATAAAATTAGATGTTTAAAGTGATTTTCATGCTTCCAGGGGCCGTAAACACAAGATTTGAGGAATGGGTAAAAGTGAATGAAAATGGCCAAGTTACTCACTCTGAGGCCTTAAAAAGTGTGTCTCCTCCACGGGAAGTGAACTAAATAACATTTGGAGGCCTTTATTGTTCAAGCGAAAGCGCCTGATTTTTGATGAAAGAGATAACCACCCACCCTTACGACATGCTTCTGAAACTAAAAAAATGGTCAGTTTTCAAATGTTGCGTCTTTGAACTATAATTAACATTGTACGTGGATAATCACTTTTAGAGATAAAATGAGATGTTTAAAGTGATTTTCATGCTTCCAGGGGCCGTAAACACAAGATTTGAGGAATGGGTAAAAGTGAATGAAAATGGCCAAGTTACTCACTCTGAGGCCTTAAAAAGTGTGTCTCCTCCACGGGAAGTGAACTAAATAACATTTGGAGGCCTTTATTGTTCAAGCGAAAGCGCCTGATTTTTGATGAAAGAGATAACCACTTCCCCTTGCGACATGCTTCTGAAACTAAAAAAATGGTCCGTTTTCAAATGTTGCGTCTTTGAACTACAATTAACATTGTACGTGGATAATCACTTTTAGAGATAAAATGAGATGTTTAAAGTGATTTTCATGCGTCCAGGGGTCTTAAAAACAAGATTTTTGGAATGGGTAAAAGTGAATGAAAATGGCCAATTTACTCACTCTGCGGCCTTAAAAAGTGTTTCTTCCCCACTGGAAGTGAATAAAATAACATTTGGAGGCCTTTATTGTTCAAGCGAAAACACCCGATTTTTGACGAAAGAGATAACCACCCCCCTTACGACATGCTTCAGAAACGAAAAAAAATGGTCCATTTTCAAATGTTGCGTCTTTGAACTACAATTCACATTTGTACGTGGATAATCACTTTTAGAGATACAATTAGATGTTTAAAGTGATTTTCAAGCTTCCAGGGGCCCTAAACTCAAGATTTGAGAACTGGGTAAACGTGAATGAAAATGGCCAATTTATTCACTCTGAGTCCTTAAAAAGTTTTTCTCCACCCCAGAAAGTGAATTAAAGAACATTTGTAGGCCTTTATTGTTCAATCAAAAATGCCCAATTTTTGATGAAAGAGATAACCACCCCCCCTTACGACATGCTTCAGAAACTAAAAAAAGTGGTCCATTTTTGAATGTTGCCTCTTTGAACCACAATTCACATTTGTATGTGGAAAATCACTTTTAAAGATAAAATGATATGTTTAAAGTGATTTTCATGCTTCCAGGGGACTTAAACACAAGATTTGAGTTATGGGTAAAAGTGAATGGAAATGGCCGATTTACTCACTCTGATGCCTTAAAAAGTGTTTCTCCTCCACGGGAAGTGAATTAAATAACATTTGGAGGCCTTTATTGTTCAATCAAAAACGCCCGATTTTTGATGAAAGAGATAACCACCCCCCCTTACAACATGCTTCAGAAACTAAAAAAAATGGTCCATTTTCAAATGTTGCCTCTTTGAACTACAATTTACATTTGTACGTGGAAAATCACTTTTAAAGATCAAATGAAATGTTTAAAGTGATTTTCATGCGTCCAGCGGTCTTAAACACAAGATTTTTGGAATGGGTAAAAGTGAATGGAAATGGCCAATTTACTCACTCTGAGGCCTTAAAAAGTATTTCGCCACCCCGGTAAGAGAATAAAATAACATTTGGAGGCCTTTAGTGTTCAATTAAAAACGCCAGATTTTTGATGACAGAGATAACCACCCCCCTTACAACATGCTTCAGAAACTAAAAAAATGGTCCATTTTCAAATGTTGTGTCTTTGAACTACAATTCACGTTTGTACGTGGATAATCACTTTTAGAGATAAAATGAGATGTTTAAAGTGATTTTCATGCTTCCAGGGGCCGTAAACACAAGATTTGAGGAATGGGTAAAAGTAAATGAAAATGGCCAAGTTCCTCACTCTGAGGCCTTAAAAAGTGTTTCTCCTCCACGGGAAGTGAATTAAATAACATTTGGAGGCCTTTATTGTTCAAGTGAAAACGCCTGAGTTTTTGATGAAAGAGATAACCACCCCCCCTTACGACAAGCTTCAGAAAATAAAAAAATGGTCCGTTTTCAAATGTGGCCTCTTTGAACTACAATTCATATTTGTACCTGAAAAATCACTTTTAGAGATAAAATGAGATGTTTAAAGTGATTTTCATTCTTCCAGGGGCCGTAAACACAAGATTTGAGGAATGGGTAAAAGTGAATGAAAATGGCCAAGTTCCTCACTCTGAGGCCTTAAAAAGCGTGTCTCCTCCACGGGAAGTGACCTAAATAACATTTGGAGGCGTTTTTTGTTCAAGCGAAAGCGCCTGATTTTTGATGAAAGAGATAACCACCCCCCCTTACGACAAGCTTCTGAAACTAAAAAAATGGTCCGTTTTCAAATGTTGCCCCTTTAAACTACAATTCGCATTTGTATGTGGAAAATCACTTTTAAAGATAAAATGAGATGTTTAAAGTGATTTTCCTGCTTCTAGGGGCCTTAAACACAAGATTTGAGGAATGGGTAAAAGTGAATGAAAATGGCCAATTTACTCACTCTGAGGCCATAAAAACTGTTTCTCCTCCACGGGAAGAGAATAAAATACCATTTGGAGGCCTTTATTGTTCAATCAAAAACACCCAATTATTGATGAAAGCGATAACCACCCCCCCTTACGACAAGCTTCTGAAACGAAAAAAATGGTCCATTTTCAAATGTTGCGTCTTTGAACTACAATTCACATTTGTATGTGGATAATCACTTTTAGAGATAAAATTAGATGTTTAAAGTAATTTTCAAGCTTCCAGGGGCCCTAAACACAAGATTTGAGGAATGGGTAAAAGTGAATGAAAATGGCCAATTTACTCACTCTGCGGCCTTAAAAAGTGTTTCTCCTCCATGGGAAGTGAATAAAATAACATTTGGAGGCCTTTATTGTTCAATCAAAAACGCCCGTTTTTTGGTGAAAGAGATACCCACCAACCCTTACGACATGCTTCTGAAACTAAAAAAATGGTCCGTTTTCAAATGTTGCGTCTTTGAACTACAATTAACTTTGTACGTGGATAATCACTTTTAGAGATAAAATGAGATGTTTAAAGTGATTTTCATGCGTCCAGGGGTCTTAAAAACAAGATTTTTGGAATGGGTAAAAGTGAATGAAAATGGCCAATTTACTCACTCCGCGGCCTTAAAAAGTGTTTCTTCTCCACGGGAAGTGAATAAAATTACATTTGGAGGCCTTTATTGTTCAAGCGAAAATGCCCGATTTTTGACGAAATAGATAACCACCCCCCATTACGACATGCTTCAGAAACGAAAAAAAATGGTCCATTTTCAAATGTTGCATCATTGAACTACAATTCACATTTGTATGTGGATAATCACTTTTAGAGATAAAATGAGATGTTTAAAGTGATTTTCAAGCTTCCAGGGGCCCTAAACTCAAGATTTGAGAACAGGGTAAACGTGAATGAAAATGGCCAATTTATTCACTCTGAGTCCTTAAAAAGTTTTTCTCCACCCCAGAAAGTGAATTAAATAACATTTGTAGGCCTTTATTGTTCAATCAAAAATGCCCGATTTTTGATGAAAGAGATAACCACCCCCCCTTACGACATGCTTCAGAAACTAAAAAAAGTGGTCCATTTTCAAATGTTGCCTCTTTGAACTACAATTCACATTTGTGTGTGGAAAATCACTTTTAAAGATAAAATGATATGTTTAAAGTGATTTTCATGCTTCCAGGGGACTTAAACACAAGATTTGAGGAATGGATAAAAGTGAATGGAAATGGCCAATTTACTCATTCTGAGGCCTTAAAAAGTGTTTAGCCTCCACGGGAAGTGAATTAAATAACATTTGGAGGCCTTTATTGTTCAATCAAAAATGCCCGATTTTTGATGAAAGAGATAACCACCCCCCCTTACAACATGCTTCAGAAACTAAAAAAAATGGTCCATTTTCAAATGTTGCGTCTTTGAACTACAATTCACGTTTGTACATGGAAAATCACTTTTAAAGATCAAATGAGATGTTTAAAGTGATTTTCATGTGTCCAGCGGTCTTAAACACAAGATTTTTGGAATGGGTAAAAGTGAATGGAAATGGCCAATTTATTCACTCTGAGGCCTTAAAAAGTATTTCGCCACCCCGGTAAGAGAATAAAATAACATTTGGAGGCCTTTAGTGTTCAATCAAAAACGCCCGATTTTTGATGAAAGAGATAACCACCCCCCTTACGACATGCTTCAGAGACGAAAAAATGGTTCATTTTCAAATATTGCGTCTTTGAACTACAATTCACATTTGTACATGGATAATCACTTTTAGAGATAAAATTAGATGTTTAAAGTGATTTTCAAGCTTCTAGGGGCCCTAAACACAAGAATTCAGAAATTGGTAAAAGTGAATGAAAATGGCCAATTTACTCACTCTGAGGCCTTAAAAAGTGTTTCTCCTCCATGGGAAGTGAATTAAATAACATTTGGAGGCCTTTATTGTTCAAGCGAAAACGCCTGAGTTTTTGATGAAAGAGATAACCACCCCCCCTTACGACAAGCTTCTGAAACTAAAAAAATGTTCCGTTTTCAAATGTTGCGTCTTTGAACTACAATTAACATTGTACGTGGATAATCACTTTTAGAGATAAAATGAGATGTTTAAAGTGATTTTCATGTGTCCAGGGGTCTTAAAAACAAGATTTTTGGAATGGGTAAAAGTGAATGAAAATGGCCAATTTATTCACTCTGAGGCCTTAAAAAGTTTTTCTCCACCCCAGAAAGTGAAATAAATAACATTTGTAGGCCTTTATTGTTCAATCAAAAAGGCCCTATTTTTGATGAAAGAGATAACCACCCCCCTTACGACATGCTTCAGAAACGAAAAAAATGGTCCATTTTCATATGTTGCGTCTTTGAACTACAATTCACATTTGTATGTGGATAATCCCTTTTAGAGATAAAATTAGATGTTTAAAGTAATTTTCAAGCTTCCAGGGGTCTTAAAAACAAGATTTTTGGAATGGGTAAAAGTGAATGAAAATGGCCAATTTACTCACTCTGCGGCCTTAAAAAGTGTTTCTACTCCACGGGAAGTGAATAAAATAACATTTGGAGGCCTTTATTGTTCAATCAAAAACGCCCATTTTTTGGTGAAAGAGATAACCACCCCCCCTTACGACATGCTTCAGAAACGAAAAAAATGGTCCGTTTTCAAATGTTGCCTCATTGAATTACAATTCACATTTGTACGTGGAAAATCACTTTTAAAGAAAAAATGAGATGTTTAAAGTGATTTTCATGCTTCCAGGGGCCTTAAACACAAGATTTGAGGAATGGGTAAAAGTGAATGCAAATGGCCAATTTACTCACTCTGCGGCCTTAAAAAGTGTTTCTACTCCACGGGAAGCGAATTAAATAACATTTGTAGGCCTTTATTGTTCAATCAAAAACACCCGATTTTTGATGAAAGAGATAACCACCCCCCCTTACGACATGCTTCAGAAACGAAAAAAATGGTCATTTTTCAAATGTTGCCTCTTTGAACTACAATTCACATTTGTATGTGGAAAATCACTTTTAAAGATAAAATTATATGTTTAAAGTGATTTTCATGCTTCCAGGGGCCTTAAACACAAGAGTTGAGGAATGGTTAAAAGTGAATGGAAATGGCCAATTTACTCATTCTGAGCCCCTAAAAAGTGTTTCTCCTCCACGGGAAGTGAATTAAATACCATTTGGAGGCCTTTATTGTTCAATCAAAAATGCCAGATTTTTGATGAAAGAGATAACCACCCCCCCTTACAACATGCTTCAGAAACGAAAAAAATGGTTCATTTTCAAATGTTGCATCTTTGAACTACAATTCACATTTGTATGTGGATTATCACTTTTAGAGATAAAATGATATGTTTAAAGTGATTTTCATGCGTCCAGGGGTCTTAAACACAAGATTTTTGGAATGGGTAAAAGTGAATGAAAATGGCCAATTTACTCACTCTGCGGCCTTAAAAAGTGTTTCTACTCCACGGGAAGCGAATTAAATAACATTTGTAGGCCTTTATTGTTCAATCAAAAACGCCTGATTTTTGATGAAAGAGATAACCACCCCCCCTTACGACATGCTTCAGAAACGAAAAAAATGGTCCATTTTCAAATGTTGCCTCTTTGAACTACAATTCACATTTGTACATGGATAATCACTTTTAGAGATAAAATCAGATGTTTGAAGTGATTTTCAAGCTTCCCCGGGCACTAAATACAGGATTTGAGGAATGGGAAAACGTGAATGAAAATGGCCAATTTATTCACTCTGAGGCCTTAAAAAGTTTTTCTCCACCCCAGAAAGTGAATTAAATAACATTTGTAGGCCTTTATTGTTCAATCAAAAAGGCCCTATTTTTGATGAAAGAGATAACCACCCCCCCTTACGACATGCTTCAGAAACGAAAAAAATGGTTAATTTTCAAATGTTGCATCTTTGAACTACAATTCACATTTATATGTGGATTATCACTTTTAGAGATAAAATGATATGTTTAAAGTGATTTTCATGCGTCCAGGGGTCTTAAACACAAGATTTTTGGAATGGGTAAAAGTGAATGAAAATGGCCAATTTACTCACTCTGCGGCCTTAAAAAGTGTTTCTACTCCACGGGAAGCGAATTAAATAACATTTGTAGGCCTTTATTGTTCAATCAAAAGCGCCCGATTTTTGATGAAAGAGATAACCACCCCCCCTTACGACATGCTTCAGAAACTAAAAAAATGGTCCATTTTCAAATGTTGCCTCTTTGAACTACAATTCACATTTGTATGTGGAAAATCACTTTTAAAGATAAAATTATATGTTTAAAGTGATTTTCAAGCTTCCAGGGGTCTTAAAAACAAGATTTTTGGAATGGGTAAAAGTGAATGAAAATGGGCAATTTACTCACTCTGTGGCCTTAAAAAGTGTTTCTTCTCCACGGGAAGTGAATAAAATAACATTTGGAGGCCTTTATTGTTCAAGCAAAAACGCCTGATTTTTGGTGAAAGAGATAACCACCCCCCCTTACGACATGCTTCAGAAACTAAAAAAATGGTCCATTTTCAAATGTTGCCTCTTTGAACTACAATTCACATTTGTATGTTGAAAATCACTTTTAAAGATAAAATGATGTGTTTAAAGTGATTTTCATGCTTCCAGGGGCCTTAAACACAAGATTTGAGAAATGGGTAAAAGTGAATGAAAATGGCCAATTTACTTACTCTGCGGCCTTAAAAAGTGTTTCTACCCCACGGGAAGCGAATTAAATAACATTTGTAGGCCTTTATTGTTCAATCAAAAACGCCCGATTTTTGATGAAAGTGATAACCACCCCCCCTTACGACATGCTTCAGAAACGAAAAAAATGGTCCATTTTTCAAATGTTGCCTCTTTGAACTACAATTCACATTTGTATGTGGAAAATCACTTTTAAAGATAAAATTGTATGTTTAAAGTGATTTTCATGCTTCCAGGGGCCTTAAACACAAGAGTTGAGGAATGGGTAAAAGTGAATGGAAATGGCCAATTTACTCATTCTGAGGCCTTAAAAAGTGTTTCTCCTCCACGGCAAGTGAATAAAAAACCATTTGGAGGTCTTTATTGTTCAAGCGAAAACGCCAGATTTTTGACGAAAGATATAACCACCCCCCCTTACGACATGCTTCAGAAACGAAAAAAATGGTCCATTTTCAAATGTTGCGTCTTTGAACTACAATTCACATTTGTACGTGGATAATCACTTTTAGAGATAAAATTAGATGTTTGAAGTGATTTTCAAGCTTAAACACACGATTTGAGGAATGGGCAAAAGTGAATGAAAATGGCCAATTTATTCACTCTGAGGCCTTACAAAGTTTTTCTCCACCCCAGAAAGTGAATTAAATAACATTTGTAGGCCTTTATTGTTCAATCAAAAATGCCCGATTTTTGATGAAAGAGATAACCACCCCCCCCTTCCGACATGCTTCAGAAATGAAAAAAATGGTTCATTTTCAAATGTTGCATCTTTGAACTACAATTCACATTCGTATGTGGATTATCACTTTTAGAGATAAAATGATATGTTTAAAGTGATTTTCATGCGTCCAGGGGTCTTAAACACAAGATTTTTGGAATGGGTAAAAGTGAATGAAAATGGCCAATTTACTCACTCTGCAGCCTTAAAAAGTGTTTCTACTCCACGGGAAGTGAATAAAATAACATTTGGAGGCCTTTATTGTTCAATCAAGAACGCCCATTTTTTGGTGAAAGAGATAACCACCCCCCTTACGACATGCTTCAGAAACGAAAAAAATGGTCCGTTTTCAAATGTTGCCTCATTGAACTACAATTCACATTTGTACGTGGAAAATCACTTTTAAAGAAAAAATGAGATGTTTAAAGTGATTTTCATGCTTCCAGGGGCCTTAAACACAAGATTTGAGGAATGGGTAAAAGTGAATGAAAATGGCCAATTTACTCACTCTGCGGCCTTAAAAAGTGTTTCTACTCCACGGGAAGCGAATTAAATAACATTTGTAGGCCTTTATTGTTCAATCAAAACGCCCGATTATTGATGAAAGAGATAACCACCCCCCCTTACGACATGCTTCAGAAACGAAAAAAATGGTCCATTTTTCAAATGTTGCCTCTTTGAACTACAATTCACATTTGTATGTGGAAAATCACTTTTAAAGATAAAATTATATGTTTAAAGTGATTTTCATGCTTCCAGGGGCCTTAAACACAAGAGTTGAGGAATGGGTAAAAGTGAATGGAAATGGCCAATTTACTCATTCTGAGGCCTTAAAAAGTGTTTCTCCTCCACGGGAAGTGAATTAAATAACATTTGGAGGCCTTTATTGTTCAATCAAAAACGCCAGATTTTTGATGAAAGAGATAACCACCCCCCCTTACGACATGCTTCAGAAACGGAAAAAATGGTCCATTTTCAAATGTTGCGTCTTTGAACTACAATTCACATTTGTACGTGGATAATCACTTTTAGAGATAAAATTAGATGTTTGAAGTGATTTTCAAGCTTCCCCGGGCGCTAAATACAGGATTTGAGGAATGGGAAAACGTGAATGAAAATGGCCAATTTATTCACTCTGAGGCCTTAAAAAGTTTTTCTCCACCCCAGAAAGTGAATTAAATAACATTTGTAGGCCTTTATTGTTCAATCAAAAAGGCCCTATTTTTGATGAAAGAGATAACCACCCCCCCCTTACGACATGCTTCAGAAACGAAAAAAATGGTTCATTTTCAAATGTTGCATCTTTGAACTACAATTCACATTTGTATGTGGATTATCACTTTTAGAGATAACATGATATGTTTAAAGTGATTTTCATGCGTCCAGGGGCCTTAAACACAAGAGTTGAGGAATGGGTAAAAGTGAATGGAAATGGCCAATTTACTCATTCTGAGGCCTTAAAAAGTGTTTCTACTCCACGGGAAGCGAATTAAATAACATTTGTAGGCCTTTATTGTTCAATCAAAACGCCCGATTATTGATGAAAGAGATAACACCCCCCCTTACGACATGCTTCAGAAACGAAAAAAATGGTCCATTTTCAAATGTTGCCTCTTTGAACTACAATTCACATTTGTATGTGGAAAATCACTTTTAAAGATAAAATTATATGTTTAAAGTGATTTTCATGCTTCCAGGGGCCTTAAACACAAGAGTTGAGGAATGGGTAAAAGTGAATGGAAATGGCCAATTTACTCATTCTGAGGCCTTAAAAAGTGTTTCTCCTCCACGGGAAGTGAATTAAATAACATTTGGAGGCCTTTATTGTTCAATCAAAAACGCCAGATTTTTGATGAAAGAGATAACCACCCCCCCTTACGACATGCTTCAGAAACGAAAAAAATGGTCCATTTTCAAATGTTGCGTCTTTGAACTACAATTCACATTTGTACGTGGATAATCACTTTTAGAGATAAAATTAGATGTTTGAAGAGATTTTCAAGCTTCCCCGGGCGCTAAATACAGGATTTGAGGAATGGGAAAACGTGAATGAAAATGGCCAATTTATTCACTCTGAGGCCTTAAAAAGTTTTTCTACACCCCAGAAAGTGAATTAAATAACATTTGTAGGCCTTTATTGTTCAATCAAAAAGGCCCTATTTTTGATGAAAGAGATAACCACCCCCCCCTTACGACATGCTTCAGAAACGAAAAAAATGGTTCATTTTCAAATGTTGCATCTTTGAACTACAATTCACATTTGTATGTGGATTATCACTTTTAGAGATAACATGATATGTTTAAAGTGATTTTCATGCGTCCAGGGGCCTTAAACACAAGAGTTGAGGAATGGGTAAAAGTGAATGGAAATGGCCAATTTACTCATTCTGAGGCCTTAAAAAGTGTTTCTCCTCCACGGGAAGTGAATTAAATAACATTTGGAGGCCTTTATTGTTCAATCAAAACGCCCGATTATTGATGAAAGAGATAACACCCCCCCTTACGACATGCTTCAGAAACGAAAAAAATGGTCCATTTTCAAATGTTGCCTCTTTGAACTACAATTCACATTTGTATGTGGAAAATCACTTTTAAAGATAAAATTATATGTTTAAAGTGATTTTCATGCTTCCAGGGGCCTTAAACACAAGAGTTGAGGAATGGGTAAAAGTGAATGGAAATGGCCAATTTACTCATTCTGAGGCCTTAAAAAGTGTTTCTCCTCCACGGGAAGTGAATTAAATAACATTTGGAGGCCTTTATTGTTCAATCAAAAACGCCATATTTTTGATGAAAGAGATAACCACCCCCCTTGCGACATGCTTCAGAAACGAAAAAAAATGGTCCATTTTCATATGTTGCGTCTTTGAACTACAATTCACATTTGTATGTGGATAATCCCTTTTAGAGATAAAATTAGATGTTTAAAGTAATTTTCAAGCTTCCAGGGGTCTTAAAAACAAGATTTTTGGAATGGGTAAAAGTGAATGAAAATGGCCAATTTACTCACTCTGTGGCCTTAAAAAGTGTTTCTTCTCCACGGGAAGTGAATAAAATAACATTTGGAGGCCTTTATTGTTCAAGCAAAAACGCCTGATTTTTGGTGAAAGAGATAACCACCCCCCCTTACGACATGCTTCAGAAACGAAAAAAATGGTCCATTTTCAAATGTTGCCTCTTTGAACTACAATTCACATTTGTATGTGGAAAATCACTTTTAAAGATAAAATTATATGTTTAAAGTGATTTTCATGCTTCCAGGGGCCTTAAACACAAGAGTTGAGGAATGGGTAAAAGTGAATGGAAATGGCCAATTTACTCATTCTGAGGCCTTAAAAAGTGTTTCTCCTCCACGGGAAGTGAATTAAATAACATTTGGAGGCCTTTATTGTTCAATCAAAAACGCCAGATTTTTGATGAAAGAGATAACCACCCCCCCTTACGACATGCTTCAGAAACGAAAAAAATGGTCCATTTTCAAATGTTGCGTCTTTGAACTACAATTCACATTTGTACGTGGATAATCACTTTTAGAGATAAAATTAGATGTTTAAAGTGATTTTCAAGCTTCCCTGGGCGCTAAATACAGGATTTAAGGAATGGGAAAACGTGAATGAAAATGGCCAATTTATTCACTCTGAGGCCTTAAAAAGTTTTTCTCCACCCCAGAAAGTGAAATAAATAACATTTGTAGGCCTTTATTGTTCAATCAAAAAGGCCCTATTTTTGATGAAAGAGATAACCACCCCCCTTACGACATGCTTCAGAAACTAAAAAAATGGTCCATTTTCAAATGTTGCCTCTTTGAACTACAATTCACATTTGTATGTGGAAAATCACTTTTAAAGATAAAATGATATGTTTAAAGTGATTTTCATGCTTCCAGGGGCCTTAAACACAAGATTTGAGGAATGGGTAAAAGTGAATGGAAATGGCCAATTTACTCATTCTGAGGCCTTAAAAAGTGTTTCTCCTCCACCGGAAGTGAATTAAATAACATTTGGAGGCCTTTATTGTTCAATCAAAAACGCCAGATTTTTGATGAAAGAGATAACCACCCCCCCTTACAACATGCTTCAGAAACGAAAAAAATGGTCCATTTTCATATGTTGCGTCTTTGAACTACAATTCACATTTGTATGTGGATAATCCCTTTTAGAGATAAAATTAGATGTTTAAAGTAATTTTCAAGCTTCCAGGGGTCTTAAAAACAAGATTTTTGGAATGGGTAAAAGTGAATGAAAATGGCCAATTTACTCACTCTGCGGCCTTAAAAAGTGTTTCTTCTCCACAGGAAGTGAAATAAATAACATTTGGAGGCGTTTATTGTTCAATCAAAAACGCCCATTTTTTGATGAAAGAGATAACCACCCCCCCTTACGACATGCTTCAGAAACGAAAAAAATGGTCCAATTTCAAATGTTGCGTCTTTGAACTACAATTCACATTTGTATGTGGAAAATCACTTTTAGAGATAAGATTAGATGTTTAAAGTGATTTTCAAGCATCCAGGGGCCCTAAACACAAGATTTGAGAAATTGGTAAAAGTGAATGAAAGTGGCCAATTTATTCACTCTGAGGCCTTAAAAAGTTTTTCTCCACCCCAGAAAGTGAATTAAATAACATTTGTAGGCCTTTATTGTTCAATCAAAAATGCCCGATTTTTGATGAAAGAGATAACCACCCCCCCTTACGACATGCTTCAGAAACGAAAAAAATGGTTCATTTTCAAATGTTGCATCTTTGAACTACCATTCACATTTCTATGTGGATTATCACTTTTAGAGATAAAATGATATGTTTAAAGGGATTTTCATGCGTCCAGGGGTCTTAAACACAAGATTTTTGGAATGGGTAAAAGTGAATGAAAATGGCCAATTTACTCACTCTGCGGCCTTAAAAAGTGTTTCTACTCCACGGGAAGCGAATTAAATAACATTTGTAGGCCTTTATTGTTCAATCAAAAGCGCCCGATTTTTGATGAAAGAGATAACCACCCCCCCTTACGACATGCTTCAGAAACTAAAAAAATGGTCCATTTTCAAATGTTGCCTCTTTGAACTACAATTCACATTTGTATGTGGAAAATCACTTTTAAAGATAAAATTATATGTTTAAAGTGATTTTCATGCTTCCAGGGGCCTTAAACACAAGATTTGAGGAATGGGTAAAAGTGAATGGAAATGGCCAATGTACTCATTCTGAGGCCTTAAAAAGTGTTTCTCCTCCACGGGAAGTGAATTAAATAACATTTGGAGGCCTTTATTGTTCAATCAAAAACGCCAGATTTTTGATGAAAGAGATAACCACCCCCCCTTACGACATGCTTCAGAAACGAAAAAAATGGTCCATTTTCATATGTTGCGTCTTTGAACTACAATTCACATTTGTATGTGGATAATCACTTTTAGAGATAAAATTAGATGTTTAAAGTAATTTTCAAGCTTCCAGGGGTCTTAAAAACAAGATTTTTGGAATGGGTAAAAGTGAATGAAAATGGCCAATTTACTCACTCTGTGGCCTTAAAAGGTGTTTCTTCTCCACGGGAAGTGAATAAAATAACATTTGGAGGCCTTTATTGTTCAAGCAAAAACGCCTGATTTTTGGTGAAAGAGATAACCACCCCCCCTTACGACATGCTTCAGAAACTAAAAAAATGGTCCATTTTCAAATGTTGCCTCTTTGAACTACAATTCACATTTGTATGTGGAAAATCACTTTTAAAGATAAAATGATATGTTTAAAGTGATTTTCATGCTTCCAGGGGCCTTAAACACAAGATTTGAGAAATGGGTAAAAGTGAATGAAAATGGCCAATTTACTTACTCTGCGGCCTTAAAAAGTGTTTCTACTCCACGGGAAGCGAATTAAATAACATTTGTAGGCCTTTATTGTTCAATCAAAAACGCCCGATTTTTGATGAAAGAGATAACCACCCCCCCTTACGACATGCTTCAGAAACGAAAAAAATGGTCGTTTTTCAAATGGTGCCTCTTTGAACTACAATTCACATTTGTATGTGGAAAATCACTTTTAAAGATAAAATTATATGTTTAAAGTGATTTTCATGCTTCCAGGGGCCTTAAACACAAGAGTTGAGGAATGGGTAAAAGTGAATGGAAATGGCCAATTTACTCACTCTGCGGCCTTAAAAAGTGTTTCTACTCCACGGGAAGTGAATAAAATAACATTTGGAGGCCTTTATTGTTCAATCAAAAACGCCCATTTTTTGGTGAAAAAGATAACCACCCCCCTTACGACATGCTTCAGAAACGAAAAAAATGGTCCATTTTCAAATGTTGCCTCAAAGAACTACAATTCACATTTGTACGTGGAAAATCACTTTTAAAGAAAAAATGAGATGTTTAAAGTGATTTTCATGCTTCCAGGGGCCTTAAACACAAGATTTGAGGAATGGGTAAAAGTGAATGAAAATGGCCAATTTACTCACTCTGCGGCCTTAAAAAGTGTTTCTACTCCACGGGAAGCGAATTAAATAACATTTGTAGGCCTTTATTGTTCAATCAAAAACGCCCGATTTTTGATGAAAGAGATAACCACCCCCCCTTACGACATGCTTCAGAAACGAAAAAAATGGTCCATTTTCAAATGTTGCCTCTTTGAACTACAATTCACATTTGTATGTGGAAAATCACTTTTAAAGATAAAATTATATGTTTAAAGTGATTTTCATGCTTCCAGGGGCCTTAAACACAAGAGTTGAGGAATGGGTAAAAGTGAATGGAAATGGCCAATTTACTCATTCTGAGGCCTTAAAAAGTGTTTCTCCTCCACGGGAAGTGAATTAAATAACATTTGGAGGCCTTTATTGTTCAATCAAAAACGCCAGATTTTTGATGAAAGAGATAACCACCCCCCCTTACGACATGCTTCAGAAACGAAAAAAATGGTCCATTTTCAAATGTTGCGTCTTTGAACTACAATTCACATTTGTACGTGGATAATCACTTTTAGAGATAAAATTAGATGTTTGAAGTGATTTTCAAGCTTCCCCGGGCGCTAAATACAGGATTTGAGGAATGGGAAAACGTGAATGAAAATGGACAATTTATTCACTCTGAGGCCTTAAAAAGTTTTTCTCCACCCCAGAAAGTGAATTAAATAACATTTGTAGGCCTTTATTGTTCAATCAAAAAGGCCCTATTTTTGATGAAAGAGATAACCACCCCCCCTTACGACATGCTTCAGAAACGAAAAAAATGGTTCATTTTCAAATGTTGCATCTTTGAACTACAATTCACATTTGTATGTGGATTATCACTTTTAGAGATAACATGATATGTTTAAAGTGATTTTCATGCGTCCAGGAGCCTTAAACACAAGAGTTGAGGAATGGGTAAAAGTGAATGGAAATGGCCAATTTACTCATTCTGAGGCCTTAAAAAGTGTTTCTCCTCCACGGGAAGTGAATTAAATAACATTTGGAGGCCTTTATTGTTCAATCAAAAACGCCATATTTTTGATGAAAGAGATAACCACCCCCCTTGCGACATGCTTCAGAAACGAAAAAAAATGGTCCATTTTCATATGTTGCGTCTTTGAACTACAATTCACATTTGTATGTGGATAATCCCTTTTAGAGATAAAATTAGATGTTTAAAGTAATTTTCAAGCTTCCAGGGGTCTTAAAAACAAGATTTTTGGAATGGGTAAAAGTGAATGAAAATGGCCAATTTACTCACTCTGTGGCCTTAAAAAGTGTTTCTTCTCCACGGGAAGTGAATAAAATAACATTTGGAGGCCTTTATTGTTCAAGCAAAAACGCCTGATTTTTGGTGAAAGAGATAACCACCCCCCCTTACGACATGCTTCAGAAACGAAAAAAATGGTCCATTTTCAAATGTTGCCTCTTTGAACTACAATTCACATTTGTATGTGGAAAATCACTTTTAAAGATAAAATTATATGTTTAAAGTGATTTTCATGCTTCCAGGGGCCTTAAACACAAGAGTTGAGGAATGGGTAAAAGTGAATGGAAATGGCCAATTTACTCATTCTGAGGCCTTAAAAAGTGTTTCTCCTCCACGGGAAGTGAATTAAATAACATTTGGAGGCCTTTATTGTTCAATCAAAAACGCCAGATTTTTGATGAAAGAGATAACCACCCCCCCTTACGACATGCTTCAGAAACGAAAAAAATGGTCCATTTTCAAATGTTGCGTCTTTGAACTACAATTCACATTTGTACGTGGATAATCACTTTTAGAGATAAAATTAGATGTTTAAAGTGATTTTCAAGCTTCCCTGGGCGCTAAATACAGGATTTAAGGAATGGGAAAACGTGAATGAAAATGGCCAATTTATTCACTCTGAGGCCTTAAAAAGTTTTTCTCCACCCCAGAAAGTGAAATAAATAACATTTGTAAGCCTTTATTGTTCAATCAAAAAGGCCCTATTTTTGATGAAAGAGATAACCACCCCCCTTACGACATGCTTCAGAAACTAAAAAAATGGTCCATTTTCAAATGTTGCCTCTTTGAACTACAATTCACATTTGTATGTGGAAAATCACTTTTAAAGATAAAATGATATGTTTAAAGTGATTTTCATGCTTCCAGGGGCCTTAAACACAAGATTTGAGGAATGGGTAAAAGTGAATGGAAATGGCCAATTTACTCATTCTGAGGCCTTAAAAAGTGTTTCTCCTCCACCGGAAGTGAATTAAATAACATTTGGAGGCCTTTATTGTTCAATCAAAAACGCCAGATTTTTGATGAAAGAGATAACCACCCCCCCTTACAACATGCTTCAGAAACGAAAAAAATGGTCCATTTTCATATGTTGCGTCTTTGAACTACAATTCACATTTGTATGTGGATAATCCCTTTTAGAGATAAAATTAGATGTTTAAAGTAATTTTCAAGCTTCCAGGGGTCTTAAAAACAAGATTTTTGGAATGGGTAAAAGTGAATGAAAATGGCCAATTTACTCACTCTGCGGCCTTAAAAAGTGTTTCTTCTCCACAGGAAGTGAAATAAATAACATTTGGAGGCGTTTATTGTTCAATCAAAAACGCCCATTTTTTGATGAAAGAGATAACCACCCCCCCTTACGACATGCTTCAGAAACGGAAAAAATGGTCCAATTTCAAATGTTGCGTCTTTGAACTACAATTCACATTTGTACGTGGAAAATCACTTTTAGAGATAAGATTAGATGTTTAAAGTGATTTTCAAGCATCCAGGGGCCCTAAACACAAGATTTGAGAAATTGGTAAAAGTGAATGAAAGTGGCCAATTTATTCACTCTGAGGCCTTAAAAAGTTTTTCTCCACCCCAGAAAGTGAATTAAATAACATTTGTAGGCCTTTATTGTTCAATCAAAAATGCCCGATTTTTGATGAAAGAGATAACCACCCCCCCTTACGACATGCTTCAGAAACGAAAAAAATGGTTCATTTTCAAATGTTGCATCTTTGAACTACCATTCACATTTCTATGTGGATTATCACTTTTAGAGATAAAATGATATGTTTAAAGGGATTTTCATGCGTCCAGGGGTGTTAAACACAAGATTTTTGGAATGGGTAAAAGTGAATGAAAATGGCCAATTTACTCACTCTGCGGCCTTAAAAAGTGTTTCTACTCCACGGGAAGCGAATTAAATAACATTTGTAGGCCTTTATTGTTCAATCAAAAGCGCCCGATTTTTGATGAAAGAGATAACCACCCCCCCTTACGACATGCTTCAGAAACGAAAAAAATGGTCCATTTTCATATGTTGCGTCTTTGAACTACAATTCACATTTGTATGTGGATAATCACTTTTAGAGATAAAATTAGATGTTTAAAGTAATTTTCAAGCTTCCAGGGGTCTTAAAAACAAGATTTTTGGAATGGGTAAAAGTGAATGAAAATGGCCAATTTACTCACTCTGTGGCCTTAAAAGGTGTTTCTTCTCCACGGGAAGTGAATAAAATAACATTTGGAGGCCTTTATTGTTCAAGCAAAAACGCCTGATTTTTGGTGAAAGAGATAACCACCCCCCCTTACGACATGCTTCAGAAACTAAAAAAATGGTCCATTTTCAAATGTTGCCTCTTTGAACTACAATTCACATTTGTATGTGGAAAATCACTTTTAAAGATAAAATGATATGTTTAAAGTGATTTTCATGCTTCTAGGGGCCTTAAACACAAGATTTGAGAAATGGGTAAAAGTGAATGAAAATGGCCAATTTACTTACTCTGCGGCCTTAAAAAGTGTTTCTACTCCACGGGAAGCGAATTAAATAACATTTGTAGGCCTTTATTGTTCAATCAAAAACGCCCGATTTTTGATGAAAGAGATAACCACCCCCCCTTACGACATGCTTCAGAAACGAAAAAAATGGTCGTTTTTCAAATGGTGCCTCTTTGAACTACAATTCACATTTGTATGTGGAAAATCACTTTTAAAGATAAAATTATATGTTTAAAGTGATTTTCATGCTTCCAGGGGCCTTAAACACAAGAGTTGAGGAATGGGTAAAAGTGAATGGAAATGGCCAATTTACTCACTCTGCGGCCTTAAAAAGTGTTTCTACTCCACGGGAAGTGAATAAAATAACATTTGGAGGCCTTTATTGTTCAATCAAAAACGCCCATTTTTTGGTGAAAAAGATAACCACCCCCCTTACGACATGCTTCAGAAACGAAAAAAATGGTCCATTTTCAAATGTTGCCTCAAAGAACTACAATTCACATTTGTACGTGGAAAATCACTTTTAAAGAAAAAATGAGATGTTTAAAGTGATTTTCATGCTTCCAGGGGCCTTAAACACAAGATTTGAGGAATGGGTAAAAGTGAATGAAAATGGCCAATTTACTCACTCTGCGGCCTTAAAAAGTGTTTCTACTCCACGGGAAGCGAATTAAATAACATTTGTAGGCCTTTATTGTTCAATCAAAAACGCCCGATTTTTGATGAAAGAGATAACCACCCCCCCTTACGACATGCTTCAGAAACGAAAAAAATGGTCCATTTTCAAATGTTGCCTCTTTGAACTACAATTCACATTTGTATGTGGAAAATCACTTTTAAAGATAAAATTATATGTTTAAAGTGATTTTCATGCTTCCAGGGGCCTTAAACACAAGAGTTGAGGAATGGGTAAAAGTGAATGGAAATGGCCAATTTACTCATTCTGAGGCCTTAAAAAGTGTTTCTCCTCCACGGGAAGTGAATTAAATAACATTTGGAGGCCTTTATTGTTCAATCAAAAACGCCAGATTTTTGATGAAAGAGATAACCACCCCCCCTTACGACATGCTTCAGAAACGAAAAAAATGGTCCATTTTCAAATGTTGCGTCTTTGAACTACAATTCACATTTGTACGTGGATAATCACTTTTAGAGATAAAATTAGATGTTTGAAGTGATTTTCAAGCTTCCCCGGGCGCTAAATACAGGATTTGAGGAATGGGAAAACGTGAATGAAAATGGCCAATTTATTCACTCTGAGGCCTTAAAAAGTTTTTCTCCACCCCAGAAAGTGAATTAAATAACATTTGTAGGCCTTTATTGTTCAATCAAAAAGGCCCTATTTTTGATGAAAGAGATAACCACCCCCCCTTACGACATGCTTCAGAAACGAAAAAAATGGTTCATTTTCAAATGTTGCATCTTTGAACTACAATTCACATTTGTATGTGGATTATCACTTTTAGAGATAACATGATATGTTTAAAGTGATTTTCATGCGTCCAGGAGCCTTAAACACAAGAGTTGAGGAATGGGTAAAAGTGAATGGAAATGGCCAATTTACTCATTCTGAGGCCTTAAAAAGTGTTTCTCCTCCACGGGAAGTGAATAAAATAACATTTGGAGGCCTTTATTGTTCAAGCAAAAACGCCTGATTTTTGGTGAAAGAGATAACCACCCCCCCTTACGACATGCTTCAGAAACGAAAAAAATGGTCCATTTTCAAATGTTGCCTCTTTGAACTACAATTCACATTTGTATGTGGAAAATCATTTTTAAAGATAAAATTATATGTTTAAAGTGATTTTCATGCTTCCAGGGGCCTTAAACACAAGAGTTGAGGAATGGGTAAAAGTGAATGGAAATGGCCAATTTACTCATTCTGAGGCCTTAAAAAGTGTTTCTCCTCCACGGGAAGTGAATTAAATAACATTTGGAGGCCTTTATTGTTCAATCAAAAACGCCAGATTTTTGATGAAAGAGATAACCACCCCCCCTTACGACATGCTTCAGAAACGAAAAAAATGGTCCATTTTCAAATGTTGCGTCTTTGAACTACAATTCACATTTGTACGTGGATAATCACTTTTAGAGATAAAATTAGATGTTTGAAGTGATTTTCAAGCTTCCCCGGGCGCTAAATACAGGATTTAAGGAATGGGAAAACGTGAATGAAAATGGCCAATTTATTCACTCTGAGGCCTTAAAAAGTTTTTCTCCACCCCAGAAAGTGAAATAAATAACATTTGTAGGCCTTTATTGTTCAATCAAAAAGGCCCTATTTTTGATGAAATAGATAACCACCCCCCTTACGACATGCTTCAGAAACTAAAAAAATGGTCCATTTTCAAATGTTGCCTCTTTGAACTACAATTCACATTTGTATGTGGAAAATCACTTTTAAAGATAAAATGATATGTTTAAAGTGATTTTCATGCTTCCAGGGGCCTTAAACACAAGATTTGAGGAATGGGTAAAAGTGAATGGAAATGGCCAATTTACTCATTCTGAGGCCTTAAAAAGTGTTTCTCCTCCACCGGAAGTGAATTAAATAACATTTGGAGGCCTTTATTGTTCAATCAAAAACGCCAGATTTTTGATGAAAGAGATAACCACCCCCCCTTACAACATGCTTCAGAAACGAAAAAAATGGTCCATTTTCATATGTTGCGTCTTTGAACTACAATTCACATTTGTATGTGGATAATCCCTTTTAGAGATAAAATTAGATGTTTAAAGTAATTTT
Organism: Triturus cristatus; assembly: GCF_964204655.1. NCBI lineage: Eukaryota > Metazoa > Chordata > Amphibia > Caudata > Salamandridae > Triturus > Triturus cristatus. The sequence continues at coordinate 663,485,778 of NC_140593.1, forward strand.
CAAGCTTCCAGGGGTCTTAAAAACAAGATTTTTGGAATGGGTAAAAGTGAATGAAAATGGCCAATTTACTCACTCTGCGGCCTTAAAAAGTGTTTCTTCTCCACGGGAAGTGAAATAAATAACATTTGGAGGCGTTTATTGTTCAATCAAAAACGCCCATTTTTTGATGAAAGAGATAACCACCCCCCCTTACGACATGCTTCAGAAACGAAAAAAATGGTCCATTTTCAAATGTTGCGTCTTTGAACTACAATTCACATTTGTACGTGGAAAATCACTTTTAGAGATAAGATTAGATGTTTAAAGTGATTTTCAAGCATCCAGGGGCCCTAAACACAAGATTTGAGAAATTGGTAAAAGTGAATGAAAATGGCCAATTTATTCACTCTGAGGCCTTAAAAAGTTTTTCTCCACCCCAGAAAGTTAATTAAATAACATTTGCAGGCCTTTATTGTTCAATCAAAAATGCCCGATTTTTGATGAAAGAGATAACCACCCCCCCTTACGACATGCTTCAGAAACGAAAAAAATGGTTCATTTTCAAATGTTGCATCTTTGAACTACGATTCACATTTCTATGTGGATTATCACTTTTAGAGATAAAATGATATGTTTAAAGGGATTTTCATGCGTCCAGGGGTCTTAAACACAAGATTTTTGGAATGGGTAAAAGTGAATGAAAATGGCCAATTTACTCACTCTGCGGCCTTAAAAAGTGTTTCTACTCCACGGGAAGCGAATTAAATAACATTTGTAGGCCTTTATTGTTCAATCAAAAGCGCCCGATTTTTGATGAAAGAGATAACCACCCCCCCTTACGACATGCTTCAGAAACTAAAAAAATGGTCCATTTTCAAATGTTGCCTCTTTGAACTACAATTCACATTTGTATGTGGAAAATCACTTTTAAAGATAAAATTATATGTTTAAAGTGATTTTCATGCTTCCAGGGGCCTTAAACACAAGATTTGAGGAATGGGTAAAAGTGAATGGAAATGGCCAATGTACTCATTCTGAGGCCTTAAAAAGTGTTTCTCCTCCACGGGAAGTGAATTAAATAACATTTGGAGGCCTTTATTGTTCAATCAAAAACGCCAGATTTTTGATGAAAGAGATAACCACCCCCCCTTACGACATGCTTCAGAAACGAAAAAAATGGTCCATTTTCATATGTTGCGTCTTTGAACTACAATTCACATTTGTATGTGGATAATCACTTTTAGAGATAAAATTAGATGTTTAAAGTAATTTTCAAGCTTCCAGGGGTCTTAAAAACAAGATTTTTGGAATGGGTAAAAGTGAATGAAAATGGCCAATTTACTCACTCTGCGGCCTTAAAAAGTGTTTCTCCTCCACGGGAAGTGAATTAAATAACATTTGGAGGCCTTTATTGTTCAATCAAAAACGCCAGATTTTTGATGAAAGAGATAACCACCCCCCCTTACGACATGCTTCAGAAACGAAAAAAATGGTCCATTTTCATATGTTGCGTCTTTGAACTACAATTCACATTTGTATGTTGATAATCACTTTTAAAGATAAAATGATATGTTTAAAGTGATTTTCATGCTTCCAGGGGCCTTAAACACAAGATTTGAGAAATGGGTAAAAGTGAATGAAAATGGCCAATTTACTTACTCTACGGCCTTAAAAAGTGTTTCTACTCCACGGGAAGCGAATTAAATAACATTTGTAGGCCTTTATTGTTCAATCAAAAACGCCCGATTTTTGATGAAAGAGATAACCACCCCCCCTTACGACATGCTTCAGAAACGAAAAAAATGGTCATTTTTCAAATGTTGCCTCTTTGAACTACAATTCACATTTGTATGTGGAAAATCACTTTTAAAGATAAAATTATATGTTTAAAGTGATTTTCATGCTTCCAGGGGCCTTAAACACAAGAGTTGAGGAATGGGTAAAAGTGAATGGAAATGGCCAATTTACTCCTTCTGAGGCCTTAAAAAGTGTTTCTCCTCCACGGGAATTGAATTAAATAACATTTGGAGGCCTTTATTGTTCAATCAAAAACGCCAGATTTTTGATGAAAGAGATAACCACCCCCCCTTACGACATGCTTCAGAAACGAAAAAAATGGTCCATTTTCATATGTTGCGTCTTTGAACTGCAATTCACATTTGTATGTGGATAATCACTTTTAGAGATAAAATTAGATGTTTAAAGTAATTTTCAAGCTTCCAGGGGTCTTAAAAACAAGATTTTTGGAATGGGTAAAAGTGAATGAAAATGGCCAATTTACTCACTCTGTGGCCTTAAAAGGTGTTTCATCTCCACGGGAAGTGAATAAAATAACATTTGGAGGCCTTTATTGTTCAAGCAAAAACGCCTGATTTTTGGTGAAAGAGATAACCACCCCCCCTTACGACATGCTTCAGAAACTAAAAAAATGGTCCATTTTCAAATGTTGCCTCTTTGAACTACAATTCACATTTGTATGTGGAAAATCACTTTTAAAGATAAAATGATATGTTTAAAGTGATTTTCATGCTTCCAGGGGCCTTAAACACAAGATTTGAGAAATGGGTAAAGGTGAATGAAAATGGCCAATTTACTTACTCTGCGGCCTTAAAAAGTGTTTCTACTCCACGGGAAGCGAATTAAATAACATTTGTAGGCCTTTATTGTTCAATCAAAAACGCCCGATTTTTGATGAAAGAGATAACCACCCCCCCTTACGACATGCTTCAGAAACGAAAAAAATGGTCGTTTTTCAAATGGTGCCTCTTTGAACTACAATTCACATTTGTATGTGGAAAATCACTTTTAAAGATAAAATTATATGTTTAAAGTGATTTTCATGCTTCCAGGGGCCTTAAACACAAGAGTTGAGGAATGGGTAAAAGTGAATGGAAATGGCCAATTTACTCATTCTGAGGCCTTAAAAAGTGTTTCTCCTCCACGGGAAGTGAATTAAATAACATTTGGAGGCCTTTATTGTTCAATCAAAAACGCCAGATTTTTGATGAAAGAGATAACCACCCCCCCTTACAACATGCTTCAGAAACTAAAAAAATGGTCCATTTTCAAATGTTGGGTCTTTGAACTACAATTCACATTTGTACGTGGAAAATCACTTTTAGAGATAAGATTAGATGTTTAAAGTGATTTTCAATCTTCCAGGGGCCCTAAACACAAGATTTGAGAAATGGGCAAAAGTGAATGAAAATGGCCAATTTACTCACTCTGCGGCCTTAAAAAGTTTTTCTCCTCCACGGCAAGTGAATAAAATAACATTTGGAGGTCTTTATTGTTCAAGCGAAAACGCCAGATTTTTGACGAAAGATATAAAAACCCCCCCTTACGACATGCTTCAGAAACGAAAAAAATGGTCCATTTTCAAATGTTGCGTCTTTGAACTACAATTCACATTTGTACGTGGATAATCACTTTTAGAGATAAAATTAGATGTTTGAAGTGATTTTCAAGCTTCCCCGGGCCCTAAACACACGATTTGAGGAATGGGCAAACGTGAATGAAAATGGCCAATTTATTCACTCTGAGGCCTTAAAAAGTGTTTCTCCACCCCAGAAAGTGAATTAAATAACATTTGTAGGCCTTTATTGTTCAATCAAAAATGCCCGATTTTTGATGAAAGAGATAACCACCCCCCCCTTCCGACATGCTTCAGAAATGAAAAAAATGGTTCATTTTCAAATGTTGCATCTTTGAACTACAATTCACATTCGTATGTGGATTATCACTTTTAGAGATAAAATGATATGTTTAAAGTGATTTTCATGCGTCCAGGGGTCTTAAACACAAGATTTTTGGAATGGGTAAAAGTGAATAAAAATGGCCAATTTACTCACTCTGCGGCCTTAAAAAGTGTTTCTACTCCACGGGAAGTGAATAAAATAACATTTGGAGGCCTTTATTGTTCAATCAAAAACGCCCATTTTTTGGTGAAAGAGATAACCACCCCCCTTACGACATGCTTCAGAAACGAAAAAAATGGTCCATTTTCAAATGTTGCCTCAAAGAACTACAATTCACATTTGTACGTGGAAAATCACTTTTAAAGAAAAAATGAGATGTTTAAAGTGATTTTCATGCTTCCAGGGTCCTTAAACACAAGATTTGAGGAATGGGTAAAAGTGAATGAAAATGGCCAATTTACTCACTCTGCGGCCTTAAAAAGTGTTTCTACTCCACGGGAAGCGAATTAAATAACATTTGTAGGCCTTTATTGTTCAATCAAAAACGCCCGATTTTTGATGAAAGAGATAACCACCCCCCCTTACGACATGCTTCAGAAACGAAAAAAATGGTCCATTTTCAAATGTTGCCTCTTTGAACTACAATTCACATTTGTATGTGGAAAATCACTTTTAAAGATACAATTATATGTTTAAAGTGATTTTCATGCTTCCAGGGGCCTTAAACACAAGAGTTGAGGAATGGGTAAAAGTGAATGGAAATGGCCAATTTACTCATTCTGAGGCCTTAAAAAGTGTTTCTCCTCCACGGGAAGTGAATTAAATAACATTTGGAGGCCTTTATTGTTCAATCAAAAACGCCAGATTTTTGATGAAAGAGATAACCACCCCCCCTTACGACATGCTTCAGAAACGAAAAAAATGGTCCATTTTCAAATGTTGCGTCTTTGAACTACAATTCACATTTGTACGTGGATAATCACTTTTAGAGATAAAATTAGATGTTTGAAGTGATTTTCAAGCTTCCCCGGGCGCTAAATACAGGATTTGAGGAATGGGAAAACGTGAATGAAAATGGCCAATTTATTCACTCTGAGGCCTTAAAAAGTTTTTCTCCACCCCAGAAAGTGAATTAAATAACATTTGTAGGCCTTTATTGTTCAATCAAAAAGGCCCTATTTTTGATGAAAGAGATAACCACCCCCCTTACGACATGCTTCAGAAACGAAAAAAATGGTTCATTTTCAAATGTTGCATCTTTGAACTACAATTCACATTTGTATGTGGATTATCACTTTTAGAGATAACATGATATGTTTAAAGTGATTTTCATGCGTCCAGGGGCCTTAAACACAAGAGTTGAGGAATGGGTAAAAGTGAATGGAAATGGCCAATTTACTCATTCTGAGGCCTTAAAAAGTGTTTCTCCTCCACGGGAAGTGAATTAAATAACATTTGGAGGCCTTTATTGTTCAATCAAAAACGCCAGATTTTTTATGAAAGAGATAACCACCCCCCTTGCGACATGCTTCAGAAACGAAAAAAATGGTCCATTTTCATATGTTGCGTCTTTGAACTACAATTCACATTTGTATGTGGATAATCCCTTTTAGAGATAAAATTAGATGTTTAAAGTAATTTTCAAGCTTCCAAGGGTCTTAAAAACAAGATTTTTGGAATGGGTAAAAGTGAATGAAAATGGCCAATTTACTCACTCTGTGGCCTTAAAAAGTGGTTCTCCTCCACCGGAAGTGAATTAAATAACATTTGGAGGCCTTTATTGTTCAATCAAAAACGCCAGATTTTTGATGAAAGAGATAACCACCCCCCTTACAACATGCTTCAGAAACGAAAAAAATGGTTCATTTTCAAATGTTGCGTCTTTGAACTACAATTCACATTTGTACGTGGAAAATCACTTTTAGAGATAAGATTAGATGTTTAAAGTGATTTTCAAGCATCCAGGGGCCCTAAACACAAGATTTGAGAAATTGGTAAAAGTGAATGAAAATGGGCAATTTATTCACTCTGAGGCCTTAAAAAGTTTTTCTCCACCCCAGAAAGTGAATTAAATAACATTTGTAGGCCTTTATTGTTCAATCAAAAATGCCCGATTTTTGATGAAAGAGATAACCACCCCCCTTACGACATGCTTCAGAAACGAAAAAAATGGTTCATTTTCAAATGTTGCATCTTTGAACTACAATTCACATTTCTATGTGGATTATCACTTTTAGAGATAAAATGATATGTTTAAAGGGATTTTCATGCGTCCAGGGGTCTTAAACACAAGATTTTTGGAATGGGTAAAAGTGAATGAAAATGGCCAATTTACTCACTCTGCGGCCTTAAAAAGTGTTTCTACTCCACGGGAAGCGAATTAAATAACATTTGTAGGCCTTTATTGTTCAATCAAAAACGCCCGATTTTTGATGAAAGAGATAACCACCCCCCCTTACGACATGCTTCAGAAACGAAAAAAATGGTCATTTTTCAAATGTTGCCTCTTTGAACTACAATTCACATTTGTATGTGGAAAATCACTTTTAAAGATAAAATTATATGTTTAAAGTGATTTTCATGCTTCCAGGGGCCTTAAACACAAGAGTTGAGGAATGGGTAAAAGTGAATGGAAATGGCCAATTTACTCCTTCTGAGGCCTTAAAAAGTGTTTCTCCTCCACGGGAAGTGAATTAAATAACATTTGGAGGCCTTTATTGTTCAATCAAAAACGCCAGATTTTTGATGAAAGAGATAACCACCCCCCCTTACAACATGCTTCAGAAACTAAAAAAATGGTCCATTTTCAAATGTTGGGTCTTTGAACTACAATTCACATTTGTACATGGAAAATCACTTTTAGAGATAAGATTAGATGTTTAAAGTGATTTTCAATCTTCCAGGGGCCCTAAACACAAGATTTGAGAAATGGGCAAAAGTGAATGAAAATGGCCAATTTACTCACTCTGCGGCCTTAAAAAGTTTTTCTCCTCCACGGCAAGTGAATAAAATAACATTTGGAGGTCTTTATTGTTCAAGCGAAAACGCCAGATTTTTGACAAAAGATATAACCACCCCCCTTACGACATGCTTCAGAAACGAAAAAAATGGTCCATTTTCAAATGTTGCGTCTTTGAACTACAATTCACATTTGTACGTGGATAATCACTTTTAGAGATAAAATTAGATGTTTGAAGTGATTTTCAAGCTTCCCCGGGCCCTAAACACACGATTTGAGGAATGGGCAAAAGTGAATGAAAATGGCCAATTTATTCACTCTGAGGCCTTAAAAAGTTTTTCTCCACCCCAGAAAGTGAATTAAATAACATTTGTAGTCCTTTATTGTTCAATCAAAAACGCCAGATTTTTGATGAAAGAGATAACCACCCCCCCTTACAACATGCTTCAGAAACGAAAAAAATGGTCCATTTTCAAATGTTGCGTCTTTGAACTACAATTCACATTTGTACGTGGAAAATCACTTTTAGAGATAAGATTAGATGTTTAAAGTGATTTTCAAGCATCCAGGGGCCCTAAACACAAGATTTGAGAAATTGGTAAAAGTGAATGAAAATGGCCAATTTATTCACTCTGAGGCCTTAATAAGTTTTTCTCCACCCCAGAAAGTGAATTAAATAACATTTGTAGGCCTTTATTGTTCAATCAAAAATGCCCGATTTTTGATGAAAGAGATAACCACCCCCCCTTACGAAATGCTTCAGAAACGAAAAAAATGGTTCATTTTCAAATGTTGCATCTTTGAACTACAATTCACATTTCTATGTGGATTATCACTTTTAGAGATAAAATGATATGTTTAAAGGGATTTTCATGCGTCCAGGGGTCTTAAACACAAGAGTTTTTGGAATGGGTAAAAGTGAATGAAAATGGCCAATTTACTCACTCTGCGGCCTTAAAAAGTGTTTCTTCTCCACGGGAAGTGAATAAAATAACATTTGGAGGCCTTTATTGTTCAAGCAAAAACGCCTGATTTTTGGTGAAAGAGATAACCACCCCCCCTTACGACATGCTTCAGAAACTAAAAAAATGGTCCATTTTCAAATGTTGCCTCATTGAACTACAATTCACATTTGTATGTGGAAAATCACTTTTAAAGATAAAATGATATGTTTAAAGTGATTTTCATGCTTCCAGGGGCCTTAAACACAAGATTTGAGGAATGGGTAAAAGTGAATGAAAATGGCCAATTTACTCACTCTGCGGCCTTAAAAAGTGTTTCTACTCCACGGGAAGCGAATTAAATAACATTTGTAGGCCTTTATTGTTCAATCAAAAACGCCCGATTTTTGATGAGAGATAACCACCCCCCCCTTACGACATGCTTCAGAAACGAAAAAAATGGTCATTTTTCAAATGTTGCCTCTTTGAACTACAATTCACATTTGTATGTGGAAAATCACTTTTAAAGATAAAATTATATGTTTAAAGTGATTTTCATGCTTCCAGGGGCCTTAAACACAAGAGTTGAGGAATGGGTAAAAGTGAATGGAAATGGCCAATTTACTCCTTCTGAGGCCTTAAAAAGTGTTTCTCCTCCATGGGAAGTGAATTAAATAACATTTGGAGGCCTTTATTGTTCAATCAAAAACGCCAGATTTTTGATGAAAGAGATAACCACCCCCCCTTACAACATGCTTCAGAAACTAAAAAATGGTCCATTTTCAAATGTTGGGTCTTTGAACTACAATTCACATTTGTACATGGAAAATCACTTTTAGAGATATGATTAGATGTTTAAAGTGATTTTCAATCTTCCAGGGGCCCTAAACACAAGATTTGAGAAATGGGCAAAAGTGAATGAAAATGGCCAATTTACTCACTCTGCGGCCTTAAAAAGTTTTTCTCCTCCACGGCAAGTGAATAAAATAACATTTGGAGGTCTTTATTGTTCAAGCGAAAACGCCAGATTTTTGACAAAAGATATAACCATCCCCCTTACGACATGCTTCAGAAACGAAAAAAATGGTCCATTTTCAAATGTTGCGTCTTTGAACTACAATTCACATTTGTACGTGGATAATCACTTTTAGAGATAAAATTAGATGTTTGAAGTGATTTTCAAGCTTCCCCGGGCCCTAAACACACGATTTGAGGAATGGGCAAAAGTGAATGAAAATGGCCAATTTATTCACTCTGAGGCCTTAAAAAGTTTTTCTCCACCCCAGAAAGTGAATTAAATAACATTTGTAGTCCTTTATTGTTCAATCAAAAACGCCAGATTTTTGATGAAAGAGATAACCACCCCCCCTTACAACATGCTTCAGAAACGAAAAAAATGGTCCATTTTCAAATGTTGCGTCTTTGAACTACAATTCACATTTGTACGTGGAAAATCACTTTTAGAGATAAGATTAGATGTTTAAAGTGATTTTCAAGCATCCAGGGGCCCTAAACACAAGATTTGAGAAATTGGTAAAAGTGAATGAAAATGGCCAATTTATTCACTCTGAGGCCTTAATAAGTTTTTCTCCACCCCAGAAAGTGAATTAAATAACATTTGTAGGCCTTTATTGTTCAATCAAAAATGCCCGATTTTTGATGAAAGAGATAACCACCCCCCCTTACGAAATGCTTCAGAAACGAAAAAAATGGTTCATTTTCAAATGTTGCATCTTTGAACTACAATTCACATTTCTATGTGGATTATCACTTTTAGAGATAAAATGATATGTTTAAAGGGATTTTCATGCGTCCAGGGGTCTTAAACACAAGATTTTTGGAATGGGTAAAAGTGAATGAAAATGGCCAATTTACTCACTCTGCGGCCTTAAAAAGTGTTTCTTCTCCACGGGAAGTGAATAAAATAACATTTGGAGGCCTTTATTGTTCAAGCAAAAACGCCTGATTTTTGGTGAAAGAGATAACCACCCCCCCTTACGACATGCTTCAGAAACTAAAAAAATGGTCCATTTTCAAATGTTGCCTCATTGAACTACAATTCACATTTGTATGTGGAAAATCACTTTTAAAGATAAAATGATATGTTTAAAGTGATTTTCATGCTTCCAGGGGCCTTAAACACAAGATTTGAGGAATGGGTAAAAGTGAATGAAAATGGCCAATTTACTCACTCTGCGGCCTTAAAAAGTGTTTCTACTCCACGGGAAGCGAATTAAATAACATTTGTAGGCCTTTATTGTTCAATCAAAAACGCCCGATTTTTGATGAGAGATAACCACCCCCCCCTTACGACATGCTTCAGAAACGAAAAAAATGGTCATTTTTCAAATGTTGCCTCTTTGAACTACAATTCACATTTGTATGTGGAAAATCACTTCTAAAGATAAAATTATATGTTTAAAGTGATTTTCATGCTTCCAGGGGCCTTAAACACAAGAGTTGAGGAATGGGTAAAAGTGAATGGATATGGCCAATTTACTCATTCTGAGGCCTTAAAAAGTGTTTCTCCTCCACGGGAAGTGAATTAAATAACATTTGGAGGCCTTTATTGTTCAATCAAAAACGCCAGATTTTTGTTGAAAGAGATAACCACCCCCCCTTACAACATGCTTCAGAAACGAAAAAAATGGTCCATTTTCAAATGTTGCGTCTTTGAACTACAATTCACATTTGTACGTGGATAATCACTTTTAGAGATAAAATTAGATGTTTGAAGTGATTTTCAAGCTTCCCTGGGCCCTAAACACACGATTTGAGGAATGGGCAAAAGTGAATGAAAATTGCCAATTTATTCACTCTGAGGCCTTAAAAAGTTTTTCTCCACCCCAGAAAGTGAATTAAATAACATTTGTAGGCCTTTATTGTTCAATCAAAAATGCCCGATTTTTGATGAAAGAGATAACCACCCCCCCTTCCGACATGCTTCAGAAACGAAAAAAATGGTTCATTTTCAAATGTTGCATCTTTGAACTACAATTCACATTTGTATGTGGAATATCACTTTTAGAGATAAAATGATATGTTTAAAGTGATTTTCATGCGTCCAGGGGTCTTAAACACAAGATTTTTGGAATGGGTAAAAGTGAATGAAAAGGGCCAATGTACTCATTCTGAGGCCTTAAAAAGTGTTTCTCCTCCACGGGAAGTGAATTAAATAACATTTGGAAGCCTTTATTGTTCAATCAAAAACGCCAGATTTTTGATGAAAGAGATAACCACCCCCCCTTACGACATGCTTCAGAAACGAAAAAAATGGTCCATTTTCATATGTTGCGTCTTTGAACTACAATTCACATTTGTATGTGGATAATCCCTTTTAGAGATAAAATTAGATGTTTAAAGTAATTTTCAAGCTTCCAGGGGTCTTAAAAACAAGATTTTTGGAATGGGTAAAAGTGAATGAAAATGGCCAATTTACTCACTCTGTGGCCTTAAAAAGTGTTTCTTCTCCACGGGAAGTGAATAAAATAACATTTGGAGGCCTTTATTGTTCAAGCAAAAACGCCTGATTTTTGGTGAAAGAGATAACCACCCCCCCTTACGACATGCTTCAGAAACTAAAAAAATGGTCCATTTTCAAATGTTGCCTCTTTGAACTACAATTCACATTTGTATGTGGAAAATCACTTTTAAAGATAAAATGATATGTTTAAAGTGATTTTCAAGCATCCAGGGGCCCTAAACACAAGATTTGAGAAATTGGTAAAAGTGAATGAAAATGGCCAATTTATTCACTCTGAGGCCTTAAAAAGTTTTTCTCCACCCCAGAAAGTGAATTAAATAACATTTGTAGGCCTTTATTGTTCAATCAAAAATGCCCGATTTTTGATGAAAGAGATAACCACCCCCCCCTTACGACATGCTTCAGAAACGAAAAAAATGGTTCATTTTCAAATGTTGCATCTTTGAACTACAATTCACATTTCTATGTGGATTATCACTTTTAGAGATAAAATGATATGTTTAAAGGGATTTTCATGCGTCCAGGGGTCTTTAACACAAGATTTTTGGAATGGGTAAAAGTGAATGAAAATGGCCAATTTACTCACTCTGCGGCCTTAAAAAGTGTTTCTTCTCCACGGGAAGTGAATAAAATAACATTTGGAGGCCTTTATTGTTCAAGCAAAAACGCCTGATTTTTGGTGAAAGAGATAACCACCCCCCCTTACGACATGCTTCAGAAACTAAAAAAATGGTCCATTTTCAAATGTTGCCTCTTTGAACTACAATTCACATTTGTATGTGGAAAATCACTTTTAAAGATAAAATGATATGTTTAAAGTGATTTTCATGCTTCCAGGGGCCTTAAACACAAGATTTGAGGAATGGGTAAAAGTGAATGAAAATGGCCAATTTACTCACTCTGCGGCCTTAAAAAGTGTTTCTACTCCACGGGAAGCGAATTAAATAACATTTGTAGGCCTTTATTGTTCAATCAAAAACGCCCGATTTTTGATTAAAGAGATAACCACCCCCCCTTACGACATGCTTCAGAAACGAAAAAAATGGTCATTTTTCAAATGTTGCCTCTTTGAACTACAATTCACATTTGTATGTGGAAAATCACTTTTAAAGATAAAATTATATGTTTAAAGTGATTTTCATGCTTCCAGGGGCCTTAAACACAAGAGTTGAGGAATGGGTAAAAGTGAATGGATATGGCCAATTTACTCATTCTGAGGCCTTAAAAAGTGTTTCTTCTCCACGGGAAGTGAATTAACTAACATTTGGAGGCCTTTATTGTTCAATCAAAAACGCCAGATTTTTGATGAAAGAGATAACCACCCCCCCTTACAACATGCTTCAGAAACGAAAAAAATGGTCCATTTTCAAATGTTGCGTCTTTGAACTACAATTCACATTTGTACGTGGATAATCACTTTTAGAGATAAAATTAGATGTTTGAAGTGATTTTCAAGCTTCCCTGGGCCCTAAACACACGATTTGAGGAATGGGCAAAAGTGAATGAAAATTGCCAATTTATTCACTCTGAGGCCTTAAAAAGTTTTTCTCCACCCCAGAAAGTGAATTAAATAACATTTGTAGGCCTTTATTGTTCAATCAAAAATGCCCGATTTTTGATGAAAGAGATAACCACCCCCCCTTCCGACATGCTTCAGAAACGAAAAAAATGGTTCATTTTCAAATGTTGCATCTTTGAACTACAATTCACATTTGTATGTGGAATATCACTTTTAGAGATAAAATGATATGTTTAAAGTGATTTTCATGCGTCCAGGGGTCTTAACACAAGATTTTTGGAATGGGTAAAAGTGAATGAAAAGGGCCAATGTACTCATTCTGAGGCCTTAAAAAGTGTTTCTCCTCCACGGGAAGTGAATTAAATAACATTTGGAAGCCTTTATTGTTCAATCAAAAACGCCAGATTTTTGATGAAAGAGATAACCACCCCCCCTTACGACATGCTTCAGAAACGAAAAAAATGGTCCATTTTCATATGTTGCGTCTTTGAACTACAATTCACATTTGTATGTGGATAATCCCTTTTAGAGATAAAATTAGATGTTTAAAGTAATTTTCAAGCTTCCAGGGGTCTTAAAAACAAGATTTTTGGAATGGGTAAAAGTGAATGAAAATGGCCAATTTACTCACTCTGTGGCCTTAAAAAGTGTTTCTTCTCCACGGGAAGTGAATAAAATAACATTTGGAGGCCTTTATTGTTCAAGCAAAAACGCCTGATTATTGGTGAAAGAGATAACCACCCCCCCTTACGACATGCTTCAGAAACTAAAAAAATGGTCCATTTTCAAATGTTGCCTCTTTGAACTACAATTCACATTTGTATGTGGAAAATCACTTTTAAAGATAAAATGATATGTTTAAAGTGATTTTCATGCTTCCAGGGGCCTTAAACACAAGATTTGAGGAATGGGTAAAAGTGAATGGAAATGGCCAATTTACTCATTCTGAGGCCTTAAAAAGTGTTTCTCCTCCACGGGAAGTGAATTAAGTAACATTTGGAGGCCTTTATTGTTCAATCAAAAACGCCAGATTTTTGATGAAAGAGATAACCACCCCCCCTTACAACATGCTTCAGAAACGAAAAAAATGGTCCATTTTCAAATGTTGCGTCTTTGAACTACAATTCACATTTGTAAGTGGAAAATCACTTTTAGAGATAAGATTAGATGTTTAAAGTGATTTTCAAGCATCCAGGGGCCCTAAACACAAGATTTGAGAAATTGGTAAAAGTGAATGAAAATGGCCAATTTATTCACTCTGAGGCCTTAAAAAGTTTTTCTCCACCCCAGAAAGTGAATTAAATAACATTTGTAGGCCTTTATTGTTCAATCAAAAATGCCCGATTTTTGATGAAAGAGATAACCACCCCCCCTTTCGACATGCTTCAGAAACGAAAAAAATGGTTCATTTTCAAATGTTGCATCTTTGAACTACAATTCACATTTCTATGTGGATTATCACTTTTAGAGATAAAATGATATGTTTAAAGGGATTTTCATGCGTCCAGGGGTCTTAAACACAAGATTTTTGGAATGGGTAAAAGTGTATGAAAATGGCCAATTTACTCACTCTGCGGCCTTAAAAAGTGTTTCTTCTCCACGGGAAGTGAATAAAATAACATTTGGAGGCCTTTATTGTTCAAGCAAAAACGCCTGATTTTTGGTGAAAGAGATAACCACCCCCCTTACGACATGCATCAGAAACTAAAAAAATGGTCCATTTTCAAATGTTGCCTCTTTGAACTACAATTCACATTTGTATGTGGAAAATCACTTTTAAAGATAAAATGATATGTTTAAAGTGATTTTCATGCTTCCAGGGGCCTTAAACACAAGATTTGAGGAATGGGTAAAAGTGAATGAAAATGGCCAATTTACTCACTCTGCGGCCTTAAAAAGTGTTTCTACTCCACGGGAAGCGAATTAAATAACATTTGTAGGCCTTTATTGTTCAATCAAAAACGCCCGATTTTTGATGAAAGAGATAACCACCCCCCCTTACGACATGCTTCAGAAACGAAAAAAATGGTCATTTTTCAAATGTTGCCTCTTTGAACTACAATTCACATTTGTATGTGGAAAATCACTTTTAAAGATAAAATTATATGTTTAAAGTGATTTTCATGCTTCCAGGGGCCTTAAACACAAGAGTTGAGGAATGGGTAAAAGTGAATGGATATGGCCAATTTACTCATTCTGAGGCCTTAAAAAGTGTTTCCCCTCCACGGGAAGTGAATTAAATAACATTTGGAGGCCTTTATTGTTCAATCAAAAACGCCAGATTTTTGATGAAAGAGATAACCACCCCCCCTTACAACATGCTTCAGAAACGAAAAAAATGGTCCATTTTCAAATGTTGCGTCTTTGAACTACAATTCACATTTATACGTGGATAATCACTTTTAGAGATAAAATTAGATGTTTGAAGTGATTTTCAAGCTTCCCTGGGCCCTAAACACACGATTTGAGGAATGGGCAAAAGTGAATGAAAATTGCCAATTTATTCACTCTGAGGCCTTAAAAAGTTTTTCTCCACCCCAGAAAGTGAATTAAATAACATTTGTAGGCCTTTATTGTTCAATCAAAAATGCCAGATTTTTGATGAAAAAGATAACCACCCCCCCTTACGACATGCTTCAGAAACGAAAAAAATGGTCCATTTTCAAATGTTGCGTCTTTGTACTACAATTCACATTTGTACGTGGATAATCACTTTTAGAAATAAAATTAGATGTTTGAAGTGATTTTCAAGCTTCCCCGGGCGCTAAATACAGGATTTGAGGAATGGGAAAACGTGAATGAAAATGGCCAATTTATTCACTCTGAGGCCTTAAAAAGTTTTTCTCCACCCCAGAAAGTGAATTAAATAACATTTGTAGGCCTTTATTGTTCAATAAAAAAGGCCCTATTTTTGATGAAAGAGATAACCACCCCCCCTTACGACATGCTTCAGAAACGAAAATAATGATCCATTTTCATATGTTGCGTCTTTGAACTACAATTCACATTTGTATGTGGATAATCCATTTTAGAGATAAAATTAGATGTTTAAAGTAATTTTCAAGCTTCCAGGGGTCTTAAAAACAAGATTTTTGGAATGGGTAAAAGTGAATGAAAATGGCCAATTTACTCACTCTTTGGCCTTAAAAAGTGTTTCTTCTCCACGGGAAGTGAATAAAATAACATTTGGAGGCCTTTATTGTTCAAGCAAAAACGCCTGATTTTTGGTGAAAGAGATAACCACCCCCCCTTACGACATGCTTCAGAAACTAAAAAAATGGTCCATTTTCAAATGTTGCCTCTTTGAACTACAATTCACATTTGTATGTGGAAAATCACTTTTAAAGATAAAATGATATGTTTAAAGTGATTTTCATGCTTCCAGGGGCCTTAAACACAAGATTTGAGGAATGGGTAAAAGTGAATGGAAATGGCCAATTTACTCATTCTGAGGCCTTAAAAAGTGTTTCTCCTCCACGGGAAGTGAATTAAATAACATTTGGAGGCCTTTATTGTTCAATCAAAAACGCCAGATTTTTGATGAAAGAGATAACCACCCCCCCTTACAACATGCTTCAGAAACGAAAAAAATGGTCCATTTTCAAATTTTGCGTCTTTGAACTACAATTCACATTTGTACGTGGAAAATCACTTTTAGAGATAAGATTAGATGTTTAAAGTGATTTTCAAGCATCCAGGGGCCCTAAACACAAGATTTGAGAAATTGGTAAAAGTGATTGAAAATGGCCAATTTATTCACTCTGAGGCCTTAAAAAGTTTTTCTCCACCCCAGAAAGTGAATTAAATAACATTTGTAGGCCTTTATTGTTCAATCAAAAATGCCCGATTTTTGATGAAAGAGATAACCACCCCCCCTTACGACATGCTTCAGAAACGAAAAAAATGGTCCATTTTCATATGTTGCGTCTTTGAACTACAATTCACATTTGTACGTGGAAAATCACTTTTAGAGATAAGATTAGATGTTTAAAGTGATTTTCAAGCATCCAGGGGCCCTAAACACAAGATTTGAGAAATTGGTAAAAGTGAATGAAAATGGCCAATTTATTCACTCTGAGGCCTTAAAAAGTTTTTCTCCACCCCAGAAAGTGAATTAAATAAAATTTGTAGGCCTTTATTGTTCAATCAAAAATGCCCGATTTTTGATGAAAGAGATAACCACCCCCCCCCCTTACGACATGCTTCAGAAACGAAAAAAATGGTTCATTTTCAAATGTTGCATCTTTGAACTACAATTCACATTTCTATGTGGATTATCACTTTTAGAGATAAAATTATATGTTTAAAGGGATTTTCATGCGTCCAGGGGTCTTAAACACAAGATTTTTGGAATGGGTAAAAGTGAATGAAAATGGCCAATTTACTCACTCTGCGGCCTTAAAAAGTGTTTCTTCTCCACGGGAAGTGAATAAAATAACATTTGGAGGCCTTTATTGTTCAAGCAAAAACGCCTGATTTTTGGTGAAAGAGATAACCACCCCCCCTTACGACATGCTTCAGAAACGAAAAACATTGTCATTTTTCAAATGTTGCCTCTTTGAACTACAATTCACATTTGTATGTGGAAAATCACTTTTAAAGATAAAATTATATGTTTAAAGTGATTTTCATGCTTCCAGGGGCCTTAAACACAAGAGTTGAGGAATGGGTAAAAGTGAATGGATATGGCCAATTTACTCATTCTGAGGCCTTAAAAAGTGTTTCTCCTCCACGGGAAGTGAATTAAATAACATTTGGAGGCCTTTATTGTTCAATCAAAAACGCCAGATTTTTGATGAAAGAGATAACCACCCCCCCTTACAACATGCTTCAGAAACGAAAAAAATGGTCCATTTTCAAATGTTGCGTCTTTGAACTACAATTCACATTTGTACGTGGATAATCACTTTTAGAGATAAAATTAGATGTTTGAAGTGATTTTCAAGCTTCCAGGAGCCCTAAACACACGATTTTAGGAATGGGCAAAAGTGAATGAAAATTGCCAATTTATTCACTCTGAGGCCTTAAAAAGTTTTTCTCCACCCCAGAAAGTGAATTAAATAACATTTGTAGGCCTTTATTGTTCAATCAAAAATGCCCGATTTTTGATGAAAGAGATAACCACCCCCCCTTCCGACATGCTTCAGAAACGAAAAAAATGGTTCATTTTCAAATGTTGCATCTTTGAACTACAATTCACATTTGTATGTGGATTATCACTTTTAGAGATAAAATGATATGTTTAAAGTGATTTTCATGCGTCCAGGGGTCTTAAACACAAGATTTTTGGAATGGGTAAAAGTGAATGAAAATGGCCAATTTACTCACTCTGCGGCCTTAAAAAGTGTTTCTACTCCACGGGAAGTGAATAAAATAACATTTGGAGGCCTTTATTGTTCAATCAAAAACGCCCATTTTTTGGTGAAAGAGATAACCACCCCCCTTACGACATGCTTCAGAAACGAAAAAAATGGTCCGTTTTCAAATGTTGCCTCATTGAACTACAATTCACATTTGTACGTGGAAAATCACTTTTAAAGAAAAAATGAGATGTTTAAAGTGATTTTCATGCTTCCAGGGGCCTAAAACACAAGATTTGAGGAATGGGTAAAAGTGAATGAAAATGGCCAATTTACTCACTCTGCGGCCTTAAAAAGTGTTTCTACTCCACGGGAAGCGAATTAAATAACATTTGTAGGCCTTTATTGTTCAATCAAAAACGCCCGATTTTTGATGAAAGAGATAACCACCCCCCCTTACGACATGCTTCAGAAACGAAAAAAATGGTCCATTTTCAAATGTTGCCTCTTTGAACTACAATTCACATTTGTATGTGGAAAATCACTTTTAAAGATAAAATTATATGTTTAAAGTGATTTTCATGCTTCCAGGGGCCTTAAACACAAGAGTTGAGGAATGGGTAAAAGTGAATGGAAATGGCCAATTTACTCATTCTGAGGCCTTAAAAAGTGTTTCTCCTCCACGGGAAGTGAATTAAATAACATTTGGAGGCCTTTATTGTTCAATCAAAAACGCCAGATTTTTGATGAAAAAGATAACCACCCCCCCTTACGACATGCTTCAGAAACGAAAAAAATGGTCCATTTTCAAATGTTGCGTCTTTGAACTACAATTCACATTTGTACGTGGATAATCACTTTTAGAGATAAAATTAGATGTTTGAAGTGATTTTCAAGCTTCCCCGGGCGCTAAATACAGGATTTGAGGAATGGGAAAACGTGAATGAAAATGGCCAATTTATTCACTCTGAGGCCTTAAAAAGTTTTTCTCCACCCCCGAAAGTGAATTAAATAACATTTGTAGGCCTTTATTGTTCAATCAAAAAGGCCCTATTTTTGATGAAAGAGATAACCACCCCCCCTTACGACATGCTTCAGAACCTAAAAAAATGGTCCATTTTCAAATGTTGCCTCTTTGAACTACAATTCACATTTGTATGTGGAAAATCACTTTTAAAGATAAAATTATATGTTTAAAGTGATTTTCATGCTTCCAGGGGCCTTAAACACAAGATTTGAGGAATGGGTAAAAGTGAATGGAAATGGCCAATTTACTCATTCTGAGGCCTTAAAAAGTGTTTCTCCTCCACGGGAAGTGAATTAAATAACATTTGGAGGCCTTTATTGTTCAATCAAAAACGCCAGATTTTTGATGAAAGAGATAACCACCCCCCCTTACGACATGCTTCAGAAACGAAAATAATGGTCCATTTTCATATGTTGCGTCTTTGAACTACAATTCACATTTGTATGTGGATAATCACTTTTAGAGATAAAATTAGATGTTTAAAGTAATTTTCAAGCTTCCAGGGGTCTTAAAAACAAGATTTTTGGAATGGGTAAAAGTGAATGAAAATGGCCAATTTACTCACTCTGTGGCCTTAAAAAGTATTTCTTCTCCACGGGAAGTGAATAAAATAACATTTGGAGGCCTTTATTGTTCAAGCAAAAACGCCTGATTTTTGGTGAAAGAGATAACCACCCCCCCTTACGACATGCTTCAGAAACTAAAAAAATGGTCCATTTTCAAATGTTGCCTCTTTGAACTACAATTCACATTTGTATGTGGGAAATCACTTTTAAAGATAAAATGATATGTTTAAAGTGATTTTCATGCTTCCAGGGGCCTTAAACACAAGATTTGAGGAATGGGTAAAAGTGAATGAAAATGGCCAATTTACTCACTCTGCGGCCTTAAAAAGTGTTTCTACTCCACGGGAAGCGAATTAAATAACATTTGTAGGCCTTTCTTGTTCAATCAAAAACACCCGATTTTTGATGAAAGAGATAACCACCCCCCCTTACGACATGCTTCAGAAACGAAAAAAATGGTCATTTTTCAAATGTTGCCTCTTTGAACTAAAATTCACATTTGTATGTGGAAAATCACTTTTAAAGATAAAATTATATGTTTAAAGTGATTTTCATGCTTCCAGGGGCCTTAAACACAAGAGTTGAGGAATGGGTAAAAGTGAATGGAAATGGCCAATTTACTCATTCTGA
Organism: Triturus cristatus; assembly: GCF_964204655.1. NCBI lineage: Eukaryota > Metazoa > Chordata > Amphibia > Caudata > Salamandridae > Triturus > Triturus cristatus. The sequence continues at coordinate 663,505,881 of NC_140593.1, forward strand.
GGCCTTAAAAAGTGTTTCTCCTCCACGGGAAGTAAATTAAATAACATTTGGAGGCCTTTATTGTTCAATCAAAAACGCCAGATTTTTGATGAAAGAGATAACCACCCCCCTTACAACATGCTTCAGAAACTAAAAAAATGGTCCATTTTCAAATGTTGGGTCTTTGTACTACAATTCACATTTGTACGTGGAAAATCACTTTTAGAGATAAGATTAGATGTTTAAAGTGATTTTCAATCTTCCAGGGGCCCTAAACACAAGATTTGAGAAATGGGCAAAAGTGAATGAAAATGGCCAATTTACTCACTCTGCGGCCTTAAAAAGTTTTTCTCCTCCACGGCAAGTGAATAAAATAACATTTGGAGGTCTTTATTGTTCAAGCGAAAACGCCAGATTTTTGACGAAAGAGATAACCACCCCCCCTTACGACATGCTTCAGAAACGAAAAAAATGGTCCATTTTCAAATGTTGCGTCTTTGAACTACAATTCACATTTGTACGTGGATAATCACTTTTAGAGATAAAATTAGATGTTTGAAGTGATTTTCAAGCTTCCCCGGGCGCTAAACACAGGATTTGAGGAATGGGAAAACGTGAATGAAAATGGCCAATTTATTCACTCTGAGGCCTTAAAAAGTTTTTCTCCACCCCAGAAAGTGAATTAAATAACATTTGTAGGCCTTTATTGTTCAATCAAAAAGGCCCTATTTTTGATGAAAGAGATAACCACCCCCCCTTACGACATGCTTCAGAAACGAAAAAAATGGTCCATTTTCATATGTTGCGTCTTTGAACTACAATTCACATTTGTATGTGGATAATCACTTTTAGAGATAAAATTAGATGTTTAAAGTAATTTTCAAGCTTCCAGGGGTCTTAAAAACAAGATTTTTGGAATGGGTAAAAGAGAATGAAAATGGCCAATTTACTTACTCTGTGGCCTTAAAAAGTGTTTCTTCTCCACGGGAAGTGAATAAAATAACATTTGGAGGCCTTTATTTTTCAATCAAAAACGCCAGATTTTTGATGAAAGAGATAACCACCCCCCTTACAACATGCTTCAGAAACTAAAAAAAATGGTCCATTTTCAAATGTTGGGTCTTTGTACTACAATTCACATTTGTACGTGGAAAATCACTTTTAGAGATAAGATTAGATGTTTAAAGTGATTTTCAATCTTCCAGGGGCCCTAAACACAAGATTTGAGAAATGGGCAAAAGTGAATGAAAATGGCCAATTTACTCACTCTGCGGCCTTAAAAAGTTTTTCTCCTCCACGGCAAGTGAATAAAATAACATTTGGAGGTCTTTATTGTTCAAGCGAAAACGCCAGATTTTTGACGAAAGAGATAACCACCCCCCCTTACGACATGCTTCAGAAACGAAAAAAATGGTCCATTTTCAAATGTTGCGTCTTTGAACTACAATTCACATTTGTACGTGGAAAATCACTTTTAGAGATAAAATTAGATGTTTGAAGTGATTTTCAAGCTTCCCCGGGCGCTAAACACAGGATTTGAGGAATGGGAAAACGTGAATGAAAATGGCCAATTTATTCACTCTGAGGCCTTAAAAAGTTTTTCTCCACCCCAGAAAGTGAATTAAATAACATTTGTAGGCCTTTATTGTTCAATCAAAAAGGCCCTATTTTTGATGAAAGAGATAACCACCCCCCCTTACGACATGCTTCAGAAACGAAAAAAACGGTCCATTTTCATATGTTGCGTCTTTGAACTACAATTCACATTTGTATGTGGATAATCACTTTTAGAGATAAAATTAGATGTTTAAAGTAATTTTCATGCGTCCAGGGGTCTTAAACACAAGATTTTTGGAATGGGTAAAAGTGAATGAAAATGGCCAATTTACTCACTCTGCGGCCTTAAAAAGTGTTTCTACTCCACGGGAAGTGAATAAAATAACATTTGGAGGCCTTTATTGTTCAATCAAAAACGCCCGATTTTTGATGAAAGAGATAACCACCCCCCCTTCCGACATGCTTCAGAAACGAAAAACATGGTTCATTTTCAAATGTTGCATCTTTGAACTACAATTCACATTTGTATGTGGATTATCACTTTTAGAGATAAAATCATATGTTTAAAGTGATTTTCATGCGTCCAGGGGTCTTAAACACAAGATTTTTGGAATGGGTAAAAGTGAATGAAAATGGCCAATTTACTCACTCTGCGGCCTTAAAAAGTGTTTCTACTCCACGGGAAGTGAATAAAATAACATTTGGAGGCCTTTATTGTTCAATCAAAAATGCCCATTTTTTGGTGAAAGAGATAACCACCCCCCTTACGACATGCTTCAGAAACGAAAAAAATGGTCCGTTTTCATATGTTGCCTCATTGAACTACAATTCACATTTGTACGTGGAAAATCACTTTTAAAGAAAAAATGAGATGTTTAAAGTGATTTTCATGCTTCCAGGGGCCTTAAACACAAGATTTGAGGAATGGGTAAAAGTGAATGAAAATGGCCAATTTACTCACTCTGCGGCCTTAAAAAGTGTTTCTACTCCACGGGAAGCGAATTAAATAACATTTGTAGGCCTTTATTGTTCAATCAAAAACGCCAGATTTTTGATGAAAGAGATAACCACCCCCCCTTACGACATGCTTCAGAAACGAAAAAAATGGTCCATTTTCAAATGTTGCGTCTTTGAACTACAATTCACATTTGTACGTGGAAAATCACTTTTAGAGATAAGATTAGATGTTTAAAGTGATTTTCAAGCATCCAGGGGCCCTAAACACAAGATTTGAGAAATTGGTAAAAGTGAATGAAAATGGCCAATTTATTCACTCTGAGGCCTTAAAAAGTTTTTCTCCACCCCAGAAAGTGAATTAAATAACATTTGCAGGCCTTTATTGTTCAATCAAAAATGCCCGATTTTTGATGAAAGAGATAACCACCCCCCCTTACGACATGCTTCAGAAACGAAAAAAATGGTTCATTTTCAAATGTTGCATCTTTGAACTACGATTCACATTTCTATGTGGATTATCACTTTTAGAGATAAAATGATATGTTTAAAGGGATTTTCATGCGTCCAGGGGTCTTAAACACAAGATTTTTGGAATGGGTAAAAGTGAATGAAAATGGCCAATTTACTCACTCTGCGGCCTTAAAAAGTGTTTCTACTCCACGGGAAGCGAATTAAATAACATTTGTAGGCCTTTATTGTTCAATCAAAAGCGCCCGATTTTTGATGAAAGAGATAACCACCCCCCCTTACGACATGCTTCAGAAACTAAAAAAATGGTCCATTTTCAAATGTTGCCTCTTTGAACTACAATTCACATTTGTATGTGGAAAATCACTTTTAAAGATAAAATTATATGTTTAAAGTGATTTTCATGCTTCCAGGGGCCTTAAACACAAGATTTGAGGAATGGGTAAAAGTGAATGGAAATGGCCAATGTACTCATTCTGAGGCCTTAAAAAGTGTTTCTCCTCCACGGGAAGTGAATTAAATAACATTTGGAGGCCTTTATTGTTCAATCAAAAACGCCAGATTTTTGATGAAAGAGATAACCACCCCCCCTTACGACATGCTTCAGAAACGAAAAAAATGGTCCATTTTCATATGTTGCGTCTTTGAACTACAATTCACATTTGTATGTGGATAATCACTTTTAGAGATAAAATTAGATGTTTAAAGTAATTTTCAAGCTTCCAGGGGTCTTAAAAACAAGATTTTTGGAATGGGTAAAAGTGAATGAAAATGGCCAATTTACTCACTCTGTGGCCTTAAAAGGTGTTTCTTCTCCACGGGAAGTGAATAAAATAACATTTGGAGGCCTTTATTGTTCAAGCAAAAACGCCTGATTTTTGGTGAAAGAGATAACCACCCCCCCTTACGACATGCTTCAGAAACTAAAAAAATGGTCCATTTTCAAATGTTGCCTCTTTGAACTACAATTCACATTTGTATGTGGAAAATCACTTTTAAAGATAAAATGATATGTTTAAAGTGATTTTCATGCTTCCAGGGGCCTTAAACACAAGATTTGAGAAATGGGTAAAAGTGAATGAAAATGGCCAATTTACTTACTCTGCGGCATTAAAAAGTGTTTCTACTCCACGGGAAGCGAATTAAATAACATTTGTAGGCCTTTATTGTTCAATCAAAAACGCCCGATTTTTGATGAAAGAGATAACCACCCCCCCTTACGACATGCTTCAGAAACGAAAAAAATGGTCGTTTTTCAAATGGTGCCTCTTTGAACTACAATTCACATTTGTATGTGGAAAATCACTTTTAAAGATAAAATTATATGTTTAAAGTGATTTTCATGCTTCCAGGGGCCTTAAACACAAGAGTTGAGGAATGGGTAAAAGTGAATGGAAATGGCCAATTTACTCACTCTGCGGCCTTAAAAAGTGTTTCTACTCCACGGGAAGTGAATAAAATAACATTTGGAGGCCTTTATTGTTCAATCAAAAACGCCCATTTTTTGGTGAAAAAGATAACCACCCCCCTTACGACATGCTTCAGAAACGAAAAAAATGGTCCATTTTCAAATGTTGCCTCAAAGAACTACAATTCACATTTGTACGTGGAAAATCACTTTTAAAGAAAAAATGAGATGTTTAAAGTGATTTTCATGCTTCCAGGGGCCTTAAACACAAGATTTGAGGAATGGGTAAAAGTGAATGAAAATGGCCAATTTACTCACTCTGCGGCCTTAAAAAGTGTTTCTACTCCACGGGAAGCGAATTAAATAACATTTGTAGGCCTTTATTGTTCAATCAAAAACGCCCGATTTTTGATGAAAGAGATAACCACCCCCCCTTACGACATGCTTCAGAAACGAAAAAAATGGTCCATTTTCAAATGTTGCCTCTTTGAACTACAATTCACATTTGTATGTGGAAAATCACTTTTAAAGATAAAATTATATGTTTAAAGTGATTTTCATGCTTCCAGGGGCCTTAAACACAAGAGTTGAGGAATGGGTAAAAGTGAATGGAAATGGCCAATTTACTCATTCTGAGGCCTTAAAAAGTGTTTCTCCTCCACGGGAAGTGAATTAAATAACATTTGGAGGCCTTTATTGTTCAATCAAAAACGCCAGATTTTTGATGAAAGAGATAACCACCCCCCCTTACGACATGCTTCAGAAACGAAAAAAATGGTCCATTTTCAAATGTTGCGTCTTTGAACTACAATTCACATTTGTACGTGGATAATCACTTTTAGAGATAAAATTAGATGTTTGAAGTGATTTTCAAGCTTCCCCGGGCGCTAAATACAGGATTTGAGGAATGGGAAAACGTGAATGAAAATGGCCAATTTATTCACTCTGAGGCCTTAAAAAGTTTTTCTCCACCCCAGAAAGTGAATTAAATAACATTTGTAGGCCTTTATTGTTCAATCAAAAAGGCCCTATTTTTGATGAAAGAGATAACCACCCCCCCTTACGACATGCTTCAGAAACGAAAAAAATGGTTCATTTTCAAATGTTGCATCTTTGAACTACAATTCACATTTGTATGTGGATTATCACTTTTAGAGATAACATGATATGTTTAAAGTGATTTTCATGCGTCCAGGAGCCTTAAACACAAGAGTTGAGGAATGGGTAAAAGTGAATGGAAATGGCCAATTTACTCATTCTGAGGCCTTAAAAAGTGTTTCTCCTCCACGGGAAGTGAATAAAATAACATTTGGAGGCCTTTATTGTTCAAGCAAAAACGCCAGATTTTTGATGAAAGAGATAACCACCCCCCCTTACGACATGCTTCAGAAACGAAAAAAATGGTCCATTTTCAAATGTTGCGTCTTTGAACTACAATTCACATTTGTACGTGGATAATCACTTTTAGAGATAAAATTAGATGTTTGAAGTGATTTTCAAGCTTCCCCGGGCGCTAAATACAGGATTTAAGGAATGGGAAAACGTGAATGAAAATGGCCAATTTATTCACTCTGAGGCCTTAAAAAGTTTTTCTCCACCCCAGAAAGTGAAATAAATAACATTTGTAGGCCTTTATTGTTCAATCAAAAAGGCCCTATTTTTGATGAAATAGATAACCACCCCCCTTACGACATGCTTCAGAAACTAAAAAAATGGTCCATTTTCAAATGTTGCCTCTTTGAACTACAATTCACATTTGTATGTGGAAAATCACTTTTAAAGATAAAATGATATGTTTAAAGTGATTTTCATGCTTCCAGGGGCCTTAAACACAAGATTTGAGGAATGGGTAAAAGTGAATGGAAATGGCCAATTTACTCATTCTGAGGCCTTAAAAAGTGTTTCTCCTCCACCGGAAGTGAATTAAATAACATTTGGAGGCCTTTATTGTTCAATCAAAAACGCCAGATTTTTGATGAAAGAGATAACCACCCCCCCTTACAACATGCTTCAGAAACGAAAAAAATGGTCCATTTTCATATGTTGCGTCTTTGAACTACAATTCACATTTGTATGTGGATAATCCCTTTTAGAGATAAAATTAGATGTTTAAAGTAATTTTCAAGCTTCCAGGGGTCTTAAAAACAAGATTTTTGGAATGGGTAAAAGTGAATGAAAATGGCCAATTTACTCACTCTGCGGCCTTAAAAAGTGTTTCTTCTCCACGGGAAGTGAAATAAATAACATTTGGAGGCGTTTATTGTTCAATCAAAAACGCCCATTTTTTGATGAAAGAGATAACCACCCCCCCTTACGACATGCTTCAGAAACGAAAAAAATGGTCCATTTTCAAATGTTGCGTCTTTGAACTACAATTCACATTTGTACGTGGAAAATCACTTTTAGAGATAAGATTAGATGTTTAAAGTGATTTTCAAGCATCCAGGGGCCCTAAACACAAGATTTGAGAAATTGGTAAAAGTGAATGAAAATGGCCAATTTATTCACTCTGAGGCCTTAAAAAGTTTTTCTCCACCCCAGAAAGTGAATTAAATAACATTTGCAGGCCTTTATTGTTCAATCAAAAATGCCCGATTTTTGATGAAAGAGATAACCACCCCCCCTTACGACATGCTTCAGAAACGAAAAAAATGGTTCATTTTCAAATGTTGCATCTTTGAACTACGATTCACATTTCTATGTGGATTATCACTTTTAGAGATAAAATGATATGTTTAAAGGGATTTTCATGCGTCCAGGGGTCTTAAACACAAGATTTTTGGAATGGGTAAAAGTGAATGAAAATGGCCAATTTACTCACTCTGCGGCCTTAAAAAGTGTTTCTACTCCACGGGAAGCGAATTAAATAACATTTGTAGGCCTTTATTGTTCAATCAAAAGCGCCCGATTTTTGATGAAAGAGATAACCACCCCCCCTTACGACATGCTTCAGAAACTAAAAAAATGGTCCATTTTCAAATGTTGCCTCTTTGAACTACAATTCACATTTGTATGTGGAAAATCACTTTTAAAGATAAAATTATATGTTTAAAGTGATTTTCATGCTTCCAGGGGCCTTAAACACAAGATTTGAGGAATGGGTAAAAGTGAATGGAAATGGCCAATGTACTCATTCTGAGGCCTTAAAAAGTGTTTCTCCTCCACGGGAAGTGAATTAAATAACATTTGGAGGCCTTTATTGTTCAATCAAAAACGCCAGATTTTTGATGAAAGAGATAACCACCCCCCCTTACGACATGCTTCAGAAACGAAAAAAATGGTCCATTTTCATATGTTGCGTCTTTGAACTACAATTCACATTTGTATGTGGATAATCACTTTTAGAGATAAAATTAGATGTTTAAAGTAATTTTCAAGCTTCCAGGGGTCTTAAAAACAAGATTTTTGGAATGGGTAAAAGTGAATGAAAATGGCCAATTTACTCACTCTGCGGCCTTAAAAAGTGTTTCTCCTCCACGGGAAGTGAATTAAATAACATTTGGAGGCCTTTATTGTTCAATCAAAAACGCCAGATTTTTGATGAAAGAGATAACCACCCCCCCTTACGACATGCTTCAGAAACGAAAAAAATGGTCCATTTTCATATGTTGCGTCTTTGAACTACAATTCACATTTGTATGTTGATAATCACTTTTAAAGATAAAATGATATGTTTAAAGTGATTTTCATGCTTCCAGGGGCCTTAAACACAAGATTTGAGAAATGGGTAAAAGTGAATGAAAATGGCCAATTTACTTACTCTACGGCCTTAAAAAGTGTTTCTACTCCACGGGAAGCGAATTAAATAACATTTGTAGGCCTTTATTGTTCAATCAAAAACGCCCGATTTTTGATGAAAGAGATAACCACCCCCCCTTACGACATGCTTCAGAAACGAAAAAAATGGTCATTTTTCAAATGTTGCCTCTTTGAACTACAATTCACATTTGTATGTGGAAAATCACTTTTAAAGATAAAATTATATGTTTAAAGTGATTTTCATGCTTCCAGGGGCCTTAAACACAAGAGTTGAGGAATGGGTAAAAGTGAATGGAAATGGCCAATTTACTCCTTCTGAGGCCTTAAAAAGTGTTTCTCCTCCACGGGAATTGAATTAAATAACATTTGGAGGCCTTTATTGTTCAATCAAAAACGCCAGATTTTTGATGAAAGAGATAACCACCCCCCCTTACGACATGCTTCAGAAACGAAAAAAATGGTCCATTTTCATATGTTGCGTCTTTGAACTGCAATTCACATTTGTATGTGGATAATCACTTTTAGAGATAAAATTAGATGTTTAAAGTAATTTTCAAGCTTCCAGGGGTCTTAAAAACAAGATTTTTGGAATGGGTAAAAGTGAATGAAAATGGCCAATTTACTCACTCTGTGGCCTTAAAAGGTGTTTCATCTCCACGGGAAGTGAATAAAATAACATTTGGAGGCCTTTATTGTTCAAGCAAAAACGCCTGATTTTTGGTGAAAGAGATAACCACCCCCCCTTACGACATGCTTCAGAAACTAAAAAAATGGTCCATTTTCAAATGTTGCCTCTTTGAACTACAATTCACATTTGTATGTGGAAAATCACTTTTAAAGATAAAATGATATGTTTAAAGTGATTTTCATGCTTCCAGGGGCCTTAAACACAAGATTTGAGAAATGGGTAAAAGTGAATGAAAATGGCCAATTTACTTACTCTGCGGCCTTAAAAAGTGTTTCTACTCCACGGGAAGCGAATTAAATAACATTTGTAGGCCTTTATTGTTCAATCAAAAACGCCCGATTTTTGATGAAAGAGATAACCACCCCCCCTTACGACATGCTTCAGAAACGAAAAAAATGGTCGTTTTTCAAATGGTGCCTCTTTGAACTACAATTCACATTTGTATGTGGAAAATCACTTTTAAAGATAAAATTATATGTTTAAAGTGATTTTCATGCTTCCAGGGGCCTTAAACACAAGAGTTGAGGAATGGGTAAAAGTGAATGGAAATGGCCAATTTACTCATTCTGAGGCCTTAAAAAGTGTTTCTCCTCCACGGGAAGTGAATTAAATAACATTTGGAGGCCTTTATTGTTCAATCAAAAACGCCAGATTTTTGATGAAAGAGATAACCACCCCCCCTTACAACATGCTTCAGAAACTAAAAAAATGGTCCATTTTCAAATGTTGGGTCTTTGAACTACAATTCACATTTGTACGTGGAAAATCACTTTTAGAGATAAGATTAGATGTTTAAAGTGATTTTCAATCTTCCAGGGGCCCTAAACACAAGATTTGAGAAATGGGCAAAAGTGAATGAAAATGGCCAATTTACTCACTCTGCGGCCTTAAAAAGTTTTTCTCCTCCACGGCAAGTGAATAAAATAACATTTGGAGGTCTTTATTGTTCAAGCGAAAACGCCAGATTTTTGACGAAAGATATAAAAACCCCCCCTTACGACATGCTTCAGAAACGAAAAAAATGGTCCATTTTCAAATGTTGCGTCTTTGAACTACAATTCACATTTGTACGTGGATAATCACTTTTAGAGATAAAATTAGATGTTTGAAGTGATTTTCAAGCTTCCCCGGGCCCTAAACACACGATTTGAGGAATGGGCAAACGTGAATGAAAATGGCCAATTTATTCACTCTGAGGCCTTAAAAAGTTTTTCTCCACCCCAGAAAGTGAATTAAATAACATTTGTAGGCCTTTATTGTTCAATCAAAAATGCCCGATTTTTGATGAAAGAGATAACCACCCCCCCCTTCCGACATGCTTCAGAAATGAAAAAAATGGTTCATTTTCAAATGTTGCATCTTTGAACTACAATTCACATTCGTATGTGGATTATCACTTTTAGAGATAAAATGATATGTTTAAAGTGATTTTCATGCGTCCAGGGGTCTTAAACACAAGATTTTTGGAATGGGTAAAAGTGAATAAAAATGGCCAATTTACTCACTCTGCGGCCTTAAAAAGTGTTTCTACTCCACGGGAAGTGAATAAAATAACATTTGGAGGCCTTTATTGTTCAATCAAAAACGCCCATTTTTTGGTGAAAGAGATAACCACCCCCCTTACGACATGCTTCAGAAACGAAAAAAATGGTCCATTTTCAAATGTTGCCTCAAAGAACTACAATTCACATTTGTACGTGGAAAATCACTTTTAAAGAAAAAATGAGATGTTTAAAGTGATTTTCATGCTTCCAGGGTCCTTAAACACAAGATTTGAGGAATGGGTAAAAGTGAATGAAAATGGCCAATTTACTCACTCTGCGGCCTTAAAAAGTGTTTCTACTCCACGGGAAGCGAATTAAATAACATTTGTAGGCCTTTATTGTTCAATCAAAAACGCCCGATTTTTGATGAAAGAGATAACCACCCCCCCTTACGACATGCTTCAGAAACGAAAAAAATGGTCCATTTTCAAATGTTGCCTCTTTGAACTACAATTCACATTTGTATGTGGAAAATCACTTTTAAAGATACAATTATATGTTTAAAGTGATTTTCATGCTTCCAGGGGCCTTAAACACAAGAGTTGAGGAATGGGTAAAAGTGAATGGATATGGCCAATTTACTCATTCTGAGGCCTTAAAAAGTGTTTCTCCTCCACGGGAAGTGAATTAAATAACATTTGGAGGCCTTTATTGTTCAATCAAAAACGCCAGATTTTTGATGAAAGAGATAACCACCCCCCCTTACGACATGCTTCAGAAACGAAAAAAATGGTCCATTTTCAAATGTTGCGTCTTTGAACTACAATTCACATTTGTACGTGGATAATCACTTTTAGAGATAAAATTAGATGTTTGAAGTGATTTTCAAGCTTCCCCGGGCGCTAAATACAGGATTTGAGGAATGGGAAAACGTGAATGAAAATGGCCAATTTATTCACTCTGAGGCCTTAAAAAGTTTTTCTCCACCCCAGAAAGTGAATTAAATAACATTTGTAGGCCTTTATTGTTCAATCAAAAAGGCCCTATTTTTGATGAAAGAGATAACCACCCCCCTTACGACATGCTTCAGAAACGAAAAAAATGGTTCATTTTCAAATGTTGCATCTTTGAACTACAATTCACATTTGTATGTGGATTATCACTTTTAGAGATAACATGATATGTTTAAAGTGATTTTCATGCGTCCAGGGGCCTTAAACACAAGAGTTGAGGAATGGGTAAAAGTGAATGGAAATGGCCAATTTACTCATTCTGAGGCCTTAAAAAGTGTTTCTCCTCCACGGGAAGTGAATTAAATAACATTTGGAGGCCTTTATTGTTCAATCAAAAACGCCAGATTTTTTATGAAAGAGATAACCACCCCCCTTGCGACATGCTTCAGAAACGAAAAAAATGGTCCATTTTCATATGTTGCGTCTTTGAACTACAATTCACATTTGTATGTGGATAATCCCTTTTAGAGATAAAATTAGATGTTTAAAGTAATTTTCAAGCTTCCAAGGGTCTTAAAAACAAGATTTTTGGAATGGGTAAAAGTGAATGAAAATGGCCAATTTACTCACTCTGTGGCCTTAAAAAGTGGTTCTCCTCCACCGGAAGTGAATTAAATAACATTTGGAGGCCTTTATTGTTCAATCAAAAACGCCAGATTTTTGATGAAAGAGATAACCACCCCCCTTACAACATGCTTCAGAAACGAAAAAAATGGTTCATTTTCAAATGTTGCGTCTTTGAACTACAATTCACATTTGTACGTGGAAAATCACTTTTAGAGATAAGATTAGATGTTTAAAGTGATTTTCAAGCATCCAGGGGCCCTAAACACAAGATTTGAGAAATTGGTAAAAGTGAATGAAAATGGGCAATTTATTCACTCTGAGGCCTTAAAAAGTTTTTCTCCACCCCAGAAAGTGAATTAAATAACATTTGTAGGCCTTTATTGTTCAATCAAAAATGCCCGATTTTTGATGAAAGAGATAACCACCCCCCTTACGACATGCTTCAGAAACGAAAAAAATGGTTCATTTTCAAATGTTGCATCTTTGAACTACAATTCACATTTCTATGTGGATTATCACTTTTAGAGATAAAATGATATGTTTAAAGGGATTTTCATGCGTCCAGGGGTCTTAAACACAAGATTTTTGGAATGGGTAAAAGTGAATGAAAATGGCCAATTTACTCACTCTGCGGCCTTAAAAAGTGTTTCTACTCCACGGGAAGCGAATTAAATAACATTTGTAGGCCTTTATTGTTCAATCAAAAACGCCCGATTTTTGATGAAAGAGATAACCACCCCCCCTTACGACATGCTTCAGAAACGAAAAAAATGGTTCATTTTCAAATGTTGCATCTTTGAACTACAATTCACATTTGTATGTGGATTATCACTTTTAGAGATAAAATGATATGTTTAAAGTGATTTTCATGCGTCCAGGGGTCTTAAACACAAGATTTTTGGAATGGGTAAAAGTGAATGAAAATGGCCAATTCACTCACTCTGCGGCTTTAAAAAGTGTTTCTACTCCACTGGAAGTGAATAAAATAACATTTGGAGGCCTTTATTGTTCAATCAAAAACGCCCATTTTTTGGTGAACGAGATAACCACCACCCCTTACGACATGCTTCAGAAACGAAAAAAATGGTCCGTTTTCAAATGTTGCCTCTTTGAACTACAATTCACATTTGTACGTGGAAAATCACTTTTAAAGAAAAAATTAGATGTTTAAAGTGATTTTCATGCTTCCAGGGGCCTTAAACACAAGATTTGAGGAATGGGTAAAAGTGAATGAAAATGGCCAATTTACTCACTCTGCGGCCTTAAAAAGTGTTTCTACTCCACGGGAAGCGAATTAAATAACATTTGTAGGCCTTTATTGTTCAATCAAAAACGCCCGATTTTTGATGAGAGATAACCACCCCCCCCTTACGACATGCTTCAGAAACGAAAAAAATGGTCATTTTTCAAATGTTGCCTCTTTGAACTACAATTCACATTTGTATGTGGAAAATCACTTTTAAAGATAAAATTATATGTTTAAAGTGATTTTCATGCTTCCAGGGGCCTTAAACACAAGAGTTGAGGAATGGGTAAAAGTGAATGGAAATGGCCAATTTACTCCTTCTGAGGCCTTAAAAAGTGTTTCTCCTCCACGGGAAGTGAATTAAATAACATTTGGAGGCCTTTATTGTTCAATCAAAAACGCCAGATTTTTGATGAAAGAGATAACCACCCCCCCTTACAACATGCTTCAGAAACTAAAAAATGGTCCATTTTCAAATGTTGGGTCTTTGAACTACAATTCACATTTGTACATGGAAAATCACTTTTAGAGATAAGATTAGATGTTTAAAGTGATTTTCAATCTTCCAGGGGCCCTAAACACAAGATTTGAGAAATGGGCAAAAGTGAATGAAAATGGCCAATTTACTCACTCTGCGGCCTTAAAAAGTTTTTCTCCTCCACGGCAAGTGAATAAAATAACATTTGGAGGTCTTTATTGTTCAAGCGAAAACGCCAGATTTTTGACAAAAGATATAACCATCCCCCTTACGACATGCTTCAGAAACGAAAAAAATGGTCCATTTTCAAATGTTGCGTCTTTGAACTACAATTCACATTTGTACGTGGATAATCACTTTTAGAGATAAAATTAGATGTTTGAAGTGATTTTCAAGCTTCCCCGGGCCCTAAACACACGATTTGAGGAATGGGCAAAAGTGAATGAAAATGGCCAATTTATTCACTCTGAGGCCTTAAAAAGTTTTTCTCCACCCCAGAAAGTGAATTAAATAACATTTGTAGTCCTTTATTGTTCAATCAAAAACGCCAGATTTTTGATGAAAGAGATAACCACCCCCCCTTACAACATGCTTCAGAAACGAAAAAAATGGTCCATTTTCAAATGTTGCGTCTTTGAACTACAATTCACATTTGTACGTGGAAAATCACTTTTAGAGATAAGATTAGATGTTTAAAGTGATTTTCAAGCATCCAGGGGCCCTAAACACAAGATTTGAGAAATTGGTAAAAGTGAATGAAAATGGCCAATTTATTCACTCTGAGGCCTTAATAAGTTTTTCTCCACCCCAGAAAGTGAATTAAATAACATTTGTAGGCCTTTATTGTTCAATCAAAAATGCCCGATTTTTGATGAAAGAGATAACCACCCCCCCTTACGAAATGCTTCAGAAACGAAAAAAATGGTTCATTTTCAAATGTTGCATCTTTGAACTACAATTCACATTTCTATGTGGATTATCACTTTTAGAGATAAAATGATATGTTTAAAGGGATTTTCATGCGTCCAGGGGTCTTAAACACAAGATTTTTGGAATGGGTAAAAGTGAATGAAAATGGCCAATTTACTCACTCTGCGGCCTTAAAAAGTGTTTCTTCTCCACGGGAAGTGAATAAAATAACATTTGGAGGCCTTTATTGTTCAAGCAAAAACGCCTGATTTTTGGTGAAAGAGATAACCACCCCCCCTTACGACATGCTTCAGAAACTAAAAAAATGGTCCATTTTCAAATGTTGCCTCATTGAACTACAATTCACATTTGTATGTGGAAAATCACTTTTAAAGATAAAATGATATGTTTAAAGTGATTTTCATGCTTCCAGGGGCCTTAAACACAAGATTTGAGGAATGGGTAAAAGTGAATGAAAATGGCCAATTTACTCACTCTGCGGCCTTAAAAAGTGTTTCTACTCCACGGGAAGCGAATTAAATAACATTTGTAGGCCTTTATTGTTCAATCAAAAACGCCCGATTTTTGATGAGAGATAACCACCCCCCCCTTACGACATGCTTCAGAAACGAAAAAAATGGTCATTTTTCAAATGTTGCCTCTTTGAACTACAATTCACATTTGTATGTGGAAAATCACTTCTAAAGATAAAATTATATGTTTAAAGTGATTTTCATGCTTCCAGGGGCCTTAAACACAAGAGTTGAGGAATGGGTAAAAGTGAATGGATATGGCCAATTTACTCATTCTGAGGCCTTAAAAAGTGTTTCTCCTCCACGGGAAGTGAATTAAATAACATTTGGAGGCCTTTATTGTTCAATCAAAAACGCCAGATTTTTGTTGAAAGAGATAACCACCCCCCCTTACAACATGCTTCAGAAACGAAAAAAATGGTCCATTTTCAAATGTTGCGTCTTTGAACTACAATTCACATTTGTACGTGGATAATCACTTTTAGAGATAAAATTAGATGTTTGAAGTGATTTTCAAGCTTCCCTGGGCCCTAAACACACGATTTGAGGAATGGGCAAAAGTGAATGAAAATTGCCAATTTATTCACTCTGAGGCCTTAAAAAGTTTTTCTCCACCCCAGAAAGTGAATTAAATAACATTTGTAGGCCTTTATTGTTCAATCAAAAATGCCCGATTTTTGATGAAAGAGATAACCACCCCCCCTTCCGACATGCTTCAGAAACGAAAAAAATGGTTCATTTTCAAATGTTGCATCTTTGAACTACAATTCACATTTGTATGTGGAATATCACTTTTAGAGATAAAATGATATGTTTAAAGTGATTTTCATGCGTCCAGGGGTCTTAAACACAAGATTTTTGGAATGGGTAAAAGTGAATGAAAATGGCCAATTTACTCACTCTGCGGCCTTAAAAAGTGTTTCTACTCCACGGGAAGTGAATAAAATAACATTTGGAGGCCTTTATTGTTCAATCAAAAACGCCCATTTTTTGGTGAAAGAGATAACCACCCCCCTTACGACATGCTTCAGAAACGAAAAAAATGGTCCGTTTTCAAATGTTGCCTCATTGAACTACAATTCACATTTGTACGTGGAAAATCACTTTTAAAGAAAAAATGAGATGTTTAAAGTGATTTTCATGCTTCCAGGGGCCTTAAACACAAGATTTGAGGAATGGGTAAAAGTGAATGAAAATGGCCAATTTACTCACTCTGCGGCCTTAAAAAGTGTTTCTCCTCCACGGGAAGTGAATTAAATAACATTTGGAGGCCTTTATTGTTCAATCAAAAACGCCAGATTTTTGATGAAAGAGATAACCACCCCCCTTACAACATGCTTCAGAAACGAAAAAAATGGTCCATTTTCAAATGTTGCGTCTTTGAACTACAATTCACATTTGTACGTGGATAATCACTTTTAGAGATAAAATTAGATGTTTGAAGTGATTTTCAAGCTTCCCTGTGCCCTAAACACACGATTTGAGGAATGGGCAAAAGTGAATGAAAATTGCCAATTTATTCACTCTGAGGCCTTAAAAAGTTTTTCTCCACCCCAGAAAGTGAATTAAATAACATTTGTAGGCCTTTATTGTTCAATCAAAAACGCCCATTTTTTGGTGAAAGCGATAACCACCCCCCTTACGACATGCTTCAGAAACGAAAAAAATGGTCCGTTTTCAAATGTTGCCTCATTGAACTACAATTCACATTTGTACGTGGAAAATCACTTTTAAAGAAAAAATGAGATGTTTAAAGTGATTTTCATGCTTCCAGGGGCCTTAAACACAAGATTTGAGGAATGGGTAAAAGTGAATGAAAATGGCCAATTTACTCACTCTGCGGCCTTAAAAAGTGTTTCTACTCCACGGGAAGCAAATTAAATAACATTTGTAGGCCTTTATTGTTCAATCAAAAACGCCCGATTTTTGATGAAAGAGATAACCACCCCCCCTTACGACATGCTTCAGAAACGAAAAAAATGGTCCATTTTCAAATGTTGCCTCTTTGAACTACAATTCACATTTGTATGTGGAAAATCACTTTTAAAGATAAAATGGTATGTTTAAAGTGATTTTCATGCTTCCAGGGGCCTTAAACACAAGATTTGAGGAATGGGTAAAAGTGAATGGAAATGGCCAATTTACTCATTCTGAGGCCTTAAAAAGTGTTTTTCCTCCACGGGAAGTGAATTAAATAACATTTGGAGGCCTTTATTGTTCAATCAAAAACGCCAGATTTTTGATGAAAGAGATAACCACCCCCCCCTTACAACATGCTTCAGAAACGAAAAAAATGGTCCATTTTCAAATGTTGCGTCTTTGAACTACAATTCACATTTGTACGTGGAAAATCACTTTTAGAGATAAGATTAGATGTTTAAAGTGATTTTCAAGCATCCAGGGGCCCTAAACACAAGATTTGAGAAATTGGTAAAAGTGAATGAAAATGGCCAATTTATTCACTCTGAGGCCTTAAAAAGTTTTTCTCCACCCCAGAAAGTGAATTAAATAACATTTGTAGGCCTTTATTGTTCAATCAAAAATGCCCGATTTTTGATGAAAGAGATAACCACCCCCCCCTTACGACATGCTTCAGAAACGAAAAAAATGGTTCATTTTCAAATGTTGCATCTTTGAACTACAATTCACATTTCTATGTGGATTATCACTTTTAGAGATAAAATGATATGTTTAAAGGGATTTTCATGCGTCCAGGGGTCTTTAACACAAGATTTTTGGAATGGGTAAAAGTGAATGAAAATGGCCAATTTACTCACTCTGCGGCCTTAAAAAGTGTTTCTTCTCCACGGGAAGTGAATAAAATAACATTTGGAGGCCTTTATTGTTCAAGCAAAAACGCCTGATTTTTGGTGAAAGAGATAACCACCCCCCCTTACGACATGCTTCAGAAACTAAAAAAATGGTCCATTTTCAAATGTTGCCTCTTTGAACTACAATTCACATTTGTATGTGGAAAATCACTTTTAAAGATAAAATGATATGTTTAAAGTGATTTTCATGCTTCCAGGGGCCTTAAACACAAGATTTGAGGAATGGGTAAAAGTGAATGAAAATGGCCAATTTACTCACTCTGCGGCCTTAAAAAGTGTTTCTACTCCACGGGAAGCGAATTAAATAACATTTGTAGGCCTTTATTGTTCAATCAAAAACGCCCGATTTTTGATTAAAGAGATAACCACCCCCCCTTACGACATGCTTCAGAAACGAAAAAAATGGTCATTTTTCAAATGTTGCCTCTTTGAACTACAATTCACATTTGTATGTGGAAAATCACTTTTAAAGATAAAATTATATGTTTAAAGTGATTTTCATGCTTCCAGGGGCCTTAAACACAAGAGTTGAGGAATGGGTAAAAGTGAATGGATATGGCCAATTTACTCATTCTGAGGCCTTAAAAAGTGTTTCTTCTCCACGGGAAGTGAATTAACTAACATTTGGAGGCCTTTATTGTTCAATCAAAAACGCCAGATTTTTGATGAAAGAGATAACCACCCCCCCTTACAACATGCTTCAGAAACGAAAAAAATGGTCCATTTTCAAATGTTGCGTCTTTGAACTACAATTCACATTTGTACGTGGATAATCACTTTTAGAGATAAAATTAGATGTTTGAAGTGATTTTCAAGCTTCCCTGGGCCCTAAACACACGATTTGAGGAATGGGCAAAAGTGAATGAAAATTGCCAATTTATTCACTCTGAGGCCTTAAAAAGTTTTTCTCCACCCCAGAAAGTGAATTAAATAACATTTGTAGGCCTTTATTGTTCAATCAAAAATGCCCGATTTTTGATGAAAGAGATAACCACCCCCCCTTCCGACATGCTTCAGAAACGAAAAAAATGGTTCATTTTCAAATGTTGCATCTTTGAACTACAATTCACATTTGTATGTGGAATATCACTTTTAGAGATAAAATGATATGTTTAAAGTGATTTTCATGCGTCCAGGGGTCTTAAACACAAGATTTTTGGAATGGGTAAAAGTGAATGAAAAGGGCCAATGTACTCATTCTGAGGCCTTAAAAAGTGTTTCTCCTCCACGGGAAGTGAATTAAATAACATTTGGAAGCCTTTATTGTTCAATCAAAAACGCCAGATTTTTGATGAAAGAGATAACCACCCCCCCTTACGACATGCTTCAGAAACGAAAAAAATGGTCCATTTTCATATGTTGCGTCTTTGAACTACAATTCACATTTGTATGTGGATAATCCCTTTTAGAGATAAAATTAGATGTTTAAAGTAATTTTCAAGCTTCCAGGGGTCTTAAAAACAAGATTTTTGGAATGGGTAAAAGTGAATGAAAATGGCCAATTTACTCACTCTGTGGCCTTAAAAAGTGTTTCTTCTCCACGGGAAGTGAATAAAATAACATTTGGAGGCCTTTATTGTTCAAGCAAAAACGCCTGATTTTTGGTGAAAGAGATAACCACCCCCCCTTACGACATGCTTCAGAAACTAAAAAAATGGTCCATTTTCAAATGTTGCCTCTTTGAACTACAATTCACATTTGTATGTGGAAAATCACTTTTAAAGATAAAATGATATGTTTAAAGTGATTTTCAAGCATCCAGGGGCCCTAAACACAAGATTTGAGAAATTGGTAAAAGTGAATGAAAATGGCCAATTTATTCACTCTGAGGCCTTAAAAAGTTTTTCTCCACCCCAGAAAGTGAATTAAATAACATTTGTAGGCCTTTATTGTTCAATCAAAAATGCCCGATTTTTGATGAAAGAGATAACCACCCCCCCCTTACGACATGCTTCAGAAACGAAAAAAATGGTTCATTTTCAAATGTTGCATCTTTGAACTACAATTCACATTTCTATGTGGATTATCACTTTTAGAGATAAAATGATATGTTTAAAGGGATTTTCATGCGTCCAGGGGTCTTTAACACAAGATTTTTGGAATGGGTAAAAGTGAATGAAAATGGCCAATTTACTCACTCTGCGGCCTTAAAAAGTGTTTCTTCTCCACGGGAAGTGAATAAAATAACATTTGGAGGCCTTTATTGTTCAAGCAAAAACGCCTGATTTTTGGTGAAAGAGATAACCACCCCCCCTTACGACATAATTCAGAAACTAAAAAAATGGTCCATTTTCAAATGTTGCCTCTTTGAACTACAATTCACATTTGTATGTGGAAAATCACTTTTAAAGATAAAATGATATGTTTAAAGTGATTTTCATGCTTCCAGGGGCCTTAAACACAAGATTTGAGGAATGGGTAAAAGTGAATGAAAATGGCCAATTTACTCACTCTGCGGCCTTAAAAAGTGTTTCTACTCCACGGGAAGCGAATTAAATAACATTTGTAGGCCTTTATTGTTCAATCAAAAACGCCCGATTTTTGATTAAAGAGATAACCACCCCCCCTTACGACATGCTTCAGAAACGAAAAAAATGGTCATTTTTCAAATGTTGCCTCTTTGAACTACAATTCACATTTGTATGTGGAAAATCACTTTTAAAGATAAAATTATATGTTTAAAGTGATTTTCATGCTTCCAGGGGCCTTAAACACAAGAGTTGAGGAATGGGTAAAAGTGAATGGATATGGCCAATTTACTCATTCTGAGGCCTTAAAAAGTGTTTCTTCTCCACGGGAAGTGAATTAACTAACATTTGGAGGCCTTTATTGTTCAATCAAAAACGCCAGATTTTTGATGAAAGAGATAACCACCCCCCCTTACAACATGCTTCAGAAACGAAAAAAATGGTCCATTTTCAAATGTTGCGTCTTTGAACTACAATTCACATTTGTACGTGGATAATCACTTTTAGAGATAAAATTAGATGTTTGAAGTGATTTTCAAGCTTCCCTGGGCCCTAAACACACGATTTGAGGAATGGGCAAAAGTGAATGAAAATTGCCAATTTATTCACTCTGAGGCCTTAAAAAGTTTTTCTCCACCCCAGAAAGTGAATTAAATAACATTTGTAGGCCTTTATTGTTCAATCAAAAATGCCCGATTTTTGATGAAAGAGATAACCACCCCCCCTTCCGACATGCTTCAGAAACGAAAAAAATGGTTCATTTTCAAATGTTGCATCTTTGAACTACAATTCACATTTGTATGTGGAATATCACTTTTAGAGATAAAATGATATGTTTAAAGTGATTTTCATGCGTCCAGGGGTCTTAACACAAGATTTTTGGAATGGGTAAAAGTGAATGAAAAGGGCCAATGTACTCATTCTGAGGCCTTAAAAAGTGTTTCTCCTCCACGGGAAGTGAATTAAATAACATTTGGAAGCCTTTATTGTTCAATCAAA
Organism: Triturus cristatus; assembly: GCF_964204655.1. Classification (NCBI taxonomy): domain Eukaryota; kingdom Metazoa; phylum Chordata; class Amphibia; order Caudata; family Salamandridae; genus Triturus; species Triturus cristatus. The sequence goes on from NC_140593.1 coordinate 663,527,225, forward strand.
AACGCCAGATTTTTGATGAAAGAGATAACCACCCCCCCTTACGACATGCTTCAGAAACGAAAAAAATGGTCCATTTTCATATGTTGCGTCTTTGAACTACAATTCACATTTGTATGTGGATAATCCCTTTTAGAGATAAAATTAGATGTTTAAAGTAATGTTCAAGCTTCCAGGGGTCTTAAAAACAAGATTTTTGGAATGGGTAAAAGTGAATGAAAATGGCCAATTTACTCACTCTGTGGCCTTAAAAAGTGTTTCTTCTCCACGGGAAGTGAATAAAATAACATTTGGAGGCCTTTATTGTTCAAGCAAAAACGCCTGATTATTGGTGAAAGAGATAACCACCCCCCCTTACGACATGCTTCAGAAACTAAAAAAATGGTCCATTTTCAAATGTTGCCTCTTTGAACTACAATTCACATTTGTATGTGGAAAATCACTTTTAAAGATAAAATGATATGTTTAAAGTGATTTTCATGCTTCCAGGGGCCTTAAACACAAGATTTGAGGAATGGGTAAAAGTGAATGGAAATGGCCAATTTACTCATTCTGAGGCCTTAAAAAGTGTTTCTCCTCCACGGGAAGTGAATTAAGTAACATTTGGAGGCCTTTATTGTTCAATCAAAAACGCCAGATTTTTGATGAAAGAGATAACCACCCCCCCTTACAACATGCTTCAGAAACGAAAAAAATGGTCCATTTTCAAATGTTGCGTCTTTGAACTACAATTCACATTTGTAAGTGGAAAATCACTTTTAGAGATAAGATTAGATGTTTAAAGTGATTTTCAAGCATCCAGGGGCCCTAAACACAAGATTTGAGAAATTGGTAAAAGTGAATGAAAATGGCCAATTTATTCACTCTGAGGCCTTAAAAAGTTTTTCTCCACCCCAGAAAGTGAATTAAATAACATTTGTAGGCCTTTATTGTTCAATCAAAAATGCCCGATTTTTGATGAAAGAGATAACCACCCCCCCTTTCGACATGCATCAGAAACTAAAAAAATGGTTCATTTTCAAATGTTGCCTCTTTGAACTACAATTCACATTTGTATGTGGAAAATCACTTTTAAAGATAAAATGATATGTTTAAAGTGATTTTCATGCTTCCAGGGGCCTTAAACACAAGATTTGAGGAATGGGTAAAAGTGAATGAAAATGGCCAATTTACTCACTCTGCGGCCTTAAAAAGTGTTTCTACTCCACGGGAAGCGAATTAAATAACATTTGTAGGCCTTTATTGTTCAATCAAAAACGCCCGATTTTTGATGAAAGAGATAACCACCCCCCCTTACGACATGCTTCAGAAACGAAAAAAATGGTCATTTTTCAAATGTTGCCTCTTTGAACTACAATTCACATTTGTATGTGGAAAATCACTTTTAAAGATAAAATTATATGTTTAAAGTGATTTTCATGCTTCCAGGGGCCTTAAACACAAGAGTTGAGGAATGGGTAAAAGTGAATGGATATGGCCAATTTACTCATTCTGAGGCCTTAAAAAGTGTTTCCCCTCCACGGGAAGTGAATTAAATAACATTTGGAGGCCTTTATTGTTCAATCAAAAACGCCAGATTTTTGATGAAAGAGATAACCACCCCCCCTTACAACATGCTTCAGAAACGAAAAAAATGGTCCATTTTCAAATGTTGCGTCTTTGAACTACAATTCACATTTATACGTGGATAATCACTTTTAGAGATAAAATTAGATGTTTGAAGTGATTTTCAAGCTTCCCTGGGCCCTAAACACACGATTTGAGGAATGGGCAAAAGTGAATGAAAATTGCCAATTTATTCACTCTGAGGCCTTAAAAAGTTTTTCTCCACCCCAGAAAGTGAATTAAATAACATTTGTAGGCCTTTATTGTTCAATCAAAAATGCCAGATTTTTGATGAAAAAGATAACCACCCCCCCTTACGACATGCTTCAGAAACGAAAAAAATGGTCCATTTTCAAATGTTGCGTCTTTGTACTACAATTCACATTTGTACGTGGATAATCACTTTTAGAAATAAAATTAGATGTTTGAAGTGATTTTCAAGCTTCCCCGGGCGCTAAATACAGGATTTGAGGAATGGGAAAACGTGAATGAAAATGGCCAATTTATTCACTCTGAGGCCTTAAAAAGTTTTTCTCCACCCCAGAAAGTGAATTAAATAACATTTGTAGGCCTTTATTGTTCAATAAAAAAGGCCCTATTTTTGATGAAAGAGATAACCACCCCCCCTTACGACATGCTTCAGAAACGAAAATAATGGTCCATTTTCATATGTTGCGTCTTTGAACTACAATTCACATTTGTATGTGGATAATCCATTTTAGAGATAAAATTAGATGTTTAAAGTAATTTTCAAGCTTCCAGGGGTCTTAAAAACAAGATTTTTGGAATGGGTAAAAGTGAATGAAAATGGCCAATTTACTCACTCTTTGGCCTTAAAAAGTGTTTCTTCTCCACGGGAAGTGAATAAAATAACATTTGGAGGCCTTTATTGTTCAAGCAAAAACGCCTGATTTTTGGTGAAAGAGATAACCACCCCCCCTTACGACATGCTTCAGAAACTAAAAAAATGGTCCATTTTCAAATGTTGCCTCTTTGAACTACAATTCACATTTGTATGTGGAAAATCACTTTTAAAGATAAAATGATATGTTTAAAGTGATTTTCATGCTTCCAGGGGCCTTAAACACAAGATTTGAGGAATGGGTAAAAGTGAATGGAAATGGCCAATTTACTCATTCTGAGGCCTTAAAAAGTGTTTCTCCTCCACGGGAAGTGAATTAAATAACATTTGGAGGCCTTTATTGTTCAATCAAAAACGCCAGATTTTTGATGAAAGAGATAACCACCCCCCCTTACAACATGCTTCAGAAACGAAAAAAATGGTCCATTTTCAAATTTTGCGTCTTTGAACTACAATTCACATTTGTACGTGGAAAATCACTTTTAGAGATAAGATTAGATGTTTAAAGTGATTTTCAAGCATCCAGGGGCCCTAAACACAAGATTTGAGAAATTGGTAAAAGTGATTGAAAATGGCCAATTTATTCACTCTGAGGCCTTAAAAAGTTTTTCTCCACCCCAGAAAGTGAATTAAATAACATTTGTAGGCCTTTATTGTTCAATCAAAAATGCCCGATTTTTGATGAAAGAGATAACCACCCCCCCTTACGACATGCTTCAGAAACGAAAAAAATGGTCCATTTTCATATGTTGCGTCTTTGAACTACAGTTCACATTTGTACGTGGAAAATCACTTTTAGAGATAAGATTAGATGTTTAAAGTGATTTTCAAGCATCCAGGGGCCCTAAACACAAGATTTGAGAAATTGGTAAAAGTGAATGAAAATGGCCAATTTATTCACTCTGAGGCCTTAAAAAGTTTTTCTCCACCCCAGAAAGTGAATTAAATAAAATTTGTAGGCCTTTATTGTTCAATCAAAAATGCCCGATTTTTGATGAAAGAGATAACCACCCCCCCCCTTACGACATGCTTCAGAAACGAAAAAAATGGTTCATTTTCAAATGTTGCATCTTTGAACTACAATTCACATTTCTATGTGGATTATCACTTTTAGAGATAAAATTATATGTTTAAAGGGATTTTCATGCGTCCAGGGGTCTTAAACACAAGATTTTTGGAATGGGTAAAAGTGAATGAAAATGGCCAATTTACTCACTCTGCGGCCTTAAAAAGTGTTTCTTCTCCACGGGAAGTGAATAAAATAACATTTGGAGGCCTTTATTGTTCAAGCAAAAACGCCTGATTTTTGGTGAAAGAGATAACCACCCCCCCTTACGACATGCTTCAGAAACGAAAAACATTGTCATTTTTCAAATGTTGCCTCTTTGAACTACAATTCACATTTGTATGTGGAAAATCACTTTTAAAGATAAAATTATATGTTTAAAGTGATTTTCATGCTTCCAGGGGCCTTAAACACAAGAGTTGAGGAATGGGTAAAAGTGAATGGATATGGCCAATTTACTCATTCTGAGGCCTTAAAAAGTGTTTCTCCTCCACGGGAAGTGAATTAAATAACATTTGGAGGCCTTTATTGTTCAATCAAAAACGCCAGATTTTTGATGAAAGAGATAACCACCCCCCCTTACAACATGCTTCAGAAACGAAAAAAATGGTCCATTTTCAAATGTTGCGTCTTTGAACTACAATTCACATTTGTACGTGGATAATCACTTTTAGAGATAAAATTAGATGTTTGAAGTGATTTTCAAGCTTCCAGGAGCCCTAAACACACGATTTTAGGAATGGGCAAAAGTGAATGAAAATTGCCAATTTATTCACTCTGAGGCCTTAAAAAGTTTTTCTCCACCCCAGAAAGTGAATTAAATAACATTTGTAGGCCTTTATTGTTCAATCAAAAATGCCCGATTTTTGATGAAAGAGATAACCACCCCCCCTTCCGACATGCTTCAGAAACGAAAAAAATGGTTCATTTTCAAATGTTGCATCTTTGAACTACAATTCACATTTGTATGTGGATTATCACTTTTAGAGATAAAATGATATGTTTAAAGTGATTTTCATGCGTCCAGGGGTCTTAAACACAAGATTTTTGGAATGGGTAAAAGTGAATGAAAATGGCCAATTTACTCACTCTGCGGCCTTAAAAAGTGTTTCTACTCCACGGGAAGTGAATAAAATAACATTTGGAGGCCTTTATTGTTCAATCAAAAACGCCCATTTTTTGGTGAAAGAGATAACCACCCCCCTTACGACATGCTTCAGAAACGAAAAAAATGGTCCGTTTTCAAATGTTGCCTCATTGAACTACAATTCACATTTGTACGTGGAAAATCACTTTTAAAGAAAAAATGAGATGTTTAAAGTGATTTTCATGCTTCCAGGGGCCTAAAACACAAGATTTGAGGAATGGGTAAAAGTGAATGAAAATGGCCAATTTACTCACTCTGCGGCCTTAAAAAGTGTTTCTACTCCACGGGAAGCGAATTAAATAACATTTGTAGGCCTTTATTGTTCAATCAAAAACGCCCGATTTTTGATGAAAGAGATAACCACCCCCCCTTACGACATGCTTCAGAAACGAAAAAAATGGTCCATTTTCAAATGTTGCATCTTTGAACTACAATTCACATTTGTATGTGGATTATCACTTTTAGAGATAAAATGATATGTTTAAAGTGATTTTCATGCGTCCAGGGGTCTTAAACACAAGATTTTTGGAATGGGTAAAAGTGAATGAAAATGGCCAATTTACTCACTCTGCGGCCTTAAAAAGTGTTTCTACTCCACGGGAAGTGAATAAAATAACATTTGGAGGCCTTTATTGTTCAATCAAAAACGCCCATTTTTTGGTGAAAGAGATAACCACCCCCCTTACGACATGCTTCAGAAACGAAAAAAATGGTCCGTTTTCAAATGTTGCCTCATTGAACTACAATTCACATTTGTACGTGGAAAATCACTTTTAAAGAAAAAATGAGATGTTTAAAGTGATTTTCATGCTTCCAGGGGCCTAAAACACAAGATTTGAGGAATGGGTAAAAGTGAATGAAAATGGCCAATTTACTCACTCTGCGGCCTTAAAAAGTGTTTCTACTCCACGGGAAGCGAATTAAATAACATTTGTAGGCCTTTATTGTTCAATCAAAAACGCCCGATTTTTGATGAAAGAGATAACCACCCCCCCTTACGACATGCTTCAGAAACGAAAAAAATGGTCCATTTTCAAATGTTGCGTCTTTGAACTACAATTCACATTTGTACGTGGATAATCACTTTTAGAGATAAAATTAGATGTTTGAAGTGATTTTCAAGCTTCCCCGGGCGCTAAATACAGGATTTGAGGAATGGGAAAACGTGAATGAAAATGGCCAATTTATTCACTCTGAGGCCTTAAAAAGTTTTTCTCCACCCCAGAAAGTGAATTAAATAACATTTGTAGGCCTTTATTGTTCAATCAAAAAGGCCCTATTTTTGATGAAAGAGATAACCACCCCCCCTTACGACATGCTTCAGAAACGAAAAAAATGGTTCATTTTCAAATGTTGCATCTTTGAACTACAATTCACATTTGTATGTGGATTATCACTTTTAGAGATAACATGATATGTTTAAAGTGATTTTCATGCGTCCAGGAGCCTTAAACACAAGAGTTGAGGAATGGGTAAAAGTGAATGGAAATGGCCAATTTACTCATTCTGAGGCCTTAAAAAGTGTTTCTCCTCCACGGGAAGTGAATTAAATAACATTTGGAGGCCTTTATTGTTCAATCAAAAACACCAGATTTTTGATGAAAGAGATAACCACCCCCCCTTACAACATGCTTCAGAAACGAAAAAAAATGGTCCATTTTCAAATGTTGCGTCTTTGAACTACAATTCACATTTGTACGTGGATAATCACTTTTAGAGATAAAATGAGATGTTTAAAGTGATTTTCAATCTTCCAGGGGCCCTAAACACAAGATTTGAGGAATGGGTAAACGTGAATGAAAATGGCCAATTTATTCACTCTGAGGCCTTAAAAAGTTTTTCTCCACCCCAGAAAGTGAATTAAATAACATTTGGAGGCCTTTATTGTTCAATCAAAAACGCCAGATTTTTGATGAAAGAGATAACCACCCCCCCTTACGACATGCTTCAGAAACGAAAATAATGGTCCATTTTCATATGTTGCGTCTTTGAACTACAATTCACATTTGTATGTGGATAATCACTTTTAGAGATAAAATTAGATGTTTAAAGTAATTTTCAAGCTTCCAGGGGTCTTAAAAACAAGATTTTTGGAATGGGTAAAAGTGAATGAAAATGGCCAATTTACTCACTCTGTGGCCTTAAAAAGTATTTCTTCTCCACGGGAAGTGAATAAAATAACATTTGGAGGCCTTTATTGTTCAAGCAAAAACGCCTGATTTTTGGTGAAAGAGATAACCACCCCCCCTTACGACATGCTTCAGAAACTAAAAAAATGGTCCATTTTCAAATGTTGCCTCTTTGAACTACAATTCACATTTGTATGTGGGAAATCACTTTTAAAGATAAAATGATATGTTTAAAGTGATTTTCATGCTTCCAGGGGCCTTAAACACAAGATTTGAGGAATGGGTAAAAGTGAATGAAAATGGCCAATTTACTCACTCTGCGGCCTTAAAAAGTGTTTCTACTCCACGGGAAGCGAATTAAATAACATTTGTAGGCCTTTCTTGTTCAATCAAAAACACCCGATTTTTGATGAAAGAGATAACCACCCCCCCTTACGACATGCTTCAGAAACGAAAAAAATGGTCATTTTTCAAATGTTGCCTCTTTGAACTAAAATTCACATTTGTATGTGGAAAATCACTTTTAAAGATAAAATTATATGTTTAAAGTGATTTTCATGCTTCCAGGGGCCTTAAACACAAGAGTTGAGGAATGGGTAAAAGTGAATGGAAATGGCCAATTTACTCATTCTGAGGCCTTAAAAAGTGTTTCTCCTCCACGGGAAGTAAATTAAATAACATTTGGAGGCCTTTATTGTTCAATCAAAAACGCCAGATTTTTGATGAAAGAGATAACCACCCCCCTTACAACATGCTTCAGAAACTAAAAAAATGGTCCATTTTCAAATGTTGGGTCTTTGTACTACAATTCACATTTGTACGTGGAAAATCACTTTTAGAGATAAGATTAGATGTTTAAAGTGATTTTCAATCTTCCAGGGGCCCTAAACACAAGATTTGAGAAATGGGCAAAAGTGAATGAAAATGGCCAATTTACTCACTCTGCGGCCTTAAAAAGTTTTTCTCCTCCACGGCAAGTGAATAAAATAACATTTGGAGGTCTTTATTGTTCAAGCGAAAACGCCAGATTTTTGACGAAAGAGATAACCACCCCCCCTTACGACATGCTTCAGAAACGAAAAAAATGGTCCATTTTCAAATGTTGCGTCTTTGAACTACAATTCACATTTGTACGTGGATAATCACTTTTAGAGATAAAATTAGATGTTTGAAGTGATTTTCAAGCTTCCCCGGGCGCTAAACACAGGATTTGAGGAATGGGAAAACGTGAATGAAAATGGCCAATTTATTCACTCTGAGGCCTTAAAAAGTTTTTCTCCACCCCAGAAAGTGAATTAAATAACATTTGTAGGCCTTTATTGTTCAATCAAAAAGGCCCTATTTTTGATGAAAGAGATAACCACCCCCCCTTACGACATGCTTCAGAAACGAAAAAAATGGTCCATTTTCATATGTTGCGTCTTTGAACTACAATTCACATTTGTATGTGGATAATCACTTTTAGAGATAAAATTAGATGTTTAAAGTAATTTTCAAGCTTCCAGGGGTCTTAAAAACAAGATTTTTGGAATGGGTAAAAGAGAATGAAAATGGCCAATTTACTTACTCTGTGGCCTTAAAAAGTGTTTCTTCTCCACGGGAAGTGAATAAAATAACATTTGGAGGCCTTTATTTTTCAATCAAAAACGCCAGATTTTTGATGAAAGAGATAACCACCCCCCTTACAACATGCTTCAGAAACTAAAAAAAATGGTCCATTTTCAAATGTTGGGTCTTTGTACTACAATTCACATTTGTACGTGGAAAATCACTTTTAGAGATAAGATTAGATGTTTAAAGTGATTTTCAATCTTCCAGGGGCCCTAAACACAAGATTTGAGAAATGGGCAAAAGTGAATGAAAATGGCCAATTTACTCACTCTGCGGCCTTAAAAAGTTTTTCTCCTCCACGGCAAGTGAATAAAATAACATTTGGAGGTCTTTATTGTTCAAGCGAAAACGCCAGATTTTTGACGAAAGAGATAACCACCCCCCCTTACGACATGCTTCAGAAACGAAAAAAATGGTCCATTTTCAAATGTTGCGTCTTTGAACTACAATTCACATTTGTACGTGGAAAATCACTTTTAGAGATAAAATTAGATGTTTGAAGTGATTTTCAAGCTTCCCCGGGCGCTAAACACAGGATTTGAGGAATGGGAAAACGTGAATGAAAATGGCCAATTTATTCACTCTGAGGCCTTAAAAAGTTTTTCTCCACCCCAGAAAGTGAATTAAATAACATTTGTAGGCCTTTATTGTTCAATCAAAAAGGCCCTATTTTTGATGAAAGAGATAACCACCCCCCCTTACGACATGCTTCAGAAACGAAAAAAACGGTCCATTTTCATATGTTGCGTCTTTGAACTACAATTCACATTTGTATGTGGATAATCACTTTTAGAGATAAAATTCGATGTTTAAAGTAATTTTCATGCGTCCAGGGGTCTTAAACACAAGATTTTTGGAATGGGTAAAAGTGAATGAAAATGGCCAATTTCCTCACTCTGCGGCCTTAAAAAGTGTTTCTACTCCACGGGAAGTGAATAAAATAACATTTGGAGGCCTTTATTGTTCAATCAAAAACGCCCGATTTTTGATGAAAGAGATAACCACCCCCCCTTCCGACATGCTTCAGAAACGAAAAACATGGTTCATTTTCAAATGTTGCATCTTTGAACTACAATTCACATTTGTATGTGGATTATCACTTTTAGAGATAAAATCATATGTTTAAAGTGATTTTCATGCGTCCAGGGGTCTTAAACACAAGATTTTTGGAATGGGTAAAAGTGAATGAAAATGGCCAATTTACTCACTCTGCGGCCTTAAAAAGTGTTTCTACTCCACGGGAAGTGAATAAAATAACATTTGGAGGCCTTTATTGTTCAATCAAAAATGCCCATTTTTTGGTGAAAGAGATAACCACCCCCCTTACGACATGCTTCAGAAACGAAAAAAATGGTCCGTTTTCATATGTTGCCTCATTGAACTACAATTCACATTTGTACGTGGAAAATCACTTTTAAAGAAAAAATGAGATGTTTAAAGTGATTTTCATGCTTCCAGGGGCCTTAAACACAAGATTTGAGGAATGGGTAAAAGTGAATGAAAATGGCCAATTTACTCACTCTGCGGCCTTAAAAAGTGTTTCTACTCCACGGGAAGCGAATTAAATAACATTTGTAGGCCTTTATTGTTCAATCAAAAACGCCAGATTTTTGATGAAAGAGATAACCACCCCCCCTTACGACATGCTTCAGAAACGAAAAAAATGGTCCATTTTCAAATGTTGCCTCTTTGAACTACAATTCACATTTGTATGTGGAAAATCACTTTTAAAGATAAAATTATATGTTTAAAGTGATTTTCATGCTTCCAGGGGCCTTAAACACAAGAGTTGAGGAATGGGTAAAAGTGAATGGAAATGGCCAATTTACTCATTCTGAGGCCTTAAAAAGTGTTTCTCCTCCACGGGAAGTGAATTAAATAACATTTGGAGGCCTTTATTGTTCAATCAAAAACGCCAGATTTTTGATGAAAGAGATAACCACCCCCCCTTACGACATGCTTCAGAAACGAAAAAAATGGTCCATTTTCAAATGTTGCGTCTTTGAACTACAATTCACATTTGTACGTGGATAATCACTTTTAGAGATAAAATTAGATGTTTGAAGTGATTTTCAAGCTTCCCCGGGCGCTAAATACAGGATTTGAGGAATGGGAAAACGTGAATGAAAATGGACAATTTATTCACTCTGAGGCCTTAAAAAGTTTTTCTCCACCCCAGAAAGTGATTTAAATAACATTTGTAGGCCTTTATTGTTCAATCAAAAAGGCCCTATTTTTGATGAAAGAGATAACCACCCCCCCTTACGACATGCTTCAGAAACGAAAAAAATGGTTCATTTTCAAATGTTGCATCTTTGAACTACAGTTCACATTTGTATGTGGATTATCACTTTTAGAGATAAAATGATATGTTTAAAGTGATTTTCATGCGTCCAGGGGTCTTAAACACAAGATTTTTGGAATGGGTAAAAGTGAATGAAAATGGCCAATTTACTCACTCTGCGGCCTTAAAAAGTGTTTCTACTCCACGGGAAGCGAATTAAATAACATTTGTAGGCCTTTATTGTTCAATCAAAAGCGCCCGATTTTTGATGAAAGAGATAACCACCCCCCCCTTACGACATGCTTCTGAAACTAAAAAAATGGTCCATTTTCAAATGTTGCCTCTTTGAACTACAATTCACATTTGTATGTGGAAAATCACTTTTAAAGAGAAAATTATATGTTTAAAGTGATTTTCATGCTTCCAGGGGCCTTAAACACAAGATTTGAGGAATGGGTAAAAGTGAATGGAAATGGCCAATTTACTCATTCTGAGGCCTTAAAAAGTGTTTCTCCTCCACGGGAAGTGAATTAAATAACATTTGGAGGCCTTTATTGTTCAATCAAAAACGCCAGATTTTTGATGAAAGAGATAACCACCCCCCCTTACGACATGCTTCAGAAACGAAAAAAATGGTCCATTTTCATATGTTGCGTCTTTGAACTACAATTCACATTTGTATGTGGATAATCACTTTTAGAGATAAAATTAGATGTTTAAAGTAATTTTCAAGCTTCCAGGGGTCTTAAAAACAAGATTTTTGGAATGGGTAAAAGTGAATGAAAATGGCCAATTTACTCACTCTGTGGCCTTAAAAAGTATTTCTTCTCCACGGGAAGTGAATAAAATAACATTTGGAGGCCTTTATTGTTCAAGCAAAAACGCCTGATTTTTGGTGAAAGAGATAACCACCCCCCCTTACGACATGCTTCAGAAACTAAAAAAATGGTCCATTTTAAAATGTTGCCTCTTTGAACTACAATTCACATTTGTATGTGGGAAATCACTTTTAAAGATAAAATGATATGTTTAAAGTGATTTTCATGCTTCCAGGGGCCTTAAACACAAGATTTTTGGAATGGGTAAAAGTGAATGAAAATGGCCAATTTACTCACTCTGCGGCCTTAAAAAGTGTTTCTACTCCACGGGAAGCGAATTAAATAACATTTGTAGGCCTTTATTGTTCAATCAAAAACACCCGATTTTTGATGAAAGAGATAACCACCCCCCCTTACGACATGCTTCAGAAACGAAAAAAATGGTCATTTTTCAAATGTTGCCTCTTTGAACTAAAATTCACATTTGTATGTGGAAAATCACTTTTAAAGAGAAAATTATATGTTTAAAGTGATTTTCATGCTTCCAGGGGCCTTAAACACAAGAGTTGAGGAATGGGTAAAAGTGAATGGATATGGCCAATTTACTCATTCTGAGGCCTTAAAAAGTGTTTCTCCTCCACGGGAAGTGAATTAAATAACATTTGGAGGCCTTTATTGTTCAATCAAAAACACCAGATTTTTGATGAAAGAGATAACCACCCCCCTTACAACATGCTTCAGAAACTAAAAAAATGGTCCATTTTCAAATGTTGTGTCTTTGAACTACAATTCACATTTGTACGTGGAAAATCACTTTTAGAGATAAGATTAGATGTTTAAAGTGATTTTCAAGCTTCCAGGGGCCCTAAACACAAGATTTGAGAAATGGGTAAAAGTGAATCAAAATGGCCAATTTACTCACTCTGCGGCCTTAAAAAGTTTTTCTCCTCCACGGCAAGTGAATAAAATAACATTTGGAGGTCTTTATTGTTCAAGCGAAAACGCCAGATTTTTGACGAAAGAGATAACCACCCCCCCTTACGACATGCTTCAGAAACAAAAAAAATGGTCCAATTTCAAATGTTGCGTCTTTGAACTACAATTCACATTTGTACGTGGATAATCACTTTTAGAGATAAAATTAGATGTTTGAAGTGATTTTCAAGCTTCCCCGGGCACTAAACACAAGATTTGAGGAATGGGAAAACGTGAATGAAAATGGCCAATTTATTCACTCTGAGGCCTTAAAAAGTTTTTTCCACCCCAGAAAGTGAATTAAATAACATTTGTAGGCCTTTATTGTTCAATCAAAAATGTTCCGATTTTTGATGAAGGAGATAACCACCCCCCTTACGACATGCTTCAGAAACGAAAAAAATGGTTCATTTTCAAATGTTGCCTCTTTGAACTACAATTCACATTTGTACGTGGAAAATCACTTTTAAAGAAAAAATGATATGTTTAAAGTGATTTTCATGCGTCCAGGGGTCTTAAACACAAGATTTTTGGAATGGGTAAAAGTGAATGAAAATGGCCAATTTACTCACTCTGCGGCCTTAAAAAGTGTTTCTACTCCACGGGAAGCGAATTAAATAACATTTGGAGGCCTTTATTGTTCAATCAAAAACGCCCGATTTTTGATGAAAGAGATAACCACCCCCCCTTACGACATGCTTCAGAAACTAAAAAAATGGTCCATTTTCAAATGTTGCCTCTTTGAACTACAATTAACATTTGTATGTGGAAAATCACTTTTAAAGATAACATGATATGTTTAAAGTGATTTTCATGCTTCCAGGGGCCTTAAACACAAGATTTGAGGAATGGGTAAAAGTGAATAAAAATGGCCAATTTACTCATTCTGAGGCCTTAAAAAGTGTTTCTCCTCAACAGGAAGTGAATTAAATAACATTTGGAGGCCTTTATTGTTCAATCAAAAACGCCAGATTTTTGACGAAAGAGATAACCACCCCCCCTTACGACATGCTTCAGAAACAAAAAAAATGGTCCATTTTCAAATGTTGCGTCTTTGATGTACAATTCACATTTGTACGTGGATAATCACTTTTAGAGATAAAATTAGATGTTTGAAGTGATTTTCAAGCTTCCCCGGGCCCTAAACACAAGATTTGAGGAATGGGAAAACGTGAATGAAAATGGCCAATTTATTCACTCTTAGGCCTTAAAAAGTTTTTCTCCACCCCAGAAAGTGAATTAAATAACATTTGTGGGCCTTTATTGTTCAATCAAAAATGCCCGATTTTTGATGAAAGAGATAACCACCCCCCCTTACGACATGCTTCAGAAACGAAAAAAATGGTTCCTTTTCAAATGTTGCATCTTTGAACTAAAATTCACATTTGTATGTGGATTATCACTTTTAGAGATAAAATGATATGTTTAAAGTGATTTTCATGCGTCCAGGGGTCTTAAACACAAGATTTTTGGAATGGGTAAAAGTGAATGAAAATGGCCAATTTACTCACTCTACGGCCTTAACAAGTGTTTCTACTCCACGGGAAGCGAATTAAATAACATTTGTAGGCCTTTATTGTTCAATCAAAAACGCCCGATTTTTGATGAAAGAGATAACCACCCCCCCTTACGACATGCTTCAGAAACGAAAAACATGGTCCGTTTTCAAATGTTGCCTCTTTGAACTACAATTCACATTTGTATGTGGAAAATCACTTTTAAAGATAAAATGATATGTTTAAAGTGATTTTCATGCTTCCAGGGGCCTTAAACACAAGATTTGAGGAATGGGTAAAAGTGAATGAAAATGGCCAATTTACTCACTCTGCGGCCTTAAAAAGTGTTTCTACTCCACGGGAAGTGAATTAAATAACATTTGTAGGCCTTTCTTGTTCAATCAAAAACACCCGATTTTTGATGAAAGAGATAACCACCCCCCCTTACGACATGCTTCAGAAACGAAAAAAATGGTCATTTTTCAAATGTTGCCTCTTTGAACTAAAATTCACATTTGTATGTGGAAAATCACTTTTAAAGATAAAATGATATGTTTAAAGTGATTTTCATGCTTCCAGGGGCCTTAAACACAAGAGTTGAGGAATGGGTAAAAGTGAATGGAAATGGCCAATTTACTCATTCTGAGGCCTTAAAAAGTGTTTCTCCTCCACGGGAAGTAAATTAAATAACATTTGGAGGCCTTTATTGTTCAATCAAAAACGCCAGATTTTTGATGAAAGAGATAACCACCCCCCTTACAACATGCTTCAGAAACTAAAAAAATGGTCCATTTTCAAATGTTGGGTCTTTGTACTACAATTCACATTTGTACGTGGAAAATCACTTTTAGAGATAAGATTAGATGTTTAAAGTGATTTTCAATCTTCCAGGGGCCCTAAACACAAGATTTGAGAAATGGGCAAAAGTGAATGAAAATGGCCAATTTACTCACTCTGCGGCCTTAAAAAGTTTTTCTCCTCCACGGCAAGTGAATAAAATAACATTTGGAGGTCTTTATTGTTCAAGCGAAAACGCCAGATTTTTGACGAAAGAGATAACCACCCCCCCTTACGACATGCTTCAGAAACGAAAAAAATGGTCCATTTTCAAATGTTGCGTCTTTGAACTACAATTCACATTTGTACGTGGATAATCACTTTTAGAGATAAAATTAGATGTTTGAAGTGATTTTCAAGCTTCCCTGGGCGCTAAACACAGGATTTGAGGAATGGGAAAACGTGAATGAAAATGGCCAATTTATTCACTCTGAGGCCTTAAAAAGTTTTTCTCCACCCCAGAAAGTGAATTAAATAACATTTGTAGGCCTTTATTGTTCAATCAAAAAGGCCCTATTTTTGATGAAAGAGATAACCACCCCCCCTTACGACATGCTTCAGAAACGAAAAAAATGGTCCATTTTCATATGTTGCGTCTTTGAACTACAATTCACATTTGTATGTGGATAATCACTTTTAGAGATAAAATTAGATGTTTAAAGTAATTTTCAAGCTTCCAGGGGTCTTAAAAACAAGATTTTTGGAATGGGTAAAAGAGAATGAAAATGGCCAATTTACTTACTCTGTGGCCTTAAAAAGTGTTTCTTCTCCACGGGAAGTGAATAAAATAACATTTGGAGACCTTTATTTTTCAATCAAAAACGCCAGATTTTTGATGAAAGAGATAACCACCCCCCTTACAACATGCTTCAGAAACTAAAAAAAATGGTCCATTTTCAAATGTTGGGTCTTTGTACTACAATTCACATTTGTACGTGGAAAATCACTTTTAGAGATAAGATTAGATGTTTAAAGTGATTTTCAATCTTCCAGGGGCCCTAAACACAAGATTTGAGAAATGGGCAAAAGTGAATGAAAATGGCCAATTTACTCACTCTGCGGCCTTAAAAAGTTTTTCTCCTCCACGGCAAGTGAATAAAATAACATTTGGAGGTCTTTATTGTTCAAGCGAAAACGCCAGATTTTTGACGAAAGAGATAACCACCCCCCCTTACGACATGCTTCAGAAACGAAAAAAATGGTCCATTTTCAAATGTTGCGTCTTTGAACTACAATTCACATTTGTACGTGGATAATCACTTTTAGAGATAAAATTAGATGTTTGAAGTGATTTTCAAGCTTCCCTGGGCGCTAAACACAGGATTTGAGGAATGGGAAAACGTGAATGAAAATGGCCAATTTATTCACTCTGAGGCCTTAAAAAGTTTTTCTCCACCCCAGAAAGTGAATTAAATAACATTTGTAGGCCTTTATTGTTCAATCAAAAAGGCCCTATTTTTGATGAAAGAGATAACCACCCCCCCTTACGACATGCTTCAGAAACGAAAAAAATGGTCCATTTTCATATGTTGCGTCTTTGAACTACAATTCACATTTGTATGTGGATAATCACTTTTAGAGATAAAATTAGATGTTTAAAGTAATTTTCAAGCTTCCAGGGGTCTTAAAAACAAGATTTTTGGAATGGGTAAAAGAGAATGAAAATGGCCAATTTACTCACTCTGCGGCCTTAAAAAGTGTTTCTACTCCACGGGAAGTGAATAAAATAACATTTGGAGGCCTTTATTGTTCAATCAAAAACGCCCGATTTTTGATGAAAGAGATAACCACCCCCCCTTCCGACATGCTTCAGAAACGAAAAACATGGTTCATTTTCAAATGTTGCATCTTTGAACTACAATTCACATTTGTATGTGGATTATCACTTTTAGAGATAAAATCATATTTTTAAAGTGATTTTCATGCTTCCAGGGGCCTTAAACACAAGATTTGAGGAATGGGTAAAAGTGAATGAAAATGGCCAATTTACTCACTCTGCGGCCTTAAAAAGTGTTTCTACTCCACGGGAAGCGAATTAAATAACATTTGTAGGCCTTTATTGTTCAATCAAAAACGCCAGATTTTTGATGAAAGAGATAACCACCCCCCCTTACGACATGCTTCAGAAACGAAAAAAATGGTCCATTTTCAAATGTTGCCTCTTTGAACTACAATTCACATTTGTATGTGGAAAATCACTTTTAAAGATAAAATTATATGTTTAAAGTGATTTTCATGCTTCCAGGGGCCTTAAACACAAGAGTTGAGGAATGGGTAAAAGTGAATGGAAATGGCCAATTTACTCATTCTGAGGCCTTAAAAAGTGTTTCTCCTCCACGGGAAGTGAATTAAATAACATTTGGAGGCCTTTATTGTTCAATCAAAAACGCCAGATTTTTGATGAAAGAGATAACCACCCCCCCTTACGACATGCTTCAGAAACGAAAAAAATGGTCCATTTTCAAATGTTGCGTCTTTGAACTACAATTCACATTTGTACGTGGATAATCACTTTTAGAGATAAAATTAGATGTTTGAAGTGATTTTCAAGCTTCCCCGGGCGCTAAATACAGGATTTGAGGAATGGGAAAACGTGAATGAAAATGGACAATTTATTCACTCTGAGGCCTTAAAAAGTTTTTCTCCACCCCAGAAAGTGATTTAAATAACATTTGTAGGCCTTTATTGTTCAATCAAAAAGGCCCTATTTTTGATGAAAGAGATAACCACCCCCCCTTACGACATGCTTCAGAAACGAAAAAAATGGTTCATTTTCAAATGTTGCATCTTTGAACTACAGTTCACATTTGTATGTGGATTATCACTTTTAGAGATAAAATGATATGTTTAAAGTGATTTTCATGCGTCCAGGGGTCTTAAACACAAGATTTTTGGAATGGGTAAAAGTGAATGAAAATGGCCAATTTACTCACTCTGCGGCCTTAAAAAGTGTTTCTACTCCACGGGAAGCGAATTAAATAACATTTGTAGGCCTTTATTGTTCAATCAAAAGCGCCCGATTTTTGATGAAAGAGATAACCACCCCCCCTTACGACATGCTTCAGAAACTAAAAAAATGGTCCATTTTCAAATGTTGCCTCTTTGAACTACAATTCACATTTGTATGTGGAAAATCACTTTTAAAGAGAAAATTATATGTTTAAAGTGATTTTCATGCTTCCAGGGGCCTTAAACACAAGATTTGAGGAATGGGTAAAAGTGAATGGAAATGGCCAATTTACTCATTCTGAGGCCTTAAAAAGTGTTTCTCCTCCACGGGAAGTGAATTAAATAACATTTGGAGGCCTTTATTGTTCAATCAAAAACGCCAGATTTTTGATGAAAGAGATAACCACCCCCCCTTACGACATGCTTCAGAAACGAAAAAAATGGTCCATTTTCATATGTTGCGTCTTTGAACTACAATTCACATTTGTATGTGGATAATCACTTTTAGAGATAAAATTAGATGTTTAAAGTAATTTTCAAGCTTCCAGGGGTCTTAAAAACAAGATTTTTGGAATGGGTAAAAGTGAATGAAAATGGCCAATTTACTCACTCTGTGGCCTTAAAAAGTATTTCTTCTCCACGGGAAGTGAATAAAATAACATTTGGAGGCCTTTATTGTTCAAGCAAAAACGCCTGATTTTTGGTGAAAGAGATAACCACCCCCCCTTACGACATGCTTCAGAAACTAAAAAAATGGTCCATTTTCAAATGTTGCCTCTTTGAACTACAATTCACATTTGTATGTGGGAAATCACTTTTAAAGATAAAATGATATGTTTAAAGTGATTTTCATGCTTCCAGGGGCCTTAAACACAAGATTTTTGGAATGGGTAAAAGTGAATGAAAATGGCCAATTTACTCACTCTGCGGCCTTAAAAAGTGTTTCTACTCCACGGGAAGCGAATTAAATAACATTTGTAGGCCTTTATTGTTCAATCAAAAACACCCGATTTTTGATGAAAGAGATAACCACCCCCCCTTACGACATGCTTCAGAAACGAAAAAAATGGTCATTTTTCAAATGTTGCCTCTTTGAACTAAAATTCACATTTGTATGTGGAAAATCACTTTTAAAGATAAAATTATATGTTTAAAGTGATTTTCATGCTTCCAGGGGCCTTAAACACAAGAGTTGAGGAATGGGTAAAAGTGAATGGAAATGGCCAATTTACTCATTCTGAGGCCTTAAAAAGTGTTTCTCCTCCACGGGAAGTAAATTAAATAACATTTGGAGGCCTTTATTGTTCAATCAAAAACGCCAGATTTTTGATGAAAGAGATAACCACCCCCCTTACAACATGCTTCAGAAACTAAAAAAATGGTCCATTTTCAAATGTTGGGTCTTTGTACTACAATTCACATTTGTACGTGGAAAATCACTTTTAGAGATAAGATTAGATGTTTAAAGTGATTTTCAATCTTCCAGGGGCCCTAAACACAAGATTTGAGAAATGGGCAAAAGTGAATGAAAATGGCCAATTTACTCACTCTGCGGCCTTAAAAAGTTTTTCTCCTCCACGGCAAGTGAATAAAATAACATTTGGAGGTCTTTATTGTTCAAGCGAAAACGCCAGATTTTTGACGAAAGAGATAACCACCCCCCCTTACGACATGCTTCAGAAACGAAAAAAATGGTCCATTTTCAAATGTTGCGTCTTTGAACTACAATTCACATTTGTACGTGGATAATCACTTTTAGAGATAAAATTAGATGTTTGAAGTGATTTTCAAGCTTCCCCGGGCGCTAAACACAGGATTTGAGGAATGGGAAAACGTGAATGAAAATGGCCAATTTATTCACTCTGAGGCCTTAAAAAGTTTTTCTCCACCCCAGAAAGTGAATTAAATAACATTTGTAGGCCTTTATTGTTCAATCAAAAAGGCCCTATTTTTGATGAAAGAGATAACCACCCCCCCTTACGACATGCTTCAGAAACGAAAAAAATGGTCCATTTTCATATGTTGCGTCTTTGAACTACAATTCACATTTGTATGTGGATAATCACTTTTAGAGATAAAATTAGATGTTTAAAGTAATTTTCAAGCTTCCAGGGGTCTTAAAAACAAGATTTTTGGAATGGGTAAAAGAGAATGAAAATGGCCAATTTACTTACTCTGTGGCCTTAAAAAGTGTTTCTTCTCCACGGGAAGTGAATAAAATAACATTTGGAGGCCTTTATTTTTCAATCAAAAACGCCAGATTTTTGATGAAAGAGATAACCACCCCCCTTACAACATGCTTCAGAAACTAAAAAAAATGGTCCATTTTCAAATGTTGGGTCTTTGTACTACAATTCACATTTGTACGTGGAAAATCACTTTTAGAGATAAGATTAGATGTTTAAAGTGATTTTCAATCTTCCAGGGGCCCTAAACACAAGATTTGAGAAATGGGCAAAAGTGAATGAAAATGGCCAATTTACTCACTCTGCGGCCTTAAAAAGTTTTTCTCCTCCACGGCAAGTGAATAAAATAACATTTGGAGGTCTTTATTGTTCAAGCGAAAACGCCAGATTTTTGACGAAAGAGATAACCACCCCCCCTTACGACATGCTTCAGAAACGAAAAAAATGGTCCATTTTCAAATGTTGCGTCTTTGAACTACAATTCACATTTGTACGTGGAAAATCACTTTTAGAGATAAAATTAGATGTTTGAAGTGATTTTCAAGCTTCCCCGGGCGCTAAACACAGGATTTGAGGAATGGGAAAACGTGAATGAAAATGGCCAATTTATTCACTCTGAGGCCTTAAAAAGTTTTTCTCCACCCCAGAAAGTGAATTAAATAACATTTGTAGGCCTTTATTGTTCAATCAAAAAGGCCCTATTTTTGATGAAAGAGATAACCACCCCCCCTTACGACATGCTTCAGAAACGAAAAAAACGGTCCATTTTCATATGTTGCGTCTTTGAACTACAATTCACATTTGTATGTGGATAATCACTTTTAGAGATAAAATTCGATGTTTAAAGTAATTTTCATGCGTCCAGGGGTCTTAAACACAAGATTTTTGGAATGGGTAAAAGTGAATGAAAATGGCCAATTTACTCACTCTGCGGCCTTAAAAAGTGTTTCTACTCCACGGGAAGTGAATAAAATAACATTTGGAGGCCTTTATTGTTCAATCAAAAACGCCCGATTTTTGATGAAAGAGATAACCACCCCCCCTTCCGACATGCTTCAGAAACGAAAAACATGGTTCATTTTCAAATGTTGCATCTTTGAACTACAATTCACATTTGTATGTGGATTATCACTTTTAGAGATAAAATCATATGTTTAAAGTGATTTTCATGCGTCCAGGGGTCTTAAACACAAGATTTTTGGAATGGGTAAAAGTGAATGAAAATGGCCAATTTACTCACTCTGCGGCCTTAAAAAGTGTTTCTACTCCACGGGAAGTGAATAAAATAACATTTGGAGGCCTTTATTGTTCAATCAAAAATGCCCATTTTTTGGTGAAAGAGATAACCACCCCCCTTACGACATGCTTCAGAAACGAAAAAAATGGTCCGTTTTCATATGTTGCCTCATTGAACTACAATTCACATTTGTACGTGGAAAATCACTTTTAAAGAAAAAATGAGATGTTTAAAGTGATTTTCATGCTTCCAGGGGCCTTAAACACAAGATTTGAGGAATGGGTAAAAGTGAATGAAAATGGCCAATTTACTCACTCTGCGGCCTTAAAAAGTGTTTCTACTCCACGGGAAGCGAATTAAATAACATTTGTAGGCCTTTATTGTTCAATCAAAAACGCCAGATTTTTGATGAAAGAGATAACCACCCCCCCTTACGACATGCTTCAGAAACGAAAAAAATGGTCCATTTTCAAATGTTGCCTCTTTGAACTACAATTCACATTTGTATGTGGAAAATCACTTTTAAAGATAAAATTATATGTTTAAAGTGATTTTCATGCTTCCAGGGGCCTTAAACACAAGAGTTGAGGAATGGGTAAAAGTGAATGGAAATGGCCAATTTACTCATTCTGAGGCCTTAAAAAGTGTTTCTCCTCCACGGGAAGTGAATTAAATAACATTTGGAGGCCTTTATTGTTCAATCAAAAACGCCAGATTTTTGATGAAAGAGATAACCACCCCCCCTTACGACATGCTTCAGAAACGAAAAAAATGGTCCATTTTCAAATGTTGCGTCTTTGAACTACAATTCACATTTGTACGTGGATAATCACTTTTAGAGATAAAATTAGATGTTTGAAGTGATTTTCAAGCTTCCCCGGGCGCTAAATACAGGATTTGAGGAATGGGAAAACGTGAATGAAAATGGACAATTTATTCACTCTGAGGCCTTAAAAAGTTTTTCTCCACCCCAGAAAGTGATTTAAATAACATTTGTAGGCCTTTATTGTTCAATCAAAAAGGCCCTATTTTTGATGAAAGAGATAACCACCCCCCCTTACGACATGCTTCAGAAACGAAAAAAATGGTTCATTTTCAAATGTTGCATCTTTGAACTACAGTTCACATTTGTATGTGGATTATCACTTTTAGAGATAAAATGATATGTTTAAAGTGATTTTCATGCGTCCAGGGGTCTTAAACACAAGATTTTTGGAATGGGTAAAAGTGAATGAAAATGGCCAATTTACTCACTCTGCGGCCTTAAAAAGTGTTTCTACTCCACGGGAAGCGAATTAAATAACATTTGTAGGCCTTTATTGTTCAATCAAAAGCGCCCGATTTTTGATGAAAGAGATAACCACCCCCCCCTTACGACATGCTTCTGAAACTAAAAAAATGGTCCATTTTCAAATGTTGCCTCTTTGAACTACAATTCACATTTGTATGTGGAAAATCACTTTTAAAGAGAAAATTATATGTTTAAAGTGATTTTCATGCTTCCAGGGGCCTTAAACACAAGATTTGAGGAATGGGTAAAAGTGAATGGAAATGGCCAATTTACTCATTCTGAGGCCTTAAAAAGTGTTTCTCCTCCACGGGAAGTGAATTAAATAACATTTGGAGGCCTTTATTGTTCAATCAAAAACGCCAGATTTTTGATGAAAGAGATAACCACCCCCCCTTACGACATGCTTCAGAAACGAAAAAAATGGTCCATTTTCATATGTTGCGTCTTTGAACTACAATTCACATTTGTATGTGGATAATCACTTTTAGAGATAAAATTAGATGTTTAAAGTAATTTTCAAGCTTCCAGGGGTCTTAAAAACAAGATTTTTGGAATGGGTAAAAGTGAATGAAAATGGCCAATTTACTCACTCTGTGGCCTTAAAAAGTATTTCTTCTCCACGGGAAGTGAATAAAATAACATTTGGAGGCCTTTATTGTTCAAGCAAAAACGCCTGATTTTTGGTGAAAGAGATAACCACCCCCCCTTACGACATGCTTCAGAAACTAAAAAAATGGTCCATTTTCAAATGTTGCCTCTTTGAACTACAATTCACATTTGTATGTGGGAAATCACTTTTAAAGATAAAATGATATGTTTAAAGTGATTTTCATGCTTCCAGGGGCCTTAAACACAAGATTTTTGGAATGGGTAAAAGTGAATGAAAATGGCCAATTTACTCACTCTGCGGCCTTAAAAAGTGTTTCTACTCCACGGGAAGCGAATTAAATAACATTTGTAGGCCTTTATTGTTCAATCAAAAACACCCGATTTTTGATGAAAGAGATAACCACCCCCCCTTACGACATGCTTCAGAAACGAAAAAAATGGTCATTTTTCAAATGTTGCCTCTTTGAACTAAAATTCACATTTGTATGTGGAAAATCACTTTTAAAGAGAAAATTATATGTTTAAAGTGATTTTCATGCTTCCAGGGGCCTTAAACACAAGAGTTGAGGAATGGGTAAAAGTGAATGGATATGGCCAATTTACTCATTCTGAGGCCTTAAAAAGTGTTTCTCCTCCACGGGAAGTGAATTAAATAACATTTGGAGGCCTTTATTGTTCAATCAAAAACACCAGATTTTTGATGAAAGAGATAACCACCCCCCTTACAACATGCTTCAGAAACTAAAAAAATGGTCCATTTTCAAATGTTGTGTCTTTGAACTACAATTCACATTTGTACGTGGAAAATCACTTTTAGAGATAAGATTAGATGTTTAAAGTGATTTTCAAGCTTCCAGGGGCCCTAAACACAAGATTTGAGAAATGG
This sequence comes from Triturus cristatus, assembly GCF_964204655.1. Taxonomy (NCBI): domain Eukaryota; kingdom Metazoa; phylum Chordata; class Amphibia; order Caudata; family Salamandridae; genus Triturus; species Triturus cristatus. The sequence continues at coordinate 663,551,210 of NC_140593.1, forward strand.
GTAAAAGTGAATCAAAATGGCCAATTTACTCACTCTGCGGCCTTAAAAAGTTTTTCTCCTCCACGGCAAGTGAATAAAATAACATTTGGAGGTCTTTATTGTTCAAGCGAAAACGCCAGATTTTTGACGAAAGAGATAACCACCCCCCCTTACGACATGCTTCAGAAACAAAAAAAATGGTCCAATTTCAAATGTTGCGTCTTTGAACTACAATTCACATTTGTACGTGGATAATCACTTTTAGAGATAAAATTAGATGTTTGAAGTGATTTTCAAGCTTCCCCGGGCACTAAACACAAGATTTGAGGAATGGGAAAACGTGAATGAAAATGGCCAATTTATTCACTCTGAGGCCTTAAAAAGTTTTTTCCACCCCAGAAAGTGAATTAAATAACATTTGTAGGCCTTTATTGTTCAATCAAAAATGTTCCGATTTTTGATGAAGGAGATAACCACCCCCCTTACGACATGCTTCAGAAACGAAAAAAATGGTTCATTTTCAAATGTTGCCTCTTTGAACTACAATTCACATTTGTACGTGGAAAATCACTTTTAAAGAAAAAATGATATGTTTAAAGTGATTTTCATGCGTCCAGGGGTCTTAAACACAAGATTTTTGGAATGGGTAAAAGTGAATGAAAATGGCCAATTTACTCACTCTGCGGCCTTAAAAAGTGTTTCTACTCCACGGGAAGCGAATTAAATAACATTTGGAGGCCTTTATTGTTCAATCAAAAACGCCCGATTTTTGATGAAAGAGATAACCACCCCCCCTTACGACATGCTTCAGAAACTAAAAAAATGGTCCATTTTCAAATGTTGCCTCTTTGAACTACAATTAACATTTGTATGTGGAAAATCACTTTTAAAGATAACATGATATGTTTAAAGTGATTTTCATGCTTCCAGGGGCCTTAAACACAAGATTTGAGGAATGGGTAAAAGTGAATAAAAATGGCCAATTTACTCATTCTGAGGCCTTAAAAAGTGTTTCTCCTCAACAGGAAGTGAATTAAATAACATTTGGAGGCCTTTATTGTTCAATCAAAAACGCCAGATTTTTGACGAAAGAGATAACCACCCCCCCCTTACGACATGCTTCAGAAACAAAAAAAATGGTCCATTTTCAAATGTTGCGTCTTTGATGTACAATTCACATTTGTACGTGGATAATCACTTTTAGAGATAAAATTAGATGTTTGAAGTGATTTTCAAGCTTCCCCGGGCCCTAAACACAAGATTTGAGGAATGGGAAAACGTGAATGAAAATGGCCAATTTATTCACTCTTAGGCCTTAAAAAGTTTTTCTCCACCCCAGAAAGTGAATTAAATAACATTTGTAGGCCTTTATTGTTCAATCAAAAATGCCCGATTTTTGATGAAAGAGATAACCACCCCCCCTTACGACATGCTTCAGAAACGAAAAAAATGGTTCCTTTTCAAATGTTGCATCTTTGAACTAAAATTCACATTTGTATGTGGATTATCACTTTTAGAGATAAAATGATATGTTTAAAGTGATTTTCATGCGTCCAGGGGTCTTAAACACAAGATTTTTGGAATGGGTAAAAGTGAATGAAAATGGCCAATTTACTCACTCTACGGCCTTAACAAGTGTTTCTACTCCACGGGAAGCGAATTAAATAACATTTGTAGGCCTTTATTGTTCAATCAAAAACGCCCGATTTTTGATGAAAGAGATAACCACCCCCCCTTACGACATGCTTCAGAAACGAAAAACATGGTCCGTTTTCAAATGTTGCCTCTTTGAACTACAATTCACATTTGTATGTGGAAAATCACTTTTAAAGATAAAATGATATGTTTAAAGTGATTTTCATGCTTCCAGGGGCCTTAAACACAAGATTTGAGGAATGGGTAAAAGTGAATGAAAATGGCCAATTTACTCACTCTGCGGCCTTAAAAAGTGTTTCTACTCCACGGGAAGTGAATTAAATAACATTTGTAGGCCTTTCTTGTTCAATCAAAAACACCCGATTTTTGATGAAAGAGATAACCACCCCCCCTTACGACATGCTTCAGAAACGAAAAAAATGGTCATTTTTCAAATGTTGCCTCTTTGAACTAAAATTCACATTTGTATGTGGAAAATCACTTTTAAAGATAAAATGATATGTTTAAAGTGATTTTCATGCTTCCAGGGGCCTTAAACACAAGAGTTGAGGAATGGGTAAAAGTGAATGGAAATGGCCAATTTACTCATTCTGAGGCCTTAAAAAGTGTTTCTCCTCCACGGGAAGTAAATTAAATAACATTTGGAGGCCTTTATTGTTCAATCAAAAACGCCAGATTTTTGATGAAAGAGATAACCACCCCCCTTACAACATGCTTCAGAAACTAAAAAAATGGTCCATTTTCAAATGTTGGGTCTTTGTACTACAATTCACATTTGTACGTGGAAAATCACTTTTAGAGATAAGATTAGATGTTTAAAGTGATTTTCAATCTTCCAGGGGCCCTAAACACAAGATTTGAGAAATGGGCAAAAGTGAATGAAAATGGCCAATTTACTCACTCTGCGGCCTTAAAAAGTTTTTCTCCTCCACGGCAAGTGAATAAAATAACATTTGGAGGTCTTTATTGTTCAAGCGAAAACGCCAGATTTTTGACGAAAGAGATAACCACCCCCCCTTACGACATGCTTCAGAAACGAAAAAAATGGTCCATTTTCAAATGTTGCGTCTTTGAACTACAATTCACATTTGTACGTGGATAATCACTTTTAGAGATAAAATTAGATGTTTGAAGTGATTTTCAAGCTTCCCTGGGCGCTAAACACAGGATTTGAGGAATGGGAAAACGTGAATGAAAATGGCCAATTTATTCACTCTGAGGCCTTAAAAAGTTTTTCTCCACCCCAGAAAGTGAATTAAATAACATTTGTAGGCCTTTATTGTTCAATCAAAAACGCCAGATTTTTGATGAAAGAGATAACCACCCCCCCTTACGACATGCTTCAGAAACGAAAAAAATGGTCCATTTTCAAATGTTGCGTCTTTGAACTACAATTCACATTTGTACGTGGATAATCACTTTTAGAGATAAAATTAGATGTTTGAAGTGATTTTCAAGCTTCCCCGGGCGCTAAATACAGGATTTGAGGAATGGGAAAACGTGAATGAAAATGGACAATTTATTCACTCTGAGGCCTTAAAAAGTTTTTCTCCACCCCAGAAAGTGATTTAAATAACATTTGTAGGCCTTTATTGTTCAATCAAAAAGGCCCTATTTTTGATGAAAGAGATAACCACCCCCCCTTACGACATGCTTCAGAAACGAAAAAAATGGTTCATTTTCAAATGTTGCATCTTTGAACTACAGTTCACATTTGTATGTGGATTATCACTTTTAGAGATAAAATGATATGTTTAAAGTGATTTTCATGCGTCCAGGGGTCTTAAACACAAGATTTTTGGAATGGGTAAAAGTGAATGAAAATGGCCAATTTACTCACTCTGCGGCCTTAAAAAGTGTTTCTACTCCACGGGAAGCGAATTAAATAACATTTGTAGGCCTTTATTGTTCAATCAAAAGCGCCCGATTTTTGATGAAAGAGATAACCACCCCCCCTTACGACATGCTTCAGAAACTAAAAAAATGGTCCATTTTCAAATGTTGCCTCTTTGAACTACAATTCACATTTGTATGTGGAAAATCACTTTTAAAGAGAAAATTATATGTTTAAAGTGATTTTCATGCTTCCAGGGGCCTTAAACACAAGATTTGAGGAATGGGTAAAAGTGAATGGAAATGGCCAATTTACTCATTCTGAGGCCTTAAAAAGTGTTTCTCCTCCACGGGAAGTGAATTAAATAACATTTGGAGGCCTTTATTGTTCAATCAAAAACGCCAGATTTTTGATGAAAGAGATAACCACCCCCCCTTACGACATGCTTCAGAAACGAAAAAAATGGTCCATTTTCATATGTTGCGTCTTTGAACTACAATTCACATTTGTATGTGGATAATCACTTTTAGAGATAAAATTAGATGTTTAAAGTAATTTTCAAGCTTCCAGGGGTCTTAAAAACAAGATTTTTGGAATGGGTAAAAGTGAATGAAAATGGCCAATTTACTCACTCTGTGGCCTTAAAAAGTATTTCTTCTCCACGGGAAGTGAATAAAATAACATTTGGAGGCCTTTATTGTTCAAGCAAAAACGCCTGATTTTTGGTGAAAGAGATAACCACCCCCCCTTACGACATGCTTCAGAAACTAAAAAAATGGTCCATTTTCAAATGTTGCCTCTTTGAACTACAATTCACATTTGTATGTGGGAAATCACTTTTAAAGATAAAATGATATGTTTAAAGTGATTTTCATGCTTCCAGGGGCCTTAAACACAAGAGTTGAGGAATGGGTAAAAGTGAATGGATATGGCCAATTTACTCATTCTGAGGCCTTAAAAAGTGTTTCTCCTCCACGGGAAGTGAATTAAATAACATTTGGAGGCCTTTATTGTTCAATCAAAAACACCAGATTTTTGATGAAAGAGATAACCACCCCCCCTTACAACATGCTTCAGAAACTAAAAAAATGGTCCATTTTCAAATGTTGTGTCTTTGAACTACAATTCACATTTGAACGTGGAAAATCACTTTTAGAGATAAGATTAGATGTTTAAAGTGATTTTCAAGCTTCCAGGGGCCCTAAACACAAGATTTGAGAAATGGGTAAAAGTGAATCAAAATGGCCAATTTACTCACTCTGCGGCCTTAAAAAGTTTTTCTCCTCCACGGCAAGTGAATAAAATAACATTTGGAGGTCTTTATTGTTCAAGCGAAAACGCCAGATTTTTGACGAAAGAGATAACCACCCCCCCTTACGACATGCTTCAGAAACAAAAAAAATGGTCCAATTTCAAATGTTGCGTCTTTGAACTACAATTCACATTTGTACGTGGATAATCACTTTTAGAGATAAAATTAGATGTTTGAAGTGATTTTCAAGCTTCCCCGGGCACTAAACACAAGATTTGAGGAATGGGAAAACGTGAATGAAAATGGCCAATTTATTCACTCTGAGGCCTTAAAAAGTTTTTTCCACCCCAGAAAGTGAATTAAATAACATTTGTAGGCCTTTATTGTTCAATCAAAAATGTTCCGATTTTCGATGAAGGAGATAACCACCCCCCTTACGACATGCTTCAGAAACGAAAAAAATGGTTCATTTTCAAATGTTGCCTCTTTGAACTACAATTCACATTTGTACGTGGAAAATCACTTTTAAAGAAAAAATGATATGTTTAAAGTGATTTTCATGCGTCCAGGGGTCTTAAACACAAGATTTTTGGAATGGGTAAAAGTGAATGAAAATGGCCAATTTACTCACTCTGCGGCCTTAAAAAGTGTTTCTACTCCACGGGAAGCGAATTAAATAACATTTGGAGGCCTTTATTGTTCAATCAAAAACGCCCGATTTTTGATGAAAGAGATAACCACCCCCCCTTACGACATGCTTCAGAAACTAAAAAAATGGTCCATTTTCAAATGTTGCCTCTTTGAACTACAATTAACATTTGTATGTGGAAAATCACTTTTAAAGATAACATGATATGTTTAAAGTGATTTTCATGCTTCCAGGGGCCTTAAACACAAGATTTGAGGAATGGGTAAAAGTGAATAAAAATGGCCAATTTACTCATTCTGAGGCCTTAAAAAGTGTTTCTCCTCAACAGGAAGTGAATTAAATAACATTTGGAGGCCTTTATTGTTCAATCAAAAACGCCAGATTTTTGACGAAAGAGATAACCACCCCCCCCTTACGACATGCTTCAGAAACAAAAAAAATGGTCCATTTTCAAATGTTGCGTCTTTGATGTACAATTCACATTTGTACGTGGATAATCACTTTTAGAGATAAAATTAGATGTTTGAAGTGATTTTCAAGCTTCCCCGGGCCCTAAACACAAGATTTGAGGAATGGGAAAACGTGAATGAAAATGGCCAATTTATTCACTCTTAGGCCTTAAAAAGTTTTTCTCCACCCCAGAAAGTGAATTAAATAACATTTGTAGGCCTTTATTGTTCAATCAAAAATGCCCGATTTTTGATGAAAGAGATAACCACCCCCCCTTACGACATGCTTCAGAAACGAAAAAAATGGTTCCTTTTCAAATGTTGCATCTTTGAACTAAAATTCACATTTGTATGTGGATTATCACTTTTAGAGATAAAATGATATGTTTAAAGTGATTTTCATGCGTCCAGGGGTCTTAAACACAAGATTTTTGGAATGGGTAAAAGTGAATGAAAATGGCCAATTTACTCACTCTGCGGCCTTAACAAGTGTTTCTACTCCACGGGAAGCGAATTAAATAACATTTGTAGGCCTTTATTGTTCAATCAAAAACGCCCGATTTTTGATGAAAGAGATAACCACCCCCCCTTACGACATGCTTCAGAAACGAAAAAAATGGTCCATTTTCAAATGTTGCCTCTTTGAACTACAATTCACATTTGTATGTGGAAAATCACTTTTAAAGATAAAATTATATGTTTAAAGTGATTTTCATGCTTCCAGGGGCCTTAAACACAAGAGTTGAGGAATGGGTAAAAGTGAATGGAAATGGCCAATTTACTCATTCTGAGGCCTTAAAAAGTGTTTCTCCTCCACGGGAAGTGAATTAAATAACATTTGGAGGCCTTTATTGTTCAATCAAAAACGCCAGATTTTTGATGAAAGAGATAACCACCCCCCCTTACGACATGCTTCAGAAACGAAAAAAATGGTCCATTTTCAAATGTTGCGTCTTTGAACTACAATTCACATTTGTACGTGGATAATCACTTTTAGAGATAAAATTAGATGTTTGAAGTGATTTTCAAGCTTCCCCGGGCGCTAAATACAGGATTTGAGGAATGGGAAAACGTGAATGAAAATGGACAATTTATTCACTCTGAGGCCTTAAAAAGTTTTTCTCCACCCCAGAAAGTGATTTAAATAACATTTGTAGGCCTTTATTGTTCAATCAAAAAGGCCCTATTTTTGATGAAAGAGATAACCACCCCCCCTTACGACATGCTTCAGAAACGAAAAAAATGGTTCATTTTCAAATGTTGCATCTTTGAACTACAGTTCACATTTGTATGTGGATTATCACTTTTAGAGATAAAATGATATGTTTAAAGTGATTTTCATGCGTCCAGGGGTCTTAAACACAAGATTTTTGGAATGGGTAAAAGTGAATGAAAATGGCCAATTTACTCACTCTGCGGCCTTAAAAAGTGTTTCTACTCCACGGGAAGCGAATTAAATAACATTTGTAGGCCTTTATTGTTCAATCAAAAGCGCCCGATTTTTGATGAAAGAGACAACCACCCCCCCCTTACGACATGCTTCAGAAACTAAAAAAATGGTCCTTTTTCAAATGTTGCCTCTTTGAACTACAATTCACATTTGTATGTGGAAAATCACTTTTAAAGAGAAAATTATATGTTTAAAGTGATTTTCATGCTTCCAGGGGCCTTAAACACAAGATTTGAGGAATGGGTAAAAGTGAATGGAAATGGCCAATTTACTCATTCTGAGGCCTTAAAAAGTGTTTCTCCTCCACGGGAAGTGAATTAAATAACATTTGGAGGCCTTTATTGTTCAATCAAAAACGCCAGATTTTTGATGAAAGAGATAACCACCCCCCCTTACGACATGCTTCAGAAACGAAAAAAATGGTCCATTTTCATATGTTGCGTCTTTGAACTACAATTCACATTTGTATGTGGATAATCACTTTTAGAGATAAAATTAGATGTTTAAAGTAATTTTCAAGCTTCCAGGGGTCTTAAAAACAAGATTTTTGGAATGGGTAAAAGTGAATGAAAATGGCCAATTTACTCACTCTGTGGCCTTAAAAAGTATTTCTTCTCCACGGGAAGTGAATAAAATAACATTTGGAGGCCTTTATTGTTCAAGCAAAAACGCCTGATTTTTGGTGAAAGAGATAACCACCCCCCCTTACGACATGCTTCAGAAACTAAAAAAATGGTCCATTTTCAAATGTTGCCTCTTTGAACTACAATTCACATTTGTATGTGGGAAATCACTTTTAAAGATAAAATGATATGTTTAAAGTGATTTTCATGCTTCCAGGGGCCTTAAACACAAGATTTTTGGAATGGGTAAAAGTGAATGAAAATGGCCAATTTACTCACTCTGCGGCCTTAAAAAGTGTTTCTACTCCACGGGAAGCGAATTAAATAACATTTGTAGGCCTTTATTGTTCAATCAAAAACACCCGATTTTTGATGAAAGAGATAACCACCCCCCCTTACGACATGCTTCAGAAACGAAAAAAATGGTCATTTTTCAAATGTTGCCTCTTTGAACTAAAATTCACATTTGTATGTGGAAAATCACTTTTAAAGAGAAAATTATATGTTTAAAGTGATTTTCATGCTTCCAGGGGCCTTAAACACAAGAGTTGAGGAATGGGTAAAAGTGAATGGATATGGCCAATTTACTCATTCTGAGGCCTTAAAAAGTGTTTCTCCTCCACGGGAAGTGAATTAAATAACAATTGGAGGCCTTTATTGTTCAATCAAAAACACCAGATTTTTGATGAAAGAGATAACCACCCCCCCTTACAACATGCTTCAGAAACTAAAAAAATGGTCCATTTTCAAATGTTGTGTCTTTGAACTACAATTCACATTTGAACGTGGAAAATCACTTTTAGAGATAAGATTAGATGTTTAAAGTGATTTTCAAGCTTCCAGGGGCCCTAAACACAAGATTTGAGAAATGGGTAAAAGTGAATCAAAATGGCCAATTTACTCACTCTGCGGCCTTAAAAAGTTTTTCTCCTCCACGGCAAGTGAATAAAATAACATTTGGAGGTCTTTATTGTTCAAGCGAAAACGCCAGATTTTTGACGAAAGAGATAACCACCCCCCCTTACGACATGCTTCAGAAACAAAAAAAATGGTCCAATTTCAAATGTTGCGTCTTTGAACTACAATTCACATTTGTACGTGGATAATCACTTTTAGAGATAAAATTAGATGTTTGAAGTGATTTTCAAGCTTCCCCGGGCACTAAACACAAGATTTGAGGAATGGGAAAACGTGAATGAAAATGACCAATTTATTCACTCTGAGGCCTTAAAAAGTTTTTTCCACCCCAGAAAGTGAATTAAATAACATTTGTAGGCCTTTATTGTTCAATCAAAAATGTTCCGATTTTTGATGAAGGAGATAACCACCCCCCTTACGACATGCTTCAGAAACGAAAAAAATGGTTCATTTTCAAATGTTGCCTCTTTGAACTACAATTCACATTTGTACGTGGAAAATCACTTTTAAAGAAAAAATGATATGTTTAAAGTGATTTTCATGCGTCCAGGGGTCTTAAACACAAGATTTTTGGAATGGGTAAAAGTGAATGAAAATGGCCAATTTACTCACTCTGCGGCCTTAAAAAGTGTTTCTACTCCACGGGAAGCGAATTAAATAACATTTGGAGGCCTTTATTGTTCAATCAAAAACGCCCGATTTTTGATGAAAGAGATAACCACCCCCCCTTACGACATGCTTCAGAAACTAAAAAAATGGTCCATTTTCAAATGTTGCCTCTTTGAACTACAATTAACATTTGTATGTGGAAAATCACTTTTAAAGATAACATGATATGTTTAAAGTGATTTTCATGCTTCCAGGGGCCTTAAACACAAGATTTGAGGAATGGGTAAAAGTGAATAAAAATGGCCAATTTACTCATTCTGAGGCCTTAAAAAGTGTTTCTCCTCAACAGGAAGTGAATTAAATAACATTTGGAGGCCTTTATTGTTCGATCAAAAACGCCAGATTTTTGACGAAAGAGATAACCACCCCCCCCTTACGACATGCTTCAGAAACAAAAAAAATGGTCCATTTTCAAATGTTGCGTCTTTGATGTACAATTCACATTTGTACGTGGATAATCACTTTTAGAGATAAAATTAGATGTTTGAAGTGATTTTCAAGCTTCCCCGGGCCCTAAACACAAGATTTGAGGAATGGGAAAACGTGAATGAAAATGGCCAATTTATTCACTCTTAGGCCTTAAAAAGTTTTTCTCCACCCCAGAAAGTGAATTAAATAACATTTGTAGGCCTTTATTGTTCAATCAAAAATGCCCGATTTTTGATGAAAGAGATAACCACCCCCCCTTACGACATGCTTCAGAAACGAAAAAAATGGTTCCTTTTCAAATGTTGCATCTTTGAACTAAAATTCACATTTGTATGTGGATTATCACTTTTAGAGATAAAATGATATGTTTAAAGTGATTTTCATGCGTCCAGGGGTCTTAAACACAAGATTTTTGGAATGGGTAAAAGTGAATGAAAATGGCCAATTTACTCACTCTGCGGCCTTAACAAGTGTTTCTACTCCACGGGAAGCGAATTAAATAACATTTGTAGGCCTTTATTGTTCAATCAAAAACGCCCGATTTTTGATGAAAGAGATAACCACCCCCCCTTACGACATGCTTCAGAAACGAAAAACATGGTCCGTTTTCAAATGTTGCCTCTTTGAACTACAATTCACATTTGTATGTGGAAAATCACTTTTAAAGATAAAATGATATGTTTAAAGTGATTTTCATGCTTCCAGGGGCCTTAAACACAAGATTTGAGGAATGGGTAAAAGTGAATGGAAATGGCCAATTTACTCATTCTGAGGCCTTAAAAAGTGTTTCTCCTCCAAGGGAAGTGAATTAAATAACATTTGGAGGCCTTTATTGTTCAATCAAAAACGCCAGATTGTTGATGAAAGAGATAACCACCCCCCTTAACGACATGCTTCAGAAACGAAAAAAATTGTCCATTTTCAAATGTTGCGTCTTTGAACTACAATTCACATTTGTATGTGGATAATCACTTTTAGAGATAAAATTAGATGTTTAAAGTAATGTTCAAGCTTCCAGGGGTCTTAAAAACAAGATTTTTGGAATGGGTAAAAGTGAATGAAAATGGCCAATTTACTCACTCTGTGGCCTTAAAAAGTGTTTCTTCTCCACGGGAAGTGAATAAAATAACATTTGGAGGCCTTTATTGTTCAAGCAAAAACGCCTGATTTTTGGTGAAAGAGATAACCACCCCCCCTTACGACATGCTTCAGAAACGAAAAAAATGGTCCGTTTTCAAATGTTGCCTCTTTGAACTACAATTTACATTTGTATGTGGAAAATCACTTTTAAAGATAAAATGATATGTTTAAAGTGATTTTCATGCTTCCAGGGGCCTTAAACACAAGATTTGAGGAATGGGTAAAAGTGAATGGAAATGGCCAATTTACTCATTCTGAGGCCTTAGAAAGTGTTTCTCCTCCACGGGAAGTGAATTAAATAACATTTGGAGGCCTTTATTGTTCAATAAAAAACACAAGATTTTTGATGAAAGAGATAACCACCCCCCCTTACAACATGCTTCAGAAACTAAAAAAATGGTCCATTTTCAAATGTTGTGTCTTTGAACTACAATTCACATTTGTACGTGGAAAATCACTTTTAGAGATAAGATTAGATGTTTAAAGTGATTTTCAAGCTTGCAGGGGCCCTAAACACAAGATTTGAGAAATGGGTAAAAGTGAATCAAAATGGCCAATTTACTCACTCTGCGGCCTTAAAAAGTTTTTCTCCTCCACGGCAAGTGAATAAAATAACATTTGGAGGTCTTTATTGTTCAAGCGAAAACGCCAGATTTTTGACGAAAGAGATAACCACCCCCCCTTACGACATGCTTCAGAAACAAAAAAAATGGTCCAATTTCAAATGTTGCGTCTTTGAACTACAATTCACATTTGTACATGGATAATCACTTTTAGAGATAAAATTAGATGTTTGAAGTGATTTTCAAGCTTCCCCGGGCACTAAACACAAGATTTGAGGAATGGGAAAACGTGAATGAAAATGGCCAATTTATTCACTCTGAGGCCTTAAAAAGTTTTTTCCACCCCAGAAAGTGAATTAAATAACATTTGTAGGCCTTTATTGTTCAATCAAAAATGCCTGATTTTTGATGAAGGAGATAACCACCCCCCCTTACGACATGCTTCAGAAACGAAAAAAATGGTTCATTTTCAAATGTTGCCTCTTTGAACTACAATTCACATTTGTACGTGGAAAATCACTTTTAAAGAAAAAATGAGATGTTTAAAGTGATTTTCATCCTTCCAGGGGCCCTAAACACAAGATTTGAGGAATGGGTAAAAGTGAATGAAAATGGCCAATTTACTCACTCTGCGGCCTTAAAAAGTGTTTCTACTCCACGGGAAGCGAATTAAATAACATTTGTAGGCCTTTACTGTTCAATCAAAAACGCCCGATTTTTGATGAAAGAGATAACAACCCCCCCTTACGACATACTTCAGAAACTAAAAAAATGGTCCATTTTCAAATGTTGCCTCTTTGTACTACAATTCACATTTGTATGTGGAAAATCACTTTTAAAGATAACATGATATGTTTAAAGTGATTTTCATGCTTCCAGGGGCCTTAAACACAAGATTTGAGGAATGGGTAAAAGTGAATGGAAATGGCCAATTTACTCATTCTGAGGCCTTAGAAAGTGTTTCTCCTCCACGGGAAGTGAATTAAATAACATTTGGAGGCCTTTATTGTTCAATCAAAAACGCCAGATTTTTGATGAAAGAGATAACCACCCCCCCTTACAACATGCTTCAGAAACTAAAAAAATGGTCCATTTTCAAATGTTGCGTCTTTGAACTACAATTCACATTTGTACGTGGAAAATCACTTTTAGAGATAAGATTAGACGTTTAAAGTGATTTTCAAGCTTCCAGGGGCCCTAAACACAAGATTTGAGAAATGGGTAAAAGTGAATGAAAATGGCCAATTTACTCACTCTGCGGCCTTAAAAAGTTTTTCTCCTCCACGGCAAGTGAATAAAATAACATTTGGAGGTCTTTATTGTTCAAGCGAAAACGCCAGATTTTTGACGAAAGAGATAACCACCCCCCCTTACGACATGCTTCAGAAACGAAAAAAATGGTCCATTTTCAAATGTTGCATCTTTGAACTACAATTCACATTTGTATGTGGATTATCACTTTTAGAGATAAAATGATATGTTTAAAGTGATTTTCATGCGTCCAGGGGTCTTAAACACAAGATTTTTGGAAAGGGTAAAAGTGAATGAAAATGGCCAATTTACTCACTCTGCGGCCTTAAAAAGTGTTTCTACTCCACGGGAAGCGAATTAAATAACAATTGGAGGCCTTTATTGTTCAATCAAAAACGCCCATTTTTTGGTGAAAGAGATAACCACCCCCCCTTACGACATGCTTCAGAAACGAAAAAAATGGTCGTTTTCAAATGTTGCCTCATTGAACTACAATTCACATTTGTACGTTGAAAATCACTTTTAAAGAAAAAATGAGATGTTTAAAGTGATTTTCATGCTTCCAGGGGCCTTAAACACAAGATTTGAGGAATGGGAAAACGTGAATGAAAATGGCCAATTTATTCACTCTTAGGCCTTAAAAAGTTTTTCTCCACCCCAGAAAGTGAATTAAATAACATTTGTAGGTCTTTATTGTTCAAGCGAAAACGCCAGATTTTTGACGAAAGAGATAACCACCCCCCCTTACGACATGCTTCAGAAACGAAAAAAATGGTCCATTTTCAAATGTTGCGTCTTTGAACTACAATTCACATTTGTACGTGGATAATCACTTTTAGAGATAAAATTAGATGTTTGAAGTGATTTTCAAGCTTCCCCGGGCCCTAAACACAAGATTTGAGGAATGGGAAAACGTGAATGAAAATGGCCAATTTATTCTCTCTGAGGCCTTAAAAAGTTTTTCTCCACCCCAGAAAGTGAATTAAATAACATTTGTAGGCCTTTATTGTTCAATCAAAAATGCCCGATTTTTGATGAAAGAGATAACCACCCCCCCTTACGACATGCTTCAGAAACAAAAAAAATGGTTCATTTTCAAATGTTGCATCTTTGAACTACAATTCACATTTGTATGTGGATTATCACTTTTAGAGATAAAATGATATGTTTAAAGTGATTTTCATGCGCCCAGGGGTCTTAAACACAAGATTTTTGGAATGGGTAAAAGTGAATGAAAATGGCCAATTTACTCACTCTGCGGCCTTAAAAAGTGTTTCTACTCCACGGGAAGTGAATTAAATAACATTTGTAGGCCTTTATTGTTCAATCAAAAATGCCCGATTTTTGATGAAAGAGATAACCACCCCCCCTTACGACATGCTTCAGAAACGAAAAAAATGGTCCGTTTTCAAATGTTGCCTCTTTGAACTACAATTCACATTTGTACGTGGAAAATCACTTTTAAAGAAAAAATGAGATGTTTAAAGTGATTTTCATGCTTCCAGGGGCCTTAAACACAAGATTTGAGGAATGGGTAAAAGTGAATGAAAATGGCCAATTTACTCACTCTGCGGCCTTAAAAAGTGTTTCTACTCCACGGGAAGCGAATTAAATAACATTTGTAGGCCTTTATTGTTCAATCAAAAACGCCCGATTTTTGATGAAAGAGATAACCACCCCCCCTTACGACATGCTTCAGAAACTAAAAAAATGGTCCATTTTCAAATGTTGCCTCTTTGAACTACAATTCACATTTGTATGTGGAAAATCACTTTTAAAGATAAAATGATATGTTTAAAGTGATTTTCATGCTTCCAGGGGCCTTAAACACAAGATTTTTGGAATGGGTAAAAGTGAATGAAAATGGCCAATTTACTCACTCTGCGGCCTTAAAAAGTGTTTCTACTCCACGGGAAGTGAATAAAATAACATTTGGAGGCCTTTATTGTTCAATCAAAAACGCCCATTTTTTGGTGAAAGAGATAACCACCCCCCCTTACGACATGCTTCAGAAACGAAAAAAATGGTCCGTTTTCAAATGTTGCCTCTTTGAACTACAATTCACATTTGTACGTGGAAAATCACTTTTAAAGATAAAATTATATGTTTAAAGTGATTTTCATGCTTCCAGGGGCCTTAAACACAAGATTTGAGGAATGGGAAAAGTGAATGGAAATGGCCAATTTACTCATTCTGAGGCCTTAAAAAGTGTTTCTCCTCCACGGGAAGTGAATTAAATAGCATTTGGAGGCCTTTATTGTTCAATCAAAAACACCAGATTTTTGACGAAAGAGATAACCACCCCCCCTTACGACATGCTTCAGAAACGAAAAATATGGTTCATTTTCAAGTGTTGCATCTTTGAACTACAATTCACATTTGTATGTGGATTATCACTTTTAGAGATAAAATGAGATGTTTAAAGTGATTTTCATGCTTCCAGGGGCCTTGAACACAAGATTTGAGGAATGGGTAAAAGTGAATGAAAATGGCCAATTTACTCACTCTGCGGCCTTAAAAAGTATTTCTACTCCACGGGAAGCGAATTAAATAACATTTGTAGGCCTTTATTGTTCAATCAAAAACGCCCGATTTTTGATGAAAGAGATAACCACCCCCCCTTACGACATGCTTCAGAAACTAAAAAAATGGTCCATTTTCAGATGTTGCCTCTTTGAACTACAATTCACATTTGTATGTGGAAAATCACTTTTAAAGATACAATTATATGTTTAAAGTGATTTTCATGCTTCCAGGGGCCTTAAACACAAGATTTGAGGAATGGGAAAAGTGAATGGAAATGGCCAATTTACTCATTCTGAGGCCTTAAAAAGTGTTTCTCCTCCACGGAAAGTGAATTAAATAGCATTTGGAGGCCTTTATTGTTCAATCAAAAACACCAGATTTTTGATGAAAGAGATAACCACCCCCCCTTACGACATGCTTCAGAAACAAAAAATATGGTTCATTTTCAAGTGTTGCATCTTTGAACTACAATTCACATTTGTATGTGGATTATCACTTTTAGAGATAAAATGAGATGTTTAAAGTGATTTTCATGCTTCCAGGGGCCTTAAACACAAGATTTGAGGAATGGGTAAAAGTGAATGAAAATGGCCAATTTACTCACTCTGCGGCCTTAAAAAGTATTTCTACTCCACGGGAAGCGAATTAAATAACATTTGTAGGCCTTTATTGTTCAATCAAAAACGCCCGATTTTTGATGAAAGAGATAACCACCCCCCCCTTACGACATGCTTCAGAAACGAAAAAAATGGTCCATTTTCAAATGTTGCCTCTTTGAACTACAATTCACATTTGTATGTGGAAAATCACTTTTAAAGATAAAATGAGATGTTTAAAGTGATTTTCATGCTTCCAGGGGCCTTAAACACAAGATTTGAGGAATGGGTAAAAGTGAATGAAAATGGCCAATTTATTCACTCTGAGGCCTTAAAAAGTTTTTCTCCACCCCAGAAAGTGAATTAAATAACATTTGTAGGCCTTTATTGTTCAATCAAAAATGCCCGATTTTTGATGAAAGAGATAACCACCCCCCCTTACAACATGCTTCAGAAACAAAAAAAATGGTTAATTTTCAAATGTTGCATCTTTGAACTACAATTCACATTTGTATGTGGATTATCACTTTTAGAGATAAAATGATATGTTTAAAGTGATTTTCATGCGCCCAGGGGTCTTAAACACAAGATTTTTGGAATGGGTAAAAGTGAATGAAAATGGCCAATTTACTCACTCTGCGGCCTTAAAAAGTGTTTCTACTCCACGGGAAGTGAATAAAATAACATTTGGAGGCCTTTATTGTTCAATCAAAAATGCCAATTTTTTGGTGAAAGAGATAACCACCCCCCCTTACGACATGCTTCAGAAACGAAAAAAATGGTCCGTTTTCAAATGTTGCCTCTTTGAACTACAATTCACATTTGTACGTGGAAAATCACTTTTAAAGAAAAAATGAGATGTTTAAAGTGATTTTCATGCTTCCAGGGGCCTTAAACACAAGATTTGAGGAATGGGTAAAAGTGAATGAAAATGGCCAATTTACTCACTCTGCGGCCTTAAAAAGTGTTTCTACTCCACGGGAAGCGAATTAAATAACATTTGTAGGCCTTTATTGTTCAATCAAAAACGCCCGATTTTTGATGAAAGAGATAACCACCCCCCCTTACGACATGCTTCAGAAACGAAAAAAATGGTCCATTTTCAAATGTTGCCTCTTTGAACTACAATTCACATTTGTATGTGGAAAATCACTTTTAAAGATAAAATGAGATGTTTAAAGTGATTTTCATGCTTCCAGGGGCCTTAAACACAAGATTTGAGGAATGGGAAAAGTGAATGGAAATGGCCAATTTACTCATTCTGAGGCCTTAAAAAGTGTTTCTCCTCCACGGGAAGTGAATTAAATAACATTTGGAGGCCTTTATTGTTCAATCAAAAACGCCAGATTTTTGATGAAAGAGATAACCACCCCCCCTTACGACATGCTTCAGAAACGAAAAAAATGGTCCATTTTCAAATGTTGCGTCTTTGAACTACAATTCACATTTGTACGTGGATAATCACTTTTAGAGATAAAATTAGATGTTTGAAGTGATTTTCAAGCTTCCCCGGGCGCTAAATACAGGATTTGAGGAATGGGAAAACGTGAATGAAAATGGACAATTTATTCACTCTGAGGCCTTAAAAAGTTTTTCTCCACCCCAGAAAGTGATTTAAATAACATTTGTAGGCCTTTATTGTTCAATCAAAAAGGCCCTATTTTTGATGAAAGAGATAACCACCCCCCCTTACGACATGCTTCAGAAACGAAAAAAATGGTTCATTTTCAAATGTTGCATCTTTGAACTACAGTTCACATTTGTATGTGGATTATCACTTTTAGAGATAAAATGATATGTTTAAAGTGATTTTCATGCGTCCAGGGGTCTTAAACACAAGATTTTTGGAATGGGTAAAAGTGAATGAAAATGGCCAATTTACTCACTCTGCGGCCTTAAAAAGTGTTTCTACTCCACGGGAAGCGAATTAAATAACATTTGTAGGCCTTTATTGTTCAATCAAAAGCGCCCGATTTTTGATGAAAGAGATAACCACCCCCCCCTTACGACATGCTTCTGAAACTAAAAAAATGGTCCATTTTCAAATGTTGCCTCTTTGAACTACAATTCACATTTGTATGTGGAAAATCACTTTTAAAGAGAAAATTATATGTTTAAAGTGATTTTCATGCTTCCAGGGGCCTTAAACACAAGATTTGAGGAATGGGTAAAAGTGAATGGAAATGGCCAATTTACTCATTCTGAGGCCTTAAAAAGTGTTTCTCCTCCACGGGAAGTGAATTAAATAACATTTGGAGGCCTTTATTGTTCAATCAAAAACGCCAGATTTTTGATGAAAGAGATAACCACCCCCCCTTACGACATGCTTCAGAAACGAAAAAAATGGTCCATTTTCATATGTTGCGTCTTTGAACTACAATTCACATTTGTATGTGGATAATCACTTTTAGAGATAAAATTAGATGTTTAAAGTAATTTTCAAGCTTCCAGGGGTCTTAAAAACAAGATTTTTGGAATGGGTAAAAGTGAATGAAAATGGCCAATTTACTCACTCTGTGGCCTTAAAAAGTATTTCTTCTCCACGGGAAGTGAATAAAATAACATTTGGAGGCCTTTATTGTTCAAGCAAAAACGCCTGATTTTTGGTGAAAGAGATAACCACCCCCCCTTACGACATGCTTCAGAAACTAAAAAAATGGTCCATTTTCAAATGTTGCCTCTTTGAACTACAATTCACATTTGTATGTGGGAAATCACTTTTAAAGATAAAATGATATGTTTAAAGTGATTTTCATGCTTCCAGGGGCCTTAAACACAAGATTTTTGGAATGGGTAAAAGTGAATGAAAATGGCCAATTTACTCACTCTGCGGCCTTAAAAAGTGTTTCTACTCCACGGGAAGCGAATTAAATAACATTTGTAGGCCTTTATTGTTCAATCAAAAACACCCGATTTTTGATGAAAGAGATAACCACCCCCCCTTACGACATGCTTCAGAAACGAAAAAAATGGTCATTTTTCAAATGTTGCCTCTTTGAACTAAAATTCACATTTGTATGTGGAAAATCACTTTTAAAGAGAAAATTATATGTTTAAAGTGATTTTCATGCTTCCAGGGGCCTTAAACACAAGAGTTGAGGAATGGGTAAAAGTGAATGGATATGGCCAATTTACTCATTCTGAGGCCTTAAAAAGTGTTTCTCCTCCACGGGAAGTGAATTAAATAACATTTGGAGGCCTTTATTGTTCAATCAAAAACACCAGATTTTTGATGAAAGAGATAACCACCCCCCTTACAACATGCTTCAGAAACTAAAAAAATGGTCCATTTTCAAATGTTGTGTCTTTGAACTACAATTCACATTTGTACGTGGAAAATCACTTTTAGAGATAAGATTAGATGTTTAAAGTGATTTTCAAGCTTCCAGGGGCCCTAAACACAAGATTTGAGAAATGGGTAAAAGTGAATCAAAATGGCCAATTTACTCACTCTGGGGCCTTAAAAAGTTTTTCTCCTCCACGGCAAGTGAATAAAATAACATTTGGAGGTCTTTATTGTTCAAGCGAAAACGCCAGATTTTTGACGAAAGAGATAACCACCCCCCCTTACGACATGCTTCAGAAACAAAAAAAATGGTCCAATTTCAAATGTTGCGTCTTTGAACTACAATTCACATTTGTACGTGGATAATCACTTTTAGAGATAAAATTAGATGTTTGAAGTGATTTTCAAGCTTCCCCGGGCACTAAACACAAGATTTGAGGAATGGGAAAACGTGAATGAAAATGGCCAATTTATTCACTCTGAGGCCTTAAAAAGTTTTTTCCACCCCAGAAAGTGAATTAAATAACATTTGTAGGCCTTTATTGTTCAATCAAAAATGTTCCGATTTTTGATGAAGGAGATAACCACCCCCCTTACGACATGCTTCAGAAACGAAAAAAATGGTTCATTTTCAAATGTTGCCTCTTTGAACTACAATTCACATTTGTACGTGGAAAATCACTTTTAAAGAAAAAATGATATGTTTAAAGTGATTTTCATGCGTCCAGGGGTCTTAAACACAAGATTTTTGGAATGGGTAAAAGTGAATGAAAATGGCCAATTTACTCACTCTGCGGCCTTAAAAAGTGTTTCTACTCCACGGGAAGCGAATTAAATAACATTTGGAGGCCTTTATTGTTCAATCAAAAACGCCCGATTTTTGATGAAAGAGATAACCACCCCCCCTTACGACATGCTTCAGAAACTAAAAAAATGGTCCATTTTCAAATGTTGCCTCTTTGAACTACAATTAACATTTGTATGTGGAAAATCACTTTTAAAGATAACATGATATGTTTAAAGTGATTTTCATGCTTCCAGGGGCCTTAAACACAAGATTTGAGGAATGGGTAAAAGTGAATAAAAATGGCCAATTTACTCATTCTGAGGCCTTAAAAAGTGTTTCTCCTCAACAGGAAGTGAATTAAATAACATTTGGAGGCCTTTATTGTTCAATCAAAAACGCCAGATTTTTGACGAAAGAGATAACCACCCCCCCCTTACGACATGCTTCAGAAACAAAAAAAATGGTCCATTTTCAAATGTTGCGTCTTTGATGTACAATTCACATTTGTACGTGGATAATCACTTTTAGAGATAAAATTAGATGTTTGAAGTGATTTTCAAGCTTCCCCGGGCCCTAAACACAAGATTTGAGGAATGGGAAAACGTGAATGAAAATGGCCAATTTATTCACTCTTAGGCCTTAAAAAGTTTTTCTCCACCCCAGAAAGTGAATTAAATAACATTTGGAGGCCTTTATTGTTCAATCAAAAACGCCCGATTTTTGATGAAAGAGATAACCACCCCCCCTTACGACATGCTTCAGAAACTAAAAAAATGGTCCATTTTCAAATGTTGCCTCTTTGAACTACAATTAACATTTGTATGTGGAAAATCACTTTTAAAGATAACATGATATGTTTAAAGTGATTTTCATGCTTCCAGGGGCCTTAAACACAAGATTTGAGGAATGGGTAAAAGTGAATAAAAATGGCCAATTTACTCATTCTGAGGCCTTAAAAAGTGTTTCTCCTCAACAGGAAGTGAATTAAATAACATTTGGAGGCCTTTATTGTTCAATCAAAAACGCCAGATTTTTGACGAAAGAGATAACCACCCCCCCCTTACGACATGCTTCAGAAACAAAAAAAATGGTCCATTTTCAAATGTTGCGTCTTTGATGTACAATTCACATTTGTACGTGGATAATCACTTTTAGAGATAAAATTAGATGTTTGAAGTGATTTTCAAGCTTCCCCGGGCCCTAAACACAAGATTTGAGGAATGGGAAAACGTGAATGAAAATGGCCAATTTATTCACTCTTAGGCCTTAAAAAGTTTTTCTCCACCCCAGAAAGTGAATTAAATAACATTTGTAGGCCTTTATTGTTCAATCAAAAATGCCCGATTTTTGATGAAAGAGATAACCACCCCCCCTTACGACATGCTTCAGAAACGAAAAAAATGGTTCCTTTTCAAATGTTGCATCTTTGAACTAAAATTCACATTTGTATGTGGATTATCACTTTTAGAGATAAAATGATATGTTTAAAGTGATTTTCATGCGTCCAGGGGTCTTAAACACAAGATTTTTGGAATGGGTAAAAGTGAATGAAAATGGCCAATTTACTCACTCTGCGGCCTTAACAAGTGTTTCTACTCCACGGGAAGCGAATTAAATAACATTTGTAGGCCTTTATTGTTCAATCAAAAACGCCCGATTTTTGATGAAAGAGATAACCACCCCCCCTTACGACATGCTTCAGAAACGAAAAACATGGTCCGTTTTCAAATGTTGCCTCTTTGAACTACAATTCACATTTGTATGTGGAAAATCACTTTTAAAGATAAAATGATATGTTTAAAGTGATTTTCATGCTTCCAGGGGCCTTAAACACAAGATTTGAGGAATGGGTAAAAGTGAATGAAAATGGCCAATTTACTCACTCTGCGGCCTTAAAAAGTGTTTCTACTCCACGGGAAGTGAATTAAATAACATTTGTAGGCCTTTCTTGTTCAATCAAAAACACCCGATTTTTGATGAAAGAGATAACCACCCCCCCTTACGACATGCTTCAGAAACGAAAAAAATGGTCATTTTTCAAATGTTGCCTCTTTGAACTAAAATTCACATTTGTATGTGGAAAATCACTTTTAAAGATAAAATGATATGTTTAAAGTGATTTTCATGCTTCCAGGGGCCTTAAACACAAGAGTTGAGGAATGGGTAAAAGTGAATGGAAATGGCCAATTTACTCATTCTGAGGCCTTAAAAAGTGTTTCTCCTCCACGGGAAGTAAATTAAATAACATTTGGAGGCCTTTATTGTTCAATCAAAAACGCCAGATTTTTGATGAAAGAGATAACCACCCCCCTTACAACATGCTTCAGAAACTAAAAAAATGGTCCATTTTCAAATGTTGGGTCTTTGTACTACAATTCACATTTGTACGTGGAAAATCACTTTTAGAGATAAGATTAGATGTTTAAAGTGATTTTCAATCTTCCAGGGGCCCTAAACACAAGATTTGAGAAATGGGCAAAAGTGAATGAAAATGGCCAATTTACTCACTCTGCGGCCTTAAAAAGTTTTTCTCCTCCACGGCAAGTGAATAAAATAACATTTGGAGGTCTTTATTGTTCAAGCGAAAACGCCAGATTTTTGACGAAAGAGATAACCACCCCCCCTTACGACATGCTTCAGAAACGAAAAAAATGGTCCATTTTCAAATGTTGCGTCTTTGAACTACAATTCACATTTGTACGTGGATAATCACTTTTAGAGATAAAATTAGATGTTTGAAGTGATTTTCAAGCTTCCCTGGGCGCTAAACACAGGATTTGAGGAATGGGAAAACGTGAATGAAAATGGCCAATTTATTCACTCTGAGGCCTTAAAAAGTTTTTCTCCACCCCAGAAAGTGAATTAAATAACATTTGTAGGCCTTTATTGTTCAATCAAAAAGGCCCTATTTTTGATGAAAGAGATAACCACCCCCCCTTACGACATGCTTCAGAAACGAAAAAAATGGTCCATTTTCATATGTTGCGTCTTTGAACTACAATTCACATTTGTATGTGGATAATCACTTTTAGAGATAAAATTAGATGTTTAAAGTAATTTTCAAGCTTCCAGGGGTCTTAAAAACAAGATTTTTGGAATGGGTAAAAGAGAATGAAAATGGCCAATTTACTTACTCTGTGGCCTTAAAAAGTGTTTCTTCTCCACGGGAAGTGAATAAAATAACATTTGGAGACCTTTATTTTTCAATCAAAAACGCCAGATTTTTGATGAAAGAGATAACCACCCCCCTTACAACATGCTTCAGAAACTAAAAAAAATGGTCCATTTTCAAATGTTGGGTCTTTGTACTACAATTCACATTTGTACGTGGAAAATCACTTTTAGAGATAAGATTAGATGTTTAAAGTGATTTTCAATCTTCCAGGGGCCCTAAACACAAGATTTGAGAAATGGGCAAAAGTGAATGAAAATGGCCAATTTACTCACTCTGCGGCCTTAAAAAGTTTTTCTCCTCCACGGCAAGTGAATAAAATAACATTTGGAGGTCTTTATTGTTCAAGCGAAAACGCCAGATTTTTGACGAAAGAGATAACCACCCCCCCTTACGACATGCTTCAGAAACGAAAAAAATGGTCCATTTTCAAATGTTGCGTCTTTGAACTACAATTCACATTTGTACGTGGAAAATCACTTTTAGAGATAAAATTAGATGTTTGAAGTGATTTTCAAGCTTCCCCGGGCGCTAAACACAGGATTTGAGGAATGGGAAAACGTGAATGAAAATGGCCAATTTATTCACTCTGAGGCCTTAAAAAGTTTTTCTCCACCCCAGAAAGTGAATTAAATAACATTTGTAGGCCTTTATTGTTCAATCAAAAAGGCCCTATTTTTGATGAAAGAGATAACCACCCCCCCTTACGACATGCTTCAGAAACGAAAAAAACGGTCCATTTTCATATGTTGCGTCTTTGAACTACAATTCACATTTGTATGTGGATAATCACTTTTAGAGATAAAATTAGATGTTTAAAGTAATTTTCATGCGTCCAGGGGTCTTAAACACAAGATTTTTGGAATGGGTAAAAGTGAATGAAAATGGCCAATTTACTCACTCTGCGGCCTTAAAAAGTGTTTCTACTCCACGGGAAGTGAATAAAATAACATTTGGAGGCCTTTATTGTTCAATCAAAAACGCCCGATTTTTGATGAAAGAGATAACCACCCCCCCTTCCGACATGCTTCAGAAACGAAAAACATGGTTCATTTTCAAATGTTGCATCTTTGAACTACAATTCACATTTGTATGTGGATTATCACTTTTAGAGATAAAATCATATGTTTAAAGTGATTTTCATGCGTCCAGGGGTCTTAAACACAAGATTTTTGGAATGGGTAAAAGTGAATGAAAATGGCCAATTTACTCACTCTGCGGCCTTAAAAAGTGTTTCTACTCCACGGGAAGTGAATAAAATAACATTTGGAGGCCTTTATTGTTCAATCAAAAATGCCCATTTTTTGGTGAAAGAGATAACCACCCCCCTTACGACATGCTTCAGAAACGAAAAAAATGGTCCGTTTTCATATGTTGCCTCATTGAACTACAATTCACATTTGTACGTGGAAAATCACTTTTAAAGAAAAAATGAGATGTTTAAAGTGATTTTCATGCTTCCAGGGGCCTTAAACACAAGATTTGAGGAATGGGTAAAAGTGAATGAAAATGGCCAATTTACTCACTCTGCGGCCTTAAAAAGTGTTTCTACTCCACGGGAAGCGAATTAAATAACATTTGTAGGCCTTTATTGTTCAATCAAAAACGCCAGATTTTTGATGAAAGAGATAACCACCCCCCCTTACGACATGCTTCAGAAACGAAAAAAATGGTCCATTTTCAAATGTTGCCTCTTTGAACTACAATTCACATTTGTATGTGGAAAATCACTTTTAAAGATAAAATTATATGTTTAAAGTGATTTTCATGCTTCCAGGGGCCTTAAACACAAGAGTTGAGGAATGGGTAAAAGTGAATGGAAATGGCCAATTTACTCATTCTGAGGCCTTAAAAAGTGTTTCTCCTCCACGGGAAGTGAATTAAATAACATTTGGAGGCCTTTATTGTTCAATCAAAAACGCCAGATTTTTGATGAAAGAGATAACCACCCCCCCTTACGACATGCTTCAGAAACGAAAAAAATGGTCCATTTTCAAATGTTGCGTCTTTGAACTACAATTCACATTTGTACGTGGATAATCACTTTTAGAGATAAAATTAGATGTTTGAAGTGATTTTCAAGCTTCCCCGGGCGCTAAATACAGGATTTGAGGAATGGGAAAACGTGAATGAAAATGGACAATTTATTCACTCTGAGGCCTTAAAAAGTTTTTCTCCACCCCAGAAAGTGATTTAAATAACATTTGTAGGCCTTTATTGTTCAATCAAAAAGGCCCTATTTTTGATGAAAGAGATAACCACCCCCCCTTACGACATGCTTCAGAAACGAAAAAAATGGTTCATTTTCAAATGTTGCATCTTTGAACTACAGTTCACATTTGTATGTGGATTATCACTTTTAGAGATAAAATGATATGTTTAAAGTGATTTTCATGCGTCCAGGGGTCTTAAACACAAGATTTTTGGAATGGGTAAAAGTGAATGAAAATGGCCAATTTACTCACTCTGCGGCCTTAAAAAGTGTTTCTACTCCACGGGAAGCGAATTAAATAACATTTGTAGGCCTTTATTGTTCAATCAAAAGCGCCCGATTTTTGATGAAAGAGATAACCACCCCCCCTTACGACATGCTTCAGAAACTAAAAAAATGGTCCATTTTCAAATGTTGCCTCTTTGAACTACAATTCACATTTGTATGTGGAAAATCACTTTTAAAGAGAAAATTATATGTTTAAAGTGATTTTCATGCTTCCAGGGGCCTTAAACACAAGATTTGAGGAATGGGTAAAAGTGAATGGAAATGGCCAATTTACTCATTCTGAGGCCTTAAAAAGTGTTTCTCCTCCACGGGAAGTGAATTAAATAACATTTGGAGGCCTTTATTGTTCAATCAAAAACGCCAGATTTTTGATGAAAGAGATAACCACCCCCCCTTACGACATGCTTCAGAAACGAAAAAAATGGTCCATTTTCATATGTTGCGTCTTTGAACTACAATTCACATTTGTATGTGGATAATCACTTTTAGAGATAAAATTAGATGTTTAAAGTAATTTTCAAGCTTCCAGGGGTCTTAAAAACAAGATTTTTGGAATGGGTAAAAGTGAATGAAAATGGCCAATTTACTCACTCTGTGGCCTTAAAAAGTATTTCTTCTCCACGGGAAGTGAATAAAATAACATTTGGAGGCCTTTATTGTTCAAGCAAAAACGCCTGATTTTTGGTGAAAGAGATAACCACCCCCCCTTACGACATGCTTCAGAAACTAAAAAAATGGTCCATTTTCAAATGTTGCCTCTTTGAACTACAATTCACATTTGTATGTGGGAAATCACTTTTAAAGATAAAATGATATGTTTAAAGTGATTTTCATGCTTCCAGGGGCCTTAAACACAAGATTTTTGGAATGGGTAAAAGTGAATGAAAATGGCCAATTTACTCACTCTGCGGCCTTAAAAAGTGTTTCTACTCCACGGGAAGCGAATTAAATAACATTTGTAGGCCTTTATTGTTCAATCAAAAACACCCGATTTTTGATGAAAGAGATAACCACCCCCCCTTACGACATGCTTCAGAAACGAAAAAAATGGTCATTTTTCAAATGTTGCCTCTTTGAACTAAAATTCACATTTGTATGTGGAAAATCACTTTTAAAGAGAAAATTATATGTTTAAAGTGATTTTCATGCTTCCAGGGGCCTTAAACACAAGAGTTGAGGAATGGGTAAAAGTGAATGGATATGGCCAATTTACTCATTCTGAGGCCTTAAAAAGTGTTTCTCCTCCACGGGAAGTGAATTAAATAACATTTGGAGGCCTTTATTGTTCAATCAAAAACACCAGATTTTTGATGAAAGAGATAACCACCCCCCCTTACAACATGCTTCAGAAACTAAAAAAATGGTCCATTTTCAAATGTTGTGTCTTTGAACTACAATTCACATTTGAACGTGGAAAATCACTTTTAGAGATAAGATTAGATGTTTAAAGTGATTTTCAAGCTTCCAGGGGCCCTAAACACAAGATTTGAGAAATGGGTAAAAGTGAATCAAAATGGCCAATTTACTCACTCTGCGGCCTTAAAAAGTTTTTCTCCTCCACGGCAAGTGAATAAAATAACATTTGGAGGTCTTTATTGTTCAAGCGAAAACGCCAGATTTTTGACGAAAGAGATAACCACCCCCCCTTACGACATGCTTCAGAAACAAAAAAAATGGTCCAATTTCAAATGTTGCGTCTTTGAACTACAATTCACATTTGTACGTGGATAATCACTTTTAGAGATAAAATTAGATGTTTGAAGTGATTTTCAAGCTTCCCCGGGCACTAAACACAAGATTTGAGGAATGGGAAAACGTGAATGAAAATGGCCAATTTATTCACTCTGAGGCCTTAAAAAGTTTTTTCCACCCCAGAAAGTGAATTAAATAACATTTGTAGGCCTTTATTGTTCAATCAAAAATGTTCCGATTTTTGATGAAGGAGATAACCACCCCCCTTACGACATGCTTCAGAAACGAAAAAAATGGTTCATTTTCAAATGTTGCCTCTTTGAACTACAATTCACATTTGTACGTGGAAAATCACTTTTAAAGAAAAAATGATATGTTTAAAGTGATTTTCATGCGTCCAGGGGTCTTAAACACAAGATTTTTGGAATGGGTAAAAGTGAATGAAAATGGCCAATTTACTCACTCTGCGGCCTTAAAAAGTGTTTCTACTCCACGGGAAGCGAATTAAATAACATTTGGAGGCCTTTATTGTTCAATCAAAAACGCCCGATTTTTGATGAAAGAGATAACCACCCCCCCTTACGACATGCTTCAGAAACAAAAAAAATGGTCCATTTTCAAATGTTGTGTCTTTGATGTACAATTCACATTTGTACGTGGATAATCACTTTTAGAGATAAAATTAGATGTTTGAAGTGATTTTCAAGCTTCCCCGGGCCCTAAACACAAGATTTGAGGAATGGGAAAACGTGAATGAAAATGGCCAATTTATTCACTCTTAGGCCTTAAAAAGTTTTTCTCCACCCCAGAAAGTGAATTAAATAACATTTGTAGGCCTTTATTGTTCAATCAAAAATGCCCGATTTTTGATGAAAGAGATAACCACCCCCCCTTACGACATGCTTCAGAAACGAAAAAAATGGTTCCTTTTCAAATGTTGCATCTTTGAACTAAAATTCACATTTGTATGTGGATTATCACTTTTAGAGATAAAATGATATGTTTAAAGTGATTTTCATGCGTCCAGGGGTCTTAAACACAAGATTTTTGGAATGGGTAAAAGTGAATGAAAATGGCCAATTTACTCACTCTGCGGCCTTAACAAGTGTTTCTACTCCACGGGAAGCGAATTAAATAACATTTGTAGGCCTTTATTGTTCAATCAAAAACGCCCGATTTTTGATGAAAGAGATAACCACCCCCCCTTACGACATGCTTCAGAAACGAAAAAAATGGTCCATTTTCAAATGTTGCCTCTTTGAACTACAATTCACATTTGTATGTGGAAAATCACTTTTAAAGATAAAATTATATGTTTAAAGTGATTTTCATGCTTCCAGGGGCCTTAAACACAAGAGTTGAGGAATGGGTAAAAGTGAATGGAAATGGCCAATTTACTCATTCTGAGGCCTTAAAAAGTGTTTCTCCTCCACGGGAAGTGAATTAAATAACATTTGGAGGCCTTTATTGTTCAATCAAAAACGCCAGATTTTTGATGAAAGAGATAACCACCCCCCCTTACGACATGCTTCAGAAACGAAAAAAATGGTCCATTTTCAAATGTTGCGTCTTTGAACTACAATTCACATTTGTACGTGGATAATCACTTTTAGAGATAAAATTAGATGTTTGAAGTGATTTTCAAGCTTCCCCGGGCGCTAAATACAGGATTTGAGGAATGGGAAAACGTGAATGAAAATGGACAATTTATTCACTCTGAGGCCTTAAAAAGTTTTTCTCCACCCCAGAAAGTGATTTAAATAACATTTGTAGGCCTTTATTGTTCAATCAAAAAGGCCCTATTTTTGATGAAAGAGATAACCACCCCCCCTTACGACATGCTTCAGAAACGAAAAAAATGGTTCATTTTCAAATGTTGCATCTTTGAACTACAGTTCACATTTGTATGTGGATTATCACTTTTAGAGATAAAATGATATGTTTAAAGTGATTTTCATGCGTCCAGGGGTCTTAAACACAAGATTTTTGGAATGGGTAAAAGTGAATGAAAATGGCCAATTTACTCACTCTGCGGCCTTAAAAAGTGTTTCTACTCCACGGGAAGCGAATTAAATAACATTTGTAGGCCTTTATTGTTCAATCAAAAGCGCCCGATTTTTGATGAAAGAGACAACCACCCCCCCCTTACGACATGCTTCAGAAACTAAAAAAATGGTCCTTTTTCAAATGTTGCCTCTTTGAACTACAATTCACATTTGTATGTGGAAAATCACTTTTAAAGAGAAAATTATATGTTTAAAGTGATTTTCATGCTTCCAGGGGCCTTAAACACAAGATTTGAGGAATGGGTAAAAGTGAATGGAAATGGCCAATTTACTCATTCTGAGGCCTTAAAAAGTGTTTCTCCTCCACGGGAAGTGAATTAAATAACATTTGGAGGCCTTTATTGTTCAATCAAAAACGCCAGATTTTTGATGAAAGAGATAACCACCCCCCCTTACGACATGCTTCAGAAACGAAAAAAATGGTCCATTTTCATATGTTGCGTCTTTGAACTACAATTCACATTTGTATGTGGATAATCACTTTTAGAGATAAAATTAGATGTTTAAAGTAATTTTCAAGCTTCCAGGGGTCTTAAAAACAAGATTTTTGGAATGGGTAAAAGTGAATGAAAATGGCCAATTTACTCACTCTGTGGCCTTAAAAAGTATTTCTTCTCCACGGGAAGTGAATAAAATAACATTTGGAGGCCTTTATTGTTCAAGCAAAAACGCCTGATTTTTGGTGAAAGAGATAACCACCCCCCCTTACGACATGCTTCAGAAACTAAAAAAATGGTCCATTTTCAAATGTTGCCTCTTTGAACTACAATTCACATTTGTATGTGGGAAATCACTTTTAAAGATAAAATGATATGTTTAAAGTGATTTTCATGCTTCCAGGGGCCTTAAACACAAGATTTTTGGAATGGGTAAAAGTGAATGAAAATGGCCAATTTACTCACTCTGCGGCCTTAAAAAGTGTTTCTACTCCACGGGAAGCGAATTAAATAACATTTGTAGGCCTTTATTGTTCAATCAAAAACACCCGATTTTTGATGAAAGAGATAACCACCCCCCCTTACGACATGCTTCAGAAACGAAAAAAATGGTCATTTTTCAAATGTTGCCTCTTTGAACTAAAATTCACATTTGTATGTGGAAAATCACTTTTAAAGAGAAAATTATATGTTTAAAGTGATTTTCATGCTTCCAGGGGCCTTAAACACAAGAGTTGAGGAATGGGTAAAAGTGAATGGATATGGCCAATTTACTCATTCTGAGGCCTTAAAAAGTGTTTCTCCTCCACGGGAAGTGAATTAAATAACAATTGGAGGCCTTTATTGTTCAATCAAAAACACCAGATTTTTGATGAAAGAGATAACCACCCCCCCTTACAACATGCTTCAGAAACTAAAAAAATGGTCCATTTTCAAATGTTGTGTCTTTGAACTACAATTCACATTTGAACGTGGAAAATCACTTTTAGAGATAAGATTAGATGTTTAAAGTGATTTTCAAGCTTCCAGGGGCCCTAAACACAAGATTTGAGAAATGGGTAAAAGTGAATCAAAATGGCCAATTTACTCACTCTGCGGCCTTAAAAAGTTTTTCTCCTCCACGGCAAGTGAATAAAATAACATTTGGAGGTCTTTATTGTTCAAGCGAAAACGCCAGATTTTTGACGAAAGAGATAACCACCCCCCCTTACGACATGCTTCAGAAACAAAAAAAATGGTCCAATTTCAAATGTTGCGTCTTTGAACTACAATTCACATTTGTACGTGGATAATCACTTTTAGAGATAAAATTAGATGTTTGAAGTGATTTTCAAGCTTCCCCGGGCACTAAACACAAGATTTGACGAATGGGAAAACGTGAATGAAAATGACCAATTTATTCACTCTGAGGCCTTAAAAAGTTTTTTCCACCCCAGAAAGTGAATTAAATAACATTTGTAGGCCTTTATTGTTCAATCAAAAATGTTCCGATTTTTGATGAAGGAGATAACCACCCCCCTTACGACATGCTTCAGAAACGAAAAAAATGGTTCATTTTCAAATGTTGCCTCTTTGAACTACAATTCACATTTGTACGTGGAAAATCACTTTTAAAGAAAAAATGATATGTTTAAAGTGATTTTCATGCGTCCAGGGGTCTTAAACACAAGATTTTTGGAATGGGTAAAAGTGAATGAAAATGGCCAATTTACTCACTCTGCGGCCTTAAAAAGTGTTTCTACTCCACGGGAAGCGAATTAAATAACATTTGGAGGCCTTTATTGTTCAATCAAAAACGCCCGATTTTTGATGAAAGAGATAACCACCCCCCCTTACGACATGCTTCAGAAACTAAAAAAATGGTCCATTTTCAAATGTTGCCTCTTTGAACTACAATTAACATTTGTATGTGGAAAATCACTTTTAAAGATAACATGATATGTTTAAAGTGATTTTCATGCTTCCAGGGGCCTTAAACACAAGATTTGAGGAATGGGTAAAAGTGAATAAAAATGGCCAATTTACTCATTCTGAGGCCTTAAAAAGTGTTTCTCCTCAACAGGAAGTGAATTAAATAACATTTGGAGGCCTTTATTGTTCGATCAAAAACGCCAGATTTTTGACGAAAGAGATAACCACCCCCCCCTTACGACATGCTTCAGAAACAAAAAAAATGGTCCATTTTCAAATGTTGCGTCTTTGATGTACAATTCACATTTGTACGTGGATAATCACTTTTAGAGATAAAATTAGATGTTTGAAGTGATTTTCAAGCTTCCCCGGGCCCTAAACACAAGATTTGAGGAATGGGAAAACGTGAATGAAAATGGCCAATTTATTCACTCTTAGGCCTTAAAAAGTTTTTCTCCACCCCAGAAAGTGAATTAAATAACATTTGTAGGCCTTTATTGTTCAATCAAAAATGCCCGATTTTTGATGAAAGAGATAACCACCCCCCCTTACGACATGCTTCAGAAACGAAAAAAATGGTTCCTTTTCAAATGTTGCATCTTTGAACTAAAATTCACATTTGTATGTGGATTATCACTTTTAGAGATAAAATGATATGTTTAAAGTGATTTTCATGCGTCCAGGGGTCTTAAACACAAGATTTTTGGAATGGGTAAAAGTGAATGAAAATGGCCAATTTACTCACTCTGCGGCCTTAACAAGTGTTTCTACTCCACGGGAAGCGAATTAAATAACATTTGTAGGCCTTTATTGTTCAATCAAAAACGCCCGATTTTTGATGAAAGAGATAACCACCCCCCCTTACGACATGCTTCAGAAACGAAAAACATGGTCCGTTTTCAAATGTTGCCTCTTTGAACTACAATTCACATTTGTATGTGGAAAATCACTTTTAAAGATAAAATGATATGTTTAAAGTGATTTTCATGCTTCCAGGGGCCTTAAACACAAGATTTGAGGAATGGGTAAAAGTGAATGGAAATGGCCAATTTACTCATTCTGAGGCCTTAAAAAGTGTTTCTCCTCCAAGG
Organism: Triturus cristatus; assembly: GCF_964204655.1. Classification (NCBI taxonomy): domain Eukaryota; kingdom Metazoa; phylum Chordata; class Amphibia; order Caudata; family Salamandridae; genus Triturus; species Triturus cristatus. The sequence goes on from NC_140593.1 coordinate 663,584,136, forward strand.
GAAGTGAATTAAATAACATTTGGAGGCCTTTATTGTTCAATCAAAAACGCCAGATTGTTGATGAAAGAGATAACCACCCCCCTTAACGACATGCTTCAGAAACGAAAAAAATTGTCCATTTTCAAATGTTGCGTCTTTGAACTACAATTCACATTTGTATGTGGATAATCACTTTTAGAGATAAAATTAGATGTTTAAAGTAATGTTCAAGCTTCCAGGGGTCTTAAAAACAAGATTTTTGGAATGGGTAAAAGTGAATGAAAATGGCCAATTTACTCACTCTGTGGCCTTAAAAAGTGTTTCTTCTCCACGGGAAGTGAATAAAATAACATTTGGAGGCCTTTATTGTTCAAGCAAAAACGCCTGATTTTTGGTGAAAGAGATAACCACCCCCCCTTACGACATGCTTCAGAAACGAAAAAAATGGTCCGTTTTCAAATGTTGCCTCTTTGAACTACAATTTACATTTGTATGTGGAAAATCACTTTTAAAGATAAAATGATATGTTTAAAGTGATTTTCATGCTTCCAGGGGCCTTAAACACAAGATTTGAGGAATGGGTAAAAGTGAATGGAAATGGCCAATTTACTCATTCTGAGGCCTTAGAAAGTGTTTCTCCTCCACGGGAAGTGAATTAAATAACATTTGGAGGCCTTTATTGTTCAATAAAAAACACAAGATTTTTGATGAAAGAGATAACCACCCCCCCTTACAACATGCTTCAGAAACTAAAAAAATGGTCCATTTTCAAATGTTGTGTCTTTGAACTACAATTCACATTTGTACGTGGAAAATCACTTTTAGAGATAAGATTAGATGTTTAAAGTGATTTTCAAGCTTGCAGGGGCCCTAAACACAAGATTTGAGAAATGGGTAAAAGTGAATCAAAATGGCCAATTTACTCACTCTGCGGCCTTAAAAAGTTTTTCTCCTCCACGGCAAGTGAATAAAATAACATTTGGAGGTCTTTATTGTTCAAGCGAAAACGCCAGATTTTTGACGAAAGAGATAACCACCCCCCCTTACGACATGCTTCAGAAACAAAAAAAATGGTCCAATTTCAAATGTTGCGTCTTTGAACTACAATTCACATTTGTACATGGATAATCACTTTTAGAGATAAAATTAGATGTTTGAAGTGATTTTCAAGCTTCCCCGGGCACTAAACACAAGATTTGAGGAATGGGAAAACGTGAATGAAAATGGCCAATTTATTCACTCTGAGGCCTTAAAAAGTTTTTTCCACCCCAGAAAGTGAATTAAATAACATTTGTAGGCCTTTATTGTTCAATCAAAAATGCCTGATTTTTGATGAAGGAGATAACCACCCCCCCTTACGACATGCTTCAGAAACGAAAAAAATGGTTCATTTTCAAATGTTGCCTCTTTGAACTACAATTCACATTTGTACGTGGAAAATCACTTTTAAAGAAAAAATGAGATGTTTAAAGTGATTTTCATCCTTCCAGGGGCCCTAAACACAAGATTTGAGGAATGGGTAAAAGTGAATGAAAATGGCCAATTTACTCACTCTGCGGCCTTAAAAAGTGTTTCTACTCCACGGGAAGCGAATTAAATAACATTTGTAGGCCTTTACTGTTCAATCAAAAACGCCCGATTTTTGATGAAAGAGATAACAACCCCCCCTTACGACATACTTCAGAAACTAAAAAAATGGTCCATTTTCAAATGTTGCCTCTTTGTACTACAATTCACATTTGTATGTGGAAAATCACTTTTAAAGATAACATGATATGTTTAAAGTGATTTTCATGCTTCCAGGGGCCTTAAACACAAGATTTGAGGAATGGGTAAAAGTGAATGGAAATGGCCAATTTACTCATTCTGAGGCCTTAGAAAGTGTTTCTCCTCCACGGGAAGTGAATTAAATAACATTTGGAGGCCTTTATTGTTCAATCAAAAACGCCAGATTTTTGATGAAAGAGATAACCACCCCCCCTTACAACATGCTTCAGAAACTAAAAAAATGGTCCATTTTCAAATGTTGCGTCTTTGAACTACAATTCACATTTGTACGTGGAAAATCACTTTTAGAGATAAGATTAGACGTTTAAAGTGATTTTCAAGCTTCCAGGGGCCCTAAACACAAGATTTGAGAAATGGGTAAAAGTGAATGAAAATGGCCAATTTACTCACTCTGCGGCCTTAAAAAGTTTTTCTCCTCCACGGCAAGTGAATAAAATAACATTTGGAGGTCTTTATTGTTCAAGCGAAAACGCCAGATTTTTGACGAAAGAGATAACCACCCCCCCTTACGACATGCTTCAGAAACGAAAAAAATGGTCCATTTTCAAATGTTGCATCTTTGAACTACAATTCACATTTGTATGTGGATTATCACTTTTAGAGATAAAATGATATGTTTAAAGTGATTTTCATGCGTCCAGGGGTCTTAAACACAAGATTTTTGGAAAGGGTAAAAGTGAATGAAAATGGCCAATTTACTCACTCTGCGGCCTTAAAAAGTGTTTCTACTCCACGGGAAGCGAATTAAATAACAATTGGAGGCCTTTATTGTTCAATCAAAAACGCCCATTTTTTGGTGAAAGAGATAACCACCCCCCCTTACGACATGCTTCAGAAACGAAAAAAATGGTCCGTTTTCAAATGTTGCCTCATTGAACTACAATTCACATTTGTACGTTGAAAATCACTTTTAAAGAAAAAATGAGATGTTTAAAGTGATTTTCATGCTTCCAGGGGCCTTAAACACAAGATTTGAGGAATGGGAAAACGTGAATGAAAATGGCCAATTTATTCACTCTTAGGCCTTAAAAAGTTTTTCTCCACCCCAGAAAGTGAATTAAATAACATTTGTAGGTCTTTATTGTTCAAGCGAAAACGCCAGATTTTTGACGAAAGAGATAACCACCCCCCCTTACGACATGCTTCAGAAACGAAAAAAATGGTCCATTTTCAAATGTTGCGTCTTTGAACTACAATTCACATTTGTACGTGGATAATCACTTTTAGAGATAAAATTAGATGTTTGAAGTGATTTTCAAGCTTCCCCGGGCCCTAAACACAAGATTTGAGGAATGGGAAAACGTGAATGAAAATGGCCAATTTATTCTCTCTGAGGCCTTAAAAAGTTTTTCTCCACCCCAGAAAGTGAATTAAATAACATTTGTAGGCCTTTATTGTTCAATCAAAAATGCCCGATTTTTGATGAAAGAGATAACCACCCCCCCTTACGACATGCTTCAGAAACAAAAAAAATGGTTCATTTTCAAATGTTGCATCTTTGAACTACAATTCACATTTGTATGTGGATTATCACTTTTAGAGATAAAATGATATGTTTAAAGTGATTTTCATGCGCCCAGGGGTCTTAAACACAAGATTTTTGGAATGGGTAAAAGTGAATGAAAATGGCCAATTTACTCACTCTGCGGCCTTAAACAGTGTTTCTACTCCACGGGAAGTGAATTAAATAACATTTGTAGGCCTTTATTGTTCAATCAAAAATGCCCGATTTTTGATGAAAGAGATAACCACCCCCCCTTACGACATGCTTCAGAAACGAAAAAAATGGTCCGTTTTCAAATGTTGCCTCTTTGAACTACAATTCACATTTGTACGTGGAAAATCACTTTTAAAGAAAAAATGAGATGTTTAAAGTGATTTTCATGCTTCCAGGGGCCTTAAACACAAGATTTGAGGAATGGGTAAAAGTGAATGAAAATGGCCAATTTACTCACTCTGCGGCCTTAAAAAGTGTTTCTACTCCACGGGAAGCGAATTAAATAACATTTGTAGGCCTTTATTGTTCAATCAAAAACGCCCGATTTTTGATGAAAGAGATAACCACCCCCCCTTACGACATGCTTCAGAAACTAAAAAAATGGTCCATTTTCAAATGTTGCCTCTTTGAACTACAATTCACATTTGTATGTGGAAAATCACTTTTAAAGATAAAATGATATGTTTAAAGTGATTTTCATGCTTCCAGGGGCCTTAAACACAAGATTTTTAGAATGGGTAAAAGTGAATGAAAATGGCCAATTTACTCACTCTGCGGCCTTAAAAAGTGTTTCTACTCCACGGGAAGTGAATAAAATAACATTTGGAGGCCTTTATTGTTCAATCAAAAACGCCCATTTTTTGGTGAAAGAGATAACCACCCCCCCTTACGACATGCTTCAGAAACGAAAAAAATGGTCCGTTTTCAAATGTTGCCTCTTTGAACTACAATTCACATTTGTACGTGGAAAATCACTTTTAAAGATAAAATTATATGTTTAAAGTGATTTTCATGCTTCCAGGGGCCTTAAACACAAGATTTGAGGAATGGGAAAAGTGAATGGAAATGGCCAATTTACTCATTCTGAGGCCTTAAAAAGTGTTTCTCCTCCACGGGAAGTGAATTAAATAGCATTTGGAGGCCTTTATTGTTCAATCAAAAACACCAGATTTTTGACGAAAGAGATAACCACCCCCCCTTACGACATGCTTCAGAAACGAAAAATATGGTTCATTTTCAAGTGTTGCATCTTTGAACTACAATTCACATTTGTATGTGGATTATCACTTTTAGAGATAAAATGAGATGTTTAAAGTGATTTTCATGCTTCCAGGGGCCTTGAACACAAGATTTGAGGAATGGGTAAAAGTGAATGAAAATGGCCAATTTACTCACTCTGCGGCCTTAAAAAGTATTTCTACTCCACGGGAAGCGAATTAAATAACATTTGTAGGCCTTTATTGTTCAATCAAAAACGCCCGATTTTTGATGAAAGAGATAACCACCCCCCCTTACGACATGCTTCAGAAACTAAAAAAATGGTCCATTTTCAGATGTTGCCTCTTTGAACTACAATTCACATTTGTATGTGGAAAATCACTTTTAAAGATACAATTATATGTTTAAAGTGATTTTCATGCTTCCAGGGGCCTTAAACACAAGATTTGAGGAATGGGAAAAGTGAATGGAAATGGCCAATTTACTCATTCTGAGGCCTTAAAAAGTGTTTCTCCTCCACGGAAAGTGAATTAAATAGCATTTGGAGGCCTTTATTGTTCAATCAAAAACACCAGATTTTTGATGAAAGAGATAACCACCCCCCCTTACGACATGCTTCAGAAACAAAAAATATGGTTCATTTTCAAGTGTTGCATCTTTGAACTACAATTCACATTTGTATGTGGATTATCACTTTTAGAGATAAAATGAGATGTTTAAAGTGATTTTCATGCTTCCAGGGGCCTTAAACACAAGATTTGAGGAATGGGTAAAAGTGAATGAAAATGGCCAATTTACTCACTCTGCGGCCTTAAAAAGTATTTCTACTCCACGGGAAGCGAATTAAATAACATTTGTAGGCCTTTATTGTTCAATCAAAAACGCCCGATTTTTGATGAAAGAGATAACCACCCCCCCCTTACGACATGCTTCAGAAACGAAAAAAATGGTCCATTTTCAAATGTTGCCTCTTTGAACTACAATTCACATTTGTATGTGGAAAATCACTTTTAAAGATAAAATGAGATGTTTAAAGTGATTTTCATGCTTCCAGGGGCCTTAAACACAAGATTTGAGGAATGGGTAAAAGTGAATGAAAATGGCCAATTTATTCACTCTGAGGCCTTAAAAAGTTTTTCTCCACCCCAGAAAGTGAATTAAATAACATTTGTAGGCCTTTATTGTTCAATCAAAAATGCCCGATTTTTGATGAAAGAGATAACCACCCCCCCTTACAACATGCTTCAGAAACAAAAAAAATGGTTAATTTTCAAATGTTGCATCTTTGAACTACAATTCACATTTGTATGTGGATTATCACTTTTAGAGATAAAATGATATGTTTAAAGTGATTTTCATGCGCCCAGGGGTCTTAAACACAAGATTTTTGGAATGGGTAAAAGTGAATGAAAATGGCCAATTTACTCACTCTGCGGCCTTAAAAAGTGTTTCTACTCCACGGGAAGTGAATAAAATAACATTTGGAGGCCTTTATTGTTCAATCAAAAATGCCAATTTTTTGGTGAAAGAGATAACCACCCCCCCTTACGACATGCTTCAGAAACGAAAAAAATGGTCCGTTTTCAAATGTTGCCTCTTTGAACTACAATTCACATTTGTACGTGGAAAATCACTTTTAAAGAAAAAATGAGATGTTTAAAGTGATTTTCATGCTTCCAGGGGCCTTAAACACAAGATTTGAGGAATGGGTAAAAGTGAATGAAAATGGCCAATTTACTCACTCTGCGGCCTTAAAAAGTGTTTCTACTCCACGGGAAGCGAATTAAATAACATTTGTAGGCCTTTATTGTTCAATCAAAAACGCCCGATTTTTGATGAAAGAGATAACCACCCCCCCTTACGACATGCTTCAGAAACGAAAAAAATGGTCCATTTTCAAATGTTGCCTCTTTGAACTACAATTCACATTTGTATGTGGAAAATCACTTTTAAAGATAAAATGAGATGTTTAAAGTGATTTTCATGCTTCCAGGGGCCTTAAACACAAGATTTGAGGAATGGGAAAAGTGAATGGAAATGGCCAATTTACTCATTCTGAGGCCTTAAAAAGTGTTTCTCCTCCACGGGAAGTGAATTAAATAGCATTTGGAGGCCTTTATTGTTCAATCAAAAACACCAGATTTTTGATGAAAGAGATAACCACCCCCCCTTACGACATGCTTCAGAAACGAAAAATATGGTTCATTTTCAAGTGTTGCATCTTTGAACTACAATTCACATTTGTATGTGGATTATCACTTTTAGAGATAAAATGATATGTTTAAAGTGATTTTCATGCTTCCAGGGGCCTTAAACACAAGATTTGAGGAATGGGAAAAGTGAATGGAAATGGCCAATTTACTCATTCTGAGGCCTTAAAAAGTGTTTCTCCTCCACGGGAAGTGAATTAAATAGCATTTGGAGGCCTTTATTGTTCAATCAAAAACGCCCGATTTTTGATGAAAGAGATAACCACCCCCCCCTTACGACATGCTTCAGAAACGAAAAAAATGGTCCATTTTCAAATGTTGCGTCTTTGAACTACAATTCACATTTGTACGTGGAAAATCACTTTTAGAGATAAGATTAGATGTTTAAAGTGATTTTCAAGCTTCCAGGGGCCCTAAACACAAGATTTGAGAAATGGGTAAAAGTAAAAGAAAATGGCCAATTTACTCACTCTGCGGCCTTAAAAAGTTTTTCTCCTCCACGGTAAGTGAATAAAATAACATTTGGAGGTCTTTATTGTTCAAGCGAAAACGCCACATTTTTGACGAAAGAGATAACCACCCCCCCTTACGACATGCTTCAGAAACGAAAAAAATGGTCCATTTTCAAATGTTGCGTCTTTGAACTACAATTCACATTTGTACGTGGATAATCACTTTTAAAGATAAAATTATATGTTTAAAGTGATTTTCATGCTTCCAGGGGCCTTAAACACAAGATTTGAGGAATGGGAAAAGTGAATGGAAATGGCCAATTTACTCATTATGAGGCCTTAAAAAGTGTTTCTCCTCCACGGGAAGTGAATTAAATAGCATTTGGAGGCCTTTATTGTTCAATCAAAAACACCAGATTTTTGACAAAAGAGATAACCACCCCCCCTTACGACATGCTTCAGAAACGAAAAATATGGTTCATTTTCAAGTGTTGCATCTTTGAACTACAATTCACATTTGTATGTGGATTATCACTTTTAGAGATAAAATGAGATGTTTAAAGTGATTTTCATGCTTCCAGGGGCCTTAAACACAAGATTTGAGGAATGGGTAAAAGTGAATGAAAATGGCCAATTTACTCACTCTGCGGCCTTAAAAAGTATTTCTACTCCACGGGAAGCGAATTAAATAACATTTGTAGGCCTTTATTGTTCAATCAAAAACGCCCGATTTTTGATGAAAGAGATAACCACCCTCCCTTACGACATGCTTCAGAAACTAAAAAAATGGTCCATTTTCAGATGTTGCCTCTTTGAACTACAATTCACATTTGTATGTGGAAAATCACTTTTAAAGATAAAATGAGATGTTTAAAGTGATTTTCATGCTTCCAGGGGCCTTAAACACAAGATTTGAGGAATGGGAAAAGTGAATGGAAATGGCCAATTTACTCATTCTGAGGCCTTAAAAAGTGTTTCTCCTCCACGGAAAGTGAATTAAATAGCATTTGGAGGCCTTTATTGTTCAATCAAAAACACCAGATTTTTGATGAAAGAGATAACCACCCCCCCTTACGACATGCTTCAGAAACAAAAAATATGGTTCATTTTCAAGTGTTGCATCTTTGAACTACAATTCACATTTGTATGTGGATTATCACTTTTAGAGATAAAATGAGATGTTTAAAGTGATTTTCATGCTTCCAGGGGCCTTAAACACAAGATTTGAGGAATGGGTAAAAGTGAATGAAAATGGCCAATTTACTCACTCTGCGGCCTTAAAAAGTATTTCTACTCCACGGGAAGCGAATTAAATAACTTTTGTAGGCCTTTATTGTTCAATCAAAAACGCCCGATTTTTGATGAAAGAGATAACCACCCCCCCTTACGACATGCTTCAGAAACGAAAAAAATGGTCCATTTTCAAATGTTGCCTCTTTGAACTACAATTCACATTTGTATGTGGAAAATCACTTTTAAAGATAAAATGAGATGTTTAAAGTGATTTTCATGCTTCCAGGGGCCTTAAACACAAGATTTGAGGAATGGGTAAAAGTGAATGGAAATGGCCTATTTACTCATTCTGAGGCCTTAAAAAGTGTTTCTCCTCCACGGGAAGTGAATTAAATAACATTTGGAGGCCTTTATTGTTCAATGAAAAACGCCAGATTTTTGATGAAAGAGATAACCACCCCACCTTACAACATGCTTCAGAAACGAAAAAAATGGTCCATTTTCAAATGTTGCGTCTTTGAACTACAATTCACATTTGTACGTGGAAAATCACTTTTAGAGATAAGATTAGATGTTTAAAGTGATTTTCAAGCTTCCCCGGGCCCTAAACACAAGATTTGAGGAATGGGAAAACGTGAATGAAAATGGCCAATTTATTCACTCTGAGGCCTTAAAAAGTTTTTCTCCACCCCAGAAAGTGAATTAAATAACATTTGTAGGCCTTTATTGTTCAATCAAAAACGCCCGATTTTTGATGAAAGAGATAACCACCCCCCCTTACGACATGCTTCAGAAACGAAAAAAATGGTCCATTTTCAAATGTTGCCTCTTTGAACTACAATTCACATTTGTATGTGGAAAATCACTTTTAAAGATAAAATGAGATGTTTAAAGTGATTTTCATGCTTCCAGGGGCCTTAAACACAAGATTTGAGGAATGGGAAAAGTGAATGGAAATGGCCAATTTACTCATTCTGAGGCCTTAAAAAGTGTTTCTCCTCCACGGGAAGTGAATTAAATAGCATTTGGAGGCCTTTATTGTTCAATCAAAAACACCAGATTTTTGACAAAAGAGATAACCACCCCCCCTTACGACATGCTTCAGAAACGAAAAATATGGTTCATTTTCAAGTGTTGCATCTTTGAACTACAATTCACATTTGTATGTGGATTATCACTTTTAGAGATAAAATGAGATGTTTAAAGTGATTTTCATGCTTCCAGGGGCCTTAAACACAAGATTTGAGGAATGGGTAAAAGTGAATGAAAATGGCCAATTTACTCACTCTGCGGCCTTAAAAAGTATTTCTACTCCACGGGAAGCGAATTAAATAACATTTGTAGGCCTTTATTGTTCAATCAAAAACGCCCGATTTTTGATGAAAGAGATAACCACCCTCCCTTACGACATGCTTCAGAAACTAAAAAAATGGTCCATTTTCAGATGTTGCCTCTTTGAACTACAATTCACATTTGTATGTGGAAAATCACTTTTAAAGATAAAATGAGATGTTTAAAGTGATTTTCATGCTTCCAGGGGCCTTAAACACAAGATTTGAGGAATGGGAAAAGTGAATGGAAATGGCCAATTTACTCATTCTGAGGCCTTAAAAAGTGTTTCTCCTCCACGGAAAGTGAATTAAATAGCATTTGGAGGCCTTTATTGTTCAATCAAAAACACCAGATTTTTGATGAAAGAGATAACCACCCCCCCTTACGACATGCTTCAGAAACAAAAAATATGGTTCATTTTCAAGTGTTGCATCTTTGAACTACAATTCACATTTGTATGTGGATTATCACTTTTAGAGATAAAATGAGATGTTTAAAGTGATTTTCATGCTTCCAGGGGCCTTAAACACAAGATTTGAGGAATGGGTAAAAGTGAATGAAAATGGCCAATTTACTCACTCTGCGGCCTTAAAAAGTATTTCTACTCCACGGGAAGCGAATTAAATAACTTTTGTAGGCCTTTATTGTTCAATCAAAAACGCCCGATTTTTGATGAAAGAGATAACCACCCCCCCTTACGACATGCTTCAGAAACGAAAAAAATGGTCCATTTTCAAATGTTGCCTCTTTGAACTACAATTCACATTTGTATGTGGAAAATCACTTTTAAAGATAAAATGAGATGTTTAAAGTGATTTTCATGCTTCCAGGGGCCTTAAACACAAGATTTGAGGAATGGGTAAAAGTGAATGGAAATGGCCTATTTACTCATTCTGAGGCCTTAAAAAGTGTTTCTCCTCCACGGGAAGTGAATTAAATAACATTTGGAGGCCTTTATTGTTCAATGAAAAACGCCAGATTTTTGATGAAAGAGATAACCACCCCACCTTACAACATGCTTCAGAAACGAAAAAAATGGTCCATTTTCAAATGTTGCGTCTTTGAACTACAATTCACATTTGTACGTGGAAAATCACTTTTAGAGATAAGATTAGATGTTTAAAGTGATTTTCAAGCTTCCCCGGGCCCTAAACACAAGATTTGAGGAATGGGAAAACGTGAATGAAAATGGCCAATTTATTCACTCTGAGGCCTTAAAAAGTTTTTCTCCACCCCAGAAAGTGAATTAAATAACATTTGTAGGCCTTTATTGTTCAATCAAAAACGCCCGATTTTTGATGAAAGAGATAACCACCCCCCCTTACGACATGCTTCAGAAACGAAAAAAATGGTCCATTTTCAAATGTTGCCTCTTTGAACTACAATTCACATTTGTATGTGGAAAATCACTTTTAAAGATAAAATGAGATGTTTAAAGTGATTTTCATGCTTCCAGGGGCCTTAAACACAAGATTTGAGGAATGGGAAAAGTGAATGGAAATGGCCAATTTACTCATTCTGAGGCCTTAAAAAGTGTTTCTCCTCCACGGGAAGTGAATTAAATAGCATTTGGAGGCCTTTATTGTTCAATCAAAAACACCGGATTTTTGATGAAAGAGATAACCACCAACCCTTACGACATGCTTCAGAAACGAAAAATATGGTTCATTTTCAAGTGTTGCATCTTTGAACTACAATTCACATTTGTATGTGGATTATCACTTTTAGAGATAAAATGAGATGTTTAAAGTGATTTTCATGCTTCCAGGGGCCTTAAACACAAGATTTGAGGAATGGGTAAAAGTGAATGAAAATGGCCAATTTACTCACTCTGCGGCCTTAAAAAGTGTTTCTACTCCACGGGAAGCGAATTAAATAACATTTGTAGGCCTTTATTGTTCAATCAAAAACGCCTGATTTTTGATGAAAGAGATAACCACCCCCCCTTACGACATATTTCAGAAACTAAAAAAATGGTCCATTTTCAAATGTTGCCTCTTTGAACTACAATTCACATTTGTATGTGGAAAATCACTTTTAAAGATAAAATGATATGTTTAAAGTGATTTTCATGCTTCCAGGGGCCTTAAACACAAGATTTTTGGAATGGGTAAAAGTGAATGAAAATGGCCAATTTACTCACTCTGCGGCCTTAAAAAGTGTTTCTACTCCACGGGAAGTGAATAAAATAACATTTGGAGGCCTTTATTGTTCAATCAAAAACGCCCATTTTTTGGTGAAAGAGATAACCACCCCCCCTTACGACATGCTTCAGAAACGAAAAAAATGGTCCGTTTTCAAATGTTGCCTCTTTGAACTACAATTCACATTTGTACGTGGAAAATCACTTTTAAAGAAAAAATGAGATGTTTAAAGTGATTTTCATGCTTCCAGGGGCCTTAAACACAAGATTTGAGGAATGGGTAAAAGTGAATGGAAATGGCCAATTTACTCATTCTGAGGCCTTAAAAAGTGTTTCTCCTCCACGGGAAGTGAATTAAATAGCATTTGGAGGCCTTTATTGTTCAATCAAAAACACCAGATTTTTGATGAAAGAGATAACCACCCCCCCTTACGACATGCTTCAGAAACGAAAAATATGGTTCATTTTCAAGTGTTGCATCTTTGAACTACAATTCACATTTGTATGTGGATTATCACTTTTAGAGATAAAATGAGATGTTTAAAGTGATTTTCATGCTTCCAGGGGCCTTAAACACAAGATTTGAGGAATGGGTAAAAGTGAATGAAAATGGCCAATTTACTCACTCTGCGGCCTTAAAAAGTATTTCTACTCCACGGGAAGCGAATTAAATAACATTTGTAGGCCTTTATTGTTCAATCAAAAACGCCCGATTTTTGATGAAAGAGATAACCATCCCCCTTACGACATGCTTCAGAAACTAAAAAAATGGTCCATTTTCAGATGTTGCGTCTTTGAACTACAATTCACATTTGTACGTGGAAAATCACTTTTAGAGATAAGATTAGATGTTTAAAGTGATTTTCAAGCTTCCAGGGGCCCTAAACACAAGATTTGAGAAATGGGTAAAAGTAAAAGAAAATGGCCAATTTACTCCTTCTGAGGCCTTACAAAGTGTTTCTCCTCCACGGAAAGTGAATTAAATAGCATTTGGAGGCCTTTATTGTTCAATCAAAAACACCAGATTTTTGATGAAAGAGATAACCACCCCCCCTTACGACATGCTTCAGAAACAAAAAATATGGTTCATTTTCAAGTGTTGCATCTTTGAACTACAATTCACATTTGTATGTGGATTATCACTTTTAGAGATAAAATGAGATGTTTAAAGTGATTTTCATGCTTCCAGGGGCCTTAAACACAAGATTTGAGGAATGGGTAAAAGTGAATGAAAATGGCCAATTTACTCACTCTGCGGCCTTAAAAAGTATTTCTACTCCACGGGAAGCGAATTAAATAACATTTGTAGGCCTTTATTGTTCAATCAAAAACGCCCGATTTTTGATGAAAGAGATAACCACCCCCCCTTACGACATTCTTCAAAAACGAAAAAAATGGTCCATTTTCAAATGTTGCCTCTTTGAACTACAATTCACATTTGTATGTGGAAAATCACTTTTAAAGATAAAATGAGATGTTTAAAGTGATTTTCATGCTTCCAGGGTCCTTAAACACAAGATTTTTGGAATGGGTAAAAGTGAATGAAAATGGCCAATTTACTCACTCTGCGGCCTTAAAAAGTGTTTCTACTCCACGGGAAGTGAATAAAATAACATTTGGAGGCCTTTATTGTTCAATCAAAAACGCCCATTTTTTGGTGAAAGAGATAACCAACCCCCTTACGACATGCTTCAGAAACGAAAAAAATGGTCCGTTTTCAAATGTTGCCTCTTTGAACTACAATTCACATTTGTATGTGGAAAATCACTTTTAAAGAAAAATTGAGATGTTTAAAGTGATTTTCATGCTTCCAGGGGCCTTAAACACAAGATTTGAGGAATGGGTAAAAGTGAATGAAAATGGCCAATTTACTCACTCTGCGGCCTTTAAAAGTGTTTCTACTCCACGGGAAGCGAATTAAATAACATTTGTAGGCCTTTATTGTTCAATCAAAAACGACCGATTTTTGATGAAAGAGATAACCACCCCCCCTTACGACATGCTTCAGAAACTAAAAAAATGGTCCATTTTCAAATGTTGCCTCTTTGAACTACAATTCACATTTGTATGTGGAAAATCACTTTTAAAGATAAAATGATATGTTTAAAGTGATTTTCATGCTTCCAGGGGCCTTAAACACAAGATTTTTGGAATGGGTAAAAGTGAATGAAAATGGCCAATTTACTCACTCTGCGGCCTTAAAAAGTGTTTCTACTCCACGGGAAGTGAATTAAATAGCATTTGGAGGCCTTTATTGTTCAATCAAAAACACCAGATTTTTGACGAAAGAGATAACCACCCCCCCTTACGACATGCTTCAGAAACGAAAAATATGGTTCATTTTCAAGTGTTGCATCTTTGAACTACAATTCACATTTGTATGTGGATTATCACTTTTAGAGATAAAATGAGATGTTTAAAGTGATTTTCATGCTTCCAGGGGCCTTGAACACAAGATTTGAGGAATGGGTAAAAGTGAATGAAAATGGCCAATTTACTCACTCTGCGGCCTTAAAAAGTATTTCTACTCCACGGGAAGCGAATTAAATAACATTTGTAGGCCTTTATTGTTCAATCAAAAACGCCCGATTTTTGATGAAAGAGATAACCACCCCCCCTTACGACATGCTTCAGAAACTAAAAAAATGGTCCATTTTCAGATGTTGCCTCTTTGAACTACAATTCACATTTGTATGTGGAAAATCACTTTTAAAGATACAATTATATGTTTAAAGTGATTTTCATGCTTCCAGGGGCCTTAAACACAAGATTTGAGGAATGGGAAAAGTGAATGGAAATGGCCAATTTACTCATTCTGAGGCCTTAAAAAGTGTTTCTCCTCCACGGAAAGTGAATTAAATAGCATTTGGAGGCCTTTATTGTTCAATCAAAAACACCAGATTTTTGATGAAAGAGATAACCACCCCCCCTTACGACATGCTTCAGAAACAAAAAATATGGTTCATTTTCAAGTGTTGCATCTTTGAACTACAATTCACATTTGTATGTGGATTATCACTTTTAGAGATAAAATGAGATGTTTAAAGTGATTTTCATGCTTCCAGGGGCCTTAAACACAAGATTTGAGGAATGGGTAAAAGTGAATGAAAATGGCCAATTTACTCACTCTGCGGCCTTAAAAAGTATTTCTACTCCACGGGAAGCGAATTAAATAACATTTGTAGGCCTTTATTGTTCAATCAAAAACGCCCGATTTTTGATGAAAGAGATAACCACCCCCCCCTTACGACATGCTTCAGAAACGAAAAAAATGGTCCATTTTCAAATGTTGCCTCTTTGAACTACAATTCACATTTGTATGTGGAAAATCACTTTTAAAGATAAAATGAGATGTTTAAAGTGATTTTCATGCTTCCAGGGGCCTTAAACACAAGATTTGAGGAATGGGTAAAAGTGAATGAAAATGGCCAATTTATTCACTCTGAGGCCTTAAAAAGTTTTTCTCCACCCCAGAAAGTGAATTAAATAACATTTGTAGGCCTTTATTGTTCAATCAAAAATGCCCGATTTTTGATGAAAGAGATAACCACCCCCCCTTACAACATGCTTCAGAAACAAAAAAAATGGTTAATTTTCAAATGTTGCATCTTTGAACTACAATTCACATTTGTATGTGGATTATCACTTTTAGAGATAAAATGATATGTTTAAAGTGATTTTCATGCGCCCAGGGGTCTTAAACACAAGATTTTTGGAATGGGTAAAAGTGAATGAAAATGGCCAATTTACTCACTCTGCGGCCTTAAAAAGTGTTTCTACTCCACGGGAAGTGAATAAAATAACATTTGGAGGCCTTTATTGTTCAATCAAAAATGCCAATTTTTTGGTGAAAGAGATAACCACCCCCCCTTACGACATGCTTCAGAAACGAAAAAAATGGTCCGTTTTCAAATGTTGCCTCTTTGAACTACAATTCACATTTGTACGTGGAAAATCACTTTTAAAGAAAAAATGAGATGTTTAAAGTGATTTTCATGCTTCCAGGGGCCTTAAACACAAGATTTGAGGAATGGGTAAAAGTGAATGAAAATGGCCAATTTACTCACTCTGCGGCCTTAAAAAGTGTTTCTACTCCACGGGAAGCGAATTAAATAACATTTGTAGGCCTTTATTGTTCAATCAAAAACGCCCGATTTTTGATGAAAGAGATAACCACCCCCCCTTACGACATGCTTCAGAAACGAAAAAAATGGTCCATTTTCAAATGTTGCCTCTTTGAACTACAATTCACATTTGTATGTGGAAAATCACTTTTAAAGATAAAATGAGATGTTTAAAGTGATTTTCATGCTTCCAGGGGCCTTAAACACAAGATTTGAGGAATGGGAAAAGTGAATGGAAATGGCCAATTTACTCATTCTGAGGCCTTAAAAAGTGTTTCTCCTCCACGGGAAGTGAATTAAATAGCATTTGGAGGCCTTTATTGTTCAATCAAAAACACCAGATTTTTGATGAAAGAGATAACCACCCCCCCTTACGACATGCTTCAGAAACGAAAAATATGGTTCATTTTCAAGTGTTGCATCTTTGAACTACAATTCACATTTGTATGTGGATTATCACTTTTAGAGATAAAATGATATGTTTAAAGTGATTTTCATGCTTCCAGGGGCCTTAAACACAAGATTTGAGGAATGGGAAAAGTGAATGGAAATGGCCAATTTACTCATTCTGAGGCCTTAAAAAGTGTTTCTCCTCCACGGGAAGTGAATTAAATAGCATTTGGAGGCCTTTATTGTTCAATCAAAAACGCCCGATTTTTGATGAAAGAGATAACCACCCCCCCCTTACGACATGCTTCAGAAACGAAAAAAATGGTCCATTTTCAAATGTTGCGTCTTTGAACTACAATTCACATTTGTACGTGGAAAATCACTTTTAGAGATAAGATTAGATGTTTAAAGTGATTTTCAAGCTTCCAGGGGCCCTAAACACAAGATTTGAGAAATGGGTAAAAGTAAAAGAAAATGGCCAATTTACTCACTCTGCGGCCTTAAAAAGTTTTTCTCCTCCACGGTAAGTGAATAAAATAACATTTGGAGGTCTTTATTGTTCAAGCGAAAACGCCACATTTTTGACGAAAGAGATAACCACCCCCCCTTACGACATGCTTCAGAAACGAAAAAAATGGTCCATTTTCAAATGTTGCGTCTTTGAACTACAATTCACATTTGTACGTGGATAATCACTTTTAAAGATAAAATTATATGTTTAAAGTGATTTTCATGCTTCCAGGGGCCTTAAACACAAGATTTGAGGAATGGGAAAAGTGAATGGAAATGGCCAATTTACTCATTATGAGGCCTTAAAAAGTGTTTCTCCTCCACGGGAAGTGAATTAAATAGCATTTGGAGGCCTTTATTGTTCAATCAAAAACACCAGATTTTTGACAAAAGAGATAACCACCCCCCCTTACGACATGCTTCAGAAACGAAAAATATGGTTCATTTTCAAGTGTTGCATCTTTGAACTACAATTCACATTTGTATGTGGATTATCACTTTTAGAGATAAAATGAGATGTTTAAAGTGATTTTCATGCTTCCAGGGGCCTTAAACACAAGATTTGAGGAATGGGTAAAAGTGAATGAAAATGGCCAATTTACTCACTCTGCGGCCTTAAAAAGTATTTCTACTCCACGGGAAGCGAATTAAATAACATTTGTAGGCCTTTATTGTTCAATCAAAAACGCCCGATTTTTGATGAAAGAGATAACCACCCTCCCTTACGACATGCTTCAGAAACTAAAAAAATGGTCCATTTTCAGATGTTGCCTCTTTGAACTACAATTCACATTTGTATGTGGAAAATCACTTTTAAAGATAAAATGAGATGTTTAAAGTGATTTTCATGCTTCCAGGGGCCTTAAACACAAGATTTGAGGAATGGGAAAAGTGAATGGAAATGGCCAATTTACTCATTCTGAGGCCTTAAAAAGTGTTTCTCCTCCACGGAAAGTGAATTAAATAGCATTTGGAGGCCTTTATTGTTCAATCAAAAACACCAGATTTTTGATGAAAGAGATAACCACCCCCCCTTACGACATGCTTCAGAAACAAAAAATATGGTTCATTTTCAAGTGTTGCATCTTTGAACTACAATTCACATTTGTATGTGGATTATCACTTTTAGAGATAAAATGAGATGTTTAAAGTGATTTTCATGCTTCCAGGGGCCTTAAACACAAGATTTGAGGAATGGGTAAAAGTGAATGAAAATGGCCAATTTACTCACTCTGCGGCCTTAAAAAGTATTTCTACTCCACGGGAAGCGAATTAAATAACTTTTGTAGGCCTTTATTGTTCAATCAAAAACGCCCGATTTTTGATGAAAGAGATAACCACCCCCCCTTACGACATGCTTCAGAAACGAAAAAAATGGTCCATTTTCAAATGTTGCCTCTTTGAACTACAATTCACATTTGTATGTGGAAAATCACTTTTAAAGATAAAATGAGATGTTTAAAGTGATTTTCATGCTTCCAGGGGCCTTAAACACAAGATTTGAGGAATGGGTAAAAGTGAATGGAAATGGCCTATTTACTCATTCTGAGGCCTTAAAAAGTGTTTCTCCTCCACGGGAAGTGAATTAAATAACATTTGGAGGCCTTTATTGTTCAATGAAAAACGCCAGATTTTTGATGAAAGAGATAACCACCCCACCTTACAACATGCTTCAGAAACGAAAAAAATGGTCCATTTTCAAATGTTGCGTCTTTGAACTACAATTCACATTTGTACGTGGAAAATCACTTTTAGAGATAAGATTAGATGTTTAAAGTGATTTTCAAGCTTCCCCGGGCCCTAAACACAAGATTTGAGGAATGGGAAAACGTGAATGAAAATGGCCAATTTATTCACTCTGAGGCCTTAAAAAGTTTTTCTCCACCCCAGAAAGTGAATTAAATAACATTTGTAGGCCTTTATTGTTCAATCAAAAACGCCCGATTTTTGATGAAAGAGATAACCACCCCCCCTTACGACATGCTTCAGAAACGAAAAAAATGGTCCATTTTCAAATGTTGCCTCTTTGAACTACAATTCACATTTGTATGTGGAAAATCACTTTTAAAGATAAAATGAGATGTTTAAAGTGATTTTCATGCTTCCAGGGGCCTTAAACACAAGATTTGAGGAATGGGAAAAGTGAATGGAAATGGCCAATTTACTCATTCTGAGGCCTTAAAAAGTGTTTCTCCTCCACGGGAAGTGAATTAAATAGCATTTGGAGGCCTTTATTGTTCAATCAAAAACACCAGATTTTTGACAAAAGAGATAACCACCCCCCCTTACGACATGCTTCAGAAACGAAAAATATGGTTCATTTTCAAGTGTTGCATCTTTGAACTACAATTCACATTTGTATGTGGATTATCACTTTTAGAGATAAAATGAGATGTTTAAAGTGATTTTCATGCTTCCAGGGGCCTTAAACACAAGATTTGAGGAATGGGTAAAAGTGAATGAAAATGGCCAATTTACTCACTCTGCGGCCTTAAAAAGTATTTCTACTCCACGGGAAGCGAATTAAATAACATTTGTAGGCCTTTATTGTTCAATCAAAAACGCCCGATTTTTGATGAAAGAGATAACCACCCTCCCTTACGACATGCTTCAGAAACTAAAAAAATGGTCCATTTTCAGATGTTGCCTCTTTGAACTACAATTCACATTTGTATGTGGAAAATCACTTTTAAAGATAAAATGAGATGTTTAAAGTGATTTTCATGCTTCCAGGGGCCTTAAACACAAGATTTGAGGAATGGGAAAAGTGAATGGAAATGGCCAATTTACTCATTCTGAGGCCTTAAAAAGTGTTTCTCCTCCACGGAAAGTGAATTAAATAGCATTTGGAGGCCTTTATTGTTCAATCAAAAACACCAGATTTTTGATGAAAGAGATAACCACCCCCCCTTACGACATGCTTCAGAAACAAAAAATATGGTT
This sequence comes from Triturus cristatus, assembly GCF_964204655.1. Lineage (NCBI taxonomy): Eukaryota > Metazoa > Chordata > Amphibia > Caudata > Salamandridae > Triturus > Triturus cristatus. The sequence continues at coordinate 663,603,956 of NC_140593.1, forward strand.
CATTTTCAAGTGTTGCATCTTTGAACTACAATTCACATTTGTATGTGGATTATCACTTTTAGAGATAAAATGAGATGTTTAAAGTGATTTTCATGCTTCCAGGGGCCTTAAACACAAGATTTGAGGAATGGGTAAAAGTGAATGAAAATGGCCAATTTACTCACTCTGCGGCCTTAAAAAGTATTTCTACTCCACGGGAAGCGAATTAAATAACTTTTGTAGGCCTTTATTGTTCAATCAAAAACGCCCGATTTTTGATGAAAGAGATAACCACCCCCCCTTACGACATGCTTCAGAAACGAAAAAAATGGTCCATTTTCAAATGTTGCCTCTTTGAACTACAATTCACATTTGTATGTGGAAAATCACTTTTAAAGATAAAATGAGATGTTTAAAGTGATTTTCATGCTTCCAGGGGCCTTAAACACAAGATTTGAGGAATGGGTAAAAGTGAATGGAAATGGCCTATTTACTCATTCTGAGGCCTTAAAAAGTGTTTCTCCTCCACGGGAAGTGAATTAAATAACATTTGGAGGCCTTTATTGTTCAATGAAAAACGCCAGATTTTTGATGAAAGAGATAACCACCCCACCTTACAACATGCTTCAGAAACGAAAAAAATGGTCCATTTTCAAATGTTGCGTCTTTGAACTACAATTCACATTTGTACGTGGAAAATCACTTTTAGAGATAAGATTAGATGTTTAAAGTGATTTTCAAGCTTCCCCGGGCCCTAAACACAAGATTTGAGGAATGGGAAAACGTGAATGAAAATGGCCAATTTATTCACTCTGAGGCCTTAAAAAGTTTTTCTCCACCCCAGAAAGTGAATTAAATAACATTTGTAGGCCTTTATTGTTCAATCAAAAACGCCCGATTTTTGATGAAAGAGATAACCACCCCCCCTTACGACATGCTTCAGAAACGAAAAAAATGGTCCATTTTCAAATGTTGCCTCTTTGAACTACAATTCACATTTGTATGTGGAAAATCACTTTTAAAGATAAAATGAGATGTTTAAAGTGATTTTCATGCTTCCAGGGGCCTTAAACACAAGATTTGAGGAATGGGAAAAGTGAATGGAAATGGCCAATTTACTCATTCTGAGGCCTTAAAAAGTGTTTCTCCTCCACGGGAAGTGAATTAAATAGCATTTGGAGGCCTTTATTGTTCAATCAAAAACACCGGATTTTTGATGAAAGAGATAACCACCAACCCTTACGACATGCTTCAGAAACGAAAAATATGGTTCATTTTCAAGTGTTGCATCTTTGAACTACAATTCACATTTGTATGTGGATTATCACTTTTAGAGATAAAATGAGATGTTTAAAGTGATTTTCATGCTTCCAGGGGCCTTAAACACAAGATTTGAGGAATGGGTAAAAGTGAATGAAAATGGCCAATTTACTCACTCTGCGGCCTTAAAAAGTGTTTCTACTCCACGGGAAGCGAATTAAATAACATTTGTAGGCCTTTATTGTTCAATCAAAAACGCCTGATTTTTGATGAAAGAGATAACCACCCCCCCTTACGACATATTTCAGAAACTAAAAAAATGGTCCATTTTCAAATGTTGCCTCTTTGAACTACAATTCACATTTGTATGTGGAAAATCACTTTTAAAGATAAAATGATATGTTTAAAGTGATTTTCATGCTTCCAGGGGCCTTAAACACAAGATTTTTGGAATGGGTAAAAGTGAATGAAAATGGCCAATTTACTCACTCTGCGGCCTTAAAAAGTGTTTCTACTCCACGGGAAGTGAATAAAATAACATTTGGAGGCCTTTATTGTTCAATCAAAAACGCCCATTTTTTGGTGAAAGAGATAACCACCCCCCCTTACGACATGCTTCAGAAACGAAAAAAATGGTCCGTTTTCAAATGTTGCCTCTTTGAACTACAATTCACATTTGTACGTGGAAAATCACTTTTAAAGAAAAAATGAGATGTTTAAAGTGATTTTCATGCTTCCAGGGGCCTTAAACACAAGATTTGAGGAATGGGTAAAAGTGAATGGAAATGGCCAATTTACTCATTCTGAGGCCTTAAAAAGTGTTTCTCCTCCACGGGAAGTGAATTAAATAGCATTTGGAGGCCTTTATTGTTCAATCAAAAACACCAGATTTTTGATGAAAGAGATAACCACCCCCCCTTACGACATGCTTCAGAAACGAAAAATATGGTTCATTTTCAAGTGTTGCATCTTTGAACTACAATTCACATTTGTATGTGGATTATCACTTTTAGAGATAAAATGAGATGTTTAAAGTGATTTTCATGCTTCCAGGGGCCTTAAACACAAGATTTGAGGAATGGGTAAAAGTGAATGAAAATGGCCAATTTACTCACTCTGCGGCCTTAAAAAGTATTTCTACTCCACGGGAAGCGAATTAAATAACATTTGTAGGCCTTTATTGTTCAATCAAAAACGCCCGATTTTTGATGAAAGAGATAACCATCCCCCTTACGACATGCTTCAGAAACTAAAAAAATGGTCCATTTTCAGATGTTGCGTCTTTGAACTACAATTCACATTTGTACGTGGAAAATCACTTTTAGAGATAAGATTAGATGTTTAAAGTGATTTTCAAGCTTCCAGGGGCCCTAAACACAAGATTTGAGAAATGGGTAAAAGTAAAAGAAAATGGCCAATTTACTCCTTCTGAGGCCTTACAAAGTGTTTCTCCTCCACGGAAAGTGAATTAAATAGCATTTGGAGGCCTTTATTGTTCAATCAAAAACACCAGATTTTTGATGAAAGAGATAACCACCCCCCCTTACGACATGCTTCAGAAACAAAAAATATGGTTCATTTTCAAGTGTTGCATCTTTGAACTACAATTCACATTTGTATGTGGATTATCACTTTTAGAGATAAAATGAGATGTTTAAAGTGATTTTCATGCTTCCAGGGGCCTTAAACACAAGATTTGAGGAATGGGTAAAAGTGAATGAAAATGGCCAATTTACTCACTCTGCGGCCTTAAAAAGTATTTCTACTCCACGGGAAGCGAATTAAATAACATTTGTAGGCCTTTATTGTTCAATCAAAAACGCCCGATTTTTGATGAAAGAGATAACCACCCCCCCTTACGACATTCTTCAAAAACGAAAAAAATGGTCCATTTTCAAATGTTGCCTCTTTGAACTACAATTCACATTTGTATGTGGAAAATCACTTTTAAAGATAAAATGAGATGTTTAAAGTGATTTTCATGCTTCCAGGGGCCTTAAACACAAGATTTTTGGAATGGGTAAAAGTGAATGAAAATGGCCAATTTACTCACTCTGCGGCCTTAAAAAGTGTTTCTACTCCACGGGAAGTGAATAAAATAACATTTGGAGGCCTTTATTGTTCAATCAAAAACGCCCATTTTTTGGTGAAAGAGATAACCAACCCCCTTACGACATGCTTCAGAAACGAAAAAAATGGTCCGTTTTCAAATGTTGCCTCTTTGAACTACAATTCACATTTGTATGTGGAAAATCACTTTTAAAGAAAAATTGAGATGTTTAAAGTGATTTTCATGCTTCCAGGGGCCTTAAACACAAGATTTGAGGAATGGGTAAAAGTGAATGAAAATGGCCAATTTACTCACTCTGCGGCCTTTAAAAGTGTTTCTACTCCACGGGAAGCGAATTAAATAACATTTGTAGGCCTTTATTGTTCAATCAAAAACGACCGATTTTTGATGAAAGAGATAACCACCCCCCCTTACGACATGCTTCAGAAACTAAAAAAATGGTCCATTTTCAAATGTTGCCTCTTTGAACTACAATTCACATTTGTATGTGGAAAATCACTTTTAAAGATAAAATGATATGTTTAAAGTGATTTTCATGCTTCCAGGGGCCTTAAACACAAGATTTTTGGAATGGGTAAAAGTGAATGAAAATGGCCAATTTACTCACTCTGCGGCCTTAAAAAGTGTTTCTACTCCACGGGAAGTGAATAAAATAACATTTGGAGGCCTTTATTGTTCAATCAAAAACGCCCATTTTTTGGTGAAAGAGATAACCACCCCCCCTTATGACATGCTTCAGAAACTAAAAAAATGGTCCATTTTCAAATGTTGCCTCTTTGAACTACAATTCACATTTGTACGTGGAAAATCTCTTTTAAAGAAAAAATGAGATGTTTAAAGTTGTTTTCATGCTTCCAGGGGCCTTAAACACAAGATTTGAGGAATGAGTAAAAGTGAATGAAAATGGCCAATTTACTCACTCTGCGGCCTTAAAAAGTGTTTCTACTCCACGGTAAGCGAATTAAATAACATTTGTAGGCCTTTATTGTTCAATCAAAAACGCCCGATTTTTGATGAAAGAGATAACCACTCCCCCTTACGACATGCTTCAGAAACTAAAAAAATGGTCCATTTTCAAATGTTGCCTCTTTGAACTACAATTCACATTTGTATGTGGAAAATCACTTTTAAAGATAAAATGATATGTTTAAAGTGATTTTCATGCTTCCAGGGGCCTTAAACACAAGATTTTTGGAATGGGTAAAAGTGAATGAAAATGGCCAATTTACTCACTCTGCGGCCTTAAAAAGTGTTTCTACTCCACGGGAAGTGAATAAAATAACATTTGGAGGCCTTTATTGTTCAATCAAAAACGCCCAATTTTTGGTGAAAGAGATAACCACCCCCCCTTACGACATGCTTCAGAAACGCCCGATTTTTGATGAAAGAGATAACCACCCCCCCTTACGACATGCTTCAGAAACTAAAAAAATGGTCCATTTTCAAATGTTGCCTCTTTGAACTACAATTCACATTTGTATGTGGAAAATCACTTTTAAAGATAAAATTATATGTTTAAAGTGATTGTATGACATAATTTCGAAAGACAAAAATTCGACCTACAAAAATATCGCAACAAAAATATCGTGGTCAAGAATATCGACATCCTATCTACAACATGGTAAGTACAAAAATATCGATAATTTAATATCGATGTCAAAAATATCGTAATTCAAAAATATCGGTTTTTTTTTAGTTTAAAAATATATGTAAAATAAACCAAATAATACTTATAAATCAAAGAAACATAATTAAATATATTGTATAATATGTAACATTTATAACAAATATATATAATTAAATGAAACTTTAATTAAACATATATATAATATATAATATATACACTTACTTAATAATTACTTTTAATAATAATTTCTGTAACATATAAATTATTAAATATTTATTTAAATTACCAATACATCTATACACATAAAACAATAACATTAATACATATTAAATAATTACATATAGCAAATAATAATCATTAATTTTAATTTGAATTTTTTTTATTATTAATTATATATTACAATAGCTAAAATATTACAAAACATATTTAATATCAGACACAATAAAACTACTAGTCCAACTTCAACAAAAACAACAGTAAGGAAAATGTTGGATAGCGTAGGGGTAAAAATATCTATTCCAACTCCCGAGAGTGCAACAGTAGGGAAAACATTGGATAGCGTAGGAGTAAAAATTACTATTCCAACTCCAAAGAGTGCAACAGTAGGGAAAGCGTTGGATAGCGTAGGGGTAAAAATTACTATTCCAACTCCAGAGAGTGCAATAGTAGGGAAAGTGTTGGATAGCGTAATGGTAAAAATTACTATTCCCACTCCAGAGAGTGCAATAGTAGGGAAAGTGTTGGATAGCGTAAGGGTAAAAATTACTATTCCCACTCCAGACAGTGCAACAGTAGGGAAAACGTTGGATAGCGTAGGGGTACAAATAACTATTCCAACTCCAAAGAGTGCAACAGTAGGGAAAACGTTGGATAGCGTAGGGGTAAAAATTACTATTCCAACTCCAGAGAGTGCAATAGTAGGGAAAGTGTTGGATAGCGTAAGCATAAAATTTACTATTCCCACTCCAGAGAGTGCAATAGTAGGGAAAGTGTTGGATAGCGTAAGGGTAAAATTTACTATTCCCACTCCAGAGAGTGCAACAGTATAGAAAACGTTGGATAGCGTAGGGGTAAAAATAACTATTCCAACTCCAAAGAGTGCAACAGTAGGGAAAACATTGGATAGCGTAGGGGTAAAAATTACTATTCCAACTCCAGAGAGTGCAATAGTAGGGAAAGTGTTGGATAGCGTAAGGGTAAAATTTACTATTCCCACTCCAGAGAATGCAATAGTAGGGAAAGTGTTGGATAGCGTAAGGGTAAAAATTACTATTCCAACTCCAGACAGTGCAACAGTAGGGAAAACGTTGGATAGCGTAGGGGTACAAATAACTATTCCAACTCCAAAGAGTGCAACAGTAGGGAAAACGTTGGATAGCGTAGGGGTAAAAATTACTATTCCAACTCCAGAGAGTGCAATAGTAGGGAAAGTGTTGGATAGCGTAAGCATAAAATTTACTATTCCCACTCCAGAGAGTGCAATAGTAGGGAAAGTGTTGGATAGCGTAAGGGTAAAATTTACTATTCCCACTCCAGAGAGTGCAACAGTATAGAAAACGTTGGATAGCGTAGGGGTAAAAATAACTATTCCAACTCCAAAGAGTGCAACAGTAGGGAAAACATTGGATAGCGTAGGGGTAAAAATTACTATTCCAACTCCAGAGAGTGCAATAGTAGGGAAAGTGTTGGATAGCGTAAGGGTAAAATTTACTATTCCCACTCCAGAGAATGCAATAGTAGGGAAAGTGTTGGATAGCGTAAGGGTAAAAATTACTATTCCAACTCCAGAGAGTGCAATAGTAGGGAAAGTGTTGGATAGCGTAAGGGTAAAATGCACTATTCCCACTCCAGACAGTGCAACAGTAGAGAAAAGGTTGGATAGCGTAGGGGTAAAAATTACTATTCCCACTCCAGATAGTAAAACAGTTGGGAAACCACTAGATAGCATAGTGATTCTATTAACATGATAACCAATTCAATAATTTCTTATAAAAAAATTGCATGTTAACAATGTTTTTAAAAAAAAAATATTATTAAATACCAATTATGTAAAATAAATATTTAAATAAATAAATTTAAATTACATCCCACACTATTCCCCCTTTAACACACAACACACTACACATAAAAATTCACATAATTAATTTAATTATCAATTAATCACTTAATAAAATTAAATCACCAATTAATTACTAATTAACAATTAATTAACTATAACAATAAAGAAATATTATTAATAAACTAATTATAATTTATATAATTAACCAAATAATAAAGTAATTTTACAATTAATAATTAATTAAAAATCAATTATTCTATTAATCAAATTAATTACCAATTATTAATTGATTACCAATTAATTAATCATAAATACCAATGAAACAATACATATTAATTCATTAATTATAATTACATTACTTCCCACCCTATTCCCCTATAAACCCACAACCCACTACACATAAAAATTCACATAATTAATTTAATTATCAATTAATCACTTAATAAAATTAAATCACCAATTAATTACTAATTAACAATTAATTAATTAACAATAACAATAAACAAATATTAATAATAAACTAATTATTATGTATATAATTAACCAATTAATAAAATAATTGTACAATTAATAATTAATTAACAATTAATTAATCAATTAATTACGAATTATTAATTAATTACCAATTAATTATTCATAAATACCAATTAAACAATACATATTAATTCATTAATTATAATTAAATTACTTCCCACCCTGTTCCCCTATAAACCCACAACCCGCTCTGATACTAAAACGCTAAATTAAATGTAAAATAATTATAAATCTCTAAACATTTATTTTTAAATGTATTAAAATACATTACAATAATCTTTAACATACAAATAAAATACATATTAAATGACATTACACTAAATAAATATTGATATTATTGACATCGAAATTTTTACTTACGATATTACTTACATCGATATTAATTACTTCGATATTATTAACTTCGATATTACTTACCTTGGGATCGATATTCTGTCCATCGATATTCTTGACTTCGATATTCTGTACCTACGATATTAAAAACACGATATTATTGTAGGTCGAAATTTAAAACTCGATATTTTGGCTAAACACCGTTTAAAGTGATTTTCATGCTTCCAGGGGCCTTAAACACAAGATTTGAGGAATGGGAAAAGTGAATGGAAATGGCCAATTTACTCATTCTGAGGCCTTAAAAAGTGTTTCTCCTCCACCGGAAGTGAATTAAACAGCATTTGGAGGCCTTTATTGTTCAATCAAAAACACCAGATTTTTGATGAAAGAGATAACCACCCCCCCTTACGACATGCTTCAGAAACGAAAAATATGGTTCATTTTCAAGTGTTGCATCTTTGAACTACAATTCACATTTGTATGTGGATTATCACTTTTAGAGATAAAATGAGATGTTTAAAGTGATTTTCATGCTTCCAGGGGCCTTAAACACAAGATTTGAGGAATGGGTAAAAGTGAATGGAAATGGCCTATTTACTCATTCTGAGGCCTTAAAAAGTGTTTCTCCTCCACGGGAAGTGAATTAAATAACATTTGGAGGCCTTTATTGTTCAATGAAAAACGCCAGATTTTTGATGAAAGAGATAACCACCCCCCCTTACGACATGCTTCAGAAACGAAAAAAATGGTCCATTTTCAAATGTTGCGTCTTTGAACTACAATTCACATTTGTACGTGGAAAATCACTTTTAGAGATAAGATTAGATGTTTAAAGTGATTTTCAAGCTTCCAGGGGCCCTAAACACAAGATTTGAGAAATGGGTAAAAGTAAAAGAAAATGGCCAATTTACTCACTCTGCGGCCTTAAAAAGTTTTTCTCCTCCACGGTAAGTGAATAAAATAACATTTGGAGGTCTTTATTGTTCAAGCAAAAACGCCAGATTTTTGACGAAAGAGATAACCACCCCCCCTTACGACATGCTTCAGAAACGAAAAAAATGGTCCATTTTCAAATGTTGCGTCTTTGAACTACAATTCACATTTGTACGTGGATAATCACTTTTAGAGATAAAATTAGATGTTTGAAGTGATTTTCAAGCTTCCCCGGGCCCTAAACACAAGATTTGAGGAATGGGAAAACGTGAATGAAAATGGCCAATTTATTCTCTCTGAGGCCTTAAAAAGTTTTTCTCCACCCCAGAAAGTGAATTAAATAACATTTGTAGGCCTTTATTGTTCAATCAAAAATGCCCGATTTTTGATGAAAGAGATAACCACCCCCCCTTACGACATGCTTCAGAAACAAAAAAAATGGTTCATTTTCAAATGTTGCATCTTTGAACTACAATTCACATTTGTATGTGGATTATCACTTTTAGAGATAAAATGATATGTTTAAAGTGATTTTCATGCGCCCAGGGGTCTTAAACACAAGATTTTTGGAATGGGTAAAAGTGAATGAAAATGGCCAATTTACTCACTCTGCGGCCTTAAAAAGTGTTTCTACTCCACGGGAAGTGAATAAAATAACATTTGGAGGCCTTTATTGTTCAATCAAAAACGCCCATTTTTTGGTGAAAGAGATAACCACCCCCCCTTACGACATGCTTCAGAAACGAAAAAAATGGTCCGTTTTCAAATGTTGCCTCTTTGAACTACAATTCACATTTGTACGTGGAAAATCACTTTTAAAGAAAAAATGAGATGTTTAAAGTGATTTTCATGCTTCCAGGGGCCTTAAACACAAGATTTGAGGAATGGGTAAAAGTGAATGAAAATGGCCAATTCACTCACTCTGCGGCCTTAAAAAGTGTTTCTACTCCACGGGAAGCGAATTAAATAACATTTGTAGGCCTTTATTGTTCAATCAAAAACGCCCGATTTTTGATGAAAGAGATAACCACCCCCCCTTACGACATGCTTCAGAAACTAAAAAAATGGTCCATTTTCAAATGTTGCCTCTTTGAACTACAATTCACATTTGTATGTGGAAAATCACTTTTAAAGATAAAATGATATGTTTAAAGTGATTTTCATGCTTCCAGGGGCCTTAAACACAAGATTTTTGGAATGGGTAAAAGTGAATGAAAATGGCCAATTTACTCACTCTGCGGCCTTAAAAAGTGTTTCTACTCCACGGGAAGTGAATAAAATAACATTTGGAGGCCTTTATTGTTCAATCAAAAACGCCCATTTTTTGGTGAAAGAGATAACCACCCCCCCTTACGACATGCTTCAGAAACGAAAAAAATGGTCCGTTTTCAAATGTTGCCTCTTTGAACTACAATTCACATTTGTACGTGGAAAATCACTTTTAAAGATAAAATTATATGTTTAAAGTGATTTTCATGCTTCCAGGGGCCTTAAACACAAGATTTGAGGAATGGGAAAAGTGAATGGAAATGGCCAATTTACTCATTATGAGGCCTTAAAAAGTGTTTCTCCTCCACGGGAAGTGAATTAAATAGCATTTGGAGGCCTTTATTGTTCAATCAAAAACACCAGATTTTTGACAAAAGAGATAACCACCCCCCCTTACGACATGCTTCAGAAACGAAAAATATGGTTCATTTTCAAGTGTTGCATCTTTGAACTACAATTCACATTTGTATGTGGATTATCACTTTTAGAGATAAAATGAGATGTTTAAAGTGATTTTCATGCTTCCAGGGGCCTTAAACACAAGATTTGAGGAATGGGTAAAAGTGAATGAAAATGGCCAATTTACTCACTCTGCGGCCTTAAAAAGTATTTCTACTCCACGGGAAGCGAATTAAATAACATTTGTAGGCCTTTATTGTTCAATCAAAAACGCCCGATTTTTGATGAAAGAGATAACCACCCCCCCTTACGACATGCTTCAGAAACTAAAAAAATGGTCCATTTTCAGATGTTGCCTCTTTGAACTACAATTCACATTTGTATGTGGAAAATCACTTTTAAAGATAAAATGAGATGTTTAAAGTGATTTTCATGCTTCCAGGGGCCTTAAACACAAGATTTGAGGAATGGGAAAAGTGAATGGAAATGGCCAATTTACTCATTCTGAGGCCTTAAAAAGTGTTTCTCCTCCACGGAAAGTGAATTAAATAGCATTTGGAGGCCTTTATTGTTCAATCAAAAACACCAGATTTTTGATGAAAGAGATAACCACCCCCCCTTACGACATGCTTCAGAAACAAAAAATATGGTTCAATTTCAAGTGTTGCATCTTTGAACTACAATTCACATTTGTATGCGGATTATCACTTTTAGAGATAAAATGAGATGTTTAAAGTGATTTTCATGCTTCCAGGGGCCTTAAACACAAGATTTGAGGAATGGGTAAAAGTGAATGAAAATGGCCAATTTACTCACTCTGCGGCCTTAAAAAGTATTTCTACTCCACGGGAAGCGAATTAAATAACTTTTGTAGGCCTTTATTGTTCAATCAAAAACGCCCGATTTTTGATGAAAGAGATAACCACCCCCCCTTACGACATGCTTCAGAAACGAAAAAAATGGTCCATTTTCAAATGTTGCCTCTTTGAACTACAATTCACATTTGTATGTGGAAAATCACTTTTAAAGATAAAATGAGATGTTTAAAGTGATTTTCATGCTTCCAGGGGCCTTAAACACAAGATTTGAGGAATGGGTAAAAGTGAATGGAAATGGCCTATTTACTCATTCTGAGGCCTTAAAAAGTGTTTCTCCTCCACGGGAAGTGAATTAAATAACATTTGGAGGCCTTTATTGTTCAATGAAAAACGCCAGATTTTTGATGAAAGAGATAACCACCCCACCTTACAACATGCTTCAGAAACGAAAAAAATGGTCCATTTTCAAATGTTGCGTCTTTGAACTACAATTCACATTTGTACGTGGAAAATCACTTTTAGAGATAAGATTAGATGTTTAAAGTGATTTTCAAGCTTCCCCGGGCCCTAAACACAAGATTTGAGGAATGGGAAAACGTGAATGAAAATGGCCAATTTATTCACTCTGAGGCCTTAAAAAGTTTTTCTCCACCCCAGAAAGTGAATTAAATAACATTTGTAGGCCTTTATTGTTCAATCAAAAACGCCCGATTTTTGATGAAAGAGATAACCACCCCCCCTTACGACATGCTTCAGAAACGAAAAAAATGGTCCATTTTCATATGTTGCGTCTTTGAACTACAATTCACATTTGTATGTGGATAATCACTTTTAGAGATAAAATTAGATGTTTAAAGTAATTTTCAAGCTTCCAGGGGTCTTAAAAACAAGATTTTTGGAATGGGTAAAAGAGAATGAAAATGGCCAATTTACTTACTCTGTGGCCTTAAAAAGTGTTTCTCCACCCCAGAAAGTGAATTAAATAACATTTGTAGGCCTTTATTGTTCAATCAAAAATGCCCGATTTTTGATGAAAGAGATAACCACCCCCCCTTTCGACATGCTTCAGAAACGAAAAAAATGGTTCATTTTCAAATGTTGCATCTTTGAACTACAATTCACATTTCTATGTGGATTATCACTTTTAGAGATAAAATGATATGTTTAAAGGGATTTTCATGCGTCCAGGGGTCTTAAACACAAGATTTTTGGAATGGGTAAAAGTGTATGAAAATGGCCAATTTACTCACTCTGCGGCCTTAAAAAGTGTTTCTTCTCCACGGGAAGTGAATAAAATAACATTTGGAGGCCTTTATTGTTCAAGCAAAAACGCCTGATTTTTGGTGAAAGAGATAACCACCCCCCCTTACGACATGCATCAGAAACTAAAAAAATGGTCCATTTTCAAATGTTGCCTCTTTGAACTACAATTCACATTTGTATGTGGAAAATCACTTTTAAAGATAAAATGATATGTTTAAAGTGATTTTCATGCTTCCAGGGGCCTTAAACACAAGATTTGAGGAATGGGTAAAAGTGAATGAAAATGGCCAATTTACTCACTCTCCGGCCTTAAAAAGTGTTTCTACTCCACGGGAAGCGAATTAAATAACATTTGTAGGCCTTTATTGTTCAATCAAAAACGCCCGATTTTTGATGAAAGAGATAACCACCCCCCCTTACGACATGCTTCAGAAACGAAAAAAATGGTCATTTTTCAAATGTTGCCTCTTTGAACTACAATTCACATTTGTATGTGGAAAATCACTTTTAAAGATAAAATTATATGTTTAAAGTGATTTTCATGCTTCCAGGGGCCTTAAACACAAGAGTTGAGGAATGGGTAAAAGTGAATGGATATGGCCAATTTACTCATTCTGAGGCCTTAAAAAGTGTTTCTCCTCCACGGGAAGTGAATTAAATAACATTTGGAGGCCTTTATTGTTCAATCAAAAATGCCAGGTTTTTGATGAAAGAGATAACCACCCCCCCTTACGACATGCTTCAGAAACGAAAATAATGGTTCATTTTCAAATGTTGCATCTTTGAACTACAATTCACATTTGTATGTGGATTATCACTTTTAGAGATAAAATGATATGTTTAAAGTGATTTTCATGCTTCCAGGGGCCTTAAACACAAGATTTGAGGAATGGGTAAAAGTGAATGAAAATGGCCAATTTACTCACTCTGCGGCCTGAAAAAGTGTTTCTACTCCACGGGAAGCGAATTAAATAACATTTGTAGGCCTTTATTGTTCAATCAAAAACGCCCGATTTTTGATTAAAGAGATAACCACCCCCCCTTACGACATGCTTCAGAAACGAAAAAAATGGTCATTTTTCAAATGTTGCCTCTTTGAACTACAATTCACATTTGTATGTGGAAAATCACTTTTAAAGATAAAATTATATGTTTAAAGTGATTTTCATGCTTCCAGGGGCCTTAAACACAAGAGTTGAGGAATGGGTAAAAGTGAATGGATATGGCCAATTTACTCATTCTGAGGCCTTAAAAAGTGTTTCTTCTCCACGGGAAGTGAATTAACTAACATTTGGAGGCCTTTATTGTTCAATCAAAAACGCCAGATTTTTGATGAAAGAGATAACCACCCCCCCTTACAACATGCTTCAGAAACGAAAAAAATGGTCCATTTTCAAATGTTGCGTCTTTGAACTACAATTCACATTTGTACGTGGATAATCACTTTTAGAGATAAAATTAGATGTTTGAAGTGATTTTCAAGCTTCCCTGGGCCCTAAACACACGATTTGAGGAATGGGCAAAAGTGAATGAAAATTGCCAATTTATTCACTCTGAGGCCTTAAAAAGTTTTTCTCCACCCCAGAAAGTGAATTAAATAACATTTGTAGGCCTTTATTGTTCAATCAAAAATGCCCGATTTTTGATGAAAGAGATAACCACCCCCCCTTCCGACATGCTTCAGAAACGAAAAAAATGGTTCATTTTCAAATGTTGCATCTTTGAACTACAATTCACATTTGTATGTGGAATATCACTTTTAGAGATAAAATGATATGTTTAAAGTGATTTTCATGCGTCCAGGGGTCTTAAACACAAGATTTTTGGAATGGGTAAAAGTGAATGAAAAGGGCCAATGTACTCATTCTGAGGCCTTAAAAAGTGTTTCTCCTCCACGGGAAGTGAATTAAATAACATTTGGAAGCCTTTATTGTTCAATCAAAAACGCCAGATTTTTGATGAAAGAGATAACCACCCCCCCTTACGACATGCTTCAGAAACGAAAAAAATGGTCCATTTTCATATGTTGCGTCTTTGAACTACAATTCACATTTGTATGTGGATAATCCCTTTTAGAGATAAAATTAGATGTTTAAAGTAATTTTCAAGCTTCCAGGGGTCTTAAAAACAAGATTTTTGGAATGGGTAAAAGTGAATGAAAATGGCCAATTTACTCACTCTGTGGCCTTAAAAAGTGTTTCTTCTCCACGGGAAGTGAATAAAATAACATTTGGAGGCCTTTATTGTTCAAGCAAAAACGCCTGATTTTTGGTGAAAGAGATAACCACCCCCCCTTACGACATGCTTCAGAAACTAAAAAAATGGTCCATTTTCAAATGTTGCCTCTTTGAACTACAATTCACATTTGTATGTGGAAAATCACTTTTAAAGATAAAATGATATGTTTAAAGTGATTTTCATGCTTCCAGGGGCCTTAAACACAAGATTTGAGGAATGGGTAAAAGTGAATGGAAATGGCCAATTTACTCATTCTGAGGCCTTAAAAAGTGTTTCTCCTCCACGGGAAGTGAATTAAGTAACATTTGGAGGCCTTTATTGTTCAATCAAAAACGCCAGATTTTTGATGAAAGAGATAACCACCCCCCCTTACAACATGCTTCAGAAACGAAAAAAATGGTCCATTTTCAAATGTTGCGTCTTTGAACTACAATTCACATTTGTAAGTGGAAAATCACTTTTAGAGATAAGATTAGATGTTTAAAGTGATTTTCAAGCATCCAGGGGCCCTAAACACAAGATTTGAGAAATTGGTAAAAGTGAATGAAAATGGCCAATTTATTCACTCTGAGGCCTTAAAAAGTTTTTCTCCACCCCAGAAAGTGAATTAAATAACATTTGTAGGCCTTTATTGTTCAATCAAAAATGCCCGATTTTTGATGAAAGAGATAACCACCCCCCCTTTCGACATGCTTCAGAAACGAAAAAAAATGGTTCATTTTCAAATGTTGCATCTTTGAACTACAATTCACATTTCTATGTGGATTATCACTTTTAGAGATAAAATGATATGTTTAAAGGGATTTTCATGCGTCCAGGGGTCTTAAACACAAGATTTTTGGAATGGGTAAAAGTGTATGAAAATGGCCAATTTACTCACTCTGCGGCCTTAAAAAGTGTTTCTTCTCCACGGGAAGTGAATAAAATAACATTTGGAGGCCTTTATTGTTCAAGCAAAAACGCCTGATTTTTGGTGAAAGAGATAACCACCCCCCCTTACAACATGCATCAGAAACTAAAAAAATGGTCCATTTTCAAATGTTGCCTCTTTGAACTACAATTCACATTTGTATGTGGAAAATCACTTTTAAAGATAAAATGATATGTTTAAAGTGATTTTCATGCTTCCAGGGGCCTTAAACACAAGATTTGAGGAATGGGTAAAAGTGAATGAAAATGGCCAATTTACTCACTCTGCGGCCTTAAAAAGTGTTTCTACTCCACGGGAAGCGAATTAAATAACATTTGTAGGCCTTTATTGTTCAATCAAAAACGCCCGATTTTTGATGAAAGAGATAACCACCCCCCCTTACGACATGCTTCAGAAACGAAAAAAATGGTCATTTTTCAAATGTTGCCTCTTTGAACTACAATTCACATTTGTATGTGGAAAATCACTTTTAAAGATAAAATTATATGTTTAAAGTGATTTTCATGCTTCCAGGGGCCTTAAACACAAGAGTTGAGGAATGGGTAAAAGTGAATGGATATGGCCAATTTACTCATTCTGAGGCCTTAAAAAGTGTTTCCCCTCCACGGGAAGTGAATTAAATAACATTTGGAGGCCTTTATTGTTCAATCAAAAACGCCAGATTTTTGATGAAAGAGATAACCACCCCCCCTTACAACATGCTTCAGAAACGAAAAAAATGGTCCATTTTCAAATGTTGCGTCTTTGAACTACAATTCACATTTATACGTGGATAATCACTTTTAGAGATAAAATTAGATGTTTGAAGTGATTTTCAAGCTTCCCTGGGCCCTAAACACACGATTTGAGGAATGGGCAAAAGTGAATGAAAATTGCCAATTTATTCACTCTGAGGCCTTAAAAAGTTTTTCTCCACCCCAGAAAGTGAATTAAATAACATTTGTAGGCCTTTATTGTTCAATCAAAAATGCCCGATTTTTGATGAAAGAGATAACCACCCCCCCTTCCGACATGCTTCAGAAACGAAAAAAATGGTTCATTTTCAAATGTTGCATCTTTGAACTACAATTCACATTTGAATGTGGATTATCACTTTTAGAGATAAAATGATATGTTTAAAGTGATTTTCATGCGTCCAGGGGTCTTAAACACAAGATTTTTGGAATGGGTAAAAGTGAATGAAAATGGCCAATTTACTCACTCTGCGGCCTTAAAAAGTGTTTCTACTCCACGGGAAGTGAATAAAATAACATTTGGAGGCCTTTATTGTTCAATCAAAAACGCCCATTTTTTGGTGAAAGAGATAACCACCCCCCTTACGACATGCTTCAGAAACGAAAAAAATGGTCCGTTTTCAAATGTTGCCTCATTGAACTACAATTCACATTTGTACGTGGAAAATCACTTTTAAAGAAAAAATGAGATGTTTAAAGTGATTTTCATGCTTCCAGGGGCCTTAAACACAAGATTTGAGGAATGGGTAAAAGTGAATGAAAATGGCCAATTTACTCACTCTGCGGCCTTAAGAAGTGTTTCTACTCCACGGGAAGCGAATTAAATAACATTTGTAGGCCTTTATTGTTCAATCAAAAATGCCCGATTTTTGATGAAAGAGATAACCACCCCCCCTTACGACATGCTTCAGAAACGAAAAAAATGGTCCATTTTCAAATGTTGCCTCTTTGAACTACAATTCACATTTGTATGTGGAAAATCACTTTTAAAGATAAAATGATATGTTTAAAGTGATTTTCATGCTTCCAGGGGCCTTAAACACAAGAGTTGAGGAATGGGTAAAAGTGAATGGAAATGGCCAATTTACTCATTCTGAGGCCTTAAAAAGTGTTTCTCCTCCACGGGAAGTGAATTAAATAACATTTGGAGGCCTTTATTGTTCAATCAAAAACGCCAGATTTTTGATGAAAAAGATAACCACCCCCCCTTACGACATGCTTCAGAAACGAAAAAAATGGTCCATTTTCAAATGTTGCGTCTTTGTACTACAATTCACATTTGTACGTGGATAATCACTTTTAGAAATAAAATTAGATGTTTGAAGTGATTTTCAAGCTTCCCCGGGCGCTAAATACAGGATTTGAGGAATGGGAAAACGTGAATGAAAATGGCCAATTTATTCACTCTGAGGCCTTAAAAAGTTTTTCTCCACCCCAGAAAGTGAATTAAATAACATTTGTAGGCCTTTATTGTTCAATAAAAAAGGCCCTATTTTTGATGAAAGAGATAACCACCCCCCCTTACGACATGCTTCAGAACCTAAAAAAATGGTCCATTTTCAAATGTTGCCTCTTTGAACTACAATTCACATTTGTATGTGGAAAATCACTTTTAAAGATAAAATTATATGTTTAAAGTGATTTTCATGCTTCCAGGGGCCTTAAACACAAGATTTGAGGAATGGGTAAAAGTGAATGGAAATGGCCAATTTACTCATTCTGAGGCCTTAAAAAGTGTTTCTCCTCCACGGGAAGTGAATTAAATAACATTTGGAGGCCTTTATTGTTCAATCAAAAACGCCAGATTTTTGATGAAAGAGATAACCACCCCCCCTTACGACATGCTTCAGAAACGAAAATAATGGTCCATTTTCATATGTTGCGTCTTTGAACTACAATTCACATTTGTATGTGGATAATCCATTTTAGAGATAAAATTAGATGTTTAAAGTAATTTTCAAGCTTCCAGGGGTCTTAAAAACAAGATTTTTGGAATGGGTAAAAGTGAATGAAAATGGCCAATTTACTCACTCTTTGGCCTTAAAAAGTGTTTCTTCTCCACGGGAAGTGAATAAAATAACATTTGGAGGCCTTTATTGTTCAAGCAAAAACGCCTGATTTTTGGTGAAAGAGATAACCACCCCCCCTTACGACATGCTTCAGAAACTAAAAAAATGGTCCATTTTCAAATGTTGCCTCTTTGAACTACAATTCACATTTGTATGTGGAAAATCACTTTTAAAGATAAAATGATATGTTTAAAGTGATTTTCATGCTTCCAGGGGCCTTAAACACAAGATTTGAGGAATGGGTAAAAGTGAATGGAAATGGCCAATTTACTCATTCTGAGGCCTTAAAAAGTGTTTCTCCTCCACGGGAAGTGAATTAAATAACATTTGGAGGCCTTTATTGTTCAATCAAAAACGCCAGATTTTTGATGAAAGAGATAACCACCCCCCCTTACAACATGCTTCAGAAACGAAAAAAATGGTCCATTTTCAAATTTTGCGTCTTTGAACTACAATTCACATTTGTACGTGGAAAATCACTTTTAGAGATAAGATTAGATGTTTAAAGTGATTTTCAAGCATCCAGGGGCCCTAAACACAAGATTTGAGAAATTGGTAAAAGTGATTGAAAATGGCCAATTTATTCACTCTGAGGCCTTAAAAAGTTTTTCTCCACCCCAGAAAGTGAATTAAATAACATTTGTAGGCCTTTATTGTTCAATCAAAAATGCCCGATTTTTGATGAAAGAGATAACCACCCCCCCTTACGACATGCTTCAGAAACGAAAAAAATGGTCCATTTTCATATGTTGCGTCTTTGAACTACAATTCACATTTGTACGTGGAAAATCACTTTTAGAGATAAGATTAGATGTTTAAAGTGATTTTCAAGCATCCAGGGGCCCTAAACACAAGATTTGAGAAATTGGTAAAAGTGAATGAAAATGGCCAATTTATTCACTCGGAGGCCTTAAAAAGTTTTTCTCCACCCCAGAAAGTGAATTAAATAAAATTTGTAGGCCTTTATTGTTCAATCAAAAATGCCCGATTTTTGATGAAAGAGATAACCACCCCCCCCCCTTACGACATGCTTCAGAAACGAAAAAAATGGTTCATTTTCAAATGTTGCATCTTTGAACTACAATTCACATTTCTATGTGGATTATCACTTTTAGAGAGAAAATGATATGTTTAAAGGGATTTTCATGCGTCCAGGGGTCTTAAACACAAGATTTTTGGAATGGGTAAAAGTGAATGAAAATGGCCAATTTACTCACTCTGCGGCCTTAAAAAGTGTTTCTTCTCCACGGGAAGTGAATAAAATAACATTTGGAGGCCTTTATTGTTCAAGCAAAAACGCCTGATTTTTGGTGAAAGAGATAACCACCCCCCCTTACGACATGCTTCAGAAACTAAAAAAATGGTCCATTTTCAAATGTTGCCTCTTTGAACTACAATTCACATTTGTATGTGGAAAATCACTTTTAAAGATAAAATGATATGTTTAAAGTGATTATCATGCTTCCAGGGGCCTTAAACACAAGATTTGAGGAATGGGTAAAAGTGAATGAAAATGGCCAATTTACTCACTCTGCGGCCTTAAAAAGTGTTTCTACTCCACGGGAAGCGAATTAAATAATATTTGTAGGCCTTTATTGTTCAATCAAAAATGCCCGATTTTTGATGAAAGAGATAACCACCCCCCCTTACGACATGCTTCAGAAACGAAAAACATTGTCATTTTTCAAATGTTGCCTCTTTGAACTACAATTCACATTTGTATGTGGAAAATCACTTTTAAAGATAAAATTATATGTTTAAAGTGATTTTCATGCTTCCAGGGGCCTTAAACACAAGAGTTGAGGAATGGGTAAAAGTGAATGGATATGGCCAATTTACTCATTCTGAGGCCTTAAAAAGTGTTTCTCCTCCACGGGAAGTGAATTAAATAACATTTGGAGGCCTTTATTGTTCAATCAAAAACGCCAGATTTTTGATGAAAGAGATAACCACCCCCCCTTACAACATGCTTCAGAAACGAAAAAAATGGTCCATTTTCAAATGTTGCGTCTTTGAACTACAATTCACATTTGTACGTGGATAATCACTTTTAGAGATAAAATTAGATGTTTGAAGTGATTTTCAAGCTTCCAGGAGCCCTAAACACACGATTTTAGGAATGGGCAAAAGTGAATGAAAATTGCCAATTTATTCACTCTGAGGCCTTAAAAAGTTTTTCTCCACCCCAGAAAGTGAATTAAATAACATTTGTAGGCCTTTATTGTTCAATCAAAAATGCCCGATTTTTGATGAAAGAGATAACCACCCCCCCTTCCGACATGCTTCAGAAACGAAAAAAATGGTTCATTTTCAAATGTTGCATCTTTGAACTACAATTCACATTTGTATGTGGATTATCACTTTTAGAGATAAAATGATATGTTTAAAGTGATTTTCATGCGTCCAGGGGTCTTAAACACAAGATTTTTGGAATGGGTAAAAGTGAATGAAAATGGCCAATTTACTCACTCTGCGGCCTTAAAAAGTGTTTCTACTCCACGGGAAGTGAATAAAATAACATTTGGAGGCCTTTATTGTTCAATCAAAAACGCCCATTTTTTGGTGAAAGAGATAACCACCCCCCTTACGACATGCTTCAGAAACGAAAAAAATGGTCCGTTTTCAAATGTTGCCTCATTGAACTACAATTCACATTTGTACGTGGAAAATCACTTTTAAAGAAAAAATGAGATGTTTAAAGTGATTTTCATGCTTCCAGGGGCCTAAAACACAAGATTTGAGGAATGGGTAAAAGTGAATGAAAATGGCCAATTTACTCACTCTTTGGCCTTAAAAAGTGTTTCTTCTCCACGGGAAGTGAATAAAATAACATTTGGAGGCCTTTATTGTTCAAGCAAAAACGCCTGATTTTTGGTGAAAGAGATAACCACCCCCCCTTACGACATGCTTCAGAAACTAAAAAAATGGTCCATTTTCAAATGTTGCCTCTTTGAACTACAATTCACATTTGTATGTGGAAAATCACTTTTAAAGATAAAATGATATGTTTAAAGTGATTTTCATGCTTCCAGGGGCCTTAAACACAAGATTTGAGGAATGGGTAAAAGTGAATGGAAATGGCCAATTTACTCATTCTGAGGCCTTAAAAAGTGTTTCTCCTCCACGGGAAGTGAATTAAATAACATTTGGAGGCCTTTATTGTTCAATCAAAAACGCCAGATTTTTGATGAAAGAGATAACCACCCCCCCTTACAACATGCTTCAGAAACGAAAAAAATGGTCCATTTTCAAATTTTGCGTCTTTGAACTACAATTCACATTTGTACGTGGAAAATCACTTTTAGAGATAAGATTAGATGTTTAAAGTGATTTTCAAGCATCCAGGGGCCCTAAACACAAGATTTGAGAAATTGGTAAAAGTGAATGAAAATGGCCAATTTATTCACTCTGAGGCCTTAAAAAGTTTTTCTCCACCCCAGAAAGTGAATTAAATAACATTTGTAGGCCTTTATTGTTCAATCAAAAATGCCCGATTTTTGATGAAAGAGATAACCACCCCCCCTTACGACATGCTTCAGAAACGAAAAAAATGATTCATTTTCAAATGTTGCATCTTTGAACTACAATTCACATTTCTATGTGGATTATCACTTTTAGAGATAAAATGATATGTTTAAAGGGATTTTCATGCGTCCAGGGGTCTTAAACACAAGATTTTTGGAATGGGTAAAAGTGAATGAAAATGGCCAATTTACTCACTCTGCGGCCTTAAAAAGTGTTTCTACTCCACGGGAAGCGAATTAAATAATATTTGTAGGCCTTTATTGTTCAATCAAAAACGCCCGATTTTTGATGAAAGAGATAACCACCCCCCCTTACGACATGCTTCAGAAACGAAAAACATTGTCATTTTTCAAATGTTGCCTCTTTGAACTACAATTCACATTTGTATGTGGAAAATCACTTTTAAAGATAAAATTATATGTTTAAAGTGATTTTCATGCTTCCAGGGGCCTTAAACACAAGAGTTGAGGAATGGGTAAAAGTGAATGGATATGGCCAATTTACTCATTCTGAGGCCTTAAAAAGTGTTTCTCCTCCACGGGAAGTGAATTAAATAACATTTGGAGGCCTTTATTGTTCAATCAAAAACGCCAGATTTTTGATGAAAGAGATAACCACCCCCCCTTACAACATGCTTCAGAAACGAAAAAAATGGTCCATTTTCAAATGTTGCGTCTTTGAACTACAATTCACATTTGTACGTGGATAATCACTTTTAGAGATAAAATTAGATGTTTGAAGTGATTTTCAAGCTTCCAGGAGCCCTAAACACACGATTTTAGGAATGGGCAAAAGTGAATGAAAATTGCCAATTTATTCACTCTGAGGCCTTAAAAAGTTTTTCTCCACCCCAGAAAGTGAATTAAATAACATTTGTAGGCCTTTATTGTTCAATCAAAAATGCCCGATTTTTGATGAAAGAGATAACCACCCCCCTTCCGACATGCTTCAGAAACGAAAAAAATGGTTCATTTTCAAATGTTGCATCTTTGAACTACAATTCACATTTGTATGTGGATTATCACTTTTAGAGATAAAATGATATGTTTAAAGTGATTTTCATGCGTCCAGGGGTCTTAAACACAAGATTTTTGGAATGGGTAAAAGTGAATGAAAATGGCCAATTTACTCACTCTGCGGCCTTAAAAAGTGTTTCTACTCCACGGGAAGTGAATAAAATAACATTTGGAGGCCTTTATTGTTCAATCAAAAACGCCCATTTTTTGGTGAAAGAGATAACCACCCCCCTTACGACATGCTTCAGAAACGAAAAAAATGGTCCGTTTTCAAATGTTGCCTCATTGAACTACAATTCACATTTGTACGTGGAAAATCACTTTTAAAGAAAAAATGAGATGTTTAAAGTGATTTTCATGCTTCCAGGGGCCTTAAACACAAGATTTGAGGAATGGGTAAAAGTGAATGAAAATGGCCAATTTACTCACTCTGCGGCCTTAAAAAGTGTTTCTACTCCACGGGAAGCGAATTAAATAACATTTGTAGGCCTTTATTGTTCAATCAAAAACGCCCGATTTTTGATGAAAGAGATAACCACCCCCCCTTACGACATGCTTCAGAAACGAAAAAAATGGTCCATTTTCAAATGTTGCCTCTTTGAACTACAATTCACATTTGTATGTGGAAAATCACTTTTAAAGATAAAATTATATGTTTAAAGTGATTTTCATGCTTCCAGGGGCCTTAAACACAAGAGTTGAGGAATGGGTAAAAGTGAATGGAAATGGCCAATTTACTCATTCTGAGGCCTTAAAAAGTGTTTCTCCTCCACGGGAAGTGAATTAAATAACATTTGGAGGCCTTTATTGTTCAATCAAAAACGCCAGATTTTTGATGAAAGAGATAACCACCCCCCCTTACGACATGCTTCAGAAACGAAAAAAATGGTCCATTTTCAAATGTTGCGTCTTTGAACTACAATTCACATTTGTACGTGGATAATCACTTTTAGAGATAAAATTAGATGTTTGAAGTGATTTTCAAGCTTCCAGGGGTCTTAAAAACAAGATTTTTGGAATGGGTAAAAGTGAATGAAAATGGCCAATTTACTCACTCTGTGGCCTTAAAAAGTATTTCTTCTCCACGGGAAGTGAATAAAATAACATTTGGAGGCCTTTATTGTTCAAGCAAAAACGCCTGATTTTTGGTGAAAGAGATAACCACCCCCCCTTACGACATGCTTCAGAAACTAAAAAAATGGTCCATTTTCAAATGTTGCCTCTTTGAACTACAATTCACATTTGTATGTGGGAAATCACTTTTAAAGATAAAATGATATGTTTAAAGTGATTTTCATGCTTCCAGGGGCCTTAAACACAAGATTTGAGGAATGGGTAAAAGTGAATGAAAATGGCCAATTTACTCACTCTGCGGCCTTAAAAAGTGTTTCTACTCCACGGGAAGCGAATTAAATAACATTTGTAGGCCTTTCTTGTTCAATCAAAAACACCCGATTTTTGATGAAAGAGATAACCACCCCCCCTTACGACATGCTTCAGAAACGAAAAAAATGGTCATTTTTCAAATGTTGCCTCTTTGAACTAAAATTCACATTTGTATGTGGAAAATCACTTTTAAAGATAAAATTATATGTTTAAAGTGATTTTCATGCTTCCAGGGGCCTTAAACACAAGAGTTGAGGAATGGGTAAAAGTGAATGGAAATGGCCAATTTACTCATTCTGAGGCCTTAAAAAGTGTTTCTCCTCCACGGGAAGTGAATTAAATAACATTTGGAGGCCTTTATTGTTCAATCAAAAACGCCAGATTTTTTATGAAAGAGATAACCACCCCCCTTGCGACATGCTTCAGAAACGAAAAAAATGGTCCATTTTCATATGTTGCGTCTTTGAACTACAATTCACATTTGTATGTGGATAATCCCTTTTAGAGATAAAATTAGATGTTTAAAGTAATTTTCAAGCTTCCAGGGGTCTTAAAAACAAGATTTTTGGAATGGGTAAAAGTGAATGAAAATGGCCAATTTACTCACTCTGTGGCCTTAAAAAGTGGTTCTCCTCCACCGGAAGTGAATTAAATAACATTTGGAGGCCTTTATTGTTCAATGAAAAACGCCAGATTTTTGATGAAAGAGATAACCACCCCCCCTTACAACATGCTTCAGAAACTAAAAAAATGGTCCATTTTCAAATGTTGGGTCTTTGTACTACAATTCACATTCGTACGTGGAAAATCACTTTTAGAGATAAGATTAGATGTTTAAAGTGATTTTCAATCTTCCAGGGGCCCTAAACACAAGATTTGAGAAATGGGCAAAAGTGAATGAAAATGGCCAATTTACTCACTCTGCGGCCTTAAAAAGTTTTTCTCCTCCACGGCAAGTGAATAAAATAACATTTGGAGGTCTTTATTGTTCAAGCGAAAACGCCAGATTTTTGACGAAAGAGATAACCACCCCCCCTTACGACATGCTTCAGAAACGAAAAAAATGGTCCATTTTCAAATGTTGCGTCTTTGAACTACAATTCACATTTGTACGTGGATAATCACTTTTAGAGATAAAATTAGATGTTTGAAGTGATTTTCAAGCTTCCCCGGGCGCTAAACACAGGATTTGAGGAATGGGAAAACGTGAATGAAAATGGCCAATTTATTCACTCTGAGGCCTTAAAAAGTTTTTCTCCACCCCAGAAAGTGAATTAAATAACATTTGTAGGCCTTTATTGTTCAATCAAAAAGGCCCTATTTTTGATGAAAGAGATAACCACCCCCCCTTACGACATGCTTCAGAAACGAAAAAAATGGTCCATTTTCATATGTTGCGTCTTTGAACTACAATTCACATTTGTATGTGGATAATCACTTTTAGAGATAAAATTAGATGTTTAAAGTAATTTTCAAGCTTCCAGGGGTCTTAAAAACAAGATTTTTGGAATGGGTAAAAGAGAATGAAAATGGCCAATTTACTTACTCTGTGGCCTTAAAAAGTGTTTCTTCTCCACGGGAAGTGAATAAAATAACATTTGGAGGCCTTTATTTTTCAATCAAAAACGCCAGATTTTTGATGAAAGAGATAACCACCCCCCTTACAACATGCTTCAGAAACTAAAAAAAATGGTCCATTTTCAAATGTTGGGTCTTTGTACTACAATTCACATTTGTACGTGGAAAATCACTTTTAGAGATAAGATTAGATGTTTAAAGTGATTTTCAATCTTCCAGGGGCCCTAAACACAAGATTTGAGAAATGGGCAAAAGTGAATGAAAATGGCCAATTTACTCATTCTGAGGCCTTAAAAAGTGTTTCTCCTCAACAGGAAGTGAATTAAATAACATTTGGAGGCCTTTATTGTTCAATCAAAAACGCCAGATTTTTGACGAAAGAGATAACCACCCCCCCCTTACGACATGCTTCAGAAACAAAAAAAATGGTCCATTTTCAAATGTTGCGTCTTTGATGTACAATTCACATTTGTACGTGGATAATCACTTTTAGAGATAAAATTAGATGTTTGAAGTGATTTTCAAGCTTCCCCGGGCCCTAAACACAAGATTTGAGGAATGGGAAAACGTGAATGAAAATGGCCAATTTATTCACTCTTAGGCCTTAAAAAGTTTTTCTCCACCCCAGAAAGTGAATTAAATAACATTTGTAGGCCTTTATTGTTCAATCAAAAATGCCCGATTTTTGATGAAAGAGATAACCACCCCCCCTTACGACATGCTTCAGAAACGAAAAAAATGGTTCCTTTTCAAATGTTGCATCTTTGAACTAAAATTCACATTTGTATGTGGATTATCACTTTTAGAGATAAAATGATATGTTTAAAGTGATTTTCATGCGTCCAGGGGTCTTAAACACAAGATTTTTGGAATGGGTAAAAGTGAATGAAAATGGCCAATTTACTCACTCTGCGGCCTTAACAAGTGTTTCTACTCCACGGGAAGCGAATTAAATAACATTTGTAGGCCTTTATTGTTCAATCAAAAACGCCCGATTTTTGATGAAAGAGATAACCACCCCCCCTTACGACATGCTTCAGAAACGAAAAACATGGTCCGTTTTCAAATGTTGCCTCTTTGAACTACAATTCACATTTGTATGTGGAAAATCACTTTTAAAGATAAAATGATATGTTTAAAGTGATTTTCATGCTTCCAGGGGCCTTAAACACAAGATTTGAGGAATGGGTAAAAGTGAATGGAAATGGCCAATTTACTCATTCTGAGGTCTTAAAAAGTGTTTCTCCTCCAAGGGAAGTGAATTAAATAACATTTGGAGGCCTTTATTGTTCAATCAAAAACGCCAGATTGTTGATGAAAGAGATAACCACCCCCCTTAACGACATGCTTCAGAAACGAAAAAAATTGTCCATTTTCAAATGTTGCGTCTTTGAACTACAATTCACATTTGTATGTGGATAATCACTTTTAGAGATAAAATTAGATGTTTAAAGTAATGTTCAAGCTTCCAGGGGTCTTAAAAACAAGATTTTTGGAATGGGTAAAAGTGAATGAAAATGGCCAATTTACTCACTCTGTGGCCTTAAAAAGTGTTTCTTCTCCACGGGAAGTGAATAAAATAACATTTGGAGGCCTTTATTGTTCAAGCAAAAACGCCTGATTTTTGGTGAAAGAGATAACCACCCCCCCTTACGACATGCTTCAGAAACGAAAAAAATGGTCCGTTTTCAAATGTTGCCTCTTTGAACTACAATTTACATTTGTATGTGGAAAATCACTTTTAAAGATAAAATGATATGTTTAAAGTGATTTTCATGCTTCCAGGGGCCTTAAACACAAGATTTGAGGAATGGGTAAAAGTGAATGGAAATGGCCAATTTACTCATTCTGAGGCCTTAGAAAGTGTTTCTCCTCCACGGGAAGTGAATTAAATAACATTTGGAGGCCTTTATTGTTCAATAAAAAACACAAGATTTTTGATGAAAGAGATAACCACCCCCCCTTACAACATGCTTCAGAAACTAAAAAAATGGTCCATTTTCAAATGTTGTGTCTTTGAACTACAATTCACATTTGTACGTGGAAAATCACTTTTAGAGATAAGATTAGATGTTTAAAGTGATTTTCAAGCTTGCAGGGGCCCTAAACACAAGATTTGAGAAATGGGTAAAAGTGAATCAAAATGGCCAATTTACTCACTCTGCGGCCTTAAAAAGTTTTTCTCCTCCACGGCAAGTGAATAAAATAACATTTGGAGGTCTTTATTGTTCAAGCGAAAACGCCAGATTTTTGACGAAAGAGATAACCACCCCCCCTTACGACATGCTTCAGAAACAAAAAAAATGGTCCAATTTCAAATGTTGCGTCTTTGAACTACAATTCACATTTGTACATGGATAATCACTTTTAGAGATAAAATTAGATGTTTGAAGTGATTTTCAAGCTTCCCCGGGCACTAAACACAAGATTTGAGGAATGGGAAAACGTGAATGAAAATGGCCAATTTATTCACTCTGAGGCCTTAAAAAGTTTTTTCCACCCCAGAAAGTGAATTAAATAACATTTGTAGGCCTTTATTGTTCAATCAAAAATGCCTGATTTTTGATGAAGGAGATAACCACCCCCCCTTACGACATGCTTCAGAAACGAAAAAAATGGTTCATTTTCAAATGTTGCCTCTTTGAACTACAATTCACATTTGTACGTGGAAAATCACTTTTAAAGAAAAAATGAGATGTTTAAAGTGATTTTCATGCTTCCAGGGGCCTTAAACACAAGAGTTGAGGAATGGGTAAAAGTGAATGAAAATGGCCAATTTACTCACTCTGTGGCCTTAAAAAGTGTTTCTTCTCCACGGGAAGTGAATAAAATAACATTTGGAGGCCTTTATTGTTCAAGCAAAAACGCCTGATTTTTGGTGAAAGAGATAACCACCCCCCCTTACGACATGCTTCAGAAACGAAAAAAATGGTCCGTTTTCAAATGTTGCCTCTTTGAACTACAATTTACATTTGTATGTGGAAAATCACTTTTAAAGATAAAATGATATGTTTAAAGTGATTTTCATGCTTCCAGGGGCCTTAAACACAAGATTTGAGGAATGGGTAAAAGTGAATGGAAATGGCCTATTTACTCATTCTGAGGCCTTAAAAAGTGTTTCTCCTCCACGGGAAGTGAATTAAATAACATTTGGAGGCCTTTATTGTTCAATGAAAAACGCCAGATTTTTGATGAAAGAGATAACCACCCCACCTTACAACATGCTTCAGAAACGAAAAAAATGGTCCATTTTCAAATGTTGCGTCTTTGAACTACAATTCACATTTGTACGTGGAAAATCACTTTTAGAGATAAGATTAGATGTTTAAAGTGATTTTCAAGCTTCCCCGGGCCCTAAACACAAGATTTGAGGAATGGGAAAACGTGAATGAAAATGGCCAATTTATTCACTCTGAGGCCTTAAAAAGTTTTTCTCCACCCCAGAAAGTGAATTAAATAACATTTGTAGGCCTTTATTGTTCAATCAAAAATGCCCGATTTTTGATGAAAGAGATAACCACCCCCCCTTACAACATGCTTCAGAAACAAAAAAAATGGTTAATTTTCAAATGTTGCATCTTTGAACTACAATTCACATTTGTATGTGGATTATCACTTTTAGAGATAAAATGATATGTTTAAAGTGATTTTCATGCGCCCAGGGGTCTTAAACACAAGATTTTTGGAATGGGTAAAAGTGAATGAAAATGGCCAATTTACTCACTCTGCGGCCTTAAAAAGTGTTTCTACTCCACGGGAAGTGAATAAAATAACATTTGGAGGCCTTTATTGTTCAATCAAAAATGCCAATTTTTTGGTGAAAGAGATAACCACCCCCCCTTACGACATGCTTCAGAAACGAAAAAAATGGTCCGTTTTCAAATGTTGCCTCTTTGAACTACAATTCACATTTGTACGTGGAAAATCACTTTTAAAGAAAAAATGAGATGTTTAAAGTGATTTTCATGCTTCCAGGGGCCTTAAACACAAGATTTGAGGAATGGGTAAAAGTGAATGAAAATGGCCAATTTACTCACTCTGCGGCCTTAAAAAGTGTTTCTACTCCACGGGAAGCGAATTAAATAACATTTGTAGGCCTTTATTGTTCAATCAAAAACGCCCTATTTTTGATGAAAGAGATAACCACCCCCCCTTACGACATGCTTCAGAAACGAAAAAAATGGTCCATTTTCAAATGTTGCCTCTTTGAACTACAATTCACATTTGTATGTGGAAAATCACTTTTAAAGATAAAATGAGATGTTTAAAGTGATTTTCATGCTTCCAGGGGCCTTAAACACAAGATTTGAGGAATGGGAAAAGTGAATGGAAATGGCCAATTTACTCATTCTGAGGCCTTAAAAAGTGTTTCTCCTCCACGGGAAGTGAATTAAATAGCATTTGGAGGCCTTTATTGTTCAATCAAAAACACCAGATTTTTGATGAAAGAGATAACCACCCCCCCTTACGACATGCTTCAGAAACGAAAAATATGGTTCATTTTCAAGTGTTGCATCTTTGAACTACAATTCACATTTGTATGTGGATTATCACTTTTAGAGATAAAATGATATGTTTAAAGTGATTTTCATGCTTCCAGGGGCCTTAAACACAAGATTTTTGGAATGGGTAAAAGTGAATGAAAATGGCCAATTTACTCACTCTGCGGCCTTAAAAAGTGTTTCTACTCCACGGGAAGTGAATAAAATAACATTTGGAGGCCTTTATTGTTCAATCAAAAACGCCCATTTTTTGGTGAAAGAGATAACCACCCCCCCTTACGACATGCTTCAGAAACGGAAAAAATGGTCCGTTTTCAAATGTTGCCTCTTTGAACTACAATTCACATTTGTACGTGGAAAATCACTTTTAAAGATAAAATTATATGTTTAAAGTGATTTTCATGCTTTCAGGGGCCTTAAACACAAGATTTGAGGAATGGGAAAAGTGAATGGAAATGGCCAATTTACTCATTCTGAGGCCTTAAAAAGTGTTTCTCCTCCACGGGAAGTGAATTAAATAGCATTTGGAGGCCTTTATTGTTCAATCAAAAACACCAGATTTTTGATGAAAGAGATAACCACCCCCCCTTACGACATGCTTCAGAAACGAAAAATATGGTTCATTTTTAAGTGTTGCATCTTTGAACTACAATTCACATTTGTATGTGGATTATCACTTTTAGAGATAAAATGAGATGTTTAAAGTGATTTTCATGCTTCCAGGGGCCTTAAACACAAGATTTGAGGAATGGGTAAAAGTGAATGCAAATGGCCAATTTACTCACTCTGCGGCCTTAAAAAGTATTTCTACTCCACGGGAAGCGAATTAAATAACATTTGTAGGCCTTTATTGTTCAATCAAAAACGCCCGATTTTTGATGAAAGAGATAACCACCCCCCCTTACGACATGCTTCAGAAACGAAAAAAATGGTCCATTTTCAAATGTTGCGTCTTTGAACTACAATTCACATTTGTACGTGGAAAATCACTTTTAGAGATAAGATTAGATGTTTAAAGTGATTTTCAAGCTTCCAGGGGCCCTAAACACAAGATTTGAGAAATGGGTAAAAGTAAAAGAAAATGGCCAATTTACTCACTCTGCGGCCTTAAAAAGTTTTTCTCCTCCACGGTAAGTGAATAAAATAACATTTGGAGGTCTTTATTGTTCAAGCGAAAACGCCAGATTTTTGACGAAAGAGATAACCACCCCCCCTTACGACATGCTTCAGAAACGAAAAAAATGGTCCATTTTCAAATGTTGCGTCTTTGAACTACAATTCACATTTGTACGTGGATAATCACTTTTAGAGATAAAATTAGATGTTTGAAGTGATTTTCAAGCTTCCCCGGGCCCTAAACACAAGATTTGAGGAATGGGAAAACGTGAATGAAAATGGCCAATTTATTCTCTCTGAGGCCTTAAAAAGTTTTTCTCAACCCCAGAAAGTGAATTAAATAACATGTGTAGGCCTTTATTGTTCAATCAAAAATGCCCGATTTTTGATGAAAGAGATAACCACCCCCCCTTACGACATGCTTCAGAAACGAAAAAAATGGTCCATTTTCAAATGTTGCGTCTTTGAACTACAATTCACATTTGTACGTGGATAATCACTTTTAGAGATAAAATTAGATGTTTGAAGTGATTTTCAAGCTTCCCCGGGCCCTAAACACAAGATTTGAGGAATGGGAAAACGTGAATGAAAATGGCCAATTTATTCTTTCTGAGGCCTTAAAAAGTTTTTCTCCACCCCAGAAAGTGAATTAAATAACATTTGTAGGCCTTTATTGTTCAATCAAAAATGCCCGATTTTTGATGAAAGAGATAACCACCCCCCCTTACGACATGCTTCAGAAACAAAAAAAATGGTTCATTTTCAAATGTTGCATCTTTGAACTACAATTCACATTTGTATGTGGATTATCACTTTTAGAGATAAAATGATATGTTTAAAGTGATTTTCATGCGCCCAGGGGTCTTAAACACAAGATTTTTGGAATGGGTAAAAGTGAATGAAAATGGCCAATTTACTCACTCTGCGGCCTTAAAAAGTGTTTCTACTCCACGGGAAGTGAATAAAATAACATTTGGAGGCCTTTATTGTTCAATCAAAAACGCCCATTTTTTGGTGAAAGAGATAACCACCCCCCCTTACGACATGCTTCAGAAACGAAAAAAATGGTCCGTTTTCAAATGTTGCCTCTTTGAACTACAATTCACATTTGTACGTGGAAAATCACTTTTAAAGAAAAAATGAGATGTTTAAAGTGATTTTCATGCTTCCAGGGGCCTTAAACACAAGATTTGAGGAATGGGTAAAAGTGAATGAAAATGGCCAATTCACTCACTCTGCGGCCTTAAAAAGTGTTTCTACTCCACGGGAAGCGAATTAAATAACATTTGTAGGCCTTTATTGTTCAATCAAAAACGCCCGATTTTTGATGAAAGAGATAACCACCCCCCCTTACGACATGCTTCAGAAACTAAAAAAATGGTCCATTTTCAAATGTTGCCTCTTTGAACTACAATTCACATTTGTATGTGGAAAATCACTTTTAAAGATAAAATGATATGTTTAAAGTGATTTTCATGCTTCCAGGGGCCTTAAACACAAGATTTTTGGAATGGGTAAAAGTGAATGAAAATGGCCAATTTACTCACTCTGCGGCCTTAAAAAGTGTTTCTACTCCACGGGAAGTGAATAAAATAACATTTGGAGGCCTTTATTGCTCAATCAAAAACGCCCATTTTTTGATGAAAGAGATAACCACCCCCCCTTACGACATGCTTCAGAAACTAAAAAAATGGTCCGTTTTCAAATGTTGCCTCTTTGAACTACAATTCACATTTGTACGTGGAAAATCACTTTTAAAGATAAAATTATATGTTTAAAGTGATTTTCATGCTTCCAGGGGCCTTAAACACAAGATTTGAGGAATGGGAAAAGTGAATGGAAATGGCCAATTTACTCATTATGAGGCCTTAAAAAGTGTTTCTCCTCCACGGGAAGTGAATTAAATAGCATTTGGAGGCCTTTATTGTTCAATCAAAAACACCAGATTTTTGACAAAAGAGATAACCACCCCCCCTTACGACATGCTTCAGAAACGAAAAATATGGTTCATTTTCAAGTGTTGCATCTTTGAACTACAATTCACATTTGTATGTGGATTATCACTTTTAGAGATAAAATGAGATGTTTAAAGTGATTTTCATGCTTCCAGGGGCCTTAAACACAAGATTTGAGGAATGGGTAAAAGTGAATGAAAATGGCCAATTTACTCACTCTGCGGCCTTAAAAAGTATTTCTACTCCACGGGAAGCGAATTAAATAACTTTTGTAGGCCTTTATTGTTCAATCAAAAACGCCCGATTTTTGATGAAAGAGATAACCACCCCCCCTTACGACATGCTTCAGAAACGAAAAAAATGGTCCATTTTCAAATGTTGCCTCTTTGAACTACAATTCACATTTGTATGTGGAAAATCACTTTTAAAGATAAAATGAGATGTTTAAAGTGATTTTCATGCTTCCAGGGGCCTTAAACACAAGATTTGAGGAATGGGTAAAAGTGAATGGAAATGGCCTATTTACTCATTCTGAGGCCTTAAAAAGTGTTTCTCCTCCACGGGAAGTGAATTAAATAACATTTGGAGGCCTTTATTGTTCAATGAAAAACGCCAGATTTTTGATGAAAGAGATAACCACCCCACCTTACAACATGCTTCAGAAACGAAAAAAATGGTCCATTTTCAAATGTTGCGTCTTTGAACTACAATTCACATTTGTACGTGGAAAATCACTTTTAGAGATAAGATTAGATGTTTAAAGTGATTTTCAAGCTTCCCCGGGCCCTAAACACAAGATTTGAGGAATGGGAAAACGTGAATGAAAATGGCCAATTTATTCACTCTGAGGCCTTAAAAAGTTTTTCTCCACCCCAGAAAGTGAATTAAATAACATTTGTAGGCCTTTATTGTTCAATCAAAAACGCCCGATTTTTGATGAAAGAGATAACCACCCCCCCTTACGACATGCTTCAGAAACGAAAAAAATGGTCCATTTTCAAATGTTGCCTCTTTGAACTACAATTCACATTTGTATGTGGAAAATCACTTTTAAAGATAAAATGAGATGTTTAAAGTGATTTTCATGCTTCCAGGGGCCTTAAACACAAGATTTGAGGAATGGGAAAAGTGAATGGAAATGGCCAATTTACTCATTCTGAGGCCTTAAAAAGTGTTTCTCCTCCACGGGAAGTGAATTAAATAGCATTTGGAGGCCTTTATTGTTCAATCAAAAACACCGGATTTTTGATGAAAGAGATAACCACCAACCCTTACGACATGCTTCAGAAACGAAAAATATGGTTCATTTTCAAGTGTTGCATCTTTGAACTACAATTCACATTTGTATGTGGATTATCACTTTTAGAGATAAAATGAGATGTTTAAAGTGATTTTCATGCTTCCAGGGGCCTTAAACACAAGATTTGAGGAATGGGTAAAAGTGAATGAAAATGGCCAATTTACTCACTCTGCGGCCTTAAAAAGTGTTTCTACTCCACGGGAAGCGAATTAAATAACATTTGTAGGCCTTTATTGTTCAATCAAAAACGCCTGATTTTTGATGAAAGAGATAACCACCCCCCCTTACGACATATTTCAGAAACTAAAAAAATGGTCCATTTTCAAATGTTGCCTCTTTGAACTACAATTCACATTTGTATGTGGAAAATCACTTTTAAAGATAAAATGATATGTTTAAAGTGATTTTCATGCTTCCAGGGGCCTTAAACACAAGATTTTTGGAATGGGTAAAAGTGAATGAAAATGGCCAATTTACTCACTCTGCGGCCTTAAAAAGTGTTTCTACTCCACGGGAAGTGAATAAAATAACATTTGGAGGCCTTTATTGTTCAATCAAAAACGCCCATTTTTTGGTGAAAGAGATAATCACCCCCCCTTACGACATGCTTCAGAAACGAAAAAAATGGTCCGTTTTCAAATGTTGCCTCTTTGAACTACAATTCACATTTGTACGTGGAAAATCACTTTTAAAGAAAAAATGAGATGTTTAAAGTGATTTTCATGCTTCCAGGGGCCTTAAACACAAGATTTGAGGAATGGGTAAAAGTGAATGAAAATGGCCAATTTACTCACTCTGCGGCCTTAAAAAGTGTTTCTACTCCACGGGAAGCGAATTAAATAACATTTGTAGGCCTTTATTGTTCAATCAAAAACGCCCGATTTTTGATGAAAGAGATAACCACCCCCCCTTACGACATGCTTCAGAAACTAAAAAAATGGTCCATTTTCAAATGTTGCCTCTTTGAACTACAATTCACATTTGTATGTGGAAAATCACTTTTAAAGATACAATTATATGTTTAAAGTGATTTTCATGCTTCCAGGGGCCTTAAACACAAGATTTGAGGAATGGGAAAAGTGAATGGAAATGGCCAATTTACTCATTCTGAGGCCTTAAAAAGTGTTTCTCCTCCACGGGAAGTGAATTAAATAGCATTTGGAGGCCTTTATTGTTCAATCAAAAACACCAGATTTTTGATGAAAGAGATAACCACCCCCCCTTACGACATGCTTCAGAAACGAAAAATATGGTTCATTTTCAAGTGTTGCATCTTTGAACTACAATTCACATTTGTATGTGGATTATCACTTTTAGAGATAAAATGAGATGTTTAAAGTGATTTTCATGCTTCCAGGGGCCTTAAACACAAGATTTGAGGAATGGGTAAAAGTGAATGAAAATGGCCAATTTACTCACTCTGCGGCCTTAAAAAGTATTTCTACTCCACGGGAAGCGAATTAAATAACATTTGTAGGCCTTTATTGTTCAATCAAAAACGCCCGATTTTTGATGAAAGAGATAACCATCCCCCTTACGACATGCTTCAGAAACTAAAAAAATGGTCCATTTTCAGATGCTGCCTCTTTGAACTACAATTCACATTTGTATGTGGAAAATCACTTTTAAAGATAAAATTATATGTTTAAAGTGATTTTCATGCTTCCAGGGGCCTTAAACACAAGATTTGAGGAATGGGAAAAGTGAATGGAAATGGCCAATTTACTCCTTCTGAGGCCTTACAAAGTGTTTCTCCTCCACGGAAAGTGAATTAAATAGCATTTGGAGGCCTTTATTGTTCAATCAAAAACACCAGATTTTTGATGAAAGAGATAACCACCCCCCCTTACGACATGCTTCAGAAACAAAAAATATGGTTCATTTTCAAGTGTTGCATCTTTGAACTACAATTCACATTTGTATGTGGATTATCACTTTTAGAGATAAAATGAGATGTTTAAAGTGATTTTCATGCTTCCAGGGGCCTTAAACACAAGATTTGAGGAATGGGTAAAAGTGAATGAAAATGGCCAATTTACTCACTCTGCGGCCTTAAAAAGTATTTCTACTCCACGGGAAGCGAATTAAATAACATTTGTAGGCCTTTATTGTTCAATCAAAAACGCCCGATTTTTGATGAAAGAGATAACCACCCCCCCCTTACGACATTCTTCAAAAACGAAAAAAATGGTCCATTTTCAAATGTTGCCTCTTTGAACTACAATTCACATTTGTATGTGGAAAATCACTTTTAAAGATAAAATGAGATGTTTAAAGTGATTTTCATGCTTCCAGGGGCCTTAAACACAAGATTTTTGGAATGGGTAAAAGTGAATGAAAATGGCCAATTTACTCACTCTGCGGCCTTAAAAAGTGTTTCTACTCCACGGGAAGTGAATAAAATAACATTTGGAGGCCTTTATTGTTCAATCAAAAACGCCCATTTTTTGGTGAAAGAGATAACCAACCCCCTTACGACATGCTTCAGAAACGAAAAAAATGGTCCGTTTTCAAATGTTGCCTCTTTGAACTACAATTCACATTTGTATGTGGAAAATCACTTTTAAAGAAAAATTGAGATGTTTAAAGTGATTTTCATGCTTCCAGGGGCCTTAAACACAAGATTTGAGGAATGGGTAAAAGTGAATGAAAATGGCCAATTTACTCACTCTGCGGCCTTTAAAAGTGTTTCTACTCCACGGGAAGCGAATTAAATAACATTTGTAGGCCTTTATTGTTCAATCAAAAACGACCGATTTTTGATGAAAGAGATAACCACCCCCCCTTACGACATGCTTCAGAAACTAAAAAAATGGTCCATTTTCAAATGTTGCCTCTTTGAACTACAATTCACATTTGTATGTGGAAAATCACTTTTAAAGATAAAATGATATGTTTAAAGTGATTTTCATGCTTCCAGGGGCCTTAAACACAAGATTTTTGGAATGGGTAAAAGTGAATGAAAATGGCCAATTTACTCACTCTGCGGCCTTAAAAAGTGTTTCTACTCCACGGGAAGTGAATAAAATAACATTTGGAGGCCTTTATTGTTCAATCAAAAACGCCCATTTTTTGGTGAAAGAGATAACCACCCCCCCTTATGACATGCTTCAGAAACTAAAAAAATGGTCCATTTTCAAATATTGCCTCTTTGAACTACAATTCACATTTGTACGTGGAAAATCTCTTTTAAAGAAAAAATGAGATGTTTAAAGTTGTTTTCATGCTTCCAGGGGCCTTAAACACAAGATTTGAGGAATGAGTAAAAGTGAATGAAAATGGCCAATTTACTCACTCTGCGGCCTTAAAAAGTGTTTCTACTCCACGGTAAGCGAATTAAATAACATTTGTAGGCCTTTATTGTTCAATCAAAAACGCCCGATTTTTGATGAAAGAGATAACCACTCCCCCTTACGACATGCTTCAGAAACTAAAAAAATGGTCCATTTTCAAATGTTGCCTCTTTGAACTACAATTCACATTTGTATGTGGAAAATCACTTTTAAAGATAAAATGATATGTTTAAAGTGATTTTCATGCTTCCAGGGGCCTTAAACACAAGATTTTTGGAATGGGTAAAAGTGAATGAAAATGGCCAATTTACTCACTCTGCGGCCTTAAAAAGTGTTTCTACTCCACGGGAAGTGAATAAAATAACATTTGGAGGCCTTTATTGTTCAATCAAAAACGCCCAATTTTTGGTGAAAGAGATAACCACCCCCCCTTACGACATGCTTCAGAAACGCCCGATTTTTGATGAAAGAGATAACCACCCCCCCTTACGACATGCTTCAGAAACTAAAAAAATGGTCCATTTTCAAATGTTGCCTCTTTGAACTACAATTCACATTTGTATGTGGAAAATCACTTTTAAAGATAAAATTATATGTTTAAAGTGATTGTATGACATAATTTCGAAAGACAAAAATTCGACCTACAAAAATATCGCAACAAAAATATCGTGGTCAAGAATATCGACATCCTATCTACAACATGGTAAGTACAAAAATATCGATAATTTAATATCGATGTCAAAAATATCGTAATTCAAAAATATCGTTTTTTTTTTAGTTTAAAAATATATGTAAAATAAACCAAATAATACTTATAAATCAAAGAAACATAATTAAATATATTGTATAATATGTAACATTTATAACAAATATATATAATTAAATGAAACTTTAATTAAACATATATATAATATATAATATATACACTTACTTAATAATTACTTTTAATAATAATTTCTGTAACATATAAATTATTAAATATTTATTTAAATTACCAATACATCTATACACATAAAACAATAACATTAATACATATTAAATAATTACATATAGCAAATAATAATCATTAATTTTAATTTGAATTTTTTTTATTATTAATTATATATTACAATAGCTAAAATATTACAAAACATATTTAATATCAGACACAATAAAACTACTAGTCCAACTTCAACAAAAACAACAGTAAGGAAAATGTTGGATAGCGTAGGGGTAAAAATATCTATTCCAACTCCCGAGAGTGCAACAGTAGGGAAAACATTGGATAGCGTAGGAGTAAAAATTACTATTCCAACTCCAAAGAGTGCAACAGTAGGGAAAGCGTTGGATAGCGTAGGGGTAAACATTACTATTCCAACTCCAGAGAGTGCAATAGTAGGGAAAGTGTTGGATAGCGTAATGGTAAAAATTACTATTCCCACTCCAGAGAGTGCAATAGTAGGGAAAGTGTTGGATAGCGTAAGGGTAAAAATTACTATTCCCACTCCAGACAGTGCAACAGTAGGGAAAACGTTGGATAGCGTAGGGGTACAAATAACTATTCCAACTCCAAAGAGTGCAACAGTAGGGAAAACGTTGGATAGCGTAGGGGTAAAAATTACTATTCCAACTCCAGAGAGTGCAATAGTAGGGAAAGTGTTGGATAGCGTAAGCATAAAATTTACTATTCCCACTCCAGAGAGTGCAATAGTAGGGAAAGTGTTGGATAGCGTAAGGGTAAAATTTACTATTCCCACTCCAGAGAGTGCAACAGTATAGAAAACGTTGGATAGCGTAGGGGTAAAAATAACTATTCCAACTCCAAAGAGTGCAACAGTAGGGAAAACATTGGATAGCGTAGGGGTAAAAATTACTATTCCAACTCCAGAGAGTGCAATAGTAGGGAAAGTGTTGGATAGCGTAAGGGTAAAATTTACTATTCCCACTCCAGAGAATGCAATAGTAGGGAAAGTGTTGGATAGCGTAAGGGTAAAAATTACTATTCCAACTCCAGACAGTGCAACAGTAGGGAAAACGTTGGATAGCGTAGGGGTACAAATAACTATTCCAACTCCAAAGAGTGCAACAGTAGGGAAAACGTTGGATAGCGTAGGGGTAAAAATTACTATTCCAACTCCAGAGAGTGCAATAGTAGGGAAAGTGTTGGATAGCGTAAGCATAAAATTTACTATTCCCACTCCAGAGAGTGCAATAGTAGGGAAAGTGTTGGATAGCGTAAGGGTAAAATTTAC
This sequence comes from Triturus cristatus, assembly GCF_964204655.1. Classification (NCBI taxonomy): domain Eukaryota; kingdom Metazoa; phylum Chordata; class Amphibia; order Caudata; family Salamandridae; genus Triturus; species Triturus cristatus. The sequence goes on from NC_140593.1 coordinate 663,644,375, forward strand.
TATTCCCACTCCAGAGAGTGCAACAGTATAGAAAACGTTGGATAGCGTAGGGGTAAAAATAACTATTCCAACTCCAAAGAGTGCAACAGTAGGGAAAACATTGGATAGCGTAGGGGTAAAAATTACTATTCCAACTCCAGAGAGTGCAATAGTAGGGAAAGTGTTGGATAGCGTAAGGGTAAAATTTACTATTCCCACTCCAGAGAATGCAATAGTAGGGAAAGTGTTGGATAGCGTAAGGGTAAAAATTACTATTCCAACTCCAGAGAGTGCAATAGTAGGGAAAGTGTTGGATAGCGTAAGGGTAAAATGCACTATTCCCACTCCAGACAGTGCAACAGTAGAGAAAAGGTTGGATAGCGTAGGGGTAAAAATTACTATTCCCACTCCAGATAGTAAAACAGTTGGGAAACCACTAGATAGCATAGTGATTCTATTAACATGATAACCAATTCAATAATTTCTTATAAAAAAATTGCATGTTAACAATGTTTTTTAAAAAAAAATATTATTAAATACCAATTATGTAAAATAAATATTTAAATAAATAAATTTAAATTACATCCCACACTATTCCCCCTTTAACACACAACACACTACACATAAAAATTCACATAATTAATTTAATTATCAATTAATCACTTAATAAAATTAAATCACCAATTAATTACTAATTAACAATTAATTAACTATAACAATAAAGAAATATTATTAATAAACTAATTATAATTTATATAATTAACCAAATAATAAAGTAATTTTACAATTAATAATTAATTAAAAATCAATTATTCTATTAATCAAATTAATTACCAATTATTAATTGATTACCAATTAATTAATCATAAATACCAATGAAACAATACATATTAATTCATTAATTATAATTACATTACTTCCCACCCTATTCCCCTATAAACCCACAACCCACTACACTTAAAAATTCACATAATTAATTTAATTATCAATTAATCACTTAATAAAATTAAATCACCAATTAATTACTAATTAACAATTAATTAATTAACAATAACAATAAATAAATATTAATAATAAACTAATTATTATGTATATAATTAACCAATTAATAAAATAATTGTACAATTAATAATTAATTAACAATTAATTAATCAATTAATTACGAATTATTAATTAATTACCAATTAATTATTCATATATACCAATTAAACAATACATATTAATTCATTAATTATAATTAAATTACTTCCCACCCTGTTCCCCTATAAACCCACAACCCGCTCTGATACTAAAACGCTAAATTAAATGTAAAATAATTATAAATCTCTAAACATTTATTTTTAAATGTATTAAAATACATTACAATAATCTTTAACATACAAATAAAATACATATTAAATGACATTACACTAAATAAATATTGATATTATTGACATCGAAATTTTTACTTACGATATTACTTACATCGATATTAATTACTTCGATATTATTAACTTCGATATTACTTACCTTGGGATCGATATTCTGTCCATCGATATTCTTGACTTCGATATTCTGTACCTACGATATTAAAAACACGATATTATTGTAGGTCGAAATTTAAAACTCGATATTTTGGCTAAACACCGTTTAAAGTGATTTTCATGCTTCCAGGGGCCTTAAACACAAGATTTGAGGAATGGGAAAAGTGAATGGAAATGGCCAATTTACTCATTCTGAGGCCTTAAAAAGTGTTTCTCCTCCACCGGAAGTGAATTAAACAGCATTTGGAGGCCTTTATTGTTCAATCAAAAACACCAGATTTTTGATGAAAGAGATAACCACCCCCCCTTACGACATGCTTCAGAAACGAAAAATATGGTTCATTTTCAAGTGTTGCATCTTTGAACTACAATTCACATTTGTATGTGGATTATCACTTTTAGAGATAAAATGAGATGTTTAAAGTGATTTTCATGCTTCCAGGGGCCTTAAACACAAGATTTGAGGAATGGGTAAAAGTGAATGGAAATGGCCTATTTACTCATTCTGAGGCCTTAAAAAGTGTTTCTCCTCCACGGGAAGTGAATTAAATAACATTTGGAGGCCTTTATTGTTCAATGAAAAACGCCAGATTTTTGATGAAAGAGATAACCACCCCCCCTTACGACATGCTTCAGAAACGAAAAAAATGGTCCATTTTCAAATGTTGCGTCTTTGAACTACAATTCACATTTGTACGTGGAAAATCACTTTTAGAGATAAGATTAGATGTTTAAAGTGATTTTCAAGCTTCCAGGGGCCCTAAACACAAGATTTGAGAAATGGGTAAAAGTAAAAGAAAATGGCCAATTTACTCACTCTGCGGCCTTAAAAAGTTTTTCTCCTCCACGGTAAGTGAATAAAATAACATTTGGAGGTCTTTATTGTTCAAGCGAAAACGCCAGATTTTTGACGAAAGAGATAACCACCCCCCCTTACGACATGCTTCAGAAACGAAAAAAATGGTCCATTTTCAAATGTTGCGTCTTTGAACTACAATTCACATTTGTACGTGGATAATCACTTTTAGAGATAAAATTAGATGTTTGAAGTGATTTTCAAGCTTCCCCGGGCCCTAAACACAAGATTTGAGGAATGGGAAAACGTGAATGAAAATGGCCAATTTATTCTCTCTGAGGCCTTAAAAAGTTTTTCTCCACCCCAGAAAGTGAATTAAATAACATTTGTAGGCCTTTATTGTTCAATCAAAAATGCCCGATTTTTGATGAAAGAGATAACCACCCCCCCTTACGACATGCTTCAGAAACAAAAAAAATGGTTCATTTTCAAATGTTGCATCTTTGAACTACAATTCACATTTGTATGTGGATTATCACTTTTAGAGATAAAATGATATGTTTAAAGTGATTTTCATGCGCCCAGGGGTCTTAAACACAAGATTTTTGGAATGGGTAAAAGTGAATGAAAATGGCCAATTTACTCACTCTGCGGCCTTAAAAAGTGTTTCTACTCCACGGGAAGTGAATAAAATAACATTTGGAGGCCTTTATTGTTCAATCAAAAACGCCCATTTTTTGGTGAAAGAGATAACCACCCCCCCTTACGACATGCTTCAGAAACGAAAAAAATGGTCCGTTTTCAAATGTTGCCTCTTTGAACTACAATTCACATTTGTACGTGGAAAATCACTTTTAAAGAAAAAATGAGATGTTTAAAGTGATTTTCATGCTTCCAGGGGCCTTAAACACAAGATTTGAGGAATGGGTAAAAGTGAATGAAAATGGCCAATTCACTCACTCTGCGGCCTTAAAAAGTGTTTCTACTCCACGGGAAGCGAATTAAATAACATTTGTAGGCCTTTATTGTTCAATCAAAAACGCCCGATTTTTGATGAAAGAGATAACCACCCCCCCTTACGACATGCTTCAGAAACTAAAAAAATGGTCCATTTTCAAATGTTGCCTCTTTGAACTACAATTCACATTTGTATGTGGAAAATCACTTTTAAAGATAAAATGATATGTTTAAAGTGATTTTCATGCTTCCAGGGGCCTTAAACACAAGATTTTTGGAATGGGTAAAAGTGAATGAAAATGGCCAATTTACTCACTCTGCGGCCTTAAAAAGTGTTTCTACTCCACGGGAAGTGAATAAAATAACATTTGGAGGCCTTTATTGTTCAATCAAAAACGCCCATTTTTTGGTGAAAGAGATAACCACCCCCCCTTACGACATGCTTCAGAAACGAAAAAAATGGTCCGTTTTCAAATGTTGCCTCTTTGAACTACAATTCACATTTGTACGTGGAAAATCACTTTTAAAGATAAAATTATATGTTTAAAGTGATTTTCATGCTTCCAGGGGCCTTAAACACAAGATTTGAGGAATGGGAAAAGTGAATGGAAATGGCCAATTTACTCATTATGAGGCCTTAAAAAGTGTTTCTCCTCCACGGGAAGTGAATTAAATAGCATTTGGAGGCCTTTATTGTTCAATCAAAAACACCAGATTTTTGACAAAAGAGATAACCACCCCCCCTTACGACATGCTTCAGAAACGAAAAATATGGTTCATTTTCAAGTGTTGCATCTTTGAACTACAATTCACATTTGTATGTGGATTATCACTTTTAGAGATAAAATGAGATGTTTAAAGTGATTTTCATGCTTCCAGGGGCCTTAAACACAAGATTTGAGGAATGGGAAAAGTGAATGGAAATGGCCAATTTACTCATTCTGAGGCCTTAAAAAGTGTTTCTCCTCCACGGAAAGTGAATTAAATAGCATTTGGAGGCCTTTATTGTTCAATCAAAAACACCAGATTTTTGATGAAAGAGATAACCACCCCCCCTTACGACATGCTTCAGAAACGAAAAATATGGTTCATTTTCAAGTGTTGCATCTTTGAACTACAATTCACATTTGTATGTGGATTATCACTTTTAGAGATAAAATGAGATGTTTAAAGTGATTTTCATGCTTCCAGGGGCCTTAAACACAAGATTTGAGGAATGGGAAAAGTGAATGGAAATGGCCAATTTACTCATTCTGAGGCCTTAAAAAGTGTTTCTCCTCCACGGAAAGTGAATTAAATAGCATTTGGAGGCCTTTATTGTTCAATCAAAAACGCCCGATTTTTGATGAAAGAGATAACCACCCTCCCTTACGACATGCTTCAGAAACTAAAAAAATGGTCCATTTTCAGATGTTGCCTCTTTGAACTACAATTCACATTTGTATGTGGAAAATCACTTTTAAAGATAAAATGAGATGTTTAAAGTGATTTTCATGCTTCCAGGGGCCTTAAACACAAGATTTGAGGAATGGGAAAAGTGAATGGAAATGGCCAATTTACTCATTCTGAGGCCTTAAAAAGTGTTTCTCCTCCACGGAAAGTGAATTAAATAGCATTTGGAGGCCTTTATTGTTCAATCAAAAACACCAGATTTTTGATGAAAGAGATAACCACCCCCCCTTACGACATGCTTCAGAAACAAAAAATATGGTTCATTTTCAAGTGTTGCATCTTTGAACTACAATTCACATTTGTATGTGGATTATCACTTTTAGAGATAAAATGAGATGTTTAAAGTGATTTTCATGCTTCCAGGGGCCTTAAACACAAGATTTGAGGAATGGGTAAAAGTGAATGAAAATGGCCAATTTACTCACTCTGCGGCCTTAAAAAGTATTTCTACTCCACGGGAAGCGAATTAAATAACTTTTGTAGGCCTTTATTGTTCAATCAAAAACGCCCGATTTTTGATGAAAGAGATAACCACCCCCCCTTACGACATGCTTCAGAAACGAAAAAAATGGTCCATTTTCAAATGTTGCCTCTTTGAACTACAATTCACATTTGTATGTGGAAAATCACTTTTAAAGATAAAATGAGATGTTTAAAGTGATTTTCATGCTTCCAGGGGCCTTAAACACAAGATTTGAGGAATGGGTAAAAGTGAATGGAAATGGCCTATTTACTCATTCTGAGGCCTTAAAAAGTGTTTCTCCTCCACGGGAAGTGAATTAAATAACATTTGGAGGCCTTTATTGTTCAATGAAAAACGCCAGATTTTTGATGAAAGAGATAACCACCCCACCTTACAACATGCTTCAGAAACGAAAAAAATGGTCCATTTTCAAATGTTGCGTCTTTGAACTACAATTCACATTTGTACGTGGAAAATCACTTTTAGAGATAAGATTAGATGTTTAAAGTGATTTTCAAGCTTCCCCGGGCCCTAAACACAAGATTTGAGGAATGGGAAAACGTGAATGAAAATGGCCAATTTATTCACTCTGAGGCCTTAAAAAGTTTTTCTCCACCCCAGAAAGTGAATTAAATAACATTTGTAGGCCTTTATTGTTCAATCAAAAACGCCCGATTTTTGATGAAAGAGATAACCACCCCCCCTTACGACATGCTTCAGAAACGAAAAAAATGGTCCATTTTCAAATGTTGCCTCTTTGAACTACAATTCACATTTGTATGTGGAAAATCACTTTTAAAGATAAAATGAGATGTTTAAAGTGATTTTCATGCTTCCAGGGGCCTTAAACACAAGATTTGAGGAATGGGAAAAGTGAATGGAAATGGCCAATTTACTCATTCTGAGGCCTTAAAAAGTGTTTCTCCTCCACGGGAAGTGAATTAAATAGCATTTGGAGGCCTTTATTGTTCAATCAAAAACACCGGATTTTTGATGAAAGAGATAACCACCAACCCTTACGACATGCTTCAGAAACGAAAAATATGGTTCATTTTCAAGTGTTGCATCTTTGAACTACAATTCACATTTGTATGTGGATTATCACTTTTAGAGATAAAATGAGATGTTTAAAGTGATTTTCATGCTTCCAGGGGCCTTAAACACAAGATTTGAGGAATGGGTAAAAGTGAATGAAAATGGCCAATTTACTCATTCTGAGGCCTTAAAAAGTGTTTCTCCTCAACAGGAAGTGAATTAAATAACATTTGGAGGCCTTTATTGTTCAATCAAAAACGCCTGATTTTTGATGAAAGAGATAACCACCCCCCCTTACGACATATTTCAGAAACTAAAAAAATGGTCCATTTTCAAATGTTGCCTCTTTGAACTACAATTCACATTTGTATGTGGAAAATCACTTTTAAAGATAAAATGATATGTTTAAAGTGATTTTCATGCTTCCAGGGGCCTTAAACACAAGATTTTTGGAATGGGTAAAAGTGAATGAAAATGGCCAATTTACTCACTCTGCGGCCTTAAAAAGTGTTTCTACTCCACGGGAAGTGAATAAAATAACATTTGGAGGCCTTTATTGTTCAATCAAAAACGCCCATTTTTTGGTGAAAGAGATAACCACCCCCCCTTACGACATGCTTCAGAAACGAAAAAAATGGTCCGTTTTCAAATGTTGCCTCTTTGAACTACAATTCACATTTGTACGTGGAAAATCACTTTTAAAGAAAAAATGAGATGTTTAAAGTGATTTTCATGCTTCCAGGGGCCTTAAACACAAGATTTGAGGAATGGGTAAAAGTGAATGAAAATGGCCAATTTACTCACTCTGCGGCCTTAAAAAGTGTTTCTACTCCACGGGAAGCGAATTAAATAACATTTGTAGGCCTTTATTGTTCAATCAAAAACGCCCGATTTTTGATGAAAGAGATAACCACCCCCCCTTACGACAAGCTTCAGAAACTAAAAAAATGGTCCATTTTCAAATGTTGCCTCTTTGAACTACAATTCACATTTGTATGTGGAAAATCACTTTTAAAGATACAATTATATGTTTAAAGTGATTTTCATGCTTCCAGGGGCCTTAAACACAAGATTTGAGGAATGGGAAAAGTGAATGGAAATGGCCAATTTACTCATTCTGAGGCCTTAAAAAGTGTTTCTCCTCCACGGGAAGTGAATTAAATAGCATTTGGAGGCCTTTATTGTTCAATCAAAAACACCAGATTTTTGATGAAAGAGATAACCACCCCCCCTTACGACATGCTTCAGAAACGAAAAATATGGTTCATTTTCAAGTGTTGCATCTTTGAACTACAATTCACATTTGTATGTGGATTATCACTTTTAGAGATAAAATGAGATGTTTAAAGTGATTTTCATGCTTCCAGGGGCCTTAAACACAAGATTTGAGGAATGGGTAAAAGTGAATGAAAATGGCCAATTTACTCACTCTGCGGCCTTAAAAAGTATTTCTACTCCACGGGAAGCGAATTAAATAACATTTGTAGGCCTTTATTGTTCAATCAAAAACGCCCGATTTTTGATGAAAGAGATAACCATCCCCCTTACGACATGCTTCAGAAACTAAAAAAATGGTCCATTTTCAGATGTTGCCTCTTTGAACTACAATTCACATTTGTATGTGGAAAATCACTTTTAAAGATAAAATTATATGTTTAAAGTGATTTTCATGCTTCCAGGGGCCTTAAACACAAGATTTGAGGAATGGGAAAAGTGAATGGAAATGGCCAATTTACTCCTTCTGAGGCCTTACAAAGTGTTTCTCCTCCACGGAAAGTGAATTAAATAGCATTTGGAGGCCTTTATTGTTCAATCAAAAACACCAGATTTTTGATGAAAGAGATAACCACCCCCCCTTACGACATGCTTCAGAAACAAAAAATATGGTTCATTTTCAAGTGTTGCATCTTTGAACTACAATTCACATTTGTATGTGGATTATCACTTTTAGAGATAAAATGAGATGTTTAAAGTGATTTTCATGCTTCCAGGGGCCTTAAACACAAGATTTGAGGAATGGGTAAAAGTGAATGAAAATGGCCAATTTACTCACTCTGCGGCCTTAAAAAGTATTTCTACTCCACGGGAAGCAAATTAAATAACATTTGTAGGCCTTTATTGTTCAATCAAAAACGCCCGATTTTTGATGAAAGAGATAACCACCCCCCCTTACGACATTCTTCAAAAACGAAAAAATGGTCCATTTTCAAATGTTGCCTCTTTGAACTACAATTCACATTTGTATGTGGAAAATCACTTTTAAAGATAAAATGAGATGTTTAAAGTGATTTTCATGCTTCCAGGGGCCTTAAACACAAGATTTGAGGAATGGGTAAAAGTGAATGGAAATGGCCTATTTACTCATTCTGAGGCCTTAAAAAGTGTTTCTCCTCCACGGGAAGTGAATTAAATAACATTTGGAGGCCTTTATTGTTCAATGAAAAACGCCAGATTTTTGATGAAAGAGATAACCACCCCCCCTTACGACATGCTTCAGAAACGAAAAAAATGGTCCATTTTCAAATGTTGCGTATTTGAACTACAATTCACATTTGTATGTGGATTATCACTTTTAGAGATAAAATGATATGTTTAAAGTGATTTTCATGCGCCCAGGGGTCTTAAACACAAGATTTTTGGAATGGGTAAAAGTGAATGAAAATGGCCAATTTACTCACTCTGCGGCCTTAAAAAGTGTTTCTACTCCACGGGAAGTGAATTAAATAACATTTGGAGGCCTTTATTGTTCAATGAAAAACGCCAGATTTTTGATGAAAGAGATAACCACCCCCCCTTACGACATGCTTCAGAAACGAAAAAAATGGTCCATTTTCAAATGTTGCGTATTTGAACTACAATTCACATTTGTTCGTGGAAAATCACTTTTAGAGATAAGATTAGATGTTTAAAGTGATTTTCAAGCTTCCCCGGGCCCTAAACACAAGATTTGAGGAATGGGAAAACGTGAATGAAAATGGCCAATTTATTCACTCTGAGGCCTTAAAAAGTTTTTCTCCACCCCAGAAAGTGAATTAAATAACATTTGTAGGCCTTTATTGTTCAATCAAAAAGCCCGATTTTTGATGAAAGAGATAACCACCCCCCCTTACGACATGCTTCAGAAACAAAAAAAATTGTTAATTTTCAAATGTTGCATCTTTGAACTACAATTCACATTTGTATGTGGATTATCACTTTTAGAGATAAAATGATATGTTTAAAGTGATTTTCATGCGCCCAGGGGTCTTAAACACAAGATTTTTGGAATAGGTAAAAGTGAATGAAAATGGCCAATTTACTCACTCTGCGGCCTTAAAAAGTGTTTCTACTCCACGGGAAGTGAATAAAATAACATTTGGAGGCCTTTATTGTTCAATCAAAAATGCCAATTTTTTGGTGAAAGAGATAACCACCCCCCCTTACGACATGCTTCAGAAACGAAAAAAATGGTCCGTTTTCAAATGTTGCCTCTTTGAACTACAATTCACATTTGTACGTGGAAAATCACTTTTCAAGAAAAAATGAGATGTTTAAAGTGATTTTCATGCTTCCAGGGGCCTTAAACACAAGATTTGAGGAATGGGTAAAAGTGAATGAAAATGGCCAATTTACTCACTCTGCGGCCTTAAAAAGTGTTTCTACTCCACGGGAAGCGAATTAAATAACATTTGTAGGCCTTTATTGTTCAATCAAAAACGCCCGATTTTTGATGAAAGAGATAACCACCCCCCCTTACGACATGCTTCAGAAACTAAAAAAATGGTCCATTTTCAAATGTTGCCTCTTTGAACTACAATTCACATTTGTATGTGGAAAATCACTTTTAAAGATAAAATTATATGTTTAAAGTGATTTTCATGCTTCCAGGGGCCTTAAACACAAGATTTGAGGAATGGGAAAAGTGAATGGAAATGGCCAATTTACTCATTCTGAGGCCTAAAAAGTGTTTCTCCTCCACGGGAAGTGAATTAAATAGCATTTGGAGGCCTTTATTGTTCAATCAAAAACACCAGATTTTTGATGAAAGAGATAACCACCCCCCCTTACGACATGCTTCAGAAACGAAAAATACGGTTCATTTTCAAGTGTTGCATCTTTGAACTACAATTCACATTTGTATGTGGATTATCACTTTTAGAGATAAAATGAGATGTTTAAAGTGATTTTCATGCTTCCAGGGGCCTTAAACACAAGATTTGAGGAATGGGTAAAAGTGAATGAAAATGGCCAATTTACTCACTCTGCGGCCTTAAAAAGTATTTCTACTCCACGGGAAGCGAATTAAATAACATTTGTAGGCCTTTATTGTTCAATCAAAAACGCCCGATTTTTGATGAAAGAGATAACCACCCCCCCTTACGACATGCTTCAGAAACGAAAAAAATGGTCCATTTTCAAATGTTGCCTCTTTGAACTACAATTCACATTTGTATGTGGAAAATCACTTTTAAAGATAAAATGAGATGTTTAAAGTGATTTTCATGCTTCCAGGGGCCTTAAACACAAGATTTGAGGAATGGGTAAAAGTGAATGGAAATGGCCTATTTACTCATTCTGAGGCCTTAAAAAGTGTTTCTCCTCCACGGGAAGTGAATTAAATAACATTTGGAGGCCTTTATTGTTCAATAAAAACGCCAGATTTTTGATGAAAGAGATAACCACCCCACCTTACAACATGCTTCAGAAACGAAAAAAATGGTCCATTTTCAAATGTTGCGTCTTTGAACTACAATTCACATTTGTACGTGGAAAATCACTTTTAGAGATAAGATTAGATGTTTAAAGTGATTTTCAAGCTTCCCCGGGCCCTAAACACAAGATTTGAGGAATGGGAAAACGTGAATGAAAATGGCCAATTTATTCACTCTGAGGCCTTAAAAAGTTTTTCTCCACCCCAGAAAGTGAATTAAATAACATATGTAGGCCTTTATTGTTCAATCAAAAACGCCCGATTTTTGATGAAAGAGATAACCACCCCCCCTTACGACATGCTTCAGAAACGAAAAAAATGGTCCATTTTCAAATGTTGCCTCTTTGAACTACAATTCACATTTGTATGTGGAAAATCACTTTTAAAGATAAAATGAGATGTTTAAAGTGATTTTCATGCTTCCAGGGGCCTTAAACACAAGATTTGAGGAATGGGAAAAGTGAATGGAAATGGCCAATTTACTCATTCTGAGGCCTTAAAAAGTGTTTCTCCTCCACGGGAAGTGAATTAAATAGCATTTGGAGGCCTTTATTGTTCAATCAAAAACACCAGATTTTTGATGAAAGAGATAACCACCCCCCCTTACGACATGCTTCAGAAACGAAAAATATGGTTCATTTTCAAGTGTTGCATCTTTGAACTACAATTCACATTTGTATGTGGATTATCACTTTTAGAGATAAAATGAGATGTTTAAAGTGATTTTCATGCTTCCAGGGGCCTTCAACACAAGATTTGAGGAATGGGTAAAAGTGAATGAAAATGGCCAATGTACTCACTCTGCGGCCTTAAAAAGTGTTTCTACTCCACGGGAAGCGAATTAAATAACATTTGTAGGCCTTTATTGTTCAATGAAAAACGCCAGATTTTTGATGAAAGAGATAACCACCCCCCCTTACGACATGCTTCAGAAACGAAAAAAATGGTCCATTTTCAAAAGTTGCGTATTTGAACTACAATTCACATTTGTACGTGGAAAATCACTTTTAGAGATAAGATTAGATGTTTAAAGTGATTTTCAAGCTTCCCCGGGCCCTAAACACAAGATTTGAGGAATGGGAAAACGTGAATGAAAATGGCCAATTTATTCTCTCTGAGGCCTTAAAAAGTTTTTCTCCACCCCAGAAAGTGAATTAAATAACATTTGTAGGCCTTTATTGTTCAATCAAAAAGCCCGATTTTTGATGAAAGAGATAACCACCCCCCCTTACGACATATTTCAGAAACTAAAAAAATGGTCCATTTTCAAATGTTGCCTCTTTGAACTACAATTCACATTTGTATGTGGAAAATCACTTTTAAAGATAAAATGATATGTTTAAAGTGATTTTCATGCTTCCAGGGGCCTTAAACACAAGATTTTTGGAATGGGTAAAAGTGAATGAAAATGGCCAATTTACTCACTCTGCGGCCTTAAAAAGTGTTTCTACTCCACGGGAAGTGAATAAAATAACATTTGGAGGCCTTTATTGTTCAATCAAAAACGCCCATTTTTTGGTGAAAGAGATAACCACCCCCCCTTACGACATGCTTCAGAAACGAAAAAAATGGTCCGTTTTCAAATGTTGCCTCTTTGAACTACAATTCACATTTGTACGTGGAAAATCACTTTTAAAGAAAAAATGAGATGTTTAAAGTGATTTTCATGCTTCCAGGGGCCTTAAACACAAGATTTGAGGAATGGGTAAAAGTGAATGAAAATGGCCAATTTACTCACTCTGCGGCCTTAAAAAGTGTTTCTACTCCACGGGAAGCGAATTAAATAACATTTGTAGGCCTTTATTGTTCAATCAAAAACGCCCGATTTTTGATGAAAGAGATAACCACCCCCCCTTACGACATGCTTCAGAAACTAAAAAAATGGTCCATTTTCAAATGTTGCCTCTTTGAACTACAATTCACATTTGTATGTGGAAAATCACTTTTAAAGATAAAATTATATGTTTAAAGTGATTTTCATGCTTCCAGGGGCCTTAAACACAAGATTTGAGGAATGGGAAAAGTGAATGGAAATGGCCAATTTACTCATTCTGAGGCCTTAAAAAGTGTTTCTCCTCCACGGGAAGTGAATTAAATAACATTTGGAGGCCTTTATTGTTCAATCAAAAACACCAGATTTTTGATGAAAGAGATAACCACCCCCCCTTACGACATGGTTCAGAAACAAAAAATATGGTTCATTTTCAAGTGTTGCATCTTTGAACTACAATTCACATTTGTATGTGGATTATCACTTTTAGAGATAAAATGAGATGTTTAAAGTGATTTTCATGCTTCCAGGGGCCTTAAACACAAGATTTGAGGAATGGGTAAAAGTGAATGAAAATGGCCAATTTACTCACTCTGCGGCCTTAAAAAGTATTTCTACTCCACGGGAAGCGAATTAAATAACATTTGTAGGCCTTTATTGTTCAATCAAAAACGCCCGATTTTTGATGAAAGAGATAACCACCCCCCCTTACGACATTCTTCAAAAACGAAAAAAATGGTCCATTTTCAAATGTTGCCTCTTTGAACTACAATTCACATTTGTATGTGGAAAATCACTTTTAAAGATAAAATGAGATGTTTAAAGTGATTTTCATGCTTCCAGGGGCCTTAAACACAAGATTTGAGGAATGGGTAAAAGTGAATGGAAATGGCCTATTTACTCATTCTGAGGCCTTAAAAAGTGTTTCTCCTCCACGGGAAGTGAATTAAATAACATTTGGAGGCCTTTATTGTTCAATGAAAAACGCCAGATTTTTGATGAAAGAGATAACCACCCCCCCTTACGACATGCTTCAGAAACGAAAAAAATGGTCCATTTTCAAATGTTGCGTTTTTGAACTACAATTCACATTTGTACGTGGAAAATCACTTTTAGAGATAAGATTAGATGTTTAAAGTGATTTTCAAGCTTCCCCGGGCCCTAAACACAAGATTTGAGGAATGGGAAAACGTGAATGAAAATGGCCAATTTATTCACTCTGAGGCCTTAAAAAGTTTTTCTCCACCCCAGAAAGTGAATTAAATAACATTTGTAGGCCTTTATTGTTCAATCAAAAAGCCCGATTTTTGATGAAAGAGATAACCACCCCCCCTTACGACATGCTTCAGAAACAAAAAAAATTGTTAATTTTCAAATGTTGCATCTTTGAACTACAATTCACATTTGTATGTGGATTATCACTTTTAGAGATAAAATGATATGTTTAAAGTGATTTTCATGCGCCCAGGGGTCTTAAACACAAGATTTTTGGAATGGGTAAAAGTGAATGAAAATGGCCAATTTACTCACTCTGCGGCCTTAAAAAGTGTTTCTACTCCACGGGAAGTGAATAAAATAACATTTGGAGGCCTTTATTGTTCAATCAAAAATGCCAATTTTTTGGTGAAAGAGATAACCACCCCCCCTTACGACATGCTTCAGAAACGAAAAAAATGGTCCGTTTTCAAATGTTGCCTCTTTGAACTACAATTCACATTTGTACGTGGAAAATCACTTTTCAAGAAAAAATGAGATGTTTAAAGTGATTTTCATGCTTCCAGGGGCCTTAAACACAAGATTTGAGGAATGGGTAAAAGTGAATGAAAATGGCCAATTTACTCACTCTGCGGCCTTAAAAAGTGTTTCTACTCCACGGGAAGCGAATTAAATAACATTTGTAGGCCTTTATTGTTCAATCAAAAACGCCCGATTTTTGATGAAAGAGATAACCACCCCCCCTTACGACATGCTTCAGAAACTAAAAAAATGGTCCATTTTCAAATGTTGCCTCTTTGAACTACAATTCACATTTGTATGTGGAAAATCACTTTTAAAGATAAAATTATATGTTTAAAGTGATTTTCATGCTTCCAGGGGCCTTAAACACAAGATTTGAGGAATGGGAAAAGTGAATGGAAATGGCCAATTTACTCATTCTGAGGCCTAAAAAGTGTTTCTCCTCCACGGGAAGTGAATTAAATAGCATTTGGAGGCCTTTATTGTTCAATCAAAAACACCAGATTTTTGATGAAAGAGATAACCACCCCCCCTTACGACATGCTTCAGAAACGAAAAATATGGTTCATTTTCAAGTGTTGCATCTTTGAACTACAATTCACATTTGTATGTGGATTATCACTTTTAGAGATAAAATGAGATGTTTAAAGTGATTTTCATGCTTCCAGGGGCCTTAAACACAAGATTTGAGGAATGGGTAAAAGTGAATGGAAATGGCCTATTTACTCATTCTGAGGCCTTAAAAAGTGTTTCTCCTCCACGGGAAGTTAATTAAATAACATTTGGAGGCCTTTATTGTTCAATGAAAAACGCCAGATTTTTGATGAAAGAGATAACCACCCCCCCTTACGACATGCTTCAGAAACGAAAAAAATGGTCCATTTTCAAATGTTGCGTCTTTGAACTACAATTCACATTTGTACGTGGAAAATCACTTTTAAAGAAAAAATGAGATGTTTAAAGTGATTTTCATGCTTCCAGGGGCCTTAAACACAAGATTTTTGGAATGGGTAAAAGTGAATGAAAATGGCCAATTTACTCACTCTGCGGCCTCAAAAAGTGTTTCTCCTCCACGGGAAGTGAATTAAATAGCATTTGGAGGCCTTTATTGTTCAATCAAAAACACCAGATTTTTGATGAAAGAGATAACCACCCCCCCTTACGACATGCTTCAGAAACGAAAAATATGGTTCATTTTCAAGTGTTGCATCTTTGAACTACAATTCACATTTGTATGTGGATTATCACTTTTAGCGATAAAATGAGATGTTTAAAGTGATTTTCATGCTTCCAGGGGCCTTAAACACAAGATTTGAGGAAAGGGTAAAAGTGAATGAAAATGGCCAATTTACTCACTCTGCGGCCTTAAAAAGTATTTCTACTCCACGGGAAGCGAATTAAATAACATTTGTAGGCCTTTATTGTTCAATCAAAAACGCCCGATTTTTGATGAAAGAGATAACCACCCCCCCTTACGACATGCTTCAGAAACTAAAAAAATGGTCCATTTTCAGATGTTGCCTCTTTGAACTACAATTCACATTTGTATGTGGAAAATCACTTTTAAAGATAAAATTATATGTTTAAAGTGATTTTCATGCTTCCAGGGGCCTTAAACACAAGATTTGAGGAATGGGAAAAAAGAATGGAAATGGCCAATTTACTCATTCTGAGGCCTTAAAAAGTGTTTCTCCTCCACGGGAAGTGAATTAAATAGCATTTGGAGGCCTTTATTGTTCAATCAAAAACACCAGATTTTTGATGAAAGAGATAACCACCCCCCCCTTACGACATGCTTCAGAAACGAAAAATATAGTTCATTTTCAAGTGTTGCATCTTTGAACTACAATTCACATTTGTATGTGGATTATCACTTTTAGAGATAAAATGAGATGTTTAAAGTGATCTTCATGCTTCCAGGGGCCTTAAACACAAGGTTTGAGGAATGGGTAAAAGTGAATGAAAATGGCCAATTTACTCACTCTGCGGCCTTAAAAAGTATTTCTACTCCACGGGAAGCGAATTAAATAACATTTGTAGGCCTTTATTGTTCAATCAAAAACGCCCGATTTTTGATGAAAGAGATAACCACCCCCCTTACGACATGCTTCAGAAACGAAAAAAATGGTCCATTTTCAAATGTTGCCTCTTTGAACTACAATTCACATTTGTATGTGGAAAATCACTTTTAAAGATAAAATGAGATGTTTAAAGTGATTTTCATGCTTCCAGGGGCCTTAAACACAAGATTTGAGGAATGGGTAAAAGTGAATGGAAATGGCCTATTTACTCATTCTGAGGCCTTAAAAAGTGTTTCTCCTCCACGGGAAGTGAATTAAATAACATTTGGAGGCCTTTATTGTTCAATGAAAAACGCCAGATTTTTGATGAAAGAGATAACCACCCCCCCTTACGACATGCTTCAGAAACGAAAAAAATGGTCCATTTTCAAATGTTGCGTCTTTGAACTACAATTCACATTTGTACGTGGAAAATCACTTTTAGAGATAAGATTAGATGTTTAAAGTGATTTTCAAGCTTCCCCGGGCCCTAAACACAAGATTTGAGGAATGGGAAAACGTGAATGAAAATGGCCAATTTATTCACTCTGAGGCCTTAAAAAGTTTTTCTCCACCCCAGAAAGTGAATTAAATAACATTTGTAGGCCTTTATTGTTCAATCAAAAATGCCCGATTTTTGATGAAAGAGATAACCACCCCCCCTTACGACATGCTTAAGAAACAAAAAAAATGGTTCATTTTCAAATGTTGCATCTTTGAACTACAATTCACATTTGTATGTGGATTATCACTTTTAGAGATAAAATGATATGTTTAAAGTGATTTTCATGCGCCCAGGGGTCTTAAACACAAGATTTTTGGAATGGGTAAAAGTGAATGAAAATGGCCAATTTACTCACTCTGCGGCCTTAAAAAGTGTTTCTACTCCACGGGAAGCGAATTAAATAACATTTGTAGGCCTTTATTGTTCAATCAAAAACGCCCGATTTTTGATGAAAGAGATAACCACCCCCCCTTACGACATGCTTCAGAAACTAAAAAAATGGCCCATTTTCAAATGTTGCCTCTTTGAACTACAATTCACATTTGTATGTGGAAAATCACTTTTAAAGATAAAATGATATGTTTAAAGTGATTTTCATGCTTCCAGGGGCCTTAAACACAAGATTTTTGGAATGGGTAAAAGTGAATGAAAATGGCCAATTTACTCACTCTGCGGCCTTAAAAAGTGTTTCTACTCCACGGGAAGTGAATAAAATAACATTTGGAGGCCTTTATTGTTCAATCAAAAACGCCCATTTTTTGGTGAAAGAGATAACCACCCCCCCTTATGACATGCTTCAGAAACGAAAAAAATGGTCCGTTTTCAAATGTTGCCTCTTTGAACTACAATTCACATTTGTACGTGGAAAATCACTTTTAAAGAAAAAATGAGATGTTTAAAGTGATTTTCATGCTTCCAGGGGCCTTAAACACAAGATTTGAGGAATGGGTAAAAGTGAATGAAAATGGCCAATTTACTCACTCTGCGGCCTTAAAAAGTGTTTCTACTCCACGGGAAGCGAATTAAATAACATTTGTAGGCCTTTATTGTTCAATCAAAAACGCCCGATTTTTGATGGAAGAGATAACCACCCCCCCTTACGACATGCTTCAGAAACTAAAAAAATGGTCCATTTTCAAATGTTGCCTCTTTGAACTACAATTCACATTTGTATGTGGAAAATCACTTTTAAAGATAAAATGATATGTTTAAAGTGATTTTCATGCTTCCAGGGGCCTTAAACACAAGATTTTTGGAATGGGTAAAAGTGAATGAAAATGGCCAATTTACTCACTCTGCGGCCTTAAAAAGTGTTTCTACTCCACGGGAAGTGAATAAAATAACATTTGGAGGCCTTTATTGTTCAATCAAAAACGCCCATTTTTTGGTGAAAGAGATAACCACCCCCCCTTATGACATGCTTCAGAAACGAAAAAAATGGTCCGTTTTCAAATGTTGCCTCTTTGAACTACAATTCACATTTGTACGTGGAAAATCACTTTTAAAGAAAAAATGAGATGTTTAAAGTGATTTTCATGCTTCCAGGGGCCTTAAACACAAGATTTGAGGAATGAGTAAAAGTGAATGAAAATGGCCAATTTACTCACTCTGCGGCCTTAAAAAGTGTTTCTACTCCACGGGAAGCGAATTAAATAACATTTGTAGGCCTTTATTGTTCAATCAAAAACGCCCGATTTTTGATGAAAGAGATAACCACCCCCCCTTACGACATGCTTCAGAAACTAAAAAAATGGTCCATTTTCAAATGTTGCCTCTTTGAACTACAATTCACATTTGTATGTGGAAAATCACTTTTAAAGATAAAATGATATGTTTAAAGTGATTTTCATGCTTCCAGGGGCCTTAAACACAAGATTTTTGGAATGGGTAAAAGTGAATGAAAATGGCCAATTTACTCACTCTGCGGCCTTAAAAAGTGTTTCTACTCCACGGGAAGTGAATAAAATAACATTTGGAGGCCTTTATTGTTCAATCAAAAACGCCCATTTTTTGGTGAAAGAGATAACCACCCCCCCCTTACGACATGCTTCAGAAACGAAAAAAATGGTCCGTTTTCAAATGTTGCCTCTTTGAACTACAATTCACATTTGTACGTGGAAAATCACTTTTAAAGAAAAAATGAGATGTTTAAAGTGATTTTCATGCTTCCAGGGGCCTTAAACACAAGATTTGAGGAATGGGTAAAAGTGAATGAAAATGGCCAATTTACTCACTCTGCGGCCTTAAAAAGTGTTTCTACTCCACGGGAAGCGAATTCAATAACATTTGTAGGCCTTTATTGTTCAATCAAAAACGCCCGATTTTTGAAGAAAGAGATAACCACCCCCCCTTACGACATGCTTCAGAAACGAAAAATATGGTTCATTTTCAAGTGTTGCATCTTTGAACTACAATTCACATTTGTATGTGGATTATCACTTGTAGAGATAAAATGAGATGTTTAAAGTGATTTTCATGCTTCCAGGGGCCTTAAACACAAGATTTGAGGAATGGGTAAAAGTGAATGGAAATGGCCAATTTAATCATTCTGAGGCCTTAAAAAGTGTTTCTCCTCCACTGGAAGTGAATAAAATAACATTTGGAGGCCTTTATTGTTCAATCAAAAACACCCATTTTTTGGTGAAAGAGATAACCACCCCCCTTACGACATGCTTCAGAAACGAAAAAAATGGTCCGTTTTCAAATGTTGCCTCTTTGAACTACAATTCACATTTGTACGTGGAAAATCACTTTTAAAGAAAAAATGAGATGTTTAAAGTGATTTTCATGCTTCCAGGGGCCTTAAACACAAGATTTGAGGAATGAGTAAAAGTGAATGAAAATGGCCAATTTACTCACTCTGCGGCCTTAAAAAGTATTTCTACTCCACGGGAAGCGAATTAAATAACATTTGTAGGCCTTTATTGTTCAATCAAAAACGCCCGATTTTTGATGAAAGAGATAACCACCCCCCCTTACGACATGCTTCAGAAACTAAAAAAACGGGACCATTTTCAAATATTGCCTCTTTGAACTACAATTCACATTTGTATGTGGAAAATCACTTTTAAAGATAAAATGATATGTTTAAAGTGATTTTCATGCTTCCAGGGGCCTTAAACACAAGATTTGAGGAATGGGTAAAAGTGAATGGAAATGGCCAATTTACTCATTCTGAGGCCTTAAAAAGTGTTTCTCCTCCACGGGAAGTGAATTAAATAACATTTGGAGGCCTGTATTGTTCAATCAAAAACGCCAGATTTTTGATGAAAGAGATAACCACCTTCCCTTACGACATGCTTCAGAAACGAAAATAATGGTTCATTTTCAAATGTTGCATCTTTGAACTACAATTCACATTTGTATGTGGATTATCACTTTTAGAGATAAAATGATATGTTTAAAGTGATTTTCATGCGTCCAGGGGTCTTAAACACAAGATTTTTGGAATGGGTAAAAGTGAATGAAAATGGCCAATTTACTCACTCTGCGGCCTTAAAAAGTATTTCTACTCCACGGGAAGCGAATTAAATAACATTTGTAGGCCTTTATTGTTCAATCAAAAACGCCCGATTTTTGATGAAAGAGATAACCACCCCCCCTTACGACATGCTTCAGAAACGAAAAAAATGGTCCATTTTCAAATGTTGCCTCTTTGAACTACAATTCACATTTGTATGTGGAAAATCACTTTTAAAGATAAAATGAGATGTTTAAAGTGATTTTCATGCTTCCAGGGGCCTTAAACACAAGATTTGAGGAATGGGTAAAAGTGAATGGAAATGGCCTATTTACTCATTCTGAGGCCTTAAAAAGTGTTTCTCCTCCACGGGAAGTGAATTAAATAACATTTGGAGGCCTTTATTGTTCAATGAAAAACGCCAGATTTTTGATGAAAGAGATAACCACCCCCCCTTACGACATGCTTCAGAAACGAAAAAAATGGTCCATTTTCAAATGTTGCGTCTTTGAACTACAATTCACATTTGTACGTGGAAAATCACTTTTAAAGAAAAAATGAGATGTTTAAAGTGATTTTCATGCTTCCAGGGGCCTTAAACACAAGATTTTTGGAATGGGTAAAAGTGAATGAAAATGGCCAATTTACTCACTCTGCGGCCTCAAAAAGTGTTTCTCCTCCACGGGAAGTGAATTAAATAGCATTTGGAGGCCTTTATTGTTCAATCAAAAACACCAGATTTTTGATGAAAGAGATAACCACCCCCCCTTACGACATGCTTCAGAAACGAAAAATATGGTTCATTTTCAAGTGTTGCATCTTTGAACTACAATTCACATTTGTATGTGGATTATCACTTTTAGCGATAAAATGAGATGTTTAAAGTGATTTTCATGCTTCCAGGGGCCTTAAACACAAGATTTGAGGAAAGGGTAAAAGTGAATGAAAATGGCCAATTTACTCACTCTGCGGCCTTAAAAAGTATTTCTACTCCACGGGAAGCGAATTAAATAACATTTGTAGGCCTTTATTGTTCAATCAAAAACGCCCGATTTTTGATGAAAGAGATAACCACCCCCCCTTACGACATGCTTCAGAAACTAAAAAAATGGTCCATTTTCAGATGTTGCCTCTTTGAACTACAATTCACATTTGTATGTGGAAAATCACTTTTAAAGATAAAATTATATGTTTAAAGTGATTTTCATGCTTCCAGGGGCCTTAAACACAAGATTTGAGGAATGGGAAAAGTGAATGGAAATGGCCAATTTACTCATTCTGAGGCCTTAAAAAGTGTTTCTCCTCCACGGGAAGTGAATTAAATAGCATTTGGAGGCCTTTATTGTTCAATCAAAAACACCAGATTTTTGATGAAAGAGATAACCACCCCCCCCTTACGACATGCTTCAGAAACGAAAAATATAGTTCATTTTCAAGTGTTGCATCTTTGAACTACAATTCACATTTGTATGTGGATTATCACTTTTAGAGATAAGATGAGATGTTTAAAGTGATCTTCATGCTTCCAGGGGCCTTAAACACAAGATTTGAGGAATGGGTAAAAGTGAATGAAAATGGCCAATTTACTCACTCTGCGGCCTTAAAAAGTATTTCTACTCCACGGGAAGCGAATTAAATAACATTTGTAGGCCTTTATTGTTCAATCAAAAACGCCCGATTTTTGATGAAAGAGATAACCACCCCCCCTTACGACATGCTTCAGAAACGAAAAAAATGGTCCATTTTCAAATGTTGCCTCTTTGAACTACAATTCACATTTGTATGTGGAAAATCACTTTTAAAGATAAAATGAGATGTTTAAAGTGATTTTCATGCTTCCAGGGGCCTTAAACACAAGATTTGAGGAATGGGTAAAAGTGAATGGAAATGGCCTATTTACTCATTCTGAGGCCTTAAAAAGTGTTTCTCCTCCACGGGAAGTGAATTAAATAACATTTGGAGGCCTTTATTGTTCAATGAAAAACGCCAGATTTTTGATGAAAGAGATAACCACCCCCCCTTACGACATGCTTCAGAAACGAAAAAAATGGTCCATTTTCAAATGTTGCGTCTTTGAACTACAATTCACATTTGTACATGGAAAATCACTTTTAGAGATAAGATTAGATGTTTAAAGTGATTTTCAAGCTTCCCCGGGCCCTAAACACAAGATTTGAGTAATGGGAAAACGTGAATGAAAATGGCCAATTTATTCACTCTGAGGC
The DNA here is from genome assembly GCF_964204655.1 of Triturus cristatus. NCBI lineage: Eukaryota > Metazoa > Chordata > Amphibia > Caudata > Salamandridae > Triturus > Triturus cristatus. The sequence goes on from NC_140593.1 coordinate 663,667,028, forward strand.
CTTAAAAAGTTTTTCTCCACCCCAGAAAGTGAATTAAATAACATTTGTAGGCCTTTATTGTTCAATCAAAAATGCCCGATTTTTGATGAAAGAGATAACCACCCCCCCTTACGACATGCTTAAGAAACAAAAAAAATGGTTCATTTTCAAATGTTGCATCTTTGAACTACAATTCACATTTGTATGTGGATTATCACTTTTAGAGATAAAATGATATGTTTAAAGTGATTTTCATGCGCCCAGGGGTCTTAAACACAAGATTTTTGGAATGGGTAAAAGTGAATGAAAATGGCCAATTTACTCACTCTGCGGCCTTAAAAAGTGTTTCTACTCCACGGGAAGCGAATTAAATAACATTTGTAGGCCTTTATTGTTCAATCAAAAACGCCCGATTTTTGATGAAAGAGATAACCACCCCCCCTTACGACATGCTTCAGAAACTAAAAAAATGGCCCATTTTCAAATGTTGCCTCTTTGAACTACAATTCACATTTGTATGTGGAAAATCACTTTTAAAGATAAAATGATATGTTTAAAGTGATTTTCATGCTTCCAGGGGCCTTAAACACAAGATTTTTGGAATGGGTAAAAGTGAATGAAAATGGCCAATTTACTCACTCTGCGGCCTTAAAAAGTGTTTCTACTCCACGGGAAGTGAATAAAATAACATTTGGAGGCCTTTATTGTTCAATCAAAAACGCCCATTTTTTGGTGAAAGAGATAACCACCCCCCCTTATGACATGCTTCAGAAACGAAAAAAATGGTCCGTTTTCAAATGTTGCCTCTTTGAACTACAATTCACATTTGTACGTGGAAAATCACTTTTAAAGAAAAAATGAGATGTTTAAAGTGATTTTCATGCTTCCAGGGGCCTTAAACACAAGATTTGAGGAATGGGTAAAAGTGAATGAAAATGGCCAATTTACTCACTCTGCGGCCTTAAAAAGTGTTTCTACTCCACGGGAAGCGAATTAAATAACATTTGTAGGCCTTTATTGTTCAATCAAAAACGCCCGATTTTTGATGAAAGAGATAACCACCCCCCCTTACGACATGCTTCAGAAACTAAAAAAATGGTCCATTTTCAAATGTTGCCTCTTTGAACTACAATTCACATTTGTATGTGGAAAATCACTTTTAAAGATAAAATGATATGTTTAAAGTGATTTTCATGCTTCCAGGGGCCTTAAACACAAGATTTTTGGAATGGGTAAAAGTGAATGAAAATGGCCAATTTACTCACTCTGCGGCCTTAAAAAGTGTTTCTACTCCACGGGAAGTGAATAAAATAACATTTGGAGGCCTTTATTGTTCAATCAAAAACGCCCATTTTTTGGTGAAAGAGATAACCACCCCCCCTTATGACATGCTTCAGAAACGAAAAAAATGGTCCGTTTTCAAATGTTGCCTCTTTGAACTACAATTCACATTTGTACAAGGAAAATCACTTTTAAAGAAAAAATGAGATGTTTAAAGTGATTTTCATGCTTCCAGGGGCCTTAAACACAAGATTTGAGGAATGAGTAAAAGTGAATGAAAATGGCCAATTTACTCACTCTGCGGCCTTAAAAAGTGTTTCTACTCCACGGGAAGCGAATTAAATAACATTTGTAGGCCTTTATTGTTCAATCAAAAACGCCCGATTTTTGATGAAAGAGATAACCACCCCCCCTTACGACATGCTTCAGAATCTAAAAAAATGGTCCATTTTCAAATGTTGCCTCTTTGAACTACAATTCACATTTGTATGTGGAAAATCACTTTTAAAGATAAAATGATATGTTTAAAGTGATTTTCATGCTTCCAGGGGCCTTAAACACAAGATTTTTGGAATGGGTAAAAGTGAATGAAAATGGCCAATTTACTCACTCTGCGGCCTTAAAAAGTGTTTCTACTCCACGGGAAGTGAATAAAATAACATTTGGAGGCCTTTATTGTTCAATCAAAAACGCCCATTTTTTGGTGAAAGAGATAACCACCCCCCCTTACGACATGCTTCAGAAACGAAAAAAATGGTCCGTTTTCAAATGTTGCCTCTTTGAACTACAATTCACATTTGTACGTGGAAAATCACTTTTAAAGAAAAAATGAGATGTTTAAAGTGATTTTCATGCTTCCAGGGGCCTTAAACACAAGATTTGAGGAATGGGTAAAAGTGAATGAAAATGGCCAATTTACTCACTCTGCGGCCTTAAAAAGTGTTTCTACTCCACGGGAAGCGAATTCAATAACATTTGTAGGCCTTTATTGTTCAATCAAAAACGCCCGATTTTTGAAGAAAGAGATAACCACCCCCCCTTACGACATGCTTCAGAAACGAAAAATATGGTTCATTTTCAAGTGTTGCATCTTTGAACTACAATTCACATTTGTATGTGGATTATCACTTGTAGAGATAAAATGAGATGTTTAAAGTGATTTTCATGCTTCCAGGGGCCTTAAACACAAGATTTGAGGAATGGGTAAAAGTGAATGGAAATGGCCAATTTAATCATTCTGAGGCCTTAAAAAGTGTTTCTCCTCCACTGGAAGTGAATAAAATAACATTTGGAGGCCTTTATTGTTCAATCAAAAACACCCATTTTTTGGTGAAAGAGATAACCACCCCCCTTACGACATGCTTCAGAAACGAAAAAAATGGTCCGTTTTCAAATGTTGCCTCTTTGAACTACAATTCACATTTGTACGTGGAAAATCACTTTTAAAGAAAAAATGAGATGTTTAAAGTGATTTTCATGCTTCCAGGGGCCTTAAACACAAGATTTGAGGAATGTGTAAAAGTGAATGAAACTGGCCAATTTACTCACTCTGCGGCCTTAAAAAGTGTTTCTCCTCCACGGGTAGCGAATTAAATAACATTTGTAGGCCTTTATTGTTCAATCAAAAACGCCCGATTTTTGATGAAAGAGATAACCACCCCCCCTTACGACATGCTTCAGAAACTAAAAAAACGGGTCCATTTTCAAATATTGCCTCTTTGAACTACAATTCACATTTGTATGTGGAAAATCACTTTTAAAGATAAAATGATATGTTTAAAGTGATTTTCATGCTTCCAGGGGCCTTAAACACAAGATTTGAGGAATGGGTAAAAGTGAATGGAAATGGCCAATTTACTCATTCTGAGGCCTTAAAAAGTGTTTCTCCTCCACGGGAAGTGAATTAAATAACATTTGGAGGCCTGTATTGTTCAATCAAAAACGCCAGATTTTTGATGAAAGAGATAACCACCTTCCCTTACGACATGCTTCAGAAACGAAAATAATGGTTCATTTTCAAATGTTGCATCTTTGAACTACAATTCACATTTGTATGTGGATTATCACTTTTAGAGATAAAATGATATGTTTAAAGTGATTTTCATGCGTCCAGGGGTCTTAAACACAAGATTTTTGGAATGGGTAAAAGTGAATGAAAATGGCCAATTTACTCACTCTGCGGCCTTAAAAAGTGTTTCTACTCCACTGGAATTGAATAAAAAAACATTTGGAGGCCTTTATTGTTCAATCCAAAACACCCATTTTTTGGTGAAAGAGATAACCACCCCCCCTTACAACATGCTTCACAAACGAAAAAAATGGTCCGTTTTCAAATGTTGCCTCTTTGAACTACAATTCACATTTGTACGTGGAAAATCACTTTTAAAGAAAAAATTAGATGTTTAAAGTGATTTTCATGCTTCCAGGGGCCTTAAACACAAGATTTGAGGAATGGGTAAAAGTGAATGAAAATGGCCAATTTACTTACTCTGCGGCCTTAAAAAGTATTTCTACTCCACAGGAAGCGAATTAAATAACATTTGTAGGCCTTTATTGTTCAATCAAAAACGCCCGATTTTTGATGAAAGAGATAACCACCCCCCCTCTTACGACATGGTTCAGAAAGGAAAAAAATGGTCCATATTCAAATGTTGCCTCTTTGAACTACAATTCACATTTGTATGTGGAAAATCACTTTTAAAGATAAAATGAGATGTTTAAAGTGATTTTCATGCTTCCAGGGGCCTTAAACACAAGATTTGAGGAATGGGTAAAAGTGAATGGAAATGGCCAATTTACTCATTCTGAGGCCTTAAAAAGTGTTTCTCCTCCACGGGAAGTGAATTAAATAACATTTGGAGGCCTTTATTGTTCAATGAAAAACGCCAGATTTTTGATGAAAGAGATAACCACCCCCCCTTACGACATGCTTCAGAAACTAAAAAAATGGTCCATTTTCAAATGTTGCCTCTTTGAACTACAATTCACATTTGTATGTGGAAAATCACTTTTAAAGATAAAATGATATGTTTAAAGTGATTTTCATGCTTCCAGGGGCCTTAAACACAAGATTTGAGGAATGGGAAAAGTGAATGGAAATGGCCAATTTACTCATTCTGAGGCCTTAAAAAGTGTTTCTCCTCCACGGGAAGTGAATTAAATAGCATTTGGAGGCCTTTATTGTTCAATCAAAAACACCAGATTTTTGATGAAAGAGATAACCACCCCCCCTTACGACATGCTTCAGAAACGAAAAAAATGGTCCGTTTTCAAATGTTGCCTCTTTGAACTACAATTCACATTTGTACGTGGAAAATCACTTTTAAAGAAAAAATGAGATGTTTAAAGTGATTTTCATGCTTCCAGGGGCCTTAAACACAAGATTTGAGGAATGGGTAAAAGTGAATGAAACTGGCCAATTTACTCACTCTGCGGCCTTAAAAAGTGTTTCTCCTCCACGGGAAGCGAATTAAATAACATTTGTAGGCCTTTATTGTTCAATCAAAAACGCCCAATTTTTGATGAAAGAGATAACCACCCCCCTTACGACATGCTTCAGAAACTAAAAAAACTGGTCCATTTTCAAATGTTGCCTCTTTGAACTACAATTCACATTTGTATGTGGAAAATCACTTTTAAAGATAAAATGATATGTTTAAAGTGATTTTCATGCTTCCAGGGGCCTTAAACACAAGATTTGAGGAATGGGTAAAAGTGAATGAAAATGGCCAATTTACTCACTCTGCGGCCTTAAAAAGTGTTTCTACTCCACGGGAAGCGAATTAAATAACATTTGTAGGCCTTTATTGTTCAATCAAAAACGCCCATTTTTTGGTGAAAGAGATAACCCCCCCCCCTTAGGACATGCTTCAGAAACAAAAAAAATGGTCCGTTTTCAAATGTTGCCTCTTTGAACTACAATTCACATTTGTACGTGGAAAATCACTTTTAAAGAAAGAATGAGATGTTTAAAGTGATTTTCATGCTTCCAGGGGCCTTAAACACAAGATTTTTGGAATGGGTAAAAGTGAATGAAAATGGCCAATTTACTCACTCTGCGGCCTTAAAAAGTATTTCTACTCCACGGGAAGCGAATTAAATAATATTTGTAGGCCTTTATTGTTCAATCAAAAACGCCCGATTTTTGATGAAAGAGATAACCACCCCCCCTTACGACATGCTTCAGAAACGAAAAAAATCGTCCATTTTCAAATGTTGCCTCTTTGAACTACAATTCACATTTGTATGTGGAAAATCACTTTTGAAGATAAAATGAGATGTTTAAAGTGATTTTCATGCTTCCAGGGGCCTTAAACACAAGATTTGAGGAATGAGTAAAAGTGAATAAAAATGGCCAATTTACTCACTCTGCGGCCTTAAAAAGTGTTTCTACTCCACGGGAAGCGAATTAAATAACATTTGTAGGCCTTTATTGTTCAATCAAAAACGCCCGATTTTTGATGAAAGAGATAACCACCCCCCCTTACGACATGCTTCAGAAACTAAAAAAATGGTCCATTTTCAAATGTTGCCTCTTTGAACTACAATTCACATTTGTATGTGGAAAATCACTTTTAAAGATAAAATGATATGTTTAAAGTGATTTTCATGCTTCCAGGGGCCTTAAACACAAGATTTGAGGAATGGGTAAAAGTGAATGGAAATGGCCAATTTACTCATTCTGAGGCCTTAAAAAGTGTTTCTCCTCCACGGGAAGTGAATTAAATAACATTTGGAGGCCTGTATTGTTCAATCAAAAACGCTAGATTTTTGATGAAAGAGATAACCACCCCCCCTTACGACATGCTTCAGAAACGAAAATAATGGTCCATTTTCAAATGTTGCGTCTTTGAACTACAATTCACATTTGTACGTGGAAAATCACTTTTAGAGATAAGATTAGATGTTTAAAGTGATTTTCAAGCTTCCAGGGGCCCTAAACACAAGATTTGAGAAATGGGTAAAAGTAAATGAAAATGGGCAATTTACTCACTCTGCGGCCTTAAAAAGTTTTTCTCCTCCACGGTAAGTGAATAAAATAACATTTGGAGGTCTTTATTGTTCAAGCGAAAACGCCAGATTTTTGACGAAAGAGATAACCACCCCCCCTTACGACATGCTTCAGAAACGAAAAAAATTGTCCATTTTCAAATGTTGCGTCTTTGAACCACAATTCACATTTGTACGTGGATAATCACTTTTAGAGATAAAATTAGATGTTTGAAGTGATTTTCAAGCTTCCCCGGGCCCTAAACACAAGATTTGAGGAATGGGAAAACGTGAATGAAAATGGCCAATTTATTCACTCAGAGGCCTTAAAAAGTTTTTCTCCACCCCAGAAAGTGAATTAAATAACATTTGTAGGCCTTTATTGTTCAATCAAAAATGCCCGATTTTTGATGAAAGAGATAACCACCCCCCCTTACGACATGCTTCAGAAACTAAAAAAATGGTCCATTTTCAAATGTTGCCTCTTTGAACTACAATTCACATTTGTACGTGGAAAATCACTTTTAAAGAAAAAATGAGATGTTTAAAGTGATTTTCATGCTTCCAGGGGCCTTAAACACAAGATTTGAGGAATGGGTAAAAGTGAATGAAACTGGCCAATTTACTCACTCTGCGGCCTTAAAAAGTGTTTCTCCTCCACGGGAAGCGAATTAAATAACATTTGTAGGCCTTTATTGTTCAATCAAAAACGCCCAATTTTTGATGAAAGAGATAACCACCCCCCTTACGACATGCTTCAGAAACTAAAAAAACTGGTCCATTTTCAAATGTTGCCTCTTTGAACTACAATTCACATTTGTATGTGGAAAATCACTTTTAAAGATAAAATGATATGTTTAAAGTGATTTTCATGCTTCCAGGGGCCTTAAACACAAGATTTGAGGAATGGGTAAAAGTGAATGAAAATGGCCAATTTACTCACTCTGCGGCCTTAAAAAGTGTTTCTACTCCACGGGAAGCGAATTAAATAACATTTGTAGGCCTTTATTGTTCAATCAAAAACGCCCATTTTTTGGTGAAAGAGATAACCACCCCCCCTTAGGACATGCTTCAGAAACAAAAAAAATGGTCCGTTTTCAAATGTTGCCTCTTTGAACTACAATTCACATTTGTACGTGGAAAATCACTTTTAAAGAAAGAATGAGATGTTTAAAGTGATTTTCATGCTTCCAGGGGCCTTAAACACAAGATTTTTGGAATGGGTAAAAGTGAATGAAAATGGCCAATTTACTCACTCTGCGGCCTTAAAAAGTATTTCTACTCCACGGGCAGCGAATTAAATAATATTTGTAGGCCTTTATTGTTCAATCAAAAACGCCCGATTTTTGATGAAAGAGATAACCACCCCCCCTTACGACATGCTTCAGAAACGAAAAAAATGGTCCATTTTCAAATGTTGCCTCTTTGAACTACAATTCACATTTGTATGTGGAAAATCACTTTTGAAGATAAAATGAGATGTTTAAAGTGATTTTCATGCTTCCAGGGGCCTTAAACACAAGATTTGAGGAATGGGTAAAAGTGAATGGAAATGGCCTATTTACTCATTCTGAGGCCTTAAAAAGTGTTTCTCCTCCACGGGAAGTGAATTAAATAACATTTGGAGGCCTTTATTGTTCAATGAAAAACGCCAGATTTTTGATGAAAGAGATAACCACCCCCCCTTATGACATGCTTCAGAAGCGAAAAAAATGGTCCATTTTCAAATGTTGCCTCTTTGAACTACAATTCACATTTGTATGTGGAAAATCACTTTTAAAGATAAAATGATATGTTTAAAGTGATTTTCATGCTTCCAGGGGCCTTAAACACAAGATTTGAGGAATGGGTAAAAGTGAATGGAAATGGCCAATTTACTCATTCTGAGGCCTTAAAAAGTGTTTCTCCTCCACGGGAAGTGAATTAAATAACATTTGGAGGCCTGTATTGTTCAATCAAAAACGCTAGATTTTTGTTGAAAGAGATAACCACCCCCCCTTACGACATGCTTCAGAAACGAAAATAATGGTCCATTTTCAAATGTTGCGTCTTTGAACTACAATTCACATTTGTACGTGGAAAATCACTTTTAGAGATAAGATTAGATGTTTAAAGTGATTTTCAAGCTTCCAGGGGCCCTAAACACAAGATTTGAGAAATGGGTAAAAGTAAATGAAAATGGGCAATTTACTCACTCTGCGGCCTTAAAAAGTTTTTCTCCTCCACGGTAAGTGAATAAAATAACATTTGGAGGTCTTTATTGTTCAAGCGAAAACGCCAGATTTTTGACGAAAGAGATAACCACCCCCCCTTACGACATGCTTCAGAAACGAAAAAAATTGTCCATTTTCAAATGTTGCGTCTTTGAACCACAATTCACATTTGTACGTGGATAATCACTTTTAGAGATAAAATTAGATGTTTGAAGTGATTTTCAAGCTTCCCCGGGCCCTAAACACAAGATTTGAGGAATGGGAAAACGTGAATGAAAATGGCCAATTTATTCACTCAGAGGCCTTAAAAAGTTTTTCTCCACCCCAGAAAGTGAATTAAATAACATTTGTAGGCCTTTATTGTTCAATCAAAAATGCCCGATTTTTGATGAAAGAGATAACCACCCCCCCTTACGACATGCTTCAGAAACTAAAAAAATGGTCCATTTTCAAATGTTGCCTCTTTGAACTACAATTCACATTTGTATGTGGAAAATCACTTTTAAAGATAAAATGATATGTTTAAAGTGATTTTCATGCTTCCAGGGGCCTTAAACACAAGATTTGAGGAATGGGTAAAAGTGAATGAAACTGGCCAATTTACTCACTCTGCGGCCTTAAAAAGTGTTTCTCCTCCACGGGAAGCGAATTAAATAACATTTGTGGGCCTTTATTGTTCAATCAAAAACGCCCGATTTTTGATGAAAGAGATAACCACCCTCCCTTACGACATGCTTCAGAAACTAAAAAAATGGTCCATTTTCAAATGTTGCCTCTTTGAACTACAATTCACATTTGTATGTGGAAAATCACTTTTAAAGATAAAATGATATGTTTAAAGTGATTTTCATGCTTCCAGGGGCCTTAAACACAAGATTTTTGGAATGGGTAAAAGTGAATGAAAATGGCCAATTTACTCACTCTGCGGCCTTAAAAAGTGTTTCTACTCCACGGGAAGTGAATAAAATAACATTTGGAGGCCTTTATTGTTCAATCAAAAACGCCCATTTTTTGGTGAAAGAGATAACCACCCCCCCTTATGACATGCTTCAGAAACGAAAAAAATGGTCCGTTTTCAAATGTTGCCTCTTTGAACTACAATTCACATTTGTACGTGGAAAATCACTTTTAAAGAAAAAATGAGATGTTTAAAGTGATTTTCATGCTTCCAGGGGCCTTAAACACAAGATTTGAGGAATGAGTAAAAGTGAATAAAAATGGCCAATTTACTCACTCTGCGGCCTTAAAAAGTGTTTCTACTCCACGGGAAGCGAATTAAATAACATTTGTAGGCCTTTATTGTTCAATCAAAAACGCCCGATTTTTGATGAAAGAGATAACCACCCCCCCTTACGACATGCTTCAGAAACTAAAAAAATGGTCCATTTTCAAATGTTGCCTCTTTGAACTACAATTCACATTTGTATGTGGAAAATCACTTTTAAAGATAAAATGATATGTTTAAAGTGATTTTCATGCTTCCAGGGGCCTTAAACACAAGATTTGAGGAATGGGTAAAAGTGAATGGAAATGGCCAATTTACTCATTCTGAGGCCTTAAAAAGTGTTTCTCCTCCACGGGAAGTGAATTAAATAACATTTGGAGGCCTGTATTGTTCAATCAAAAACGCTAGATTTTTGATGAAAGAGATAACCACCCCCCCTTACGACATGCTTCAGAAACGAAAATAATGGTCCATTTTCAAATGTTGCGTCTTTGAACTACAATTCACATTTGTACGTGGAAAATCACTTTTAGAGATAAGATTAGATGTTTAAAGTGATTTTCAAGCTTCCAGGGGCCCTAAACACAAGATTTGAGAAATGGGTAAAAGTAAATGAAAATGGGCAATTTACTCACTCTGCGGCCTTAAAAAGTTTTTCTCCTCCACGGTAAGTGAATAAAATAACATTTGGAGGTCTTTATTGTTCAAGCGAAAACGCCAGATTTTTGACGAAAGAGATAACCACCCCCCCTTACGACATGCTTCAGAAACGAAAAAAATTGTCCATTTTCAAATGTTGCGTCTTTGAACCACAATTCACATTTGTACGTGGATAATCACTTTTAGAGATAAAATTAGATGTTTGAAGTGATTTTCAAGCTTCCCCGGGCCCTAAACACAAGATTTGAGGAATGGGAAAACGTGAATGAAAATGGCCAATTTATTCACTCAGAGGCCTTAAAAAGTTTTTCTCCACCCCAGAAAGTGAATTAAATAACATTTGTAGGCCTTTATTGTTCAATCAAAAATGCCCGATTTTTGATGAAAGAGATAACCACCCCCCCTTACGACATGCTTCAGAAACTAAAAAAATGGTCCATTTTCAAATGTTGCCTCTTTGAACTACAATTCACATTTGTATGTGGAAAATCACTTTTAAAGATAAAATGATATGTTTAAAGTGATTTTCATGCTTCCAGGGGCCTTAAACACAAGATTTGAGGAATGGGTAAAAGTGAATGAAACTGGCCAATTTACTCACTCTGCGGCCTTAAAAAGTGTTTCTCCTCCACGGGAAGCGAATTAAATAACATTTGTAGGCCTTTATTGTTCAATCAAAAACGCCCGATTTTTGATGAAAGAGATAACCACCCTCCCTTACGACATGCTTCAGAAACTAAAAAAATGGTCCATTTTCAAATGTTGCCTCTTTGAACTACAATTCACATTTGTATGTGGAAAATCACTTTTAAAGATAAAATGATATGTTTAAAGTGATTTTCATGCTTCCAGGGGCCTTAAACACAAGATTTTTGGAATGGGTAAAAGTGAATGAAAATGGCCAATTTACTCACTCTGCGGCCTTAAAAAGTGTTTCTACTCCACGGGAAGTGAATAAAATAACATTTGGAGGCCTTTATTGTTCAATCAAAAACGCCCATTTTTTGGTGAAAGAGATAACCACCCCCCCTTATGACATGCTTCAGAAACGAAAAAAATGGTCCGTTTTCAAATGTTGCCTCTTTGAACTACAATTCACATTTGTACGTGGAAAATCACTTTTAAAGAAAAAATGAGATGTTTAAAGTGATTTTCATGCTTCCAGGGGCCTTAAACACAAGATTTGAGGAATGAGTAAAAGTGAATGAAAATGGCCAATTTACTCACTCTGCGGCCTTAAAAAGTGTTTCTACTCCACGGGAAGCGAATTAAATAACATTTGTAGGCCTTTATTGTTCAATCAAAAACGCCCGATTTTTGATGAAAGAGATAACCACCCCCCTTACGACATGCTTCAGAAACGAAAAAAATGGTCCATTTTCAAATGTTGCCTCTTTGAACTACAATTCACATTTGTATGTGGAAAATCACTTTTAAAGATAAAATGATATGTTTAAAGTGATTTTCATGCTTCCAGGGGCCTTAAACACAAGATTTTTGGAATGGGTAAAAGTGAATGAAAATGGCCAATTTACTCACTCTGCGGCCTTAAAAAGTGTTTCTACTCCACGGGAAGTGAATAAAATAACATTTGGAGGCCTTTATTGTTCAATCAAAAACGCCCATTTTTTGGTGAAAGAGATAACCACCCCCCCTTACGACATGCTTCAGAAACGAAAAAAATGGTCCGTTTTCAAATGTTGCCTCTTTGAACTACAATTCACATTTGTACGAGGAAAATCACTTTTAAAGAAAAAATGAGATGTTTAAAGTGATTTTCATGCTTCCAGGGGCCTTAAACACAAGATTTGAGGAATGGGTAAAAGTGAATGAAAATGGCCAATTTACTCACTCTGCGGCCTTAAAAAGTGTTTCTACTCCACGGGAAGCGAATTCAATAACATTTGTAGGCCTTTATTGTTCAATCAAAAACGCCCGATTTTTGAAGAAAGAGATAACCACCCCCCCTTACGACATGCTTCAGAAACGAAAAATATGGTTCATTTTCAAGTGTTGCATCTTTGAACTACAATTCACATTTGTATGTGGATTATCACTTGTAGAGATAAAATGAGATGTTTAAAGTGATTTTCATGCTTCCAGGGGCCTTAAACACAAGATTTGAGGAATGGGTAAAAGTGAATGGAAATGGCCAATTTAATCATTCTGAGGCCTTAAAAAGTGTTTCTCCTCCACTGGAAGTGAATAAAATAACATTTGGAGGCCTTTATTGTTCAATCAAAAACACCCATTTTTTGGTGAAAGAGATAACCACCCCCCTTACGACATGCTTCAGAAACGAAAAAAATGGTCCGTTTTCAAATGTTGCCTCTTTGAACTACAATTCACATTTGTACGTGGAAAATCACTTTTAAAGAAAAAATGAGATGTTTAAAGTGATTTTCATGCTTCCAGGGGCCTTAAACACAAGATTTGAGGAATGTGTAAAAGTGAATGAAACTGGCCAATTTACTCACTCTGCGGCCTTAAAAAGTGTTTCTCCTCCACGGGTAGCGAATTAAATAACATTTGTAGGCCTTTATTGTTCAATCAAAAACGCCCGATTTTTGATGAAAGAGATAACCACCCCCCCTTACGACATGCTTCAGAAACTAAAAAAACGGGTCCATTTTCAAATATTGCCTCTTTGAACTACAATTCACATTTGTATGTGGAAAATCACTTTTAAAGATAAAATGATATGTTTAAAGTGATTTTCATGCTTCCAGGGGCCTTAAACACAAGATTTGAGGAATGGGTAAAAGTGAATGGAAATGGCCAATTTACTCATTCTGAGGCCTTAAAAAGTGTTTCTCCTCCACGGGAAGTGAATTAAATAACATTTGGAGGCCTGTATTGTTCAATCAAAAACGCCAGATTTTTGATGAAAGAGATAACCACCTTCCCTTACGACATGCTTCAGAAACGAAAATAATGGTTCATTTTCAAATGTTGCATCTTTGAACTACAATTCACATTTGTATGTGGATTATCACTTTTAGAGATAAAATGATATGTTTAAAGTGATTTTCATGCGTCCAGGGGTCTTAAACACAAGATTTTTGGAATGGGTAAAAGTGAATGAAAATGGCCAATTTACTCACTCTGCGGCCTTAAAAAGTGTTTCTACTCCACTGGAATTGAATAAAAAAACATTTGGAGGCCTTTATTGTTCAATCCAAAACGCCCATTTTTTGGTGAAAGAGATAACCACCCCCCCTTACGACATGCTTCACAAACGAAAAAAATGGTCCGTTTTCAAATGTTGCCTCTTTGAACTACAATTCACATTTGTACGTGGAAAATCACTTTTAAAGAAAAAATTAGATGTTTAAAGTGATTTTCATGCTTCCAGGGGCCTTAAACACAAGATTTGAGGAATGGGTAAAAGTGAATGAAAATGGCCAATTTACTTACCCTGCGGCCTTAAAAAGTATTTCTACTCCACAGGAAGCGAATTAAATAACATTTGTAGGCCTTTATTGTTCAATCAAAAACGCCCGATTTTTGATGAAAGAGATAACCACCCCCCCTCTTACGACATGGTTCAGAAAGGAAAAAAATGGTCCATATTCAAATGTTGCCTCTTTGAACTACAATTCACATTTGTATGTGGAAAATCACTTTTAAAGATAAAATGAGATGTTTAAAGTGATTTTCATGCTTCCAGGGGCCTTAAACACAAGATTTGAGGAATGGGTAAAAGTGAATGGAAATGGCCAATTTACTCATTCTGAGGCCTTAAAAAGTGTTTCTCCTCCACGGGAAGTGAATTAAATAACATTTGGAGGCCTTTATTGTTCAATGAAAAACGCCAGATTTTTGATGAAAGAGATAACCACCCCCCCTTACGACATGCTTCAGAAACTAAAAAAATGGTCCATTTTCAAATGTTGCCTCTTTGAACTACAATTCACATTTGTATGTGGAAAATCACTTTTAAAGATAAAATGATATGTTTAAAGTGATTTTCATGCTTCCAGGGGCCTTAAACACAAGATTTGAGGAATGGGAAAAGTGAATGGAAATGGCCAATTTACTCATTCTGAGGCCTTAAAAAGTGTTTCTCCTCCACGGGAAGTGAATTAAATAGCATTTGGAGGCCTTTATTGTTCAATCAAAAACACCAGATTTTTGATGAAAGAGATAACCACCCCCCCTTACGACATGCTTCAGAAACGAAAAAAATGGTCCGTTTTCAAATGTTGCCTCTTTGAACTACAATTCACATTTGTACGTGGAAAATCACTTTTAAAGAAAAAATGAGATGTTTAAAGTGATTTTCATGCTTCCAGGGGCCTTAAACACAAGATTTGAGGAATGGGTAAAAGTGAATGAAACTGGCCAATTTACTCACTCTGCGGCCTTAAAAAGTGTTTCTCCTCCACGGGAAGCGAATTAAATAACATTTGTAGGCCTTTATTGTTCAATCAAAAACGCCCAATTTTTGATGAAAGAGATAACCACCCCCCCTTACGACATGCTTCAGAAACTAAAAAAACTGGTCCATTTTCAAATGTTGCCTCTTTGAACTACAATTCACATTTGTATGTGGAAAATCACTTTTAAAGATAAAATGATATGTTTAAAGTGATTTTCATGCTTCCAGGGGCCTTAAACACAAGATTTGAGGAATGGGTAAAAGTGAATGAAAATGGCCAATTTACTCACTCTGCGGCCTTAAAAAGTGTTTCTACTCCACGGGAAGCGAATTAAATAACATTTGTAGGCCTTTATTGTTCAATCAAAAACGCCCATTTTTTGGTGAAAGAGATAACCACCCCCCCTTAGGACATGCTTCAGAAACAAAAAAAATGGTCCGTTTTCAAATGTTGCCTCTTTGAACTACAATTCACATTTGTACGTGGAAAATCACTTTTAAAGAAAGAATGAGATGTTTAAAGTGATTTTCATGCTTCCAGGGGCCTTAAACACAAGATTTTTGGAATGGGTAAAAGTGAATGAAAATGGCCAATTTACTCACTCTGCGGCCTTAAAAAGTATTTCTACTCCACGGGAAGCGAATTAAATAATATTTGTAGGCCTTTATTGTTCAATCAAAAACGCCCGATTTTTGATGAAAGAGATAACCACCCCCCCTTACGACATGCTTCAGAAACGAAAAAAATGGTCCATTTTCAAATGTTGCCTCTTTGAACTACAATTCACATTTGTATGTGGAAAATCACTTTTAAAGATAAAATGAGATGTTTAAAGTGATTTTCATGCTTCCAGGGGCCTTAAACACAAGATTTGAGGAATGGGTAAAAGTGAATGGAAATGGCCTATTTACTCATTCTGAGGCCTTAAAAAGTGTTTCTCCTCCACGGGAAGTGAATTAAATAACATTTGGAGGCCTTTATTGTTCAATGAAAAACGCCAGATTTTTGATGAAAGAGATAACCACCCCCCCTTATGACATGCTTCAGAAACGAAAAAAATGGTCCATTTTCAAATGTTGCCTCTTTGAACTACAATTCACATTTGTATGTGGAAAATCACTTTTAAAGATAAAATGATATGTTTAAAGTGATTTTCATGCTTCCAGGGGCCTTAAACACAAGATTATGAGGAATGGGTAAAAGTGAATGGAAATGGCCAATTTACTCATTCTGAGGCCTTAAAAAGTGTTTCTCCTCCACGGGAAGTGAATTAAATAACATTTGGAGGCCTGTATTGTTCAATCAAAAACGCTAGATTTTTGATGAAAGAGATAACCACCCCCCCTTACGACATGCTTCAGAAACGAAAATAATGGTCCATTTTCAAATGTTGCATCTTTGAACTACAATTCACATTTGTACGTGGAAAATCACTTTTAGAGATAAGATTAGATGTTTAAAGTGATTTTCAAGCTTCCAGGGGCCCTAAACACAAGATTTGAGAAATGGGTAAAAGTAAATGAAAATGGGCAATTTACTCACTCTGCGGCCTTAAAAAGTTTTTCTCCTCCACGGTAAGTGAATAAAATAACATTTGGAGGTCTTTATTGTTCAAGCGAAAACGCCAGATTTTTGACGAAAGAGATAACCACCCCCCCTTACGACATGCTTCAGAAACGAAAAAAATTGTCCATTTTCAAATGTTGCGTCTTTGAACCACAATTCACATTTGTACGTGGATAATCACTTTTAGAGATAAAATTAGATGTTTGAAGTGATTTTCAAGCTTCCCCGGGCCCTAAACACAAGATTTGAGGAATGGGAAAACGTGAATGAAAATGGCCAATTTATTCACTCAGAGGCCTTAAAAAGTTTTTCTCCACCCCAGAAAGTGAATTAAATAACATTTGTAGGCCTTTATTGTTCAATCAAAAATGCCCGATTTTTGATGAAAGAGATAACCACCCCCCCTTACGACATGCTTCAGAAACGAAAAAAATGGTCCATTTTCAAATGTTGCCTCTTTGAACTACAATTCACATTTGTATGTGGAAAATCACTTTTAAAGATAAAATGATATGTTTAAAGTGATTTTCATGCTTCCAGGGGCCTTAAACACAAGATTTGAGGAATGGGTAAAAGTGAATGAAACTGGCCAATTTACTCACTCTGCGGCCTTAAAAAGTGTTTCTCCTCCACGGGAAGCGAATTAAATAACATTTGTAGGCCTTTATTGTTCAATCAAAAAGGCCCGATTTTTGATGAAAGAGATAACCACCCTCCCTTACGACATGCTTCAGAAACTAAAAAAATGGTCCATTTTCAAATGTTGCCTCTTTGAACTACAATTCACATTTGTATGTGGAAAATCACTTTTAAAGATAAAATGATATGTTTAAAGTGATTTTCATGCTTCCAGGGGCCTTAAACACAAGATTTTTGGAATGGGTAAAAGTGAATGAAAATGGCCAATTTACTCACTCTGCGGCCTTAAAAAGTGTTTCTACTCCACGGGAAGTGAATAAAATAACATTTGGAGGCCTTTATTGTTCAATCAAAAACGCCCATTTTTTGGTGAAAGAGATAACCACCCCCCCTTACGACATGCTTCAGAAACGAAAAAAATGGTCCGTTTTCAAATGTTGCCTCTTTGAACTACAATTCACATTTGTACGTGGAAAATCACTTTTAAAGAAAAAATGAGATGTTTAAAGTCATTTTCATGCTTCCAGGGGCCTTAAACACAAGATTTGAAGAATGGGTAAAAGTGAATGAAAATGGCCAATTTACTCACTCTGCGGCCTTAAAAAGTGTTTCTACTCCACGGGAAGCGAATTAAATAACATTTGTAGGCCTTTATTGTTCAATCAAAAACGCCCGATTTTTGAAGAAAGAGATAACCACCCCCCCTTACGACATGCTTCAGAAACGAAAAATATGGTTCATTTTCAAGTGTTGCATCTTTGAACTACAATTCACATTTGTATGTGGATTATCACTTGTAGAGATAAAATGAGATGTTTAAAGTGATTTTCATGCTTCCAGGGGCCTTAAACACAAGATTTGAGGAATGGGTAAAAGTGAATGGAAATGGCCAATTTAATCATTCTGAGGCCTTAAAAAGTGTTTCTCCTCCACTGGAAGTGAATAAAATAACATTTGGAGGCCTTTATTGTTCAATCAAAAACGCCCATTTTTTGGTGAAAGAGATAACCACCCCCCTTACGACATGCTTCAGAAACGAAAAAAATGGTCCATTTTCAAATGTTGCCTCTTTGAACTACAATTCACATTTGTACGTGGAAAATCACTTTTAAAGAAAAAATGAGATGTTTAAAGTGATTTTCATGCTTCCAGGGGCCTTAAACACAAGATTTGAGGAATGTGTAAAAGTGAATGAAACTGGCCAATTTACTCACTCTGCGGCCTTAAAAAGTGTTTCTCCTCCACGGGTAGCGAATTAAATAACATTTGTAGGCCTTTATTGTTCAATCAAAAACGCCCGATTTTTGATGAAAGAGATAACCACCCCCCCTTACGACATGCTTCAGAAACTAAAAAAACTGGTCCATTTTCAAATATTGCCTCTTTGAACTACAATTCACATTTGTATGTGGAAATCACTTTTAAAGATAAAATGATATGTTTAAAGTGATTTTCATGCTTCCAGGGGCCTTAAACACAAGATTTGAGGAATGGGTAAAAGTGAATGGAAATGGCCAATTTACTCATTCTGAGGCCTTAAAAAGTGTTTCTCCTCCACGGGAAGTGAATTAAATAACATTTGGAGGCCTGTATTGTTCAATCAAAAACGCCAGATTTTTGATGAAAGAGATAACCACCTTCCCTTACGACATGCTTCAGAAACGAAAATAATGGTTCATTTTCAAATGTTGCATCTTTGAACTACAATTCACATTTGTATGTGGATTATCACTTTTAGAGATAAAATGATATGTTTAAAGTGATTTTCATGCTTCCAGGGGTCTTAAACACAAGATTTTTGGAATGGGTAAAAGTGAATGAAAATGGCCAATTTACTCACTCTGCGGCCTTAAAAAGTGTTTCTACTCCACTGGAATTGAATAAAATACCATTTGGAGGCCTTTATTGTTCAATCCAAAACGCCCATTTTTTGGTGAAAGAGATAACAACCCCCCCTTACGACATGCTTCACAAACGAAAAAAATGGTCCGTTTTCAAATGTTGCCTCTTTGAACTACAATTCACATTTGTACGTGGAAAATCACTTTTAAAGAAAAAATTAGATGTTTAAAGTGATTTTCATGCTTCCAGGGGCCTTAAACACAATATTTGAGGAATGGGTAAAAGTGAATGAAAATGGCCAATTTACTTACCCTGCGGCCTTAAAAAGTATTTCTACTCCACGGGAAGCGAATTAAATAACATTTGTAGGCCTTTATTGTTCAATCAAAAACGCCCGATTTTTGATGAAAGAGATAACCACCCCCCCCTTACGACATGCTTCAGAAAGGAAAAAAATGGTCCATTTTCAAATGTTGCCTCTTTGAACTACAATTCACATTTGTATGTGGAAATCACTTTTAAAGATAAAATGATATGTTTAAAGTGATTTTCATGCTTCCAGGGGCCTTAAACACAAGATTTGAGGAATGGGTAAAAGTGAATGGAAATGGCCAATTTACTCATTCTGAGGCCTTAAAAAGTGTTTCTCCTCCACGGGAAGTGAATTAAATAACATTTGGAGGCCTGTATTGTTCAATCAAAAACGCCAGATTTTTGATGAAAGAGATAACCACCTTCCCTTACGACATGCTTCAGAAACGTAAATAATGGTTCATTTTCAAATGTTGCATCTTTGAACTACAATTCACATTTGTATGTGGATTATCACTTTTAGAGATAAAATGATATGTTTAAAGTGATTTTCATGCTTCCAGGGGTCTTAAACACAAGATTTTTGGAATGGGTAAAAGTGAATGAAAATGGCCAATTTACTCACTCTGCGGCCTTAAAAAGTGTTTCTACTCCACTGGAATTGAATAAAATACCATTTGGAGGCCTTTATTGTTCAATCCAAAACGCCCATTTTTTGGTGAAAGAGATAACAACCCCCCCTTACGACATGCTTCACAAACGAAAAAAATGGTCCGTTTTCAAATGTTGCCTCTTTGAACTACAATTCACATTTGTACGTGGAAAATCACTTTTAAAGAAAAAATTAGATGTTTAAAGTGATTTTCATGCTTCCAGGGGCCTTAAACACAATATTTGAGGAATGGGTAAAAGTGAATGAAAATGGCCAATTTACTTACCCTGCGGCCTTAAAAAGTATTTCTACTCCACGGGAAGCGAATTAAATAACATTTGTAGGCCTTTATTGTTCAATCAAAAACGCCCGATTTTTGATGAAAGAGATAACCACCCCCCCCTTACGACATGCTTCAGAAAGGAAAAAAATGGTCCATTTTCAAATGTTGCCTCTTTGAACTACAATTCACATTTGTATGTGGAAATCACTTTTAAAGATAAAATGATATGTTTAAAGTGATTTTCATGCTTCCAGGGGCCTTAAACACAAGATTTGAGGAATGGGTAAAAGTGAATGGAAATGGCCAATTTACTCATTCTGAGGCCTTAAAAAGTGTTTCTCCTCCACGGGAAGTGAATTAAATAACATTTGGAGGCCTGTATTGTTCAATCAAAAACGCCAGATTTTTGATGAAAGAGATAACCACCTTCCCTTACGACATGCTTCAGAAACGTAAATAATGGTTCATTTTCAAATGTTGCATCTTTGAACTACAATTCACATTTGTATGTGGATTATCACTTTTAGAGATAAAATGATATGTTTAAAGTGATTTTCATGCTTCCAGGGGTCTTAAACACAAGATTTTTGGAATGGGTAAAAGTGAATGAAAATGGCCAATTTACTCACTCTGCGGCCTTAAAAAGTGTTTCTACTCCACTGGAATTGAATAAAATACCATTTGGAGGCCTTTATTGTTCAATCCAAAACGCCCATTTTTTGGTGAAAGAGATAACAACCCCCCCTTACGACATGCTTCACAAACGAAAAAAATGGTCCGTTTTCAAATGTTGCCTCTTTGAACTACAATTCACATTTGTACGTGGAAAATCACTTTTAAAGAAAAAATTAGATGTTTAAAGTGATTTTCATGCTTCCAGGGGCCTTAAACACAAGATTTGAGGAATGGGTAAAAGTGAATGAAAATGGCCAATTTACTTACCCTGCGGCCTTAAAAAGTATTTCTACTCCACGGGAAGCGAATTAAATAACATTTGTAGGCCTTTATTGTTCAATCAAAAACGCCCGATTTTTGATGAAAGAGATAACCACCCCCCCCTTACGACATGCTTCAGAAAGGAAAAAAATGGTCCATTTTCAAATGTTGCCTCTTTGAACTACAATTCACATTTGTATGTGGAAAATCACTTTTAAAGATAAAATGAGATGTTTAAAGTGATTTTCATGCTTCCAGGGGCCTTAAACACAAGATTTGAGGAATGGGTAAAAGTGAATGGAAATGGCCAATTTACTCATTCTGAGGCCTTAAAAAGTGTTTCTCCTCCACGGGAAGTGAATTAAATAACATTTGGAGGCCTTTATTGTTCAATGAAAAACGCCAGATTTTTGATGAAAGAGATAACCACCCCCCCTTACGACATGCTTCAGAAACTAAAAAAATGTTCCATTTTCAAATGTTGCCTCTTTGAACTACAATTCACATTTGTATGTGGAAAATCACTTTTAAAGATAAAATGATATGTTTAAAGTGATTTTCATGCTTCCAGGGGCCTTAAACACAAGATTTGAGGAATGGGAAAAGTGAATGGAAATGGCCAATTTACTCATTCTGAGGCCTTAAAAAGTGTTTCTCCTCCACGGGAAGTGTATTAAATAGCATTTGGAGGCCTTTATTGTTCAATCAAAAACACCAGATTTTTGATGAAAGAGATAACCACCCCCCCTTACGACATGCTTCAGAAACGAAAAAAATGGTCCGTTTTGAAATGTTGCCTCTTTGAACTACAATTCACATTTGTACGTGGAAAATCACTTTTAAAGAAAAAATGAGATGTTTAAAGTGATTTTCATGCTTCCAGGGGCCTTAAACACAAGATTTGAGGAATGGGTAAAAGTGAATGAAACTGGCCAATTTACTCACTCTGCGGCCTTAAAAAGTGTTTCTCCTCCACGGGAAGCGAATTAAATAACATTTGTAGGCCTTTATTGTTCAATCAAAAACGCCCAATTTTTGATGAAAGAGATAACCACCCCCCCTTACGACATGCTTCAGAAACTAAAAAAACTGGTCCATTTTCAAATGTTGCCTCTTTGAACTACAATTCACATTTGTATGTGGAAAATCACTTTTAAAGATAAAATGATATGTTTAAAGTGATTTTCATGCTTCCAGGGGCCTTAAACACAAGATTTGAGGAATGGGTAAAAGTGAATGAAAATGGCCAATTTACTCTCTCTGCGGCCTTAAAAAGTGTTTCTACTCCACGGGAAGTGAATAAATAACATTTGGAGGCCTTTATTGTTCAATCAAAAACGCCCATTTTTTGGTGATAGAGATAACCAACCCCCTTACGACATGCTTCAGAAACGAAAAAAATGGTCCGTTTTCAAATGTTGCCTCTTTGAACTACAATTCACATTTGTATGTGGAAAATCACTTTTAAAGAAAAATTGAGATGTTTAAAGTGATTTTCATGCTTCCAGGGGCCTTAAACACAAGATTTGAGGAATGGGTAAAAGTGAATGAAAATGGCCAATTTACTCACTCTGCTGCCTTTAAAAGTGTTTCTACTCCACGGGAAGCGAATTAAATAATATTTGTAGGCCTTTATTGTTCAATCAAAAACGACCGATTTTTGATGAAAGAGATAACCACCCCCCCTTACGACATGCTTCAGAAACTAAAAAAATGGTCCATTTTCAAATGTTGCCTCTTTGAACTACAATTCACATTTGTATGTGGAAAATCACTTTTAAAGATAAAATGATATGTTTAAAGTGATTTTCATGCTTCCAGGGGCCTTAAACACAAGATTTTTGGAATGGGTAAAAGTGAATGAAAATGGCCAATTTACTCACTCTGCGGCCTTAAAAAGTGTTTCTACTCCACGGGAAGTGAATAAAATAACATTTGGAGGCCTTTATTGTTCAATCAAAAACGCCCATTTTTTGGTGAAAGAGATAACCACCCCCCCTTATGACATGCTTCAGAAACTAAAAAAATGGTCCATTTTCAAATGTTGCCTCTTTGAACTACAATTCACATTTGTACGTGGAAAATCTCTTTTAAAGAAAAAATGAGATGTTTAAAGTTGTTTTCATGCTTCCAGGGGCCTTAAACACAAGATTTGAGGAATGAGTAAAAGTGAATGAAAATGGCCAATTTACTCACTCTGCGGCCTTAAAAAGTGTTTCTACTCCACGGTAAGCGAATTAAATAACATTTGTAGGCCTTTATTGTTCAATCAAAAACGCCCGATTTTTGATGAAAGAGATAACCACCCCCCCTTACGACATGCTTCAGAAACTAAAAAAATGGTCCATTTTCAAATGTTGCCTCTTTGAACTACAATTCACATTTGTATGTGGAAAATCACTTTTAAAGATAAAATGATATGTTTAAAGTGATTTTCATGCTTCCAGGGGCCTTAAACACAAGATTTTTGGAATGGGTAAAAGTGAATGAAAATGGCCAATTTACTCACTCTGCGGCCTTAAAAAGTGTTTCTACTCCACGGGAAGTGAATAAAATAACATTTGGAGGCCTTTATTGTTCAATCAAAAACGCCCAATTTTTGGTGAAAGAGATAAATACCCCCCCTTACGACATGCTTCAGAAACGCACGATTTTTGATGAAAGAGATAACCACCCCCCCTTACGACATGCTTCAGAAACTAAAAAAATGGTCCATTTTCAAATGTTGCCTCTTTGAACTACAATTCACATTTGTATGTGGAAAATCACTTTTAAAGATAAAATTATATGTTTAAAGTGATTGTATGACATAATTTCGAAAGACAAAAATTCGACCTACAAAAATATCGCAACAAAAATATCGTGGTCAAGAATATCGACATCCTATCTACAACATGGTAAGTACAAAAATATCGATAATTTAATATCGATGTCAAAAATATCGTAATTCAAAAATATCGTTTTTTTTTTAGTTTAAAAATATATGTAAAATAAACCAAATAATACTTATAAATCAAAGAAACATAATTAAATATATTGTATAATATGTAAAATTTATAACAAATATATATAATTAAATGAAACTTTAATTAAACATATATATAATATATAATATATACACTTACTTAATAATTATTTTTAATAATAATTTCTGTAACATATAAATTATTAAATATTTATTTAAATTACCAATACATCTATACACATAAAACAATAACATTAATAAATATTAAATAATTACATATAGCAAATAATAATCATTAATTTTACTTTGAATTTTTTTTATTATTAATTATATATTACAATAGCTAAAATATTACAAAACATATTTAATATCAGACACAATAAAACTACTAGTCCAACTTCAACAAAAACAACAGTAAGGAAAATGTTGGATAGCGTAGGGGTAAAAATATCTATTCCAACTCCCGAGAGTGCAACAGTAGGGAAAACATTGGATAGCGTATGAGTAAAAATTACTATTCCAACTCCAAAGAGTGCAACAGTAGGGAAAGCGTTGGATAGCGTAGGGGTAAAAATTACTATTCCAACTCCAGAGAGTGCAATAGTAGGGAAAGTGTTGGATAGCGTAATGGTAAAAATTACTATTCCCACTCCAGAGAGTGCAATAGTAGGGAAAGTGTTGGATAGCGTAAGGGTAAAAATTACTATTCCCACTCCAGACAGTGCAACAGTAGGGAAAACGTTGGATAGCGTAGGGGTACAAATAACTATTCCAACTCCAAAGAGTGCAACAGTAGGGAAAACGTTGGATAGCGTAGGGGTAAAAATTACTATTCCAACTCCAGAGAGTGCAATAGTAGGGAAAGTGTTGGATAGCGTAAGCATAAAATTTACTATTCCCACTCCAGAGAGTGCAATAGTAGGGAAAGTGTTGGATAGCGTAAGGGTAAAATTTACTATTCCCACTCCAGAGAGTGCAACAGTATAGAAAACGTTGGATAGCGTAGGGGTAAAAATAACTATTCCAACTCCAAAGAGTGCAACAGTAGGGAAAACATTGGATAGCGTAGGGGTAAAAATTACTATTCCAACTCCAGAGAGTGCAATAGTAGGGAAAGTGTTGGATAGCGTAAGGGTAAAATTTACTATTCCCACTCCAGAGAATGCAATAGTAGGGAAAGTGTTGGATAGCGTAAGGGTAAAAATTACTATTCCAACTCCAGACAGTGCAACAGTAGGGAAAACGTTGGATAGCATAGGGGTACAAATAACTATTCCAACTCCAAAGAGTGCAACAGTAGGGAAAACGTTGGATAGCGTAGGGGTAAAAATTACTATTCCAACTCCAGACAGTGCAATAGTAGGGAAAGTGTTGGATAGCGTAAGCATAAAATTTACTATTCCCACTCCAGAGACTGCAATAGTAGGGAAAGTGTTGGATAGCGTAAGGGTAAAATTTACTATTCCCACTCCAGAGAGTGCAACAGTATAGAAAACGTTGGATAGCGTAGGGGTAAAAATAACTATTCCAACTCCAAAGAGTGCAACAGTAGGGAAAACATTGGATAGCGTAGGGGTAACAATTACTATTCCAACTCCAGAGAGTGCAATAGTAGGGAAAGTGTTGGATAGCGTAAGGGTAAAATTTACTATTCCCACTCCAGAGAATGCAATAGTAGGGAAAGTGTTGGATAGCGTAAGGGTAAAAATTACTATTCCAACTCCAGTGAGTGCAATAGTAGGGAAAGTGTTGGATAGCGTAAGGGTAAAATGCACTATTCCCACTCCAGACAGTGCAACAGTAGAGAAAAGGTTGGATAGCGTAGGGGTAAAAATTACTATTCCCACTCCAGATAGTAAAACAGTTGGGAAACCACTAGATAGCATAGTGATTCTATTAACATGATAACCAATTCAATAATTTCTTATAAAAAAATTGCATGTTAACAATGTTTTAAAAAAAAAAATATTATTAAATACCAATTATGTAAAATAAATATTTAAATAAATAAATTTAAATTACATCCCACACTATTCCCCCTTTAACACAGAACACACTACACATAAAAATTCACATAATTAATTTAATTATCAATTAATCACTTAATAAAATTAAATCACCAATTAATTACTAATTAACAATGAATTAACTATAACAATAAAGAAATATTATTAATAAACTAATTATAATTTATATAATTAACCAAATAATAAAGTAATTTTACAATTAATAATTAATTAAAAATTAATTATTCTATTAATCAAATTAATTACCAATTATTAATTGATTACCAATTAATTAATCATAAATACCAATGAAACAATACATATTAATTCATTAATTATAATTACATTACTTCCCACCCTATTCCCCTATAAACCCACAACCCACTACACATAAAAATTCACATAATTAATTTAATTATCAATTAATCACTTAATAAAATTAAATCACCAATTAATTACTAATTAACAATTAATTAATTAACAATAACAATAAATAAATATTAATAATAAACTAATTATTATGTATATAATTAACCAATTAATAAAATAATTGTACAATTAATAATTAATTAACAATTAATTAATCAATTAATTACCAATTATTAATTAATTACAAATTAATTATTCATAAATACCAATTAAACAATACATATTAATTCATTAATTATAATTAAATTACTTCCCACCCTGTTCCCCTATAAACCCACAACCCGCTCTGATACTAAAACGCTAAATTAAATGTAAAATAATTATAAATCTCTAAACATTTATTTTTAAATGTATTAAAATACATTACAATAATCTTTAACATACAAATAAAATACATATTAAATGACATTACACTAAATAAATATTGATATTATTGACATCGAAATTTTTACTTACGATATTACTTACATCGATATTAATTACTTCGATATTATTAACTTCGATATTACTTACCTTGGGATCGATATTCTGTCCATCGATATTCTTGACTTCGATATTCTGTACCTACGATATTAAAAACACGATATTATTGTAGGTCGAAATTTAAAACTCGATATTTTGGCTAAACACCGTTTAAAGTGATTTTCATGCTTCCAGGGGCCTTAAACACAAGATTTGAGGAATGGGAAAAGTGAATGGAAATGGCCAATTTACTCATTCTGAGGCCTTAAAAAGTGTTTCTCCTCCACCGGAAGTGAATTAAACAGCATTTGGAGGCCTTTATTGTTCAATCAAAAACACCAGATTTTTGATGAAAGAGATAACCACCCCCCCCTTACGACATGCTTCAGAAACGAAAAATATGGTTCATTTTCAAGTGTTGCATCTTTGAACTACAATTCACATTTGTATGTGGATTATCACTTTTAGAGATAAAATGAGATGTTTAAAGTGATTTTCATGCTTCCAGGGGCCTTAAACACAAGATTTGAGGAATGGGTAAAAGTGAATGGAAATGGCCTATTTACTCATTCTGAGGCCTTAAAAAGTGTTTCTCCTCCACGGGAAGTGAATTAAATAACATTTGGAGGCCTTTATTGTTCAATGAAAAACGCCAGATTTTTGATGAAAGAGATAACCACCCCCCCTTACGACATGCTTCAGAAACGAGAAAAATGGTCCATTTTCAAATGTTGCGTCTTTGAACTACAATTCACATTTGTACGTGGAAAATCACTTTTAAAGAAAAAATGAGATGTTTAAAGTGATTTTCATGCTTCCAGGGGCCTTAAACACAAGATTTGAGGAATGGGTAAAAGTGAATGAAAATGGCCAATTTACTCACTCTGCGGCCTTAAAACGTGTTTATACTCCACAGGAAGCGAATTAAATAACATTTGTAGGCCTTTATTGTTCAATCAAAAACGCCCGATTTTTGATGAAAGAGATAACCACCCCCCCTTACGACATGCTTCAGAAACTAAAAAAATGGTCCATTGTCAAATGTTGCCTCTTTGAACTACAATTCACATTTGTATGTGGAAAATCACTTTTAAAGATAAAATGATATGTTTAAAGTGATTTTCATGCTTCCAGGGGCCTTAAACACAAGATTTTTGGAATGGGTAAAAGTGAATGAAAATGGCCAATTTACTCACTCTGCGGCCTTAAAAAGTGTTTCTACTCCACGGGAAGTGAATAAAATAACATTTGGAGGCCTTTATTGTTCAATCAAAAACGCCCATTTTTTGGTGAAAGAGATAACCACCCCCCCTTACGACATGCTTCAGAAACGAAAAAAATGGTCCGTTTTCAAATGTTGCCTCTTTGAACTACAATTCACATTTGTATGTGGAAAATCACTTTTAAAGAAAAAATGAGATGTTTAAAGTGATTTTCATGCTTCCAGGGGCCTTAAACACAAGATTTGAGGAATGGGTAAAAGTGAATGAAAATGGCCAATTTACTCACTCTGCGGCCTTAAAAAGTGTTTCTACTCCACGGGAAGCGAATAAAATAACATTTGTAGGCCTTTATTGTTCAATCAAAAACGCCCGATTTTTGATGAAAGAGATAACCACCCCCCCTTACGACATGCTTCAAGAAACTAAAAAAATGGTCCATTTTCAAATGTTGCCTCTTTGAACTACAATTCACATTTGTATGTGGAAAATCACTTTTAAAGATAAAATTATATGTTTAAAGTGATTTTCATGCTTCCAGGGGCCTTAAACACAAGATTTGAGGAATGGGAAAAGTGA
The DNA here is from genome assembly GCF_964204655.1 of Triturus cristatus. Taxonomy (NCBI): domain Eukaryota; kingdom Metazoa; phylum Chordata; class Amphibia; order Caudata; family Salamandridae; genus Triturus; species Triturus cristatus. The sequence continues at coordinate 663,695,648 of NC_140593.1, forward strand.
ATGGAAATGGCCAATTTACTCATTCTGAGGCCTTAAAAAGTGTTTCTCCTCCACGGGAAGTGAATTAAATAGCATTTGGAGGCCTTTATTGTTCAATCAAAAACACCAGATTTTTGATGAAAGAGATAACCACCCCCCCTTACGACATGCTTCAGAAACGAAAAATATGGTTCATTTTCAAGTGTTGCATCTTTGAACTACAATTCACATTTGTATGTGGATTATCACTTTTAGAGATAAAATTAGATGTTTAAAGTGATTTTCATGCTTCCAGGGGCCTTAAACACAAGATTTGAGGAATGGGTAAAAGTGAATGGAAATGGCCTATTTACTCATTCTGAGGCCTTAAAAAGTGTTTCTCCTCCACGGGAAGTGAATTAAATAACATTTGGAGGCCTTTATTGTTCAATGAAAAACGCCAGATTTTTGATGAAAGAGATAACCACCCCCCCGTACGACATGCTTCAGAAACGAAAACAATGGTCCATTTTCAAATGTTGCGTCTTTGAACTACAATTCACATTTGTACGTGGAAAATCACTTTTAAAGAAAAAATGAGATGTTTAAAGTGATTTTCATGCTTCCAGGGGCCTTAAACACAATATTTGAGGAATGGGTAAAAGTGAATGAAAATGGCCAATTTACTCACTCTGCGGACTTAAAACGTGTTTCTACTCCACGGGAAGCAAATTAAATAACATTTGTAGGCCTTATTGTTCAATCAAAAACGCCCGATTTTTGATGAAAGAGATAACCACCCCCCCTTACGACATGCTTCAGAAACTAAAAAAATGGTCCATTTTCAAATGTTGCCTCTTTGAACTACAATTCACATTTGTATGTGGAAAATCACTTTTAAAGATAAAATGATATGTTTAAAGTGATTTTCATGCTTCCAGGGGCCTTAAACACAAGATTTTTGGAATGGGTAAAAGTGAATGAAAATGGCCAATTTACTCACTCTGCGGCCTTAAAAAGTGTTTCTACTCCACGGGAAGTGAATAAAATAACATTTGGAGGCCTTTATTGTTCAATCAAAAACGCCCATTTTTTGGTGAAAGAGATAACCACCCCCCCTTACGACATGCTTCAGAAACGAAAAAAATGGTCCGTTTTCAAATGTTGCCTCTTTGAACTACAATTCACATTTGTACGTGGAAAATCACTTTTAAAGAAAAAATGAGATGTTTAAAGTGATTTTCATGCTTCCAGGGGCCTTAAACACAAGATTTGAGGAATGGGTAAAAGTGAATGAGAATGGCCAATTTACTCACTCTGCGGCCTTAAAAAGTGTTTCTACTCCACGGGAAGCGAATTAAATAACATTTGTAGGCCTTTATTGTTCAATCAAAAACGCCCGATTTTTGATGAAAGAGATAACCACCCCCCCCTTACGACATGCTTCAGAAACTAAAAAAATGGTCCATTTTCAAATGTTGCCTCTTTGAACTACAATTCACATTTGTATGTGGAAAATCACTTTTAAAGATAAAATTATATGTTTAAAGTGATTTTCATGCTTCCAGGGGCCTTAAACACAAGATTTGAGGAATGGGAAAAGTGAATGGAAATGGCCAATTTACTCATTCTGAGGCCTTAAAAAGTGTTTCTCCTCCACGGGAAGTGAATTAAATAGCCTTTGGAGGCCTTTATTGTTCAATCAAAAACACCAGATTTTTGATGAAAGAGATAACCACCCCCCCTTACGACATGCTTCAGAAACGAAAAATATGGTTCATTTTCAAGTGTTGCATCTTTGAACTACAATTCACATTTGTATGTGGATTATCACTTTTAGAGATAAAATGAGATGTTTAAAGTGATTTTCATGCTTCCAGGGGCCTTAAACACAAGATTTGAGGAATGGGTAAAAGTGAATGGAAATGGCCTATTTACTCATTCTGAGGCCTTAAAAAGTGTTTCTCCTCCACGGGAAGTGAATTAAATAACATTTGGAGGCCTTTATTGTTCAATGAAAAACGCCAGATTTTTGATGAAAGAGATAACCACCCCCCCTTACGACATGCTTCAGAAACGAAAAAAAAGGTCCATTTTCAAATGTTGCGTCTTTGAACTACAATTCACATTTGTACGTGGAAAATCACTTTTAAAGAAAAAATGAGATGTTTAAAGTGATTTTCATGCTTCCAGGGGCCTTAAACACAAGATTTGAGGAATGGGTAAAAGTGAATGAAAATGGCCAATTTACTCACTCTGCGGACTTAAAACGTGTTTCTACTCCACGGGAAGCAAATTAAATAACATTTGTAGGCCTTTATTGTTCAATCAAAAACGCCCGATTTTTGATGAAAGAGATAACCACCCCCCCTTACGACATGCTTCAGAAACTAAAAAAATGGTCCATTTTCAAATGTTGCCTCTTTGAACTACAATTCACATTTGTATGTGGAAAATCACTTTTAAAGATAAAATGATATGTTTAAAGTGATTTTCATGCTTCCAGGGGCCTTAAACACAAGATTTGAGGAATGGGTAAAAGCGAATGGAAATGGCCTATTTACTCATTCTGAGGCCTTAAAAAGTGTTTCTCCTCCACGGGAAGTGAATTAAATAACATTTGGAGGCCTTTATTGTTCAATGAAAAACGCCAGATTTTTGATGAAAGAGATAACCACCCCCCCTTACGACATGCTTCAGAAACGAAAAAAATGGTCCATTTTCAAATGTTGCGTCTTTGAACTACAATTCACATTTGCACGTGGAAAATCACTTTTAAAGAAAAAATGAGATGTTTAAAGTGATTTTCATGCTTCCAGGGGCCTTAAACACAAGATTTGAGGAATGGGTAAAAGTGAATGAAAATGGCCAATTTACTCACTCTGCGGACTTAAAACGTGTTTCTACTCCACGGGAAGCAAATTAAATAACATTTGTAGGCCTTTATTGTTCAATCAAAAACGCCCGATTTTTGATGAAAGAGATAACCACCCCCCCTTACGACATGCTTCAGAAACTAAAAAAATGGTCCATTTTCAAATGTTGCCTCTTTGAACTACAATTCACATTTGTATGTGGAAAATCACTTTTAAAGATAAAATGATATGTTTAAAGTGATTTTCATGCTTCCAGGGGCCTTAAACACAAGATTTTTGGAATGGGTAAAAGTGAATGAAAATGGCCAATTTACTCACTCTGCGGCCTTAAAAAGTGTTTCTACTCCACGGGAAGTGAATAAAATAACATTTGGAGGCCTTTATTGTTCAATCAAAAACGCCCATTTTTTGGTGAAAGAGATAACCACCCCCCCCTTACGACATGCTTCAGAAACGAAAAAAATGGTCCGTTTTCAAATGTTGCCTCTTTGAACTACAATTCACATTTGTACGTGGAAAATCACTTTTAAAGAAAAAATGAGATGTTTAAAGTGATTTTCATGCTTCCAGGGGCCTTAAACACAAGATTTGAGGAATGGGTAAAAGTGAATGAGAATGGCCAATTTACTCACTCTGCGGCCTTAAAAAGTGTTTCTACTCCACGGGAAGCGAATTAAATAACATTTGTAGGCCTTTATTGTTCAATCAAAAACGCCCGATTTTTGATGAAAGAGATAACCACCCCCCCTTACGACATGCTTCAGAAACTAAAAAAATGGTCCATTTTCAAATGTTGCCTCTTTGAACTACAATTCACATTTGTATGTGGAAAATCACTTTTAAAGATAAAATTATATGTTTAAAGTGATTTTCATGCTTCCAGGGGCCTTAAACACAAGATTTGAGGAATGGGAAAAGTGAATGGAAATGGCCAATTTACTCATTCTGAGGCCTTAAAAAGTGTTTCTCCTCCACGGGAAGTGAATTAAATAGCATTTGGAGGCCTTTATTGTTCAATCAAAAACACCAGATTTTTGATGAAAGAGATAACCACCCCCCCTTACGACATGCTTCAGAAACGAAAAATATGGTTCATTTTCAAGTGTTGCATCTTTGAACTACAATTCACATTTGTATGTGGATTATCACTTTTAGAGATAAAATGAGATGTTTAAAGTGATTTTCATGCTTCCAGGGGCCTTAAACACTAGATTTGAGGAATGGGTAAAAGTGAATGGAAATGGCCTATTTACTCATTCTGAGGCCTTAAAAAGTGTTTCTCCTCCACGGGAAGTGAATTAAATAACATTTGGAGGCCTTTATTGTTCAATGAAAAACGCCAGATTTTTGATGAAAGAGATAACCACCCCCCCTTACGACATGCTTCAGAAACGAAAAAAATGGTCCATTTTCAAATGTTGCGTCTTTGAACTACAATTCACATTTGTACGTGGAAAATCACTTTTAAAGAAAAAATGAGATGTTTAAAGTGATTTTCATGCTTCCAGGGGCCTTAAACACAAGATTTGATGAATGGGTAAAAGTGAATGAAAATGGCCAATTTACTCACTCTGCGGACTTAAAACGTGTTTCTACTCCACGGGAAGCAAATTAAATAACATTTGTAGGCCTTTATTGTTCAATCAAAAACGCCCGATTTTTGATGAAAGAGATAACCACCCCCCCTTACGACATGCTTCAGAAACTAAAAAAATGGTCCATTTTCAAATGTTGCCTCTTTGAACTACAATTCACATTTGTATGTGGAAAATCACTTTTAAAGATAAAATGATATGTTTAAAGTGATTTTCATGCTTCCAGGGGCCTTAAACACAAGATTTTTGGAATGGGTAAAAGTGAATGAAAATGGCCAATTTACTCACTCTGCGGCCTTAAAAAGTGTTTCTACTCCACGGGAAGTGAATAAAATAACATTTGGAGGCCTTTATTGTTCAATCAAAAACGCCCATTTTTTGGTGAAAGAGATAACCACCCCCCCTTACGACATGCTTCAGAAACGAAAAAAATGGTCCGTTTTCAAATGTTGCCTCTTTGAACTACAATTCACATTTGTACGTGGAAAATCACTTTTAAAGAAAAAATGAGATGTTTAAAGTGATTTTCATGCTTCCAGGGGCCTTAAACACAAGATTTGAGGAATGGGTAAAAGTGAATGAGAATGGCGAATTTACTCACTCTGCGGCCTTAAAAAGTGTTTCTACTCCACGGGAAGCAAATTAAATAACATTTGTAGGCCTTTATTGTTCAATCAAAAACGCCCGATTTTTGATGAAAGAGATAACCACCCCCCCTTACGACATGCTTCAGTAACTAAAAAAATGGTTCATTTTCAAATGTTGCATCTTTGAACTACAATTCACATTTGTATGTGGAAAATCACTTTTAAAGATAAAATTATATGTTTAAAGTGATTTTCATGCTTCCAGGGGCCTTAAACACAAGATTTGAGGAATGGGAAAAGTGAATGGAAATGGCCAATTTACTCATTCTGAGGCCTTAAAAAGTGTTTCTCCTCCACGGGAAGTGAATTAAATAGCATTTGGAGGCCTTTATTGTTCAATCAAAAACACCAGATTTTTGATGAAAGAGATAACCACCCCCCCTTACGACATGCTTCAGAAACGAAAAATATGGTTCATTTTCAAGTGTTGCATCTTTGAACTACAATTCACATTTGTATGTGGATTATCACTTTTAGAGATAAAATGAGATGTTTAAAGTGATTTTCATGCTTCCAGGGGCCTTAAACACAAGATTTGAGGAATGGGTAAAAGTGAATGGAAATGGCCAATTTAATCATTCTGAGGCCTTAAAAAGTGTTTCTCCTCCACTGGAAGTGAATAAAATAACATTTGGAGGCCTTTATTGTTCAATCAAAAACGCCCATTTTTTGGTGAAAGAGATAACCACCCCCCCTTACGACATGCTTCAGAAACGAAAAAAATGGTCCGTTTTCAAATGTTGCCTCTTTGAACTACAATTCACATTTGTATGTGGAAAATCACTTTTAAAGAAAAAATGAGATGTTTAAAGTGATTTTCATGCTTCCAGGGGCCTTAAACACAAGATTTGAGGAATGGGTAAAAGTGAATGAAAATGGCCAATTTACTCACTCTGCGGCCTTAAAAAGTGTTTCTACTCCACGGGAAGCGAATTAAATAACATTTGTAGGCCTTTATTGTTCAATCAAAAACGCCCGATTTTTGATGAAAGAGATAACCACCCCCCCTTACGACATGCTTCAGAAACTAAAAAAATGGTCCATTTTCAAATGTTGCCTCTTTGAACTACAATTCACATTTGTATGTGGAAAATCACTTTTAAAGATAAAATTATATGTTTAAAGTGATTTTCATGCTTCCAGGGGCCTTAAACACAAGATTTGAGGAATGGGAAAAGTGAATGGAAATGGCCAATTTACTCATTCTGAGGCCTTAAAAAGTGTTTCTCCTCCACGGGAAGTGAATTAAATAGCATTTGGAGGCCTTTATTGTTCAATCAAAAACACCAGATTTTTGATGAAAGAGATAACCACCCCCCCTTACGACATGCTTCAGAAACGAAAAATATGGTTCATTTTCGAGTGTTGCATCTTTGAACTACAATTCACATTTGTATGTGGATTATCACTTTTAGAGATAAAATGAGATGTTTAAAGTGATTTTCATGCTTCCAGGGGCCTTAAACACAAGATTTGAGGAATGGGTAAAAGTGAATGGAAATGGCCTATTTACTCATTCTGAGGCCTTAAAAAGTGTTTCTCCTCCACGGGAAGTGAATTAAATAACATTTGGAGGCCTTTATTGTTCAATGAAAAACGCCAGATTTTTGATGAAAGAGATAACCACCCCCCCATACGACATGCTTCAGAAACGAAAAAAATGGTCCATTTTCAAATGTTGCGTCTTTGAACTACAATTCACATTTGTACGTGGAAAATCACTTTTAAAGAAAAAATGAGATGTTTAAAGTGATTTTCATGCTTCCAGGGGCCTTAAACACAAGATTTGAGGAATGGGTAAAAGTGAATGAAAATGGCCAATTTACTCACTCTGCGGACTTAAAACGTGTTTCTACTCCACGGGAAGCAAATTAAATAACATTTGTAGGCCTTTATTGTTCAATCAAAAACGCCCGATTTTTGATGAAAGAGATAACCACCCCCCCTTACGACATGCTTCAGAAACTAAAAAAATGGTCCATTTTCAAATGTTGCCTCTTTGAACTACAATTCACATTTGTATGTGGAAAATCACTTTTAAAGATAAAATGATATGTTTAAAGTGATTTTCATGCTTCCAGGGGCCTTAAACACAAGATTTTTGGAATGGGTAAAAGTGAATGAAAATGGCCAATTTACTCACTCTGCGGCCTTAAAAAGTGTTTCTACTCCACGGGAAGTGAATAAAATAACATTTGGAGGCCTTTATTGTTCAATCAAAAACGCCCGATGTTTGATGAAAGAGATAACCACCCCCCCTTACGACATGCTTCAGAAAGGAAAAAAATGGTCCATTTTCAAATGTTGCCTCTTTGAACTACAATTCACATTTGTATGTGGAAAATCACTTTTAAAGATAAAATGAGATGTTTAAAGTGATTTTCATGCTTCCAGGGGCCTTAAACACAAGATTTGAGGAATGGGTAAAAGTGAATGGAAATTGCCAATTTACTCACTCTGCGGCCTTAAAAAGTGTTTCTCCTCCACGGGAAGTGAATTAAATAACATTTAGAGGCCTGTATTGTTCAATCAAAAACGCCAGATTTTTGATGAAAGAGATAACCACCCCCCCTTACGACATGCTTCAGAAACGAAAATAATGGTTCATTTTCAAATGTTGCATCTTTGAACTACAATTCACATTTGTATGTGGATTATCACTTTTAGGGATAAAATGATATGTTTAAAGTGATTTTCATGCGTCCATGGGTCTTAAACACAAGATTTTTGGAATGGGTAAAAGTGAATGAAAATGGCCAATTTACTCACTCTGCGGCCTTAAAAAGTGTTTCTACTCCACTGGAATTGAATAAAATAACATTTGGAGGCCTTTATTGTTCAATCCAAAACGCCCATTTTTTGGTGAAAGAGATAACCACCCCCCCTTACGACATGCTTCAGAAACGAAAAAAATGGTCCGTTTTCAAATGTTGCCTCTTTGAACTACAATTCACATTTGTATGTGGAAAATCACTTTTAAAGATAAAATTATATGTTTAAAGTGATTTTTATGCTTCCAGGGGCCTTAAACACAAGATTTGAGGAATGGGTAAAAGTGAATGAAAATGGCCAATTTACTCACTGCGGCCTTAAAAAGTGTTTCTCCTCCACGGGAAGTGAATTAAATAGCATTTGGAGGCCTTTATTGTTCAATCAAAAACACCAGATTTTTGATGAAAGAGATAACCACCCCCCCTTACGACATGCTTCAGAAACGAAAAATATGGTTCATTTTCAAGTGTTGCATCTTTGAACTACAATTCACATTTGTCTGTGGATTATCACTTTTAGAGATAAAATGAGATGTTTAAAGTGATTTTCATGCTTCCAGGGGCCTTAAACACAAGATTTGAGGAATGGGTAAAAGTGAATGGAAATGGCCCATTTACTCATTCTGAGGCCTTAAAAAGTGTTTCTCCTCCACTGGAAGTGAATAAAATAACATTTGGAGGCCTTTATTGTTCAATCAAAAACGCCCATTTTTTGGTGAAAGAGATAACCACCCCCCCTTACGACATGCTTCAGAAACGAAAAAAATGGTCCGTTTTCAAATGTTGCCTCTTTGAACTACAATTCACATTTGTACGTGGAAAATCACTTTTAAAGAAAAAATGAGACGTTTAAAGTGATTTTCATGCTTCCAGGGGCCTTAAACACAAGATTTGAGGAATGGGTAAAAGTGAATGAAACTGGCCAATTTACTCACTCTGCGGCCTTAAAAAGTGTTTCTCCTCCACGGGAAGCGAATTAAATAACATTTGTAGGCATTTATTGTTCAATCAAAAACGCCCGATTTTTGATGAAAGAGATAACCACCCCCCCTTACGACATGCTTCAGAAACTAAAAAAACTGGTCCATTTTCAAATGTTGCCTCTTTGAACTACAATTCACATTTGTATGTGGAAAATCACTTTTAAAGATAAAATGATATGTTTAAAGTGATTTTCATGCTTCCAGGGGCCTTAAACACAAGATTTTAGGAATGGGTAAAAGTGAATGGAAATGGCCAATTTACTCATTCTGAGGCCTTAAAAAGTGTTTCTCCTCCACGGGAAGTGAATTAAATAACATTTGGAGGCCTGTATTGTTCAATCAAAAACGCCAGATTTTTGATGAAAGAGATAACCACCCCCCCTTACGACATGCTTCAGAAACGAAAATAATGGTTCATTTTCAAATGTTGCATCTTTGAACTACAATTCACATTTGTATGTGGATTATCACTTTTAGAGATAAAAGGATATGTTTAAAGTGATTTTGATGCGTCCAGGGGTCTTAAACACAAGATTTTTGGAATGGGTAAAAGTGAATGAAAATGGCCAATTTACTCACTCTGCGGACTTAAAAAGTGTTTCTACTCCACTGGAAGTGAATAAAATAACATTTGGAGGCCTTTATTGTTCAATCAAAAACGCCCGATTTTTGGTGAAAGAGATAACCACCCCCCCTTACGACATGCTTCAGAAACGAAAAAAATGGTCCGTTTTCAAATGTTGCCTCTTTGAACTACAATTCACATTTGTACGTGGAAAATCACTTTTAAAGAAAAAATGAGATGTTTAAAGTGATTTTCATGCTTCTAGGGGCCTTAAACACAAGATTTGAGGAATGTGTAAAAGTGAATGAAAATGGCCAATTTACTCACTGCGGCCTTAAAAAGTATTTCTACTCCACGGGAAGCACATTAAATAACATTTGTAGGCCTTTATTGTTCAATGAAAAACGCCAGATTTTTTATGAAAGAGATAACCACCCCCCTTACGACATGCTTCAGAAACGAAAAAAATGGTCCATTTTCAAATGTTGCGTCTTTGAACTACAATTCACATTTGTACGTGGAAAATCACTTTTAGAGATAAGATTAGATGTTTAAAGTGATTTTCAAGCTTCCAGGGGCCCTAAACACAAGATTTGAGAAATGGGTAAAAGTAAATGAAAATGGCCAATTTACTCACTCTGCGGCCTTAAAAAGTTTTTCTCCTCCACGGTAAGTGAATAAAATAACATTTGGAGGTCTTTATTGTTCAAGCGAAAACGCCAGATTTTTAACGAAAGAGATAACCACCCCCCCTTACGACATGCTTCAGAAACGAAAAAAATGGTCCATTTTCAAATGTTGCGTCTTTGAACTACAATTCACATTTTTACGTGGATAATCACTTTTAGAGATAAAATTAGATGTTTGAAGTGATTTTCAAGCTTCCCCGGGCCCTAAACACAAGATTTGAGGAATGGGAAAATGTGAATGAAAATGGCCAATTTACTCACTCTGCGGCCTTAAAAAGTGTTTCTACTCCACGGGAAGTGAATAAAATAACATTTGGAGGCCTTTATTGTTCAATCAAAAACGCCCATTTTTTGGTGAAAGAGATAACCACCCCCCCCTTACGACATGCTTCAGAAACGAAAAAAATGGTCCGTTTCCAAATGTTGCCTCTTTGAACTACAATTCACATTTGTACGTGGAAAATCACTTTTAAAGAAAAAATGAGATGTTTAAAGTGATTTTCATGCTTCCAGGGGCCTTAAACACAAGATTTGAGGAATGGGTAAAAGTGAATGAAAATGGCCAATTTGCTCACTCTGCGGCCTTAAAAAGTGTTTCTACTCCACGGGAAGCGAATTAAATAACATTTGTAGGCCTTTATTGTTCAATCAAAAACGCCCATTTTTTGGTGAAAGAGATAACCACCCCCCCCTTACGACATGCTTCAGAAACTAAAAAAACTGGTCCATTTTCAAATGTTGCCTCTTTGAACTACAATTCACATTTGTACGTGGAAAACCACTTTTAAAGAAAAAATGAGATGTTTAAAGTGATTTTCATGCTTCCAGGGGCCTTAAACACAAGATTTGAGGAATGGGTAAAAGTGAATGAAACTGGCCAATTTACTCACTCTGCGGCCTTAAAAAGTGTTTCTCCTCCACGGGAAGCGAATGAAATAACATTTGTAGGCCTTTATTGTTCAATCAAAAACACCCGATTTTTGATGAAAGAGATAACCACCCCCCCTTACGACATGCTTCAGAAACTAAAAAAACTGGTCCATTTTCAAATGTTGCCTCTTTGAACTACAATTCACATTTGTATGTGGAAAATCACTTTTAAAGATAAAATGATATGTTTAAAGTGATTTTCATGCTTCCAGGGGCCTTAAACACAAGATTTGAGGAATGGGTAAAAGTGAATGGAAATGGCCAATTTACTCATTCTGAGGCCTTAAAAAGTGTTTCTCCTCCACGGGAAGTGAATTAAATAACATTTGGAGGCCTGTATTGTTCAATCAAAAACGCCAGATTTTTGATGAAAGAGATAACCACCCCCCCTTACGACATGCTTCAGAAACGAAAATAATGGTTCATTTTCAAATGTTGCATCTTTGAACTACAATTCACATTTGTATGTGGATTATCACTTTTAGAGATAAAAGGATATGTTTAAAGTGATTTTCATGCGTCCAGGGATCTTAAACACAAGATTTTTGGAATGGGTAAAAGTGAATGAAAATGGCCAATTTACTCACTCTGCGGCCTTAAAAAGTGTTTCTACTCCACTGGAAGTGAATAAAATAACATTTGGAGGCCTTTATTGTTCAATCAAAAACGCCCGATTTTTGGTGAAAGAGATAACCACCCCCCCTTACGACATGCTTCAGAAACGAAAAAAATGGTCCGTTTTCAAATGTTGCCTCTTTGAACTACAATTCACATTTGTACGTGGAAAATCACTTTTAAAGAAAAAATGAGATGTTTAAAGTGATTTTCATGCTTCCAGGGGCCTTAAACACAAGATTTGAGGAATGTGTAAAAGTGAATGAAAATGGCCAATTTACTCACTGCGGCCTTAAAAAGTATTTCTACTCCACGGGAAGCACATTAAATAACATTTGTAGGCCTTTATTGTTCAATGAAAAACGCCAGATTTTTGATGAAAGAGATAACCACCCCCCTTACGACATGCTTCAGAAACGAAAAAAATGGTCCATTTTCAAATGTTGCGTCTTTGAACTACAATTCACATTTGTACGTGGAAAATCACTTTTAGAGATAAGATTAGATGTTTAAAGTGATTTTCAAGCTTCCAGGGGCCCTAAACACAAGATTTGAGAAATGGGTAAAAGTAAATGAAAATGGCCAATTTACTCACTCTGCGGCCTTAAAAAGTTTTTCTCCTCCACGGTAAGTGAATAAAATAACATTTGGAGGTCTTTATTGTTCAAGCGAAAACGCCAGATTTTTAACGAAAGAGATAACCACCCCCCCTTACGACATGCTTCAGAAACGAAAAAAATGGTCCATTTTCAAATGTTGCGTCTTTGAACTACAATTCACATTTTTACGTGGATAATCACTTTTAGAGATAAAATTAGATGTTTGAAGTGATTTTCAAGCTTCCCCGGGCCCTAAACACAAGATTTGAGGAATGGGAAAATGTGAATGAAAATGGCCAATTTACTCACTCTGCGGCCTTAAAAAGTGTTTCTACTCCACGGGAAGTGAATAAAATAACATTTGGAGGCCTTTATTGTTCAATCAAAAACGCCCATTTTTTGGTGAAAGAGATAACCACCCCCCCTTACGACATGCTTCAGAAACGAAAAAAATGGTCCGTTTTCAAATGTTGCCTCTTTGAACTACAATTCACATTTGTACGTGGAAAATCACTTTTAAAGAAAAAATGAGACGTTTAAAGTGATTTTCATGCTTCCAGGGGCCTTAAACACAAGATTTGAGGAATGGGTAAAAGTGAATGAAACTGGCCAATTTACTCACTCTGCGGCCTTAAAAAGTGTTTCTCCTCCACGGGAAGCGAATTAAATAACATTTGTAGGCCTTTATTGTTCAATGAAAAACGCCCGATTTTTGATGAAAGAGATAACCACCCCCCCTTACGACATGCTTCAGAAACTAAAAAAACTGGTCCATTTTCAAATGTTGCCTCTTTGAACTACAATTCACATTTGTATGTGGAAAATCACTTTTAAAGATAAAATGATATGTTTAAAGTGATTTTCATGCTTCCAGGGGCCTTAAACACAAGATTTGAGGAATGGGTAAAAGTGAATGGAAATGGCCAATTTACTCATTCTGAGGCCTTAAAAAGTGTTTCTCCTCCACGGGAAGTGAATTAAATAACATTTGGAGGCCTGTATTGTTCAATCACAAACGCCAGATTTTTGATGAAAGAGATAACCACCCCCCCTTACGACATGCTTCAGAAACGAAAATAATGGTTCATTTTCAAATGTTGCATCTTTGAACTACAATTCACATTTGTATGTGGATTGTCACTTTTAGAGATAAAAGGATATGTTTAAAGTGATTTTCATGCGTCCAGGGGTCTTAAACACAAGATTTTTGGAATGGGTAAAAGTGAATGAAAATGGCCAATTTACTCACTCTGCGGCCTTAAAAAGTGTTTCTACTCCACTGGAAGTGAATAAAATAACATTTGGAGGCCTTTATTGTTCAATCAAAAACGCCCGATTTTTGGTGAAAGAGATAACCACCCCCCCTTACGACATGCTTCAGAAACGAAAAAAATGGTCCGTTTTCAAATGTTGCCTCTTTGAACTACAATTCACATTTGTACGTGGAAAATCACTTTTAAAGAAAAAATGAGATGTTTAAAGTGATTTTCATGCTTCCAGGGGCCTTAAACACAAGATTTGAGGAATGTGTAAAAGTGAATGAAAATGGCCAATTTACTCACTGCGGCCTTAAAAAGTATTTCTACTCCACGGGAAGCACATTAAATAACATTTGTAGGCCTTTATTGTTCAATGAAAAACGCCAGATTTTTGATGAAAGAGATAACCACCCCCCTTACGACATGCTTCAGAAACGAAAAAAATGGTCCATTTTCAAATGTTGCGTCTTTGAACTACAATTCACATTTGTACGTGGAAAATCACTTTTAGAGATAAGATTAGATGTTTAAAGTGATTTTCAAGCTTCCAGGGGCCCTACACACAAGATTTGAGAAATGGGTAAAAGTAAATGAAAATGGCCAATTTACTCACTCTGCGGCCTTAAAAAGTTTTTCTCCTCCACGGTAAGTGAATAAAATAACATTTGGAGGTCTTTATTGTTCAAGCGAAAACGCCAGATTTTTAACGAAAGAGATAACCACCCCCCCTTACGACATGCTTCAGAAACGAAAAAAATGGTCCATTTTCAAATGTTGCGTCTTTGAACTACAATTCACATTTTTACGTGGATAATCACTTTTAGAGATAAAATTAGATGTTTGAAGTGATTTTCAAGCTTCCCCGGGCCCTAAACACAAGATTTGAGGAATGGGAAAATGTGAATGAAAATGGCCAATTTACTCACTCTGGGCCTTAAAAAGTGTTTCTACTCCACGGGAAGTGAATAAAATAACATTTGGAGGCCTTTATTGTTCAATCAAAAACGCCCATTTTTTGGTGAAAGAGATAACCACCCCCCCCTTACGACATGCTTCAGAAACGAAAAAAATGGTCCGTTTCCAAATGTTGCCTCTTTGAACTACAATTCACATTTGTACGTGGAAAATCACTTTTAAAGAAAAAATGAGATGTTTAAAGTGATTTTCATGCTTCCAGGGGCCTTAAACACAAGATTTGAGGAATGGGTAAAAGTGAATGAAAATGGCCAATTTGCTCACTCTGCGGCCTTAAAAAGTGTTTCTACTCCACGGGAAGCGAATTAAATAACATTTGTAGGCCTTTATTGTTCAATCAAAAACGCCCATTTTTTGGTGAAAGAGATAACCACCCCCCCTTACGACATGCTTCAGAAACGAAAAAAATGGTCCGTTTTCAAATGTTGCCTCTTTGAACTACAATTCACATTTGTACGTGGAAAATCACTTTTAAAGAAAAAATGAGACGTTTAAAGTGATTTTCATGCTTCCAGGGGCCTTAAACACAAGATTTGAGGAATGGGTAAAAGTGAATGAAAATGGCCAATTTACTCACTCTGCGGCCTTAAAAAGTGTTTCTCCTCCACGGGAAGCGAATTAAATAACATTTGTAGGCCTTTATTGTTCAATCAAAAACGCCCGATTTTTGATGAAAGAGATAACCCCCCCCCTTACGACATGCTTCAGAAACGAAAAAAATTGTCCGTTTTCAAATGTTGCCTCTTTGAACTACAATTCACATTTGTACGTGGAAAATCACTTTTAAAGAAAAAATGAGACGTTTAAAGTGATTTTCATGCTTCCAGGGGCCTTAAACACAAGATTTGAGGAATGGGTAAAAGTGAATGAAAATGGCCAATTTACTCACTCTGCGGCCTTAAAAAGTGTTTCTCCTCCACGGGAAGCGAATTAAATAACATTTGTAGGCCTTTATTGTTCAATCAAAAACGCCCGATTTTTGATGAAAGAGATAACCACCCCCCCTTACGACATGCTTCAGAAACTAAAAAAACTGGTCCATTTTCAAATGTTGCCTCTTTGAACTACAATTCACATTTGTATGTGGAAAATCACTTTTAAAGATAAAATGATATGTTTAAAGTGATTTTCATGCTTCCAGGGGCCTTAAACACAAGATTTGAGGAATGGGTAAAAGTGAATGGAAATGGCCAATTTACTCATTCTGAGGCCTTAAAAAGTGTTTCTCCTCCACGGGAAGTGAATTAAATAACATTTGGAGGCCTGTATTGTTCAATCAAAAACGCCAGATTTTTGATGAAAGAGATAACCACCCCTCCTTACGACATGCTTCAGAAACGAAAATAATGGTTCATTTTCAAATGTTGCATCTTTGAACTACAATTCACATTTGTATGTGGATTATCACTTTTAGAGATAAAAGGATATGTTTAAAGTGATTTTCATGCGTCCAGGGGTCTTAAACACAAGATTTTTGGAATGGGTAAAAGTGAATGAAAATGGCCAATTTACTCACTCTGCGGCCTTAAAAAGTGTTTCTACTCCACTGGAAGTGAATAAAATAACATTTGGAGGCCTTTATTGTTCAATCAAAAACGCCCGATTTTGGAGGAGCCAAGATGGCCGACGGGACGGACGCTTGAGCTCCCGGCTCCGTGGACCGTCTGGCTTCCTTTGTTAATCCTGATCAATTCTCCTGACCTGCGCCGCTCTACCGCCGCGGATTACCGGCACTGAAGTGACTGGCGTTCTCCTGACACCTTTGTCGGCGGGTTTGGTAGCAGACTCGGTGTTTCCTTCGACCTCCGGCGCTCCCCCTGGTCCCTGCATAGATGGCCGCTGCTGGACGCCGAGGGATGTGGACGGGGTGCTGAGCTGGAATACTGCGGGTGGTCGCGGGGGTGAAAATGCTGGCTGTGCGACTGGAGTCGGACCCTTACGTCCGGGTCGGACTCCCCCTCGCGCTGGCAGTGGTGTGGACGACGTTGGAGCCCCCTAATACTAGCTCTCCTCCGCCACCCTGAAGAAAAGCGAGCGGACTCCATTTTGAAGTGTCTTCCTGCGGCGAACGGCCGGTCCTCACGGCAACCGTGGGGCGCTCTCGCCCTGTGCAGTTCCCGAGTGGAGCACGAAGCTTTTCCGGTGTCTACATCCTCGGATCTCCGGTATACATAGTCACTTTTGTCCCGCCACTAATTTCCTGCAGTGGAGATGACAATGGCGCCTGCTCTTCTTGCTGAGACGCTGGCTGACCCTGGACTCGCAGTGTCTGCGCGCCCATGTGCCCCGGAGCTGATTGCCGCATCGGAGGAGCAGCGGGATAGGGCGGACCGATGCTTGGTACAGAGAGACCCGACCTGTGGGGATGTATTGGCCGCCCTCGTGGCGTTAAAAGTGGCAATGCAGAGTACTTGCCGGGCGCTGACCCGGAGAATCGATGAGGCACTGTTTGCAACGGGACGTTCCCGGCTCGAGGATCCCCCGCCGCCCATGTTTTCTCCTGGAGGTGAAACAATGTTGCAGAGCGGAGGGACGGTGGCGCGGAGTCCTCCTGGCTACAATGTAGCGCGTCAACCCATCGACACGGATACAGTTGCAGGGACACCCTTCACTTTGAACGCTGTGACTCTGCCTACGAACTACCTGTTGAGACCTAGCCTTTCACTTCCCTTGCCAGATGTTACCCTGAATGCACCTATCGCTGGAGCTTCTGTGGCATGTTACTGCTGCGTTTGGGATCCTGCGGTACGATACGGCTTCATTGTCCCCTTTCCTCGAGAGCGGCCATCTTGTCTCTTTGTCCTGGCTGAAGGTGACTCGCAGCAATGGACGGGCCTGAACCACATCTGCCGGTCCGGACAGGGGTGATGGCATGCTCGTTGTCGCTTTGGTTGGATCGGCAGACGGGGACCTGGACTGATACACGTTTTGCAATATTGGCTGAGTAGTTTTTAATGACCTGTTTTTTGCTACATGTCGCTGTGATTTCGCCTCCTGTTTCCTTCTTCTGCCGGGGGGAGGACTTGTGAAGTGCTGAAGTGCTGGGTGGTATTGATTCGGGACCACCGGGTTTACGTGGGTCTTTTGATACTGTGCTGTACATGGCGCAGGATGTATGGGCGGGGCGGGAGTCCGGGAGTTCGGCAGTGGGGTGGGCTCCTCCCCGCTTTTCCTTTTCCTGGGAGTAGTAGGGTAGTGCACTCTTCTTTTTCTCCCTGGGTTCAACCGTGATATTATGGTCCTTTTTCCTTTCTTCTTTCCTTAATTCTACATTTCGGGTTCCTATGGGGCGACAGACACGTAGCTAGGGGGGGGTAGGCCATAGCCTCGGCATGCGTGTAGGGTGGGGGGTCTTCTTCGGCACGTTTTTTTGTTTCTATGGGCCTTCTTTTTCTTTTTTCCGTCCTTTTCTTACGTCTTTTCCTAGGGTCAGTGGGGGGGACTGGTGTTCGGAGGGTAGCGGCTGGGAGGCACACTTCGCTGCGTATCTATATCCTGGTATTATAGTTTTGTGCCGCCATTTTAGATGTGTTCACTGTTAGTTGACTCTCCTGTTGGCTGTTACCCATTAATCATATGATCGTCTGTTCTGTACACTGATCCGTTCTAGCTTCTGTATCTCCTTACATAAAAATTTTTAAAATTAACCTTACTGTCTCCTGCCACTCGGTGCACGTGGATTTATTGTAACATAGGTCGTATGCTTTTATGTGCTGCCGTGCCACCGAGTGGACATATACTTTGCTATCAAGCTTCAGAAGTGTCGAGGCCGGCCGGATGGTTGTAGGCCCGTATTTGTCTTGTACACAGTGCTAAATAAAGGTTTTTAAAAAAAAAAAAAAAAAAAAACGCCCGATTTTTGGTGAAAGAGATAACCACCCCCCCTTACGACATGCTTCAGAAACGAAAAAAATGGTCCGTTTTCAAATGTTGCCTCTTTGAACTACAATTCACATTTGTACGTGGAAAATCACTTTTAAAGAAAAAATGAGATGTTTAAAGTGATTTTCATGCTTCCAGGGGCCTTAAACACAAGATTTGAGGAATGGGTAAAAGTGAATGAAAATGGCCAATTTACTCACTGCGGCCTTAAAAAGTATTTCTACTCCACGGGAAGCACATTAAATAACATTTGTAGGCCTTTATTGTTCAATGAAAAACGCCAGATTTTTGATGAAAGAGATAACCACCCCCCTTACGACATGCTTCAGAAACGAAAAAAATGGTCCATTTTCAAATGTTGCGTCTTTGAACTACAATTCACATTTGTACGTGGAAAATCACTTTTAGAGATAAGATTAGATGTTTAAAGTGATTTTCAAGCTTCCAGGGGCCCTAAACACAAGATTTGAGAAATGGGTAAAAGTAAATGAAAATGGCCAATTTACTCACTCTGCGGCCTTAAAAAGTTTTTCTCCTCCACGGTAAGTGAATAAAATAACATTTGGAGGTCTTTATTGTTCAAGCGAAAACGCCAGATTTTTAACGAAAGAGATAACCACCCCCCCTTACGACATGCTTCAGAAACGAAAAAAATGGTCCATTTTCAAATGTTGCGTCTTTGAACTACAATTCACATTTTTAAGTGGATAATCACTTTTAGAGATAAAATTAGATGTTTGAAGTGATTTTCAAGCTTCCCCGGGCCCTAAACACAAGATTTGAGGAATGGGAAAATGTGAATGAAAATGGCCAATTTACTCACTCTGCGGCCTTAAAAAGTGTTTCTACTCCACGGAAAGTGAATAAAATAACATTTGGAGGCCTTTATTGTTCAATCAAAAACGCCCATTTTTTGGTGAAAGAGATAACCACCCCCCCCTTACGACATGCTTCAGAAACGAAAAAAATGGTCCGTTTTCAAATGTTGCCTCTTTGAACTACAATTCACATTTGTACGTGGAAAATCACTTTTAAAGAAAAAATGAGATGTTTAAAGTGATTTTCATGCTTCCAGGGGCCTTAAACACAAGATTTGAGGAATGGGTAAAAGTGAATGAAAATGGCCAATTTACTCACTCTGCGGCCTTAAAAAGTGTTTCTCCTCCACGGGAAGCGAATTGAATAACATTTGTAGGCCTTTATTGTTCAATCAAAAACGCCCGATTTTTGATGAAAGAGATAACCACCCCCCCTTACGACATGCTTCAGAAACTAAAAAAACTGGTCCATTTTCAAATGTTGCCTCTTTGAACTACAATTCACATTTGTATGTGGAAAATCACTTTTAAAGATAACATGATATGTTTAACCCCTTGGATGCTCATGACGGAGCGGTTCCGTCATGAGCATCAGTTGGGCTGTGCTCATGACGGAACCGCTCCGTCATGAGGACAGCCCCTGGGGGAAGCGCTGGCGCTCCCCCCCTGGGGCACCGATCGTGCCCCCACAGACGGGGATGGCAGCGGAAGAGTTTCCGCTGCCACCCCCGAGCCCCCCCACGCTTCCTGGTGACGTCAGCGCGCACAGCGCGCGCTGGCGTCATCAGGAAGTGCTCGGACGCCTGGAAGCCATTTGCTTCCAGGCGTCCATAGAGGAAGGTGAGTGGTGTTTGCTCCGGTGGGGTGGCGGGGGCCTTGTAGAGTGTATTGAGGCGTCGGGGGAGAGGAAAGAGTATTTCCTCTCCCCTGATGTCTCAATACAGGGCATTCCTGCTCCACGATCGCGCACAGCGTCGCGATCGTGGAGCAGGGATGCCCCACTAGACACCAGGGATGTGTTTTTTTTTATTTTGGAAGCGACCCCTTGGGTAAGGGTCGCTTCCTGGGGCCAATTATTATCTGTAGACTTTTCTGCCCCCTCTGGGGGCAGATCGGTGTTTTTTTTTCACCGTTTCTGCTCCCAGGGGGGGCAGAAAAGCCCACTAGACACCAGGGATATTAGTATTTATGTTGGAAGCGACCCCTTGGGTAAGGGTCGCTTCCTGGGGCCAATTATTATTCTGTAGACTTTTCTGCCCCCTCTGGGGGCAGATCGGTGTTTTTTTTTCGCCGTTTCTGCTCCCAGGGGGGGCAGAAAAGCCCACTAGACACCAGGGATATTAGTATTTATGTTGGAAGCGACCCCTTGGGTAAGGGTCGCTTCCTTGGGGCCAATTTATATCTGAAGACTTTTCTGCCCCCTCTGGGGGCAGATCGGTGTTTTTTTTTCGCCGTTTCTGCTCCCAGGGGGGGGCAGAAAAGCCCACTAGACACCAGGGATATTAGTATTTATGTAGGAAGCGACCCCTTGGGTAAGGGTCGCTTCCTTGGGGCCATTTATTATTTGAAGACTTTTCTGCCCCCTCTGGGGGCAGATCGGTGTTTTTTTTTCGCCGTTTCTGCTCCCAGGGGGGGCAGAAAAGCCCACTAGACACTAGGGATATCAGTATTTATGAAGGAAGCGACCCCTTGGGCAAGGGTCGCTTCCTAGGGCCCCTAAATATTTGGAAGACTTTTCTGCCCCCTCTGGGGGCAGATCGGTGTTATTTTTTTGCCATTTCTGCTCCTGGGGGGGGGGGGGCAGAAAAGCCCACTAGACACCAGGGATATAAATATTATTGTAGGAAGCGACCCCTTGGGCAAGGGTCGCTTCCTTGGGCCCCTAAATTTTTTGAAGACTTTTCTGCCCGGGGGATCGGTTTTATTTTTTCGCCGTTTCTGCTCCCACGGGGGGCAGAAAAGCCCACTAGACCCCAGGGAATTAGTTCAAATAAAAATAGAAGTGACCCCTCGCTTCCAGGGTGCAATTTGTTTTCTGCCCCACCTGGCACACAACCCGATTGACCATTTGGGTAGTGACATAGCATGTTAGAATGTTTATTGTTATATTTTTTGTGATTTCCAATTGTAATGTTTTTTTTTTGTTTACTTTTTTGTTCTAGGTGAAGGCTTTTCTTCTTTTCACGTTGCCGTTTTGTGGCTGGTGGTTCTGCTGTTTGTGTAGTTTGGTAAGAGACTTATTTTTGTACAATGTAAATGTGTTTGATTTCTCTGCCTGTTTTTTTTTTGCAAATGGTGTAATAATAGCAGTATGTTTGGTTTTTGAGTGTCAAAAACTTTTTGCATTGGTGCTCGATGTGTATTTTGTTGTCTTGTGAGTAATTTGTTTTTTTTTCTTCTTTCTAGTTTGATATCGTTGGTCTTTGCTGTGTCACTGCAGAGTTTATTTCTGGTGAGTGCAGCTGTCTCTTGTAATTGGATTGTATAGTTTTTGAGTACATTGATCTTTGTGATAAAGGTACACAATTCTTTACTTACTTGGTGTGCACATTGTTGGTTGTTGTTGACTTGTTTGTGCAGTCTTCCATCTTAGTAGGTATAATGGCTAGCCGCAGGATGACTGCTCAGCAGGTTGTTGGTTTGCTGTTTGAGTCTTCCTCTGATATTGGGTCAGAGACTGACTCTGCTTCTGAGGGAGAGGGGGCAGGGGAAGATTCTGGCAGTGAGTTTTCTCTCCGTATGGGGTCATCGGATGATGAAGATACTCTTAGTGCGGATGAAGTGCCTGTGTTAGAGGAGGAGACTGATGTGCCGATAGTGCGGCAAGAGGCATCTGGGCTGCAGCCTGCGGCTGCAAGGCTTCCCGTTGGTGTAGTGCGGCAAGAGACATCTGGGCTGCAGGCTGGGACTGCAAGGCTTCCCGTTGGTGTAGTGCGGCAAGAGACATCTGGGCTGCAGGCTGGGGCTGCAAGCCTTTCCGTTGGTGTAGTGCGGCAAGAGACATCTGGGCTGCAGGCTGGGGCTGCAAGTCTTCCCGTTGAAAGTGATGACCTCTGGGTTGCCCCTGGCATGGTGCAGCCGGAATTTCCTGAGTTTACTGGTGTTCCAGGGTCTAGAGTGAATACCGAGAACTTTTTGCCTGTAAATTTTTTTCAGTTGTTTATGGACGATGTGTTTTTGGCAGAGATTGTTGAGCAGACTAATTTGTATGCCGAACAGTTTTTGAGGGACAACAGTGCCAGTCTTAAGCCACACTCTAGAGCTACCCGGTGGACTCCCACAAATGTTGAAGAGATGAAGAAGTTCTTGGGTTTAACTTTTTTGATGGGCTTGCTAAGGAAGCCATCATTGGCTTCATATTGGTCTAGCAGTCCCTTGATGGCAACGTCTATTTTTCCGGCAGTCATGAGTCGTGACAGGTATTTGCTTCTGCTTCGGATGATGCACTTTGTAGATAATGGTTTAGCGTTGCCACGAGATCACCCTGATTGTGACCGTCTTTTTAAGATTAGGCCTGTCCTTGATCACTTTGTTGATCGATTTTCTGAGATTTATGCCCCTGGTAGAGAAATTGCAGTGGATGAGTCTTTGGTGTTGTTCAAGGGCCGCTTGGTTTTTAGGCAATACATTCCTAGTAAGAGGGCACGCTATGGAATAAAGCTGTATATGCTGTGTGACAGTAGGACTGGATATGTCTCCAATTTCAGGGTGTACACCGGTAAGGAATCTAGGTTTAACCTCCCTGGTTGTCCGTCCACTTTTGGAGTGACTGAGAAAATTGTTTGGGAACTTGGAAGAGGATTTTTTAACAAAGGCCACCATTTATATGTAGATAACTTCTACACTGGTGTACGGTTGTTCAGGGAATTGGCCAAAGTGGACACTTTTGCTTGTGGCACAGTCCGCTGTAACCGTAAAGGTTTTCCGAAAGAACTTGTTTGTCAAAAGCTTGTGCGGGGACAGTGCAGTGCGTTGCGTTGCCAGGAGCTTCTTGCTGTGAAGTTTACAGACAGGAGAGATGTCTACATGCTGACTTCCATCCATGATGAAAGCACTGCACCTGTGACTGTTTGGGGTCAGGTCGCTGAAGCGCGCAAACCTGTATGTGTTTTAGACTATAATAGGTACATGGGTGGTGTTGACAGAGTAGATCAGAGGTTGGAACCTTACACTGCTCTTCGTAAGGCTTACATTTGGTACAAGAAGTTGGCTATCCATCTTTTCCACTTGGCAATGTTTAATGCTTTTGTTGTGTTCCAGGATTCTTGCCATGAGTCAAAGATGACTTTTGCTAAGTTTCAGGAGTCTGTAATAGGCAGCCTTGTTGTAGTGGAACAGGCAAGTGTTCCTAGAGTTGGACTGGTGGAGGATGTTGCTAGATTGAAAGAACGCCACTTTCCAGATCACATTCCTCCCACACCCGCAAAAGATTTTCCCAGTAGGAGATGTAGAGTCTGTTGGCGAAGAGGTACGCGGAAGGAGTGTCGTATGTACTGCCCCGATTGTCCCTCTCATCCTGCACTGTGTCTCTCTGCTTGTTTTAGAGCGTACCACACGCGAAAAAATTTTTGGGAGGATTCTTGAGTGGTAAAGTGAACTGGCTGGTCTGTATTCTTTGGATAATTTGATTCTGTTTCAAGGTTGGTGTTAGTGCAATGTATTTAGTTGCTGATTTTCTGTTAGAAAATTTGTATCTATTTGCAATTTGTTTGTGTTTTTATTTTTTTCTAAAAAAATCCAAAATGTGATGGCGGTGTGTGTAGGCTTGCGCTTGGCTGTTGGTGTGTGTGGACTGGCACTTGGTTGGTGGTGTGCGTGGAATGGTGCTTGGCTGACGGTGTGCGTGGACTGGCGGTGTGCATGGACTGGCGGTGTGCGTGGACTGGTGCGTGGCTGGTGGTGTGCGTGGCTGGTGGTGTGCGTGGAATGGTGCTTGGCTGGCGGTGTGCGTGGAATGGTGCTTGGCTGGTGGTGTGCGTGGAATGGTGCTTGGCTGGCGCTGTGCGTGGACTGGTTCTTGGCTGGCAGTGTGTGTGGACTGGTGGTGTGTGCGGACTGGTGTTTGGCTGGTGGTGTCCGTGGACTGGAGCTTGGCTGGTGGTGTCCGTGGACTGGAGCTTGTCTGGTGGTGTGTGTGGACTGGAGCTTGGCTGGCGGTGTGTGTGGAATGGTGCTTGTCTGGTGGTGTCCGTGGACTGGAGCTTGGCTGGCGGTGTAGGTGGATTGGCGATTGGCTGCCGGTGTGCCTGGACTGGCGATTGGATGGTGGTGTGCCTGGACTGGCGCTTGGCTAGCGGTGTGCGTGGACTGGCGTTTGGCTAGCGGTGTGTGTCGA
Source organism: Triturus cristatus (assembly GCF_964204655.1). Taxonomy (NCBI): domain Eukaryota; kingdom Metazoa; phylum Chordata; class Amphibia; order Caudata; family Salamandridae; genus Triturus; species Triturus cristatus. The sequence goes on from NC_140593.1 coordinate 663,720,145, forward strand.
CCGGTGCTTGGCTGGCTGTGTGTGAGTAGTGACTTTCTGCTGGTCACTACACACACTGCTAGCTGAGTGCCACTCCACGCAATCCTTCTGCCTGTGTAGTTGCTGTGTCTGGATTGTGGGCGTGTGAAAGTGATGGGCCCTTGAATGGCGCTGTGTGCCGGTGTGAGTTTTGTTATGTGATGGGCCCGCGGCTGGCGGTGTGAATGGTTTTGTATGTCTCACACGTATGAAAGGTGTATGAATGGCCTGTAAAGAGGTTGGTGCCTTGTCGTGGCTTTACAGCTCACGAGCTGTGAGTCAATGGTTCAGTTTCTTGCCCTTTCAATTATTACCAGTGCATTTCATTTTTTGTGAAATCACTTGGTAATACAATTTTATCTACTGAACCATCACTCACCCTCGTGCCAAATCCAACCAGTATGTGCGTGTGCTTGCGGGTTAGATGACTGTGCAGTAATATTTGTTTTTTTGAAGCAGGGTGTACCTTGTCCCTTTTTGGTGATTTTTGTACTGTGTTGCTTTTGTACCTGGTGGTGCGAATGGTCTTGTTTGTATCACGTATGAAAGGTGTGTGAATGGCCTGTAAAGCGGTTGGTGCCTTGACGTGGCTTTACAGCTCACGAGCTGCAAGTCATTGGTTTGGATTTTTGTGAATTTAATTATTGACAGTGCATTTCATATTTGTGAAATCTCTTGTTAATAAAATTTAATACACTGAACCATGACTTGCCCTCGTGCCAAATCCAACCAGTATGTGTGTGTGTTTGAGGAATAGATGGTTGTGCAGGAATCTTTTTTTTTTGTTTCTCTGCCAAGGTACACTTTCCATGTAAGAATAACCCACCAACTGTAGATATTGTCGAAAACCTTTGGGAGTTCATGGTGATGTCTCTCTAGTGATTTGAAAAATATTTTTTATCCCCATTGTCCTGTAAACCTCAAATTGTCTGCCACATTTTCTTTGCAGTATTATTCCTAAATTCTCACGCTGTAGTAACAATAGGTAATCTGGTTATGCAAGGGGGGTTACTTTTGTTTTTTGCCCAGGGCTCGGCGGCCATCTAGGGAAACCTACCAAACCCAGGCATTTTTGAAAACTAGACACCCGGCGGCTTCCAGGGAGGTATGGCTTGCGTGGATCCCCCAACGTTTCCTTACCCAGAATCCCCTGCAAACCTCAATTTTTGCCCAAAAAATCACTTTTTTCACACATTTTGGGGTGGGAAAGTAGTGGCATCACCGGGCTCACACAAATTTACCACCACCCAGCGTTCCCCCAGGTCTCCCGGTAAAAATGGTGCCTCACTTGTGTGGGAGGCCCAAGTACCCGCGGCAGGCAAGGGCCCCAAAGGTAGTGAGGCCACCTCAAGATGGCCTATCGCCAAACCACCTGGTTTTGCAAGGGGGGTCACTTTGGTTTTTGGCCCGGTGCGCGGCGGCCATCTAGGGAAACCTACCAAACCCAGGCATTTTTGAAAACTAGACACCCGGCGGCTTCCAGGGAGGTATGGCTTGCGTGGATCCCCCAATGTTTCCTTACCCAGAATCCCCTGCAAACCTCAATTTTTGCTCAAAAAATCACTTTTTTCACACATTTTGGGGTGGGAAAGTAGTGGCATCACCGGGCTCACACAAATTTACCACCACCCAGCGTTCCCCCAGGTCTCCCGGTAAAAATGGTGCCTCACTTGTGTGGGAGGCCCAAGTACCCGCGGCAGGCAAGGGCCCCAAAGGTAGTGAGGCCACCTCAAGATGGCCTATCGCCAAACCACCTGGTTTTGCAAGGGGGGTCACTTTGGTTTTTGGCCCGGTGCGCGGCGGCCATCTAGGGAAACCTACCAAACCCAGGCATTTTTGAAAACTAGACACCCGGCGGCTTCCAGGGAGGTATGGCTTGCGTGGATCCCCCAACGTTTCCTTACCCAGAATCCCCTGCAAACCTCAATTTTTGCTCAAAAAATCACTTTTTTCACACATTTTGGGGTGGGAAAGTAGTGGCATCACCGGGCTCACACAAATTTACCACCACCCAGCGTTCCCCCAGGTCTCCCGGTAAAAATGGTGCCTCACTTGTGTGGGAGGCCCAAGTACCCGCGGCAGGCAAGGGCCCCAAACGTAGTGAGGCCACCTCAAGATGGCCTATCGCCAAACCACCTGGTTTTGCAAGGGGGGTCACTTTGGTTTTTGGCCCGGTGCCCGGCGGCCATCTAGGGAAACCTACCAAACCCAGGCATTTTTGAAAACTAGACACCCGGCGGCTTCCAGGGAGGTATGGCTTGCGTGGATCCCCCAACGTTTCCTTACCCAGAATCCCCTGCAAACCTCAATTTTTGCTCAAAAAATCACTTTTTTCACACATTTTGGGGTGGGAAAGTAGTGGCATCACCGGGCTCACACAAATTTACCACCACCCAGCGTTCCCCCAGGTCTCCCGGTAAAAATGGTGCCTCACTTGTGTGGGAGGCCCAAGTACCCGCGGCAGGCAAGGGCCCCAAACGTAGTGAGGCCACCTCAAGATGGCCTATCGCCAAACCACCTGGTTTTGCAAGGGGGGTCACTTTGGTTTTTGGCCCGGTGCGCGGCGGCCATCTAGGGAAACCTACCAAACCCAGGCATTTTTGAAAACTAGACACCCGGCGGCTTCCAGGGAGGTATGGCTTGCGTGGATCCCCCAACGTTTCCTTACCCAGAATCCCCTGCAAACCTCAATTTTTGCTCAAAAAATCACTTTTTTCACACATTTTGGGGTGGGAAAGTAGTGGCATCACCGGGCTCACACAAATTTACCACCACCCAGCGTTCCCCCAGGTCTCCCGGTAAAAATGGTGCCTCACTTGTGTGGGAGGCCCAAGTACCCGCGGCAGGCAAGGGCCCCAAACGTAGTGAGGCCACCTCAAGATGGCCTATCGCCAAACCACCTGGTTTTGCAAGGGGGGTCACTTTGGTTTTTGGCCCGGTGCGCGGCGGCCATCTAGGGAAACCTACCAAACCCAGGCATTTTTGAAAACTAGACACCCGGCGGCTTCCAGGGAGGTATGGCTTGCGTGGATCCCCCAACGTTTCCTTACCCAGAATCCCCTGCAAACCTCAATTTTTGCTCAAAAAATCACTTTTTTCACACATTTTGGGGTGGGAAAGTAGTGGCATCACCGGGCTCACACAAATTTACCACCACCCAGCGTTCCCCCAGGTCTCCCGGTAAAAATGGTGCCTCACTTGTGTGGGAGGCCCAAGTACCCGCGGCAGGCAAGGGCCCCAAAGGTAGTGAGGCCACCTCAAGATGGCCTATCGCCAAACCACCTGGTTTTGCAAGGGGGGTCACTTTGGTTTTTGGCCCGGTGCGCGGCGGCCATCTAGGGAAACCTACCAAACCCAGGCATTTTTGAAAACTAGACACCCGGCGGCTTCCAGGGAGGTATGGCTTGCGTGGATCCCCCAACGTTTCCTTACCCAGAATCCCCTGCAAACCTCAATTTTTGCTCAAAAAATCACTTTTTTCACACATTTTGGGGTGGGAAAGTAGTGGCATCACCGGGCTCACACAAATTTACCACCACCCAGCGTTCCCCCAGGTCTCCCGGTAAAAATGGTGCCTCACTTGTGTGGGAGGCCCAAGTACCCGCGGCAGGCAAGGGCCCCAAAGGTAGTGAGGCCACCTCAAGATGGCCTATCGCCAAACCACCTGGTTTTGCAAGGGGGGTCACTTTGGTTTTTGGCCCGGTGCGCGGCGGCCATCTAGGGAAACCTACCAAACCCAGGCATTTTTGAAAACTAGACACCCGGCGGCTTCCAGGGAGGTATGGCTTGCGTGGATCCCCCAACGTTTCCTTACCCAGAATCCCCTGCAAACCTCAATTTTTGCTCAAAAAATCACTTTTTTCACACATTTTGGGGTGGGAAAGTAGTGGCATCACCGGGCTCACACAAATTTACCACCACCCAGCGTTCCCCCAGGTCTCCCGGTAAAAATGGTGCCTCACTTGTGTGGGAGGCCCAAGTACCCGCGGCAGGCAAGGGCCCCAAACGTAGTGAGGCCACCTCAAGATGGCCTATCGCCAAACCACCTGGTTTTGCAAGGGGGGTCACTTTGGTTTTTGGCCCGGTGCGCGGCGGCCATCTAGGGAAACCTACCAAACCCAGGCATTTTTGAAAACTAGACACCCGGCGGCTTCCAGGGAGGTATGGCTTGCGTGGATCCCCCAACGTTTCCTTACCCAGAATCCCCTGCAAACCTCAATTTTTGCTCAAAAAATCACTTTTTTCACACATTTTGGGGTGGGAAAGTAGTGGCATCACCGGGCTCACACAAATTTACCACCACCCAGCGTTCCCCCAGGTCTCCCGGTAAAAATGGTGCCTCACTTGTGTGGGAGGCCCAAGTACCCGCGGCAGGCAAGGGCCCCAAACGTAGTGAGGCGACCTTTGGGATAGGCAATGTTGATGTTGCCTCACTACGTTTGGGGCCCTTGCCTGCCGCGGGTACTTGGGCCTCCCACACAAGTGAGGCACCATTTTTACCGGGAGACCTGGGGGAACGCTGGGTGGTGGTAAATTTGTGTGAGCCCGGTGATGCCACTACTTTCCCACCCCCAAATGTGTTAAAAATGTGATTTTTTGAGCAAAAATTGAGGTTTGCAGGGGATTCTGGGTAAGGAAACGTTGGGGGATCCACGCAAGCCATACCTCCCTGGAAGCCGCCGGGTGTCTAGTTTTCAAAAATGCCTGGGTTTGGTAGGTTTCCCTAGATGGCCGCCGCGCACCGGGCCAAAAACCAAAGTGACCCCCCTTGCAAAACCAGGTGGTTTGGCGATAGGCCATCTTGAGGTGGCCTCACTACCTTTGGGGCCCTTGCCTGCCGCGGGTACTTGGGCCTCCCACACAAGTGAGGCACCATTTTTACCGGGAGACCTGGGGGAACGCTGGGTGGTGGTAAATTTGTGTGAGCCCGGTGATGCCACTACTTTCCCACCCCAAAATGTGTGAAAAAAGTGATTTTTTGAGCAAAAATTGAGGTTTGCAGGGGATTCTGGGTAAGGAAACGTTGGGGGATCCACGCAAGCCATACCTCCCTGGAAGCCGCCGGGTGTCTAGTTTTCAAAAATGCCTGGGTTTGGTAGGTTTCCCTAGATGGCCGCCGCGCACCGGGCCAAAAACCAAAGTGACCCCCCTTGCAAAACCAGGTGGTTTGGCGATAGGCCATCTTGAGGTGGCCTCACTACGTTTGGGGCCCTTGCCTGCCGCGGGTACTTGGGCCTCCCACACAAGTGAGGCACCATTTTTACCGGGAGACCTGGGGGAACGCTGGGTGGTGGTAAATTTGTGTGAGCCCGGTGATGCCACTACTTTCCCACCCCCAAATGTGTTAAAAATGTGATTTTTTGAGCAAAAATTGAGGTTTGCAGGGGATTCTGGGTAAGGAAACGTTGGGGGATCCACGCAAGCCATACCTCCCTGGAAGCCGCCGGGTGTCTAGTTTTCAAAAATGCCTGGGTTTGGTAGGTTTCCCTAGATGGCCGCCGCGCACCGGGCCAAAAACCAAAGTGACCCCCCTTGCAAAACCAGGTGGTTTGGCGATAGGCCATCTTGAGGTGGCCTCACTACGTTTGGGGCCCTTGCCTGCCGCGGGTACTTGGGCCTCCCACACAAGTGAGGCACCATTTTTACCGGGAGACCTGGGGGAACGCTGGGTGGTGGTAAATTTGTGTGAGCCCGGTGATGCCACTACTTTCCCACCCCAAAATGTGTGAAAAAAGTGATTTTTTGAGCAAAAATTGAGGTTTGCAGGGGATTCTGGGTAAGGAAACGTTGGGGGATCCACGCAAGCCATACCTCCCTGGAAGCCGCCGGGTGTCTAGTTTTCAAAAATGCCTGGGTTTGGTAGGTTTCCCTAGATGGCCGCCGCGCACCGGGCCAAAAACCAAAGTGACCCCCCTTGCAAAACCAGGTGGTTTGGCGATAGGCCATCTTGAGGTGGCCTCACTACGTTTGGGGCCCTTGCCTGCCGCGGGTACTTGGGCCTCCCACACAAGTGAGGCACCATTTTTACCGGGAGACCTGGGGGAACGCTGGGTGGTGGTAAATTTGTGTGAGCCCGGTGATGCCACTACTTTCCCACCCCAAAATGTGTGAAAAAAGTGATTTTTTGAGCAAAAATTGAGGTTTGCAGGGGATTCTGGGTAAGGAAACGTTGGGGGATCCACGCAAGCCATACCTCCCTGGAAGCCGCCGGGTGTCTAGTTTTCAAAAATGCCTGGGTTTGGTAGGTTTCCCTAGATGGCCGCCGCGCACCGGGCCAAAAACCAAAGTGACCCCCCTTGCAAAACCAGGTGGTTTGGCGATAGGCCATCTTGAGGTCGCCTCACTACGTTTGGGGCCCTTGCCTGCCGCGGGTACTTGGGCCTCCCACACAAGTGAGGCACCATTTTTACCGGGAGACCTGGGGGAACGCTGGGTGGTGGTAAATTTGTGTGAGCCCGGTGATGCCACTACTTTCCCACCCCAAAATGTGTGAAAAAAGTGATTTTTTGAGCAAAAATTGAGGTTTGCAGGGGATTCTGGGTAAGGAAACGTTGGGGGATCCACGCAAGCCATACCTCCCTGGAAGCCGCCGGGTGTCTAGTTTTCAAAAATGCCTGGGTTTGGTAGGTTTCCCTAGATGGCCGCCGCGCACCGGGCCAAAAACCAAAGTGACCCCCCTTGCAAAACCAGGTGGTTTGGCGATAGGCCATCTTGAGGTGGCCTCACTACGTTTGGGGCCCTTGCCTGCCGCGGGTACTTGGGCCTCCCACACAAGTGAGGCACCATTTTTACCGGGAGACCTGGGGGAACGCTGGGTGGTGGTAAATTTGTGTGAGCCCGGTGATGCCACTACTTTCCCACCCCAAAATGTGTGAAAAAAGTGATTTTTTGAGCAAAAATTGAGGTTTGCAGGGGATTCTGGGTAAGGAAACGTTGGGGGATCCACGCAAGCCATACCTCCCTGGAAGCCGCCGGGTGTCTAGTTTTCAAAAATGCCTGGGTTTGGTAGGTTTCCCTAGATGGCCGCCGCGCACCGGGCCAAAAACCAAAGTGACCCCCCTTGCAAAACCAGGTGGTTTGGCGATAGGCCATCTTGAGGTGGCCTCACTACGTTTGGGGCCCTTGCCTGCCGCGGGTACTTGGGCCTCCCACACAAGTGAGGCACCATTTTTACCGGGAGACCTGGGGGAACGCTGGGTGGTGGTAAATTTGTGTGAGCCCGGTGATGCCACTACTTTCCCACCCCAAAATGTGTGAAAAAAGTGATTTTTTGAGCAAAAATTGAGGTTTGCAGGGGATTCTGGGTAAGGAAACGTTGGGGGATCCACGCAAGCCATACCTCCCTGGAAGCCGCCGGGTGTCTAGTTTTCAAAAATGCCTGGGTTTGGTAGGTTTCCCTAGATGGCCGCCGCGCACCGGGCCAAAAACCAAAGTGACCCCCCTTGCAAAACCAGGTGGTTTGGCGATAGGCCATCTTGAGGTGGCCTCACTACCTTTGGGGCCCTTGCCTGCCGCGGGTACTTGGGCCTCCCACACAAGTGAGGCACCATTTTTACCGGGAGACCTGGGGGAACGCTGGGTGGTGGTAAATTTGTGTGAGCCCGGTGATGCCACTACTTTCCCACCCCAAAATGTGTTAAAAAAGTGATTTTTTGAGCAAAAATTGAGGTTTGCAGGGGATTCTGGGTAAGGAAACGTTGGGGGATCCACGCAAGCCATACCTCCCTGGAAACCGCCGGGTGTCTAGTTTTCAGAAATGTATAGGTTTGGTAGGTTTCCCTAGGTGCCGGCAGGGCTAGGGTACAAAATCTACAGCTAGTCACTTTGCCAAAAAAAGGGTCATTTTTCACTCCAAAACCACGTTGCGTTTTGCGCCGTTTCCTGTCGCGGGCACTAGGCCGACCCGCACAAGTGAGGTACCATTTTTCTCGTAGGACTTTGGGGAACGCGGGGTGGGTGGAAATTTGTGGATCCACGCAGATTCCAGAACTTTCCATCACAGAAATGTGGGGAAAATGTGTTTTTTTTGTCAATTTTTTACGTTTGCAAGGGATTCTGGGTAACAGACCATGGTGGGAGGCAGTCAAGTCACCCCATCCTGGATTCCCCTGGGTGTCTAGTTTTCAGAAATGTATAGGTTTGCTAGGTTTCCCTAGGTGCCGGCAGGGCTAGGGTACAAAATCTACAGCTAGTCACTTTGCCAAAAAAAAGGGTCATTTTTCACTCCAAAACCACGTTGCGTTTTGCGCCGTTTCCTGTCGCGGGCACTAGGCCGACCCGCACAAGTGAGGTACCATTTTTCTCGTAGGACTTTGGGGAACGCGGGGTGGGTGGAAATTTGTGGATCCACGCAGATTCCAGAACTTTCCATCACAGAAATGTGGGGAAAATGTGTTTTTTTTGTCAATTTTTTACGTTTGCAAGGGATTCTGGGTAACAGACCATGGTGGGAGGCAGTCAAGTCACCCCATCCTGGATTCCCCTGGGTGTCTAGTTTTCAGAAATGTATAGGTTTGCTAGGTTTCCCTAGGTGCCGGCAGGGCTAGGGTACAAAATCTACAGCTAGTCACTTTGCCAAAAAAAGGGTCATTTTTCACTCCAAAACCACGTTGCGTTTTGCGCCGTTTCCTGTCGCGGGCACTAGGCCGACCCGCACAAGTGAGGTACCATTTTTCTCGTAGGACTTTGGGGAACGCGGGGTGGGTGGAAATTTGTGGATCCACGCAGATTCCAGAACTTTCCATCACAGAAATGTGGGGAAAATGTGTTTTTTTTGTCAATTTTTTACGTTTGCAAGGGATTCTGGGTAACAGACCATGGTGGGAGGCAGTCAAGTCACCCCATCCTGGATTCCCCTGGGTGTCTAGTTTTCAGAAATGTATAGGTTTGCTAGGTTTCCCTAGGTGCCGGCAGGGCTAGGGTACAAAATCTACAGCTAGTCACTTTGCCAAAAAAAGGGTCATTTTTCACTCCAAAACCACGTTGCGTTTTGCGCCGTTTCCTGTCGCGGGCACTAGGCCGACCCGCACAAGTGAGGTACCATTTTTCTCGTAGGACTTTGGGGAACGCGGGGTGGGTGGAAATTTGTGGATCCACGCAGATTCCAGAACTTTCCATCACAGAAATGTGGGGAAAATGTGTTTTTTTTGTCAATTTTTTACGTTTGCAAGGGATTCTGGGTAACAGACCATGGTGGGAGGCAGTCAAGTCACCCCATCCTGGATTCCCCTGGGTGTCTAGTTTTCAGAAATGTATAGGTTTGCTAGGTTTCCCTAGGTGCCGGCAGGGCTAGGGTACAAAATCTACAGCTAGTCACTTTGCCAAAAAAAGGGTCATTTTTCACTCCAAAACCACGTTGCGTTTTGCGCCGTTTCCTGTCGCGGGCACTAGGCCGACCCGCACAAGTGAGGTACCATTTTTCTCGTAGGACTTTGGGGAACGCGGGGTGGGTGGAAATTTGTGGATCCACGCAGATTCCAGAACTTTCCATCACAGAAATGTGGGGAAAATGTGTTTTTTTTGTCAATTTTTTACGTTTGCAAGGGATTCTGGGTAACAGACCATGGTGGGAGGCAGTCAAGTCACCCCATCCTGGATTCCCCTGGGTGTCTAGTTTTCAGAAATGTATAGGTTTGCTAGGTTTCCCTAGGTGCCGGCAGGGCTAGGGTACAAAATCTACAGCTAGTCACTTTGCCAAAAAAAGGGTCATTTTTCACTCCAAAACCATGTTGCGTTTTGCGCCGTTTCCTGTCGCGGGCACTAGGCCGACCCGCACAAGTGAGGTACCATTTTTCTCGTAGGACTTTGGGGAACGCGGGGTGGGTGGAAATTTGTGGATCCACGCAGATTCCAGAACTTTCCATCACAGAAATGTGGGGAAAATGTGTTTTTTTTGTCAATTTTTTATGTTTGCAAGGGATTCTGGGTAACAGACCATGGTGGGAGGCAGTCAAGTCACCCCATCCTGGATTCCCCTGGGTGTCTAGTTTTCAGAAATGTATAGGTTTGCTAGGTTTCCCTAGGTGCCGGCAGGGCTAGGGTACAAAATCTACAGCTAGTCACTTTGCCAAAAAAAGGGTCATTTTTCACTCCAAAACCATGTTGCGTTTTGCGCCGTTTCCTGTCGCGGGCACTAGGCCGACCCGCACAAGTGAGGTACCATTTTTCTCGTAGGACTTTGGGGAACGCGGGGTGGGTGGAAATTTGTGGATCCACGCAGATTCCAGAACTTTCCATCACAGAAATGTGGGGAAAATGTGTTTTTTTTGTCAATTTTTTACGTTTGCAAGGGATTCTGGGTAACAGACCATGGTGGGAGGCAGTCAAGTCACCCCATCCTGGATTCCCCTGGGTGTCTAGTTTTCAGAAATGTATAGGTTTGCTAGGTTTCCCTAGGTGCCGGCAGGGCTAGGGTACAAAATCTACAGCTAGTCACTTTGCCAAAAAAAGGGTCATTTTTCACTCCAAAACCACGTTGCGTTTTGCGCCGTTTCCTGTCGCGGGCACTAGGCCGACCCGCACAAGTGAGGTACCATTTTTCTCGTAGGACTTTGGGGAACGCGGGGTGGGTGGAAATTTGTGGATCCACGCAGATTCCAGAACTTTCCATCACAGAAATGTGGGGAAAATGTGTTTTTTTTGTCAATTTTTTACGTTTGCAAGGGATTCTGGGTAACAGACCATGGTGGGAGGCAGTCAAGTCACCCCATCCTGGATTCCCCTGGGTGTCTAGTTTTCAGAAATGTATAGGTTTGCTAGGTTTCCCTAGGTGCCGGCAGGGCTAGGGTACAAAATCTACAGCTAGTCACTTTGCCAAAAAAAGGGTCATTTTTCACTCCAAAACCATGTTGCGTTTTGCGCCGTTTCCTGTCGCGGGCACTAGGCCGACCCGCACAAGTGAGGTACCATTTTTCTCGTAGGACTTTGGGGAACGCGGGGTGGGTGGAAATTTGTGGATCCACACAGATTCCAGAACTTTCCATCACAGAAATGTGGGGAAAATGTGTTTTTTTTGTCAATTTTTTACGTTTGCAAGGGATTCTGGGTAACAGACCATGGTGGGAGGCAGTCAAGTCACCCCATCCTGGATTCCCCTGGGTGTCTAGTTTTCAGAAATGTATAGGTTTGCTAGGTTTCCCTAGGTGCCGGCAGGGCTAGGGTACAAAATCTACAGCTAGTCACTTTGCCAAAAAAAGGGTCATTTTTCACTCCAAAACCATGTTGCGTTTTGCGCCGTTTCCTGTCGCGGGCACTAGGCCGACCCGCACAAGTGAGGTACCATTTTTCTCGTAGGACTTTGGGGAACGCGGGGTGGGTGGAAATTTGTGGATCCACGCAGATTCCAGAACTTTCCATCACAGAAATGTGGGGAAAATGTGTTTTTTTTGTCAATTTTTTACGTTTGCAAGGGATTCTGGGTAACAGACCATGGTGGGAGGCAGTCAAGTCACCCCATCCTGGATTCCCCTGGGTGTCTAGTTTTCAGAAATGTATAGGTTTGCTAGGTTTCCCTAGGTGCCGGCAGGGCTAGGGTACAAAATCTACAGCTAGTCACTTTGCCAAAAAAAGGGTCATTTTTCACTCCAAAACCACGTTGCGTTTTGCGCCGTTTCCTGTCGCGGGCACTAGGCCGACCCGCACAAGTGAGGTACCATTTTTCTCGTAGGACTTTGGGGAACGCGGGGTGGGTGGAAATTTGTGGATCCACGCAGATTCCAGAACTTTGCATCACAGAAATGTGGGGAAAATGTGGTTTTTTTTTCAATTTTTTACGTTTGCAAGGGATTCTGGGTAACAGACCATGGTGGGAGGCAGTCAAGTCACCCCATCCTGGATTCCCCTGGGTGTCTAGTTTTCAGAAATGTATAGGTTTGCTAGGTTTCCCTAGGTGCCGGCAGGGCTAGGGTACAAAATCTACAGCTAGTCACTTTGCCAAAAAAAGGGTCATTTTTCACTCCAAAACCACGTTGCGTTTTGCGCCGTTTCCTGTCGCGGGCACTAGGCCGACCCGCACAAGTGAGGTACCATTTTTCTCGTAGGACTTTGGGGAACGCGGGGTGGGTGGAAATTTGTGGATCCACGCAGATTCCAGAACTTTGCATCACAGAAATGTGGGGAAAATGTGGTTTTTTTTTCAATTTTTTACGTTTGCAAGGGATTCTGGGTAACAGACCATGGTGGGAGGCAGTCAAGTCACCCCATCCTGGATTCCCCTGGGTGTCTAGTTTTCAGAAATGTATAGGTTTGCTAGGTTTCCCTAGGTGCCGGCAGGGCTAGGGTACAAAATCTACAGCTAGTCACTTTGCCAAAAAAAGGGTCATTTTTCACTCCAAAACCACGTTGCGTTTTGCGCCGTTTCCTGTCGCGGGCACTAGGCCGACCCGCACAAGTGAGGTACCATTTTTCTCGTAGGACTTTGGGGAACGCGGGGTGGGTGGAAATTTGTGGATCCACGCAGATTCCAGAACTTTGCATCACAGAAATGTGGGGAAAATGTGGTTTTTTTTTCAATTTTTTACGTTTGCAAGGGATTCTGGGTAACAGACCATGGTGGGAGGCAGTCAAGTCACCCCATCCTGGATTCCCCTGGGTGTCTAGTTTTCAAAAATGTATAGGTTTGCTAGGTTTCCCTAGGTGCCGGCAGGGCTAGGGTTCAAAAACTACAGCTAGACTCTTTGCAAAAAAAGTGTAAATTTTCAGTGTGAAAATGTGGTGTGTTCACCTTAGGTTTTGAGCCACTTCCTGTCGTGGGCACTATGCCTACCCACACAAGTGAGGTACCATTTTTCTCGGGAGACTTAGGGTAGTTCAAATTTGTAAAGCTACTGTTATTACCTGTTGATTTTTGATGCATTTCTCCCTTCCAAATGAAAGACATTGTGTAAAAAAAAAGTCATTTTGAAAAATGACCAATAATTGTCATGCAAATATGAGTATTCCCAATTTCGAAAATGTGCAAATATGCACTGTTTCTGAACTCTGTAATTTGTTCCCATTTCAGAAATACATAGGTGACTTTCATACCGATTTTTCCAAGTATACATTTTCCCACAATAATTGCTATATACCCGGACCAAAAAAAAAAAACATTACAAAATGCTGCTCATTTTTCTACTCTGGGTTCGTTGGGCTCTTGATGAACCTACAAGTCCTATATGTCCACACAACCAGGAAGGTCTACCGGATGTAACGGTACATTGCTTTCAAAGAGATGTCATAATTCGAAGAAGTTACAGGTAAAAACGTTGACTCAAGAGGCTGCTTTTTTCAACAAATTTTTAATTTCTCATATATTTGCCTGTAAATTTCTATAAAGAAACCTTGATGGATCTACGCAAATGACCCCTTGCTGAATTCAGAATTTTGTCTACTTTTCAAAAATGTATAGCTTTCCAGGATCCATTATTGTTTTGTTACCCTTTTCTACCGTTAACTGGAAGGAGGTTGAAAGCACAAAAAATAGCAAAAATAGGGTATGTCCCAGAAAAATGCCAAAACTGTGTAAAAAATGTTGGTTTTCTAACAAAAGTCTGTCATTCCCTAAAAGCTGGAGAAATTGTGATTTCAGCCCCACAAACCCTTTTTTGATACCATTTGCAGAGAAAAACCCAGAAGCTTTCATTTGCAGCCCATTTTTCACATTTTTCACAAAAAAAAAAAAAAATTGCTGTATTTTGACTAATTTCTGGGAACCCTCTAGGAGAATCCACAAACCCTGGGTACCTTTAGAATCCCCAAGATGTTGGAAGAAAAGGACGCAAATTTGGCGTGGATACCTAATGTGGTCAAAAAGTTACAGGGGCCTAAGCGCGCACTACCTCAAATAGCCCAAAAAGGGCTTAGCACAGGAGGGGAAAAGGCCTAGCAGCGAAGGGGTTAAAGTGATTTTCATGCTTCCAGGGGCCTTAAACACAAGATTTGAGGAATGGGTAAAAGTGAATGGAAATGGCCAATTTACTCATTCTGAGGCCTTAAAAAGTGTTTCTCCTCCACGGGAAGTGAATTAAATAACATTTGGAGGCCTGTATTGTTCAATCAAAAACGCCAGATTTTTGATGAAAGAGATAACCACCCCCCCTTACGACATGCTTCAGAAACGAAAATAATGGTTCATTTTCAAATGTTGCATCTTTGAACTACAATTCACATTTGTATGTGGATTATCATTTTTAGAGATAAAAGGATATGTTTAAAGTGATTTTCATGCGTCCAGGGGTCTTAAACACAAGATTTTTGGAATGGGTAAAAGTGAATGAAAATGGCCAATTTACTCACTCTGCGGCCTTAAAAAGTGTTTCTACTCCACTGGAAGTGCATAAAATAACATTTGGAGGCCTTTATTGTTCAATCAAAAACGCCCGATTTTTGGTGAAAGAGATAACCACCCCCCTTACGACATGCTTCAGAAACGAAAAAAATGGTCCGTTTTCAAATGTTGCCTCTTTGAACTACAATTCACATTTGTATGTGGAAAATCACTTTTAAAGAAAAAATGAGATGTTTAAAGTGATTTTCATGCTTCCAGGGGCCTTAAACACAAGATTTGAGGAATGGGTAAAAGTGAATGAAAATGCCCAATTTACTCACTGCGGCCTTAAAAAGTATTTCTACTCCACGGGAAGCAAATTAAATAACATTTGTAGGCCTTTATTGTTCAATCAAAAACGCCCGATTTTTGATGAAAGAGATAACCACCCCCCCTTACGACATGCTTCATAAACGAAAAAAATGGTCCATTTTCAAATGTTGCCTCTTTGAACTACAATTCACATTTGTATGTGGAAAATCACTTTTAAAGATAAAATGAGATGTTTAAAGTGATTTTCATGCTTCCAGGGGCCTTAAACACAAGATTTGAGGAATGGGTAAAAGTGAATGGAAATGGCCAATTTACTCATTCTGAGGCCTTAAAAAGTGTTTCTCCTCCACGGGAAGTGAATTAAATAACATTTGTAGGCCTTTATTGTTCAATCAAAAACGCCCATTTTTTGGTGAAAGAGATAACCACCCCCCCTTACGACATGCTTCAGAAACGAAAAAAATGGTCCGTTTTCAAATGTTGCCTCTTTGAACTACAATTCACATTTGTACTTGGAAAATCACTTTTAAAGAAAAAATGAGACGTTTAAAGTGATTTTCATGCTTCCAGGGGCCTTAAACACAAGATTTGAGGAATGGGTAAAAGTGAATGAAACTGGCCAATTTACTCACTCTGCGGCCTTAAAAAGTGTTTCTCCTCCACGGGAAGCGAATTAAATAACATTTGTAGGCCTTTATTGTTCAATCAAAAACGCCCGATTTTTGATGAAAGAGATAACCACCCCCCCTTACGACATGCTTCAGAAACTAAAAAAACTGGTCCATTTTCAAATGTTGCCTCTTTGAACTACAATTCACATTTGTATGTGGAAAATCACTTTTAAAGATAAAATGATATGTTTAAAGTGATTTTCATGCTTCCAGGGGCCTTAAACACAAGATTTGAGGAATGGGTAAAAGTGAATGGAAATGGCCAATTTACTCATTCTGAGGCCTTAAAAAGTGTTTCTCCTCCACGGGAAGTGAATTAAATAACATTTGGAGGCCTGTATTGTTCAATCAAAAACGCCAGATTTTTGATGAAAGAGATAACCACCCCCCCTTACGACATGCTTCAGAAACGAAAATAATGGTTCATTTTCAAATGTTGCATCTTTAAACTACAATTCACATTTGTATGTGGATTATCACTTTTAGAGATAAAAGGATATGTTTAAAGTGATTTTCATGCGTCCAGGGGTCTTAAACACAAGATTTTTGGAATGGGTTAAAGTGAATGAAAATGGCCAATTTACTCACTCTGCGGCCTTAAAAAGTGTTTCTACTCCACTGGAAGTGAATAAAATAACATTTGGAGGCCTTTATTGTTCAATCAAAAACGCCCGATTTTTGGTGAAAGAGATAACCACCCCCCTTACGAAATGCTTCAGAAACGAAAAAAATGGTCCGTTTTCAAATGTTGCCTCTTTGAACTACAATTCACATTTGTACGTGGAAAATCACTTTTAAAGAAAAAATGAGATGTTTAAAGTGATTTTCATGCTTCCAGGGGCCTTAAACACAAGATTTGAGGAATGGGTAAAAGTGAATGAAAATGGCCAATTTACTCACTGCGGCCTTAAAAAGTATTTCTACTCCACGGGAAGCAAATTAAATAACATTTGTAGGCCTTTATTGTTCAATCAAAAACGCCCGATTTTTGATGAAAGAGATAACCACCCCCCCTTACGACATGCTTCATAAACGAAAAAAATGGTCCATTTTCAAATGTTGCCTCTTTGAACTACAATTCACATTTGTATGTGGAAAATCACTTTTAAAGATAAAATGAGATGTTTAAAGTGATTTTCATGCTTCCAGGGGCCTTAAACACAAGATTTGAGGAATGGGTAAAAGTGAATGGAAATGGCCAATTTACTCATTCTGAGGCCTTAAAAAGTGTTTCTCCGCCACGGGAAGTGAATTAAATAACATTTGGAGGCCTTTATTGTTCAATGAAAAATGCCAGATTTTTGATGAAAGAGATAACCACCCCCCTTACGACATGCTTCAGAAACGAAAAAAATGGTCCATTTTCAAATGTTGCGTCTTTGAACTACAATTCACATTTGTACGTGGAAAATCACTTTTAGAGATAAGATTAGATGTTTAAAGTGATTTTCAAGCTTCCAGGGGCCCTAAACACAAGATTTGAGAAATGGGTAAAAGTAAATGAAAATGGCCAATTTACTCACTCTGCGGCCTTAAAAAGTTTTTCTCCTCCACGGTAAGTGAATAAAATAACATTTGGAGGTCTTTATTGTTCAAGCGAAAACGCCAGATTTTTGACGAAAGAGATAACCACCCCCCCTACGACATGCTTCAGAAACGAAAAAAATGGTCCGTTTTCAAATGTTGCCTCTTTGAACTACAATTCACATTTGTACGTGGAAAATCACTTTTAAAGAAAAAATGAGATGTTTAAAGTGATTTTCATGCTTCCAGGGGCCTTAAACACAAGATTTGAGGAATGGGTAAAAGTGAATGAAAATGGCCAATTTACTCACTGCGGCCTTAAAAAGTATTTCTACTCCACGGGAAGCAAATTAAATAACATTTGTAGGCCTTTATTGTTCAATCAAAAACGCCCGATTTTTGATGAAAGAGATAACCACCCCCCCTTACGACATGCTTCATAAACGAAAAAAATGGTCCATTTTCAAATGTTGCCTCTTTGAACTACAATTCACATTTGTATGTGGAAAATCACTTTTAAAGATAAAATGAGATGTTTAAAGTGATTTTCATGCTTCCAGGGGCCTTAAACACAAGATTTGAGGAATGGGTAAAAGTGAATGGAAATGGCCAATTTACTCATTCTGAGGCCTTAAAAAGTGTTTCTCCTCCACGGGAAGTGAATTAAATAACATTTGGAGGCCTTTATTGTTCAATGAAAAATGCCAGATGTTTGATGAAAGAGATAACCACCCCCCTTACGACATGCTTCAGAAACGAAAAAAATGGTCCATTTTCAAATGTTGCGTCTTTGAACTACAATTCACATTTGTACGTGGAAAATCACTTTTAGAGATAAGATTAGATGTTTAAAGTGATTTTCAAGCTTCCAGGGGCCCTAAACACAAGATTTGAGAAATGGGTAAAAGTAAATGAAAATGGCCAATTTACTCACTCTGCGGCCTTAAAAAGTTTTTCTCCTCCACGGTAAGTGAATAAAATAACATTTGGAGGTCTTTATTGTTCAAGCGAAAACGCCAGATTTTTGACGAAAGAGATAACCACCCCCCCTACGACATGCTTCAGAAACGAAAAAAATGGTCCGTTTTCAAATGTTGCCTCTTTGAACTACAATTCACATTTGTACGTGGAAAATCACTTTTAAAGAAAAAATGAGATGTTTAAAGTGATTTTCATGCTTCCAGGGGCCTTAAACACAAGATTTGAGGAATGGGTAAAAGTGAATGAAAATGGCCAATTTACTCACTGCGGCCTTAAAAAGTATTTCTACTCCACGGGAAGCACATTAAATAACATTTGTAGGCCTTTATTGTTCAATGAAAAACGCCAGATTTTTGATGAAAGAGATAACCACCCCCCTTACGACATGCTTCAGAAACGAAAAAAATGGTCCATTTTCAAATGTTGCGTCTTTGAACTACAATTCACATTTGTACGTGGAAAATCACTTTTAGAGATAAGATTAGATGTTTAAAGTGATTTTCAAGCTTCCAGGGGCCCTAAACACAAGATTTGAGAAATGGGTAAAAGTAAATGAAAATGGCCAATTTACTCACTCTGCGGCCTTAAAAAGTTTTTCTCCTCCACGGTAAGTGAATAAAATACATTTGGAGGTCTTTATTGTTCAAGCGAAAACGCCAGATTTTTAACGAAAGAGATAACCACCTCCCCTTACGACATGCTTCAGAAACGAAAAAAATGGTCCATTTTCAAATGTTGCGTCTTTGAACTACAATTCACATTTTTACGTGGATAATCACTTTTAGAGATAAAATTAGATGTTTGAAGTGATTTTCAAGCTTCCCCGGGCCCTAAACACAAGATTTGAGGAATGGGAAAATGTGAATGAAAATGGCCAATTTACTCACTCTGCGGCCTTAAAAAGTGTTTCTACTCCACGGGAAGTGAATAAAATAACATTTGGAGGCCTTTATTGTTCAATTTTTTGGTGAAAGAGATAACCACCCCCCCCTTACGACATGCTTCAGAAACGAAAAAAATGGTCCGTTTTCAAATGTTGCCTCTTTGAACTACAATTCACATTTGTACGTGGAAAATCACTTTTAAAGAAAAAATGAGATGTTTAAAGTGATTTTCATGCTTCCAGGGGCCTTAAACACAAGATTTGAGGAATGGGTAAAAGTGAATGAAAATGGCCAATTTACTCACTCTGCGGCCTTAAAAAGTGTTTCTACTCCACGGGAAGCGAATTAAATAACATTTGTAGGCCTTTATTGTTCAATCAAAAACGCCCATTTTTTGGTGAAAGAGATAACCACCCCCCCTTACGACATGCTTCAGAAACGAAAAAAATGGTCCGTTTTCAAATGTTGCCTCTTTGAACTACAATTCACATTTGTACGTGGAAAATCACTTTTAAAGAAAAAATGAAATGTTTAAAGTGATTTTCATGCTTCCAGGGGCCTTAAACACAAGATTTGAGGAATGGGTAAAAGTGAATGAAAATGCCCAATTTACTCACTGCGGCCTTAAAAAGTATTTCTACTCCACGGGAAGCAAATTAAATAACATTTGTAGGCCTTTATTGTTCAATCAAAAACGCCCGATTTTTGATGAAAGAGATAACCACCCCCCCTTACGACATGCTTCATAAACGAAAAAAATGGTCCATTTTCAAATGTTGCCTCTTTGAACTACAATTCACATTTGTATGTGGAAAATCACTTTTAAAGATAAAATGAGGTGTTTAAAGTGATTTTCATGCTTCCAGGGGCCTTAAACACAAGATTTGAGGAATGGGTAAAAGTGAATGGAAATGGCCAATTTACTCATTCTGAGGCCTTAAAAAGTGTTTCTCCTCCACGGGAAGTGAATTAAATAACATTTGTAGGCCTTTATTGTTCAATCAAAAACGCCCATTTTTTGGTGAAAGGGATAACCACCCCCCCTTACGACATGCTTCAGAAACGAAAAAAATGGTCCGTTTTCAAATGTTGCCTCTTTGAACTACAATTCACATTTGTACTTGGAAAATCACTTTTAAAGAAAAAATGAGACGTTTAAAGTGATTTTCATGCTTCCAGGGGCCTTAAACACAAGATTTGAGGAATGGGTAAAAGTGAATGAAACTGGCCAATTTACTCACTCTGCGGCCTTAAAAAGTGTTTCTCCTCCACGGGAAGCGAATTAAATAACATTTGTAGGCCTTTATTGTTCAATCAAAAACGCCCGATTTTTGATGAAAGAGATAACCACCCCCCCTTACGACATGCTTCAGAAACTAAAAAAACTGGTCCATTTTCAAATGTTGCCTCTTTGAACTACAATTCACATTTGTATGTGGAAAATCACTTTTAAAGATAAAATGATATGTTTAAAGTGATTTTCATGCTTCCAGGGGCCTTAAACACAAGATTTGAGGAATGGGTAAAAGTGAATGGAAATGGCCAATTTACTCATTCTGAGGCCTTAAAAAGTGTTTCTCCTCCACGGGAAGTGAATTAAATAACATTTGGAGGCCTGTATTGTTCAATCAAAAACGCCAGATTTTTGATGAAAGAGATAACCACCCCCCCTTACGACATGCTTCAGAAACGAAAATAATGGTTCATTTTCAAATGTTGCATCTTTAAACTACAATTCACATTTGTATGTGGATTATCACTTTTAGAGATAAAAGGATATGTTTAAAGTGATTTTCATGCGTCCAGGGGTCTTAAACACAAGATTTTTGGAATGGGTAAAAGTGAATGAAAATGGCCAATTTACTCACTCTGCAGCCTTAAAAAGTGTTTCTACTCCACTGGAAGTGAATAAAATAACATTTGGAGGCCTTTATTGTTCAATCAAAAACGCCCGATTTTTGGTGAAAGAGATAACCACCCCCCTTACGACATGCTTCAGAAACGAAAAAAATGGTCAGTTTTCAAATGTTGCCTCTTTGAACTACAATTCACATTTGTACGTGGAAAATCACTTTTAAAGAAAGAATGAGATGTTTAAAGTGATTTTCATGCTTCCAGGGGCCTTAAACACAAGATTTGAGGAATGGGTAAAAGTGAATGAAACTGGCCAATTTACTCACTCTGCGGCCTTAAAAAGTTTTTCTCCTCCACGGTAAGTGAATAAAATAACATTTGGAGGTCTTTATTGTTCAAGCGAAAACGCCAGATTTTTGACGAAAGAGATAACCACCCCCCCCTACGACATGCTTCAGAAACAAAAAAAATGGTCCGTTTTCAAATGTTGCCTCTTTGAACTACAATTCACATTTGTACGTGGAAAATCACTTTTAAAGAAAAAATGAGATGTTTAAAGTGATTTTCATGCTTCCAGGGGCCTTAAACACAAGATTTGAGGAATGGGTAAAAGTGAATGAAAATGGCCAATTTACTCACTGCGGCCTTAAAAAGTATTTCTACTCCACGGGAAGCACATTAAATAACATTTGTAGGCCTTTATTGTTCAATGAAAAACGCCAGATTTTTGATGAAAGAGATAACCACCCCCCTTACGACATGCTTCAGAAACGGAAAAAATGGTCCATTTTCAAATGTTGCGTCTTTGAACTACAATTCACATTTGTACGTGGAAAATCACTTTTAGAGATAAGATTAGATGTTTAAAGTGATTTTCAAGCTTCCAGGGGCCCTAAACACAAGATTTGAGAAATGGGTAAAAGTAAATGAAAATGGCCAATTTACTCACTCTGCGGCCTTAAAAAGTTTTTCTCCTCCACGGTAAGTGAATAAAATACATTTGGAGGTCTTTATTGTTCAAGCGAATACGCCAGATTTTTAACGAAAGAGATAACCACCCCCCCTTACGACATGCTTCAGAAACGAAAAAAATGGTCCATTTTCAAATGTTGCGTCTTTGAACTACAATTCACATTTTTACGTGGATAATCACTTTTAGAGATAAAATTAGATGTTTGAAGTGATTTTCAAGCTTCCCCGGGCCCTAAACACAAGATTTGAGGAATGGGAAAATGTGAATGAAAATGGCCAATTTACTCACTCTGCGGCCTTAAAAAGTGTTTCTACTCCACGGGAAGTGAATAAAATAACATTTGGAGGCCTTTATTGTTCAATCAAAAACGCCCATTTTTTGGTGAAAGAGATAACCACCCCCCCCTTACGACATGCTTCAGAAACGAAAAAAATGGTCCGTTTTCAAATGTTGCCTCTTTGAACTACAATTCACATTTGTACGTGGAAAATCACTTTTAAAGAAAAAATGAGATGTTTAAAGTGATTTTCATGCTTCCAGGGGCCTTAAACACAAGATTTGAGGAATGGGTAAAAGTGAATGAAAATGGCCAATTTACTCACTCTGCGGCCTTAAAAAGTGTTTCTACTCCACGGGAAGCGAATTAAATAACATTTGTAGGCCTTTATTGTTCAATCAAAAACGCCCATTTTTTGGTGAAAGAGATAACCACCCCCCCTTACGACATGCTTCAGAAACGAAAAAAATGGTCCGTTTTCAAATGTTGCCTCTTTGAACTACAATTCACATTTGTACGTGGAAAATCACTTTTAAAGAAAAAATGAGATGTTTAAAGTGATTTTCATGCTTCCAGGGGCCTTAAACACAAGATTTGAGGAATGGGTAAAAGTGAATGAAAATGCCCAATTTACTCACTGCGGCCTTAAAAAGTATTTCTACTCCACGGGAAGCAAATTAAATAACATTTGTAGGCCTTTATTGTTCAATCAAAAACGCCCGATTTTTGATGAAAGAGATAACCACCCCCCCTTACGACATGCTTCAGAAACGAAAAAAATGGTCCATTTTCAAATGTTGCCTCTTTGAACTACAATTCACATTTGTATGTGGAAAATCACTTTTAAAGATAAAATGAGATGTTTAAAGTGATTTTCATGCTTCCAGGGGCCTTAAACACAAGATTTGAGGAATGGGTAAAAGTGAATGGAAATGGCCAATTTACTCATTCTGAGGCCTTAAAAAGTGTTTCTCCTCCACGGGAAGTGAATTAAATAACATTTGTAGGCCTTTATTGTTCAATCAAAAACGCCCATTTTTTGGTGAAAGGGATAACCACCCCCCCTTACGACATGCTTCAGAAACGAAAAAAATGGTCCGTTTTCAAATGTTGCCTCTTTGAACTACAATTCACATTTGTACTTGGAAAATCACTTTTAAAGAAAAAATGAGACGTTTAAAGTGATTTTCATGCTTCCAGGGGCCTTAAACACAAGATTTGAGGAATGGGTAAAAGTGAATGAAACTGGCCAATTTCCTCACTCTGCGGCCTTAAAAAGTGTTTCTCCTCCACGGGAAGCGAATTAAATAACATTTGTAGGCCTTTATTGTTCAATCAAAAACGCCCGATTTTTGATGAAAGAGATAACCACCCCCCCTTACGACATGCTTCAGAAACTAAAAAAACTGGTCCATTTTCAAATGTTGCCTCTTTGAACTACAATTCACATTTGTATGTGGAAAATCACTTTTAAAGATAAAATGATATGTTTAAAGTGATTTTCATGCTTCCAGGGGCCTTAAACACAAGATTTGAGGAATGGGTAAAAGTGAATGGAAATGGCCAATTTACTCATTCTGAGGCCTTAAAAAGTGTTTCTCCTCCACGGGAAGTGAATTAAATAACATTTGGAGGCCTGTATTGTTCAATCAAAAACGCCAGATTTTTGATGAAAGAGATAACCACCCCCCCTTACGACATGCTTCAGAAACGAAAATAATGGTTCATTTTCAAATGTTGCATCTTTAAACTACAATTCACATTTGTATGTGGATTATCACTTTTAGAGATAAAAGGATATGTTTAAAGTGATTTTCATGCGTCCAGGGGTCTTAAACACAAGATTTTTGGAATGGGTAAAAGTGA
The DNA here is from genome assembly GCF_964204655.1 of Triturus cristatus. Classification (NCBI taxonomy): domain Eukaryota; kingdom Metazoa; phylum Chordata; class Amphibia; order Caudata; family Salamandridae; genus Triturus; species Triturus cristatus. The sequence goes on from NC_140593.1 coordinate 663,743,771, forward strand.
ATGAAAATGGCCAATTTACTCACTCTGCAGCCTTAAAAAGTGTTTCTACTCCACTGGAAGTGAATAAAATAACATTTGGAGGCCTTTATTGTTCAATCAAAAACGCCCGATTTTTGGTGAAAGAGATAACCACCCCCCTTACGACATGCTTCAGAAACGAAAAAAATGGTCAGTTTTCAAATGTTGCCTCTTTGAACTACAATTCACATTTGTACGTGGAAAATCACTTTTAAAGAAAGAATGAGATGTTTAAAGTGATTTTCATGCTTCCAGGGGCCTTAAACACAAGATTTGAGGAATGGGTAAAAGTGAATGAAAATGGCCAATTTACTCACTCTGCGGCCTTAAAAAGTATTTCTCCTCCACGGGAAGCGAATTAAATAACATTTGTAGGCCTTTATTGTTCAATCAAAAACGCCCGATTTTTGATGAAAGAGATAACCACCCCCCCTTACGACATGCTTCAGAAACTAAAAAAACTGGTCCATTTTCAAATGTTGCCTCTTTGAACTACAATTCACATTTGTATGTGGAAAATCACTTTTAAAGATAAAATGATATGTTTAAAGTGATTTTCATGCTTCCAGGGGCCTTAAACACAAGATTTGAGGAATGGGTAAAAGTGAATGGAAATGGCCAATTTATTCATTCTGAGGCCTTAAAAAGTGTTTCTCCTCCACGGGAAGTGAATTAAATAACATTTGGAGGCCTGTATTGTTCAATCAAAAACGCCAGATTTTTGATGAAAGAGATAACCACCCCCCCTTACGACATGCTTCAGAAACGAAAATAATGGTTCATTTTCAAATGTTGCATCTTTAAACTACAATTCACATTTGTATGTGGATTATCACTTTTAGAGATAAAAGGATATGTTTAAAGTGATTTTCATGCGTCCAGGGGTCTTAAACACAAGATTTTTGGAATGGGTAAAAGTGAATGAAAATGGCCAATTTACTCACTCTGCAGCCTTAAAAAGTGTTTCTACTCCACTGGAAGTGAATAAAATAACATTTGGAGGCCTTTATTGTTCAATCAAAAACGCCCGATTTTTGGTGAAAGAGATAACCACCCCCCTTACGACATGCTTCAGAAACGAAAAAAATGGTCAGTTTTCAAATGTTGCCTCTTTGAACTACAATTCACATTTGTACGTGGAAAATCACTTTTAAAGAAAGAATGAGATGTTTAAAGTGATTTTCATGCTTCCAGGGGCCTTAAACACAAGATTTGAGGAATGGGTAAAAGTGAATGAAAATGGCCAATTTACTCACTCTGCGGCCTTAAAAAGTATTTCTACTCCACGGGAAGCGAATTAAATAACATTTGTAGGCCTTTATTGTTCAATCAAAAACGCCTGATTTTTGATGAAAGAGATAACCACCCCCCCTTACGACATGCTTCAGAAACGAAAAAAATGGTCCATTTTCAAATGTTGCCTCTTTGAACTACAATTCACATTTGTATGTGGAAAATCACTTTTAAAGATAAAATGAGATGTTTAAAGTGATTTTCATGCTTCCAGGGGCCTTAAACACAAGATTTGAGGAATGGGTAAAAGTGAATGAAAATGGCCAATTTACTCACTGTGGCCTTAAAAAGTATTTCTACTCCACGGGAAGCAAATTAAATAACATTTGTAGGCCTTTATTGTTCAATCAAAAACGCCCGATTTTTGATAAAAGAGATAACCACCCCCCCTTACGACATGCTTCATAAACGAAAAAAATGGTCCATTTTCAAATGTTGCCTCTTTGAACTACAATTCACATTTGTATGTGGAAAATCACTTTTAAAGATAAAATGAGATGTTTAAAGAGATTTTCATGCTTCCAGGGGCCTTAAACACAAGATTTGAGGAATGGGTAAAAGTGAATGGAAATGGCCAATTTACTCATTCTGAGGCCTTAAAAAGTGTTTCTCCTCCACGGGAAGTGAATTAAATAACATTTGTAGGCCTTTATTGTTCAATCAAAAACGCCCATTTTTTGGTAAAAGAGATAACCACCCCCCCTTACGACATGCTTCAGAAACGAAAAAAATGGTCCGTTTTCAAATGTTGCCTCTTTGAACTACAATTCACATTTGTACGTGGAAAATCACTTTTAAAGAAAAAATGAGACGTTTAAAGTGATTTTCATGCTTCCAGGGGCCTTAAACACAAGATTTGAGGAATGGGTAAAAGTGAATGAAACTGGCCAATTTACTCACTCTGCGGCCTTAAAAAGTGTTTCTCCTCCACGGGAAGCGAATTAAATAACATTTGTAGGCCTTTATTGTTCAATCAAAAACACCCGATTTTTGATGAAAGAGATAACCACCCCCCCTTACGACATGCTTCAGAAACTAAAAAAATGGTTCCTTTTCAAATGTTGCATCTTTGAACTACAATTCACATCTGTATGTGGATTATCACTTTTAGAGATAAAAGGATATGTTTAAAGTGATTTTCATGCATCCAGGGGTCTTAAACACAAGATTTTTGGAATGGGTAAAAGTGAATGAAAATGGCCAATTTACTCACTCTGCGGCCTTAAAAAGTGTTTCTACTCCACTGGAAGTGAATAAAATAACATTTGGAGGCCTTTATTGTTCAATCAAAAACGCCCGATTTTTGGTGAAAGAGATAACCACCCCCCTTACGACATGCTTCAGAAACGAAAAATATGGTCCGTTTTCAAATGTTGCCTCTTTGAACTAAAATTCACATTTGTACGTGGAAAATCACTTTTAAAGAAAAAATGAGATGTTTAAAGTGATTTTCATGCTTCCAGGGGCCTTAAACACAAGATTTGAGGAATGGGTAAAAGTGAATGAAAATGGCCAATTTACTCACTGCGGCCTTAAAAAGTATTTCTACTCCACGGGAAGTGAATTAAATAACATTTGGAGGCCTTTATTGTTCAATGAAAAACGCCAGATTTTTGATGAAAGAGATAACCACCCCCTTACGACATGCTTCAGAAACGAAAAAAATGGTCCATTTTCAAATGTTGCGTCTTTGAACTACAATTCACATTTGTACGTGGAAAATCACTTTTAGAGATAAGATTAGATGTTTAAAGTGATTTTCAAGCTTCCAGGGGCCCTAAACACAAGATTTGAGAAATGGGTAAAAGTAAATGAAAATGGCCAATTTACTCACTCTGCGGCCTTAAAAAGTTTTTCTCCTCCACGGTAAGTGAATAAAATAACATTTGGAGGTCTTTATTGTTCAAGCGAAAACGCCAGATTTTTGACGAAAGAGATAACCACCCCCCCTACGACATGCTTCAGAAACGAAAAAAATGGTCCATTTTCAAATGTTGCGTCTTTGAACTACAATTCACATTTTTACGTGGATAATCACTTTTAGAGATAAAATTAGATGTTTGAAGTGATTTTCAAGCTTCCCCGGGCCCTAAACACAAGATTTGAGGAATGGGAAAATGTGAATGAAAATGGCCAATTTATTCACTCTGAGGCCTTAAAAAGTTTTTCTCCACCCCAGAAAGTGAATTAAATAACATTTGTAGGCCTTTATTGTTCAATCAAAAATGCCCGATTTTTGATGAAAGAGATAACCACCCCCCCTTACGACAAGCTTCAGAAACAAAAAAATGGTTCATTTTCAAATGTTGCATCTTTGAACTACAATTCACATTTGTATGTGGATTATCACTTTTAGAGATAAAATTATATGTTTAAAGTGATTTTCATGCTTCCAGGGGCCTTAAACACAAGATTTTTGGAATGGGTAAAAGTGAATGAAAATGGCCAATTTACTCACTCTGCGGCCTTAAAAAGTGTTTCTACTCCACGGGAAGTGAATAAAATAACATTTGGAGGCCTTTATTGTTCAATCAAAAACGCCCATTTTTTGGTGAAAGAGATAACCACCCCCCCCTTACGACATGCTTCAGAAACGAAAAAAATGGTCCGTTTTCAAATGTTGCCTCTTTGAACTACAATTCACATTTGTACGTGGAAAATCACTTTTAAAGAAAAAATGAGATGTTTAAAGTGATTTTCATGCTTCCAGGGGCCTTAAACACAAGATTTGAGGAATGGGTAAAAGTGAATGAAAATGGCCAATTTACTCACTCTGCGGCCTTAAAAAGTGTTTCTACTCCACGGGAAGCGAATTAAATAACATTTGTAGGCCTTTCTTGTTCAATCAAAAACGCCCATTTTTTGGTGAAAGAGATAACCACCCCCCCTTACGACATGCTTCAGAAACGAAAAAAATGGTCCGTTTTCAAATGTTGCCTCTTTGAACTACAATTCACATTTGTACGTGGAAAATCACTTTTAAAGAAAGAATGAGATGTTTAAAGTGATTTTCATGCTTCCAGGGGCCTTAAACACAAGATTTGAGGAAAGGGTAAAAGTGAATGAAAATGGCCAATTTACTCACTGTGGCCTTAAAAAGTATTTCTACTCCACAGGAAGCAAATTAAATAACATTTGTAGGCCTTTATTGTTCAATCAAAAACGCCCGATTTTTGATAAAAATGATAACCACCCCCCCTTACGACATGCTTCATAAACGAAAAAAATGGTCCATTTTCAAATGTTGCCTCTTTGAACTACAATTCACATTTGTATGTGGAAAATCACTTTTAAAGATAAAATGAGATGTTTAAAGAGATTTTCATGCTTCCAGGGGCCTTAAACACAAGATTTGAGGAATGGGTAAAAGTGAATGGAAATGGCCAATTTACTCATTCTGAGGCCTTAAAAAGTGTTTCTCCTCCACGGGAAGTGAATTAAATAACATTTGTAGGCCTTTATTGTTCAATCAAAAACGCCCATTTTTTGGTAAAAGAGATAACCACCCCCCCTTACGACATGCTTCAGAAATGAAAAAAATGGTCCGTTTTCAAATGTTGCCTCTTTGAACTACAATTCACATTTGTACGTGGAAAATCACTTTTAAAGAAAAAATGAGACGTTTAAAGTGATTTTCATGCTTCCAGGGGCCTTAAACACAAGATTTGAGGAATGGGTAAAAGTGAATGAAACTGGCCAATTTACTCACTCTGCGGCCTTAAAAAGTTTTTCTCCTCCACGGTAAGTGAATAAAATAACATTTGGAGGTCTTTATTGTTCAAGCGAAAACGCCAGATTTTTGACGAAAGAGATAACCACCCCCCCTACGACATGCTTCAGAAACAAAAAAAATGGTCCGTTTTCAAATGTTGCCTCTTTGAACTACAATTCACATTTGTACGTGGAAAATCACTTTTAAAGAAAAAATGAGATGTTTAAAGTGATTTTCATGCTTCCAGGGGCCTTAAACACAAGATTTGAGGAATGGGTAAAAGTGAATGAAAATGGCCAATTTACTCACTGCGGCCTTAAAAAGTATTTCTACTCCACGGGAAGCACATTAAATAACATTTGTAGGCCTTTATTGTTCAATGAAAAACGCCAGATTTTTGATGAAAGAGATAACCACCCCCCTTACGACATGCTTCAGAAACGGAAAAAATGGTCCATTTTCAAATGTTGCGTCTTTGAACTACAATTCACATTTGTACGTGGAAAATCACTTTTAGAGATAAGATTAGATGTTTAAAGTGATTTTCAAGCTTCCAGGGGCCCTAAACACAAGATTTGAGAAATGGGTAAAAGTAAATGAAAATGGCCAATTTACTCACTCTGCGGCCTTAAAAAGTTTTTCTCCTCCACGGTAAGTGAATAAAATACATTTGGAGGTCTTTATTGTTCAAGCGAATACGCCAGATTTTTAACGAAAGAGATAACCACCCCCCCTTACGACATGCTTCAGAAACGAAAAAAATGGTCCATTTTCAAATGTTGCGTCTTTGAACTACAATTCACATTTTTACGTGGATAATCACTTTTAGAGATAAAATTAGATGTTTGAAGTGATTTTCAAGCTTCCCCGGGCCCTAAACACAAGATTTGAGGAATGGGAAAATGTGAATGAAAATGGCCAATTTACTCACTCTGCGGCCTTAAAAAGTGTTTCTACTCCACGGGAAGTGAATAAAATAACATTTGGAGGCCTTTATTGTTCAATCAAAAACGCCCATTTTTTGGTGAAAGAGATAACCACCCCCCCCTTACGACATGCTTCAGAAACGAAAAAAATGGTCCGTTTTCAAATGTTGCCTCTTTGAACTACAATTCACATTTGTACGTGGAAAATCACTTTTAAAGAAAAAATGAGATGTTTAAAGTGATTTTCATGCTTCCAGGGGCCTTAAACACAAGATTTGAGGAATGGGTAAAAGTGAATGAAAATGGCCAATTTACTCACTCTGCGGCCTTAAAAAGTGTTTCTACTCCACGGGAAGCGAATTAAATAACATTTGTAGGCCTTTATTGTTCAATCAAAAACGCACATTTTTTGGTGAAAGAGATAACCACCCCCCCTTACGACATGCTTCAGAAACGAAAAAAATGGTCCGTTTTCAAATGTTGCCTCTTTGAACTACAATTCACATTTGTACGTGGAAAATCACTTTTAAAGAAAAAATGAGATGTTTAAAGTGATTTTCATGCTTCCAGGGGCCTTAAACACAAGATTTGAGGAATGGGTAAAAGTGAATGAAAATGCCCAATTTACTCACTGCGGCCTTAAAAAGTATTTCTACTCCACGGGAAGCAAATTAAATAACATTTGTAGGCCTTTATTGTTCAATCAAAAACGCCCGATTTTTGATGAAAGAGATAACCACCCCCCCTTACGACATGCTTCATAAACGAAAAAAATGGTCCATTTTCAAATGTTGCCTCTTTGAACTACAATTCACATTTGTATGTGGAAAATCACTTTTAAAGATAAAATGAGATGTTTAAAGTGATTTTCATGCTTCCAGGGGCCTTAAACACAAGATTTGAGGAATGGGTAAAAGTGAATGGAAATGGCCAATTTACTCATTCTGAGGCCTTAAAAAGTGTTTCTCCTCCACGGGAAGTGAATTAAATAACATTTGTAGGCCTTTATTGTTCAATCAAAAACGCCCATTTTTTGGTGAAAGGGATAACCACCCCCCCCTTACGACATGCTTCAGAAACGAAAAAAATGGTCCGTTTTCAAATGTTGCCTCTTTGAACTACAATTCACATTTGTACTTGGAAAATCACTTTTAAAGAAAAAATGAGACGTTTAAAGTGATTTTCATGCTTCCAGGGGCCTTAAACACAAGATTTGAGGAATGGGTAAAAGTGAATGAAACTGGCCAATTTACTCACTCTGCGGCCTTAAAAAGTGTTTCTCCTCCACGGGAAGCGAATTAAATAACATTTGTAGGCCTTTATTGTTCAATCAAAAACGCCCGATTTTTGATGAAAGAGATAACCACCCCCCCTTACGACATGCTTCAGAAACTAAAAAAACTGGTCCATTTTCAAATGTTGCCTCTTTGAACTACAATTCACATTTGTATGTGGAAAATCACTTTTAAAGATAAAATGATATGTTTAAAGTGATTTTCATGCTTCCAGGGGCCTTAAACACAAGATTTGAGGAATGGGTAAAAGTGAATGGAAATGGCCAATTTACTCATTCTGAGGCCTTAAAAAGTGTTTCTCCTCCACGGGAAGTGAATTAAATAACATTTGGAGGCCTGTATTGTTCAATCAAAAACGCCAGATTTTTGATGAAAGAGATAACCACCCCCCCTTACGACATGCTTCAGAAACGAAAATAATGGTTCATTTTCAAATGTTGCATCTTTAAACTACAATTCACATTTGTATGTGGATTATCACTTTTAGAGATAAAAGGATATGTTTAAAGTGATTTTCATGCGTCCAGGGGTCTTAAACACAAGATTTTTGGAATGGGTAAAAGTGAATGAAAATGGCCAATTTACTCACTCTGCAGCCTTAAAAAGTGTTTCTACTCCACTGGAAGTGAATAAAATAACATTTGGAGGCCTTTATTGTTCAATCAAAAACGCCCGATTTTTGGTGAAAGAGATAACCACCCCCCTTACGACATGCTTCAGAAACGAAAAAAATGGTCCGTTTTCAAATGTTGCCTCTTTGAACTACAATTCACATTTGTACGTGGAAAATCACTTTTAAAGAAAAAATGAGATGTTTAAAGTGATTTTCATGCTTCCAGGGGCCTTAAACACAAGATTTGAGGAATGGGTAAAAGTGAATGAAAATGGCCAATTTACTCACTGCGGCCTTAAAAAGTATTTCTACTCCACGGGAAGCAAATTAAATAACATTTGTAGGCCTTTATTGTTCAATCAAAAACGCCCGATTTTTGATGAAAGAGATAACCACCCCCCTTACGACATGCTTCAGAAACGAAAAAAATGGTCCATTTTCAAATGTTGCGTCTTTGAACTACAATTCACATTTGTACGTGGAAAATCACTTTTAGAGATAAGATTAGATGTTTAAAGTGATTTTCAAGCTTCCAGGGGCCCTAAACACAAGATTTGAGAAATGGGTAAAAGTAAATGAAAATGGCCAATTTACTCACTCTGCGGCCTTAAAAAGTTTTTCTCCTCCACGGTAAGTGAATAAAATAACATTTGGAGGTCTTTATTGTTCAAGCGAAAACGCCAGATTTTTGACGAAAGAGATAACCACCCCCCCTACGACATGCTTCAGAAACGAAAAAAATGGTCCATTTTCAAATGTTGCGTCTTTGAACTACAATTCACATTTTTACGTGGATAATCACTTTTAGAGATAAAATTAGATGTTTGAAGTGATTTTCAAGCTTCCCCGGGCCCTAAACACAAGATTTGAGGAATGGGAAAATGTGAATGAAAATGGCCAATTTATTCACTCTGAGGCCTTAAAAAGTTTTTCTCCACCCCAGAAAGTGAATTAAATAACATTTGTAGGCCTTTATTGTTCAATCAAAAATGCCCGATTTTTGATGAAAGAGATAACCACCCCCCCTTACGACATGCTTCAGAAACAAAAAAATGGTTCATTTTCAGATGTTGCATCTTTGAACTACAATTCACATTTGTATGTGGATTATCACTTTTAGAGATAAAAAGATATGTTTAAAGTGATTTTCATGCTTCCAGGGGCCTTAAACACAAGATTTTTGGAATGGGTAAAAGTGAATGAAAATGGCCAATTTACTCACTCTGCGGCCTTAAAAAGTGTTTCTACTCCACTGGAAGTGAATAAAATAACATTTGGAGGCCTTTATTGTTCAATCAAAAACGCCCATTTTTTGGTGAAAGAGATAACCACCCCCCCCTTACGACATGCTTCAGAAACGAAAAAAATGGTCCGTTTTCAAATGTTGCCTCTTTGAACTACAATTCACATTTGTACGTGGAAAATCACTTTTAAAGAAAAAATGAGATGTTTAAAGTGATTTTCATGCTTCCAGGGGCCTTAAACACAAGATTTGAGGAATGGGTAAAAGTGAATGAAAATGGCCAATTTACTCACTCTGCGGCCTTAAAAAGTGTTTCTACTCCACGGGAAGCGAATTAAATAACATTTGTAGGCCTTTATTGTTCAATCAAAAACGCCCATTTTTTGGTGAAAGAGATAACCACCCCCCCTTACGACATGCTTCAGAAACGAAAAAAATGGTCCGTTTTCAAATGTTGCCTCTTTGAACTACAATTCACATTTGTACGTGGAAAATCACTTTTAAAGAAAGAATGAGATGTTTAAAGTGATTTTCATGCTTCCAGGGGCCTTAAACACAAGATTTGAGGAATGGGTAAAAGTGAATGAAAATGGCCAATTTACTCACTCTGCGGCCTTAAAAAGTATTTCTACTCCACGGGAAGTGAATTAAATAACATTTGTAGGCCTTTATTGTTCAATCAAAAACGCCCATTTTTTGGTAAAAGAGATAACCACCCCCCCTTACGACATGCTTCAGAAACGAAAAAAATGGTCCGTTTTCAAATGTTGCCTCTTTGAACTACAATTCACATTTGTACGTGGAAAATCACTTTTAAAGAAAAAATGAGACGTTTAAAGTGATTTTCATGCTTCCAGGGGCCTTAAACACAAGATTTGAGGAATGGGTAAAAGTGAATGAAACTGGCCAATTTACTCACTCTGCGGCCTTAAAAAGTGTTTCTCCTCCACAGGAAGCAAATTAAATAACATTTGTAGGCCTTTATTGTTCAATCAAAAACACCCGATTTTTGATGAAAGAGATAACCACCCCCCCTTACGACGTGCTTCAGAAACTAAAAAAACGGGTCCATTTTCAAATGTTGCCTCTTTGAACTACAATTCACATTTGTATGTGGAAAATCACTTTTAAAGATAAAATGATATGTTTTAAGTGATTTTCATGATTCCAGGGGCCTTAAACACAAGATTTGAGGAATGGGTAAAAGTGAATGGAAATGGCCAATTTACTCATTCTGAGGCCTTAAAAAGTGTTTCTCCTCCACGGGAAGTGAATTAAATAACATTTGGAGGCCTGTATTGTTCAATCAAAAACGCCAGATTTTTGATGAAAGAGATAACCACCCCCCCTTACGACATGCTTCAGAAACGAAAATAATGGTTCATTTTCAAATGTTGCATCTTTGAACTACAATTCACATTTGTATGTGGATTATCACTTTTAGAGATAAAAGGATATGTTTAAAGTGATTTTCATGCATCCAGGGGTCTTAAACACAAGATTTTTGGAATGGGTAAAAGTGAATGAAAATGGCCAATTTACTCACTCTGCGGCCTTAAAAAGTGTTTCTACTCCACTGGAAGTGAATAAAATAACATTTGGAGGCCTTTATTGTTCAATCAAAAACGCCCGATTTTTGGTGAAAGAGATAACCACCCCCCTTACGACATGCTTCAGAAACGAAAAAAATGGTCCGTTTTCAAATGTTGCCTCTTTGAACTAAAATTCACATTTGTACGTGGAAAATCACTTTTAAAGAAAAAATGAGATGTTTAAAGTGATTTTCATGCTTCCAGGGGCCTTAAACACAAGATTTGAGGAATGGGTAAAAGTGAATGAAAATGGCCAATTTACTCACTGCGGCCTTAAAAAGTATTTCTACTCCACGGGAAGTGAATTAAATAACATTTGGAGGCCTTTATTGTTCAATGAAAAACGCCAGATTTTTGATGAAAGAGATAACCACCCCCTTACGACATGCTTCAGAAACGAAAAAAATGGTCCATTTTCAAATGTTGCGTCTTTGAACTACAATTCACATTTGTACATGGAAAATCACTTTTAGAGATAAGATTAGATGTTTAAAGTGATTTTCAAGCTTCCAGGGGCCCTAAACACAAGATTTGAGAAATGGGTAAAAGTAAATGAAAATGGCCAATTTACTCACTCTGCGGCCTTAAAAAGTTTTTCTCCTCCACGGTAAGTGAATAAAATAACATTTGGAGGTCTTTATTGTTCAAGCGAAAACGCCAGATTTTTGACGAAAGAGATAACCACCCCCCCTACGACATGCTTCAGAAACGAAAAAAATGGTCCATTTTCAAATGTTGCGTCTTTGAACTACAATTCACATTTTTACGTGGATAATCACTTTGAGAGATAACATTAGATGTTTGAAGTGATTTTCAAGCTTCCCCGGGCCCTAAACACAAGATTTGAGGAATGGGAAAATGTGAATGAAAATGGCCAATTTATTCACTCTGAGGCCTTAAAAAGTTTTTCTCCACCCCAGAAAGTGAATTAAATAACATTTGTAGGCCTTTATTGTTCAATCAAAAATGCCCGATTTTTGATGAAAGAGATAACCACCCCCCCTTACGACATGCTTCAGAAACAAAAAAATGGTTCATTTTCAAATGTTGCATCTTTGAACTACAATTCACATTTGTATGTGGATTATCACTTTTAGAGATAAAATTATATGTTTAAAGTGATTTTCATGCTTCCAGGGGCCTTAAACACAAGATTTTTGGAATGGGTAAAAGTGAATGAAAATGGCCAATTTACTCACTCTGCGGCCTTAAAAAGTGTTTCTACTCCACTGGAAGTGAATAAAATAACATTTGGAGGCCTTTATTGTTCAATCAAAAACGCCCATTTTTTGGTGAAAGAGATAACCACCCCCCCCTTACGACATGCTTCAGAAACGAAAAAAATGGTCCGTTTTCAAATGTTGCCTCTTTGAACTACAATTCACATTTGTACGTGGAAAATCACTTTTAAAGAAAAAATGAGATGTTTAAAGTGATTTTCATGCTTCCAGGGGCCTTAAACACAAGATTTGAGGAATGGGTAAAAGTGAATGAAAATGGCCAATTTACTCACTCTGCGGCCTTAAAAAGTGTTTCTACTCCACGGGAAGCGAATTAAATAACATTTGTAGGCCTTTATTGTTCAATCAAAAACGCCCATTTTTTGGTGAAAGAGATAACCACCCCCCCTTACGACATGCTTCAGAAACGAAAAAAATGGTCCGTTTTCAAATGTTGCCTCTTTGAACTACAATTCACATTTGTACGTGGAAAATCACTTTTAAAGAAAGAATGAGATGTTTAAAGTGATTTTCATGCTTCAAGGGGCCTTAAACACAAGATTTGAGGAATGGGTAAAAGTGAATGAAAATGGCCAATTTACTCACTCTGCGGCCTTAAAAAGTATTTCTACTCCACGGGAAGTGAATTAAATAACATTTGTAGGCCTTTATTGTTCAATCAAAAACGCCCATTTTTTGGTAAAAGAGATAACCACCCCCCCTTACGACATGCTTCAGAAACGAAAAAAATGGTCCGTTTTCAAATGTTGCCTCTTTGAACTACAATTCACATTTGTACGTGGAAAATCACTTTTAAAGAAAAAATGAGACGTTTAAAGTGATTTTCATGCTTCCAGGGGCCTTAAACACAAGATTTGAGGAATGGGTAAAAGTGAATGAAACTGGCCAATTTACTCACTCTGCGGCCTTAAAAAGTGTTTCTCCTCCACAGGAAGCAAATTAAATAACATTTGTAGGCCTTTATTGTTCAATCAAAAACACCCGATTTTTGATGAAAGAGATAACCACCCCCCCTTACGACGTGCTTCAGAAACTAAAAAAACTGGTCCATTTTCAAATGTTGCCTCTTTGAACTACAATTCACATTTGTATGTGGAAAATCACTTTTAAAGATAAAATGATATGTTTTAAGTGATTTTCATGCTTCCAGGGGCCTTAAACACAAGATTTGAGGAATGGGTAAAAGTGAATGGAAATGGCCAATTTACTCATTCTGAGGCCTTAAAAAGTGTTTCTCCTCCACGGGAAGTGAATTAAATAACATTTGGAGGCCTGTATTGTTCAATCAAAAACGCCAGATTTTTGATGAAAGAGATAACCACCCCCCCTTACGACATGCTTCAGAAACGAAAATAATGGTTCATTTTCAAATGTTGCATCTTTGAACTACAATTCACATTTGTATGTGGATTATCACTTTTAGAGATAAAAGGATATGTTTAAAGTGATTTTCATGCATCCAGGGGTCTTAAACACAAGATTTTTGGAATGGGTAAAAGTGAATGAAAATGGCCAATTTACTCACTCTGCGGCCTTAAAAAGTGTTTCTACTCCACTGGAAGTGAATAAAATAACATTTGGAGGCCTTTATTGTTCAATCAAAAACGCCCGATTTTTGGTGAAAGAGATAACCACCCCCCTTACGACATGCTTCAGAAACGAAAAAAATGGTCCGTTTTCAAATGTTGCCTCTTTGAACTAAAATTCACATTTGTACGTGGAAAATCACTTTTAAAGAAAAAATGAGATGTTTAAAGTGATTTTCATGCTTCCAGGGGCCTTAAACACAAGATTTGAGGAATGGGTAAAAGTGAATGAAAATGGCCAATTTACTCACTGCGGCCTTAAAAAGTATTTCTACTCCACGGGAAGTGAATTAAATAACATTTGGAGGCCTTTATTGTTCAATGAAAAACGCCAGATTTTTGATGAAAGAGATAACCACCCCCTTACGACATGCTTCAGAAACGAAAAAAATGGTCCATTTTCAAATGTTGCGTCTTTGAACTACAATTCACATTTGTACGTGGAAAATCACTTTTAGAGATAAGATTAGATGTTTAAAGTGATTTTCAAGCTTCCAGGGGCCCTAAACACAAGATTTGAGAAATGGGTAAAAGTAAATGAAAATGGCCAATTTACTCACTCTGCGGCCTTAAAAAGTTTTTCTCCTCCACGGTAAGTGAATAAAATAACATTTGGAGGTCTTTATTGTTCAAGCGAAAACGCCAGATTTTTGACGAAAGAGATAACCACCCCCCCTACGACATGCTTCAGAAACGAAAAAAATGGTCCATTTTCAAATGTTGCGTCTTTGAACTACAATTCACATTTTTACGTGGATAATCACTTTTAGAGATAACATTAGATGTTTGAAGTGATTTTCAAGCTTCCCCGGGCCCTAAACACAAGATTTGAGGAATGGGAAAATGTGAATGAAAATGGCCAATTTATTCACTCTGAGGCCTTAAAAAGTTTTTCTCCACCCCAGAAAGTGAATTAAATAACATTTGTAGGCCTTTATTGTTCAATCAAAAATGCCCGATTTTTGATGAAAGAGATAACCACCCCCCCTTACGACATGCTTCAGAAACAAAAAAATGGTTCATTTTCAAATGTTGCATCTTTGAACTACAATTCACATTTGTATGTGGATTATCACTTTTAGAGATAAAATTATATGTTTAAAGTGATTTTCATGCTTCCAGGGGCCTTAAACACAAGATTTTTGGAATGGGTAAAAGTGAATGAAAATGGCCAATTTACTCACTCTGCGGCCTTAAAAAGTGTTTCTACTCCACGGGAAGTGAATAAAATAACATTTGGAGGCCTTTATTGTTCAATCAAAAACGCCCATTTTTTGGTGAAAGAGATAACCACCCCCCCCTTACGACATGCTTCAGAAACGAAAAAAATGGTCCGTTTTCAAATGTTGCCTCTTTGAACTACAATTCACATTTGTACGTGGAAAATCACTTTTAAAGAAAAAATGAGATGTTTAAAGTGATTTTCATGCTTCCAGGGGCCTTAAACACAAGATTTGAGGAATGGGTAAAAGTGAATGAAAATGGCCAATTTACTCACTCTGCGGCCTTAAAAAGTGTTTCTACTCCACGGGAAGCGAATTAAATAACATTTGTAGGCCTTTATTGTTCAATCAAAAATGCCCATTTTTTGGTGAAAGAGATAACCACCCCCCCTTACGACATGCTTCAGAAACGAAAAAAATGGTCCGTTTTCAAATGTTGCCTCTTTGAACTACAATTCACATTTGTACGTGGAAAATCACTTTTAAAGAAAGAATGAGATGTTTAAAGTGATTTTCATGCTTCCAGGGGCCTTAAACACAAGATTTGAGGAATGGGTAAAAGTGAATGAAAATGGCCAATTTACTCACTGTGGCCTTAAAAAGTATTTCTACTCCACAGGAAGCAAATTAAATAACATTTGTAGGCCTTTATTGTTCAATCAAAAACGCCCGATTTTTGATAAAAGAGATAACCACCCCCCCTTACGACATGCTTCATAAACGAAAAAAATGGTCCATTTTCAAATGTTGCCTCTTTGAACTACAATTCACATTTGTATGTGGAAAATCACTTTTAAAGATAAAATGAGATGTTTAAAGAGATTTTCATGCTTCCAGGGGCCTTAAACACAAGATTTGAGGAATGGGTAAAAGTGAATGGAAATGGCCAATTTACTCATTCTGAGGCCTTAAAAAGTGTTTCTCCTCCACAGGAAGTGAATTAAATAACATTTGTAGGCCTTTATTGTTCAATCAAAAACGCCCATTTTTTGGTAAAAGAGATAACCACCCCCCCTTACGACATGCTTCAGAAATGAAAAAAATGGTCCGTTTTCAAATGTTGCCTCTTTGAACTACAATTCACATTTGTACGTGGAAAATCACTTTTAAAGAAAAAATGAGACGTTTAAAGTGATTTTCATGCTTCCAGGGGCCTTAAACACAAGATTTGAGGAATGGGTAAAAGTGAATGAAACTGGCCAATTTACTCACTCTGCGGCCTTAAAAAGTTTTTCTCCTCCACGGTAAGTGAATAAAATAACATTTGGAGGTCTTTATTGTTCAAGCGAAAACGCCAGATTTTTGACGAAAGAGATAACCACCCCCCCTACGACATGCTTCAGAAACAAAAAAAATGGTCCGTTTTCAAATGTTGCCTCTTTGAACTACAATTCACATTTGTACGTGGAAAATCACTTTTAAAGAAAAAATGAGATGTTTAAAGTGATTTTCATGCTTCCAGGGGCCTTAAACACAAGATTTGAGGAATGGGTAAAAGTGAATGAAAATGGCCAATTTACTCACTGCGGCCTTAAAAAGTATTTCTACTCCACGGGAAGCACATTAAATAACATTTGTAGGCCTTTATTGTTCAATGAAAAACGCCAGATTTTTGATGAAAGAGATAACCACCCCCCTTACGACATGCTTCAGAAACGGAAAAAATGGTCCATTTTCAAATGTTGCGTCTTTGAACTACAATTCACATTTGTACGTGGAAAATCACTTTTAGAGATAAGATTAGATGTTTAAAGTGATTTTCAAGCTTCCAGGGGCCCTAAACACAAGATTTGAGAAATGGGTAAAAGTAAATGAAAATGGCCAATTTACTCACTCTGCGGCCTTAAAAAGTTTTTCTCCTCCACGGTAAGTGAATAAAATACATTTGGAGGTCTTTATTGTTCAAGCAAAAACGCCAGATTTTTAACGAAAGAGATAACCACCCCCCCTTACGACATGCTTCAGAAACGAAAAAAATGGTCCATTTTCAAATGTTGCGTCTTTGAACTACAATTCACATTTTTACGTGGATAATCACTTTTAGAGATAAAATTAGATGTTTGAAGTGATTTTCAAGCTTCCCCGGGCCCTAAACACAAGATTTGAGGAATGGGAAAATGTGAATGAAAATGGCCAATTTACTCACTCTGCGGCCTTAAAAAGTGTTTCTACTCCACGGGAAGTGAATAAAATAACATTTGGAGGCCTTTATTGTTCAATCAAAAACGCCCATTTTTTGGTGAAAGAGATAACCACCCCCCCCTTACGACATGCTTCAGAAACGAAAAAAATGGTCCGTTTTCAAATGTTGCCTCTTTGAACTACAATTCACATTTGTACGTGGAAAATCACTTTTAAAGAAAAAATGAGATGTTTAAAGTGATTTTCATGCTTCCAGGGGCCTTAAACACAAGATTTGAGGAATGGGTAAAAGTGAATGAAAATGCCCAATTTACTCACTGCGGCCTTAAAAAGTATTTCTACTCCACGGGAAGCAAATTAAATAACATTTGTAGGCCTTTATTGTTCAATCAAAAACGCCCGATTTTTGATGAAAGAGATAACCACCCCCCCTTACGACATGCTTCAGAAACTAAAAAAACTGGTCCATTTTCAAATGTTGCCTCTTTGAACTACAATTCACATTTGTATGTGGAAAATCACTTTTAAAGATAAAATGATATGTTTAAAGTGATTTTCATGCTTCCAGGGGCCTTAAACACAAGATTTGAGGAATGGGTAAAAGTGAATGGAAATGGCCAATTTACTCATTCTGAGGCCTTAAAAAGTGTTTCTCCTCCACGGGAAGTGAATTAAATAACATTTGGAGGCCTGTATTGTTCAATCAAAAACGCCAGATTTTTGATGAAAGAGATAACCACCCCCCCTTACGACATGCTTCAGAAACGAAAATAATGGTTCATTTTCAAATGTTGCATCTTTAAACTACAATTCACATTTGTATGTGGATTATCACTTTTAGAGATAAAAGGATATGTTTAAAGTGATTTTCATGCTTCCAGGGGTCTTAAACACAAGATTTTTGTAATGGGTAAAAGTGAATGAAAATGGCCAATTTACTCACTCTGCAGCCTTAAAAAGTGTTTCTACTCCACTGGAAGTGAATAAAATAACATTTGGAGGCCTTTATTGTTCAATCAAAAACGCCCGATTTTTGGTGAAAGAGATAACCACCCCCCTTACGACATGCTTCAGAAACGAAAAAAATGGTCAGTTTTCAAATGTTGCCTCTTTGAACTACAATTCACATTTGTACGTGGAAAATCACTTTTAAAGAAAGAATGAGATGTTTAAAGTGATTTTCATGCTTCCAGGGGCCTTAAACACAAGATTTGAGGAATGGGTAAAAGTGAATGAAAATGGCCAATTTACTCACTCTGCGGCCTTAAAAAGTATTTCTACTCCACGGGAAGCGAATTAAATAACATTTGTAGGCCTTTATTGTTCAATCAAAAACGCCTGATTTTTGATGAAAGAGATAACCACCCCCCCTTACGACATGCTTCAGAAACGAAAAAAATGGTCCATTTTCAAATGTTGCCTCTTTGAACTACAATTCACATTTGTATGTGGAAAATCACTTTTAAAGATAAAATGAGATGTTTAAAGTGATTTTCATGCTTCCAGGGGCCTTAAACACAAGATTTGAGGAATGGGTAAAAGTGAATGAAAATGGCCAATTTACTCACTGTGGCCTTAAAAAGTATTTCTACTCCACGGGAAGCAAATTAAATAACATTTGTAGGCCTTTATTGTTCAATCAAAAACGCCCGATTTTTGATAAAAGAGATAACCACCCCCCCTTACGACATGCTTCATAAACGAAAAAAATGGTCCATTTTCAAATGTTGCCTCTTTGAACTACAATTCACATTTGTATGTGGAAAATCACTTTTAAAGATAAAATGAGATGTTTAAAGAGATTTTCATGCTTCCAGGGGCCTTAAACACAAGATTTGAGGAATGGGTAAAAGTGAATGGAAATGGCCAATTTACTCATTCTGAGGCCTTAAAAAGTGTTTCTCCTCCACGGGAAGTGAATTAAATAACATTTGTAGGCCTTTATTGTTCAATCAAAAACGCCCATTTTTTGGTAAAAGAGATAACCACCCCCCCTTACGACATGCTTCAGAAACGAAAAAAATGGTCCGTTTTCAAATGTTGCCTCTTTGAACTACAATTCACATTTGTATGTGGAAAATCACTTTTAAAGATAAAATGATATGTTTAAAGTGATTTTCATGCTTCCAGGGGCCTTAAACACAAGATTTGAGGAATGGGTAAAAGTGAATGGAAATGGCCAATTTACTCATTCTGAGGCCTTAAAAAGTGTTTCTCCTCCACGGGAAGTGAATTAAATAACATTTGGAGGCCTGTATTGTTCAATCAAAAACGCCAGATTTTTGATGAAAGAGATAACCACCCCCCCTTACGACATGCTTCAGAAACGAAAATAATGGTTCATTTTCAAATGTTGCATCTTTGAATTACAATTCACATTTGTATGTGGATTATCACTTTTAGAGATAAAAGGATATGTTTAAAGTGATTTTCATGCATCCAGGGGTCTTAAACACAAGATTTTTGGAATGGGTAAAAGTGAATGAAAATGGCCAATTTACTCACTCTGCGGCCTTAAAAAGTGTTTCTACTCCACTGGAAGTGAATAAAATAACATTTGGAGGCCTTTATTGTTCAATCAAAAACGCCCGATTTTTGGTGAAAGAGATAACCACCCCCCTTACGACATGCTTCAGAAACGAAAAAAATGGTCCGTTTTCAAATGTTGCCTCTTTGAACTAAAATTCACATTTGTACGTGGAAAATCACTTTTAAAGAAAAAATGAGATGTTTAAAGTGATTTTCATGCTTCCAGGGGCCTTAAACACAAGATTTGAGGAATGGGTAAAAGTGAATGAAAATGGCCAATTTACTCACTGCGGCCTTAAAAAGTATTTCTACCCCACGGGAAGTGAATTAAATAACATTTGGAGGCCTTTATTGTTCAATGAAAAACGCCAGATTTTTGATGAAAGAGATAACCACCCCCCTTACGACATGCTTCAGAAACGAAAAAAATGGTCCATTTTCAAATGTTGCGTCTTTGAACTACAATTCACATTTGTACGTGGAAAATCACTTTTAGAGATAAGATTAGATGTTTGAAGTGATTTTCAAGCTTCCCCGGGCCCTAAACACAAGATTTGAGGAATGGGAAAATGTGAATGAAAATGGCCAATTTATTCACTCTGAGGCCTTAAAAAGTTTTTCTCCACCCCAGAAAGTGAATTAAATAACATTTGTAGGCCTTTATTGTTCAATCAAAAATGCCCGATTTTTGATGAAAGAGATAACCACCCCCCCCCTTACGACATGCTTCAGAAACAAAAAAATGGTTCATTTTCAAATGTTGCATCTTTGAACTACAATTCACATTTGTATGTGGATTATCACTTTTAGAGATAAAATGATATGTTTAAAGTGATTTTCATGCTTCCAGGGGCCTTAAACACAAGATTTTTGGAATGGGTAAAAGTGAATGAAAATGGCCAATTTACTCACTCTGCGGCCTTAAAAAGTGTTTCTACTCCACGGGAAGTGAATAAAATAACATTTGGAGGCCTTTATTGTTCAATCAAAAACGCCCATTTTTTGGTGAAAGAGATAACCACCCCCCCCTTACGACATGCTTCAGAAACGAAAAAAATGGTCCGTTTTCAAATGTTGCCTCTTTGAACTACAATTCACATTTGTACGTGGAAAATCACTTTTAAAGAAAAAATGAGATGTTTAAAGTGATTTTCACGCTTCCAGGGGCCTTAAACACAAGATTTGAGGAATGGGTAAAAGTGAATGAAAATGGCCAATTTACTCACTCTGCGGCCTTAAAAAGTGTTTCTACTCCACGGGAAGCGAATTAAATAACATTTGTAGGCCTTTATTGTTCAATCAAAAACGCCCATTTTTTGGTGAAAGAGATAACCACCCCCCCTTACGACATGCTTCAGAAACGAAAAAAATGGTCCGTTTTCAAATGTTGCCTCTTTGAACTACAATTCACATTTGTACGTGGAAAATCACTTTTAAAGAAAGAATGAGATGTTTAAAGTGATTTTCATGCTTCCAGGGGCCTTAAACACAAGATTTGAGGAAAGGGTAAAAGTGAATGAAAATGGCCAATTTACTCACTCTGCGGCCTTAAAAAGTATTTCTACTCCACGGGAAGCGAATTAAATAACATTTGTAGGCCTTTATTGTTCAATCAAAAACGCCTGATTTTTGATGAAAGAGATAACCACCCCCCCTTACGACATGCTTCAGAAACGAAAAAAATGGTCCATTTTCAAATGTTGCCTCTTTGAACTACAATTCACATTTGTATGTGGAAAATCACTTTTAAAGATAAAATGAGATGTTTAAAGTGATTTTCATGCTTCCAGGGGCCTTAAACACAAGATTTGAGGAATGGGTAAAAGTGAATGAAAATGGCCAATTTACTCACTGTGGCCTTAAAAAGTATTTCTACTCCACAGGAAGCAAATTAAATAACATTTGTAGGCCTTTATTGTTCAATCAAAAACGCCCGATTTTTGATAAAAGAGATAACCACCCCCCCTTACGACATGCTTCATAAACGAAAAAAATGGTCCATTTTCAAATGTTGCCTCTTTGAACTACAATTCACATTTGTATGTGGAAAATCACTTTTAAAGATAAAATGAGATGTTTAAAGAGATTTTCATGCTTCCAGGGGCCTTAAACACAAGATTTGAGGAATGGGTAAAAGTGAATGGAAATGGCCAATTTACTCATTCTGAGGCCTTAAAAAGTGTTTCTCCTCCACGGGAAGTGAATTAAATAACATTTGGAGGCCTTTATTGTTCAATCAAAAACGCCCATTTTTTGGTAAAAGAGATAACCACCCCCCCTTACGACATGCTTCAGAAACGAAAAAAATGGTCCGTTTTCAAATGTTGCCTCTTTGAACTACAATTCACATTTGTACGTGGAAAATCACTTTTAAAGAAAAAATGAGACGTTTAAAGTGATTTTCATGCTTCCAGGGGCCTTAAACACAAGATTTGAGGAATGGGTAAAAGTGAATGAAACTGGCCAATTTACTCACTCTGCGGCCTTAAAAAGTGTTTCTCCTCCACGGGAAGCGAATTAAATAACATTTGTAGGCCTTTATTGTTCAATCAAAAACACCCGATTTTTGATGAAAGAGATAACCACCCCCCCTTACGACATGCTTCAGAAACTAAAAAAACTGGTCCATTTTCAAATGTTGCCTCTTTGAACTACAATTCACATTTGTATGTGGAAAATCACTTTTAAAGATAAAATGATATGTTTAAAGTGATTTTCATGCTTCCAGGGGCCTTAAACACAAGATTTGAGGAATGGGTAAAAGTGAATGGAAATGGCCAATTTACTCATTCTGAGGCCTTAAAAAGTGTTTCTCCTCCACGGGAAGTGAATTAAATAACATTTGGAGGCCTGTATTGTTCAATCAAAAACGCCAGATTTTTGATGAAAGAGATAACCACCCCCCCTTACGACATGCTTCAGAAACGAAAATAATGGTTCATTTTCAAATGTTGCATCTTTGAACTACAATTCACATTTGTATGTGGATTATCACTTTTAGAGATAAAAGGATATGTTTAAAGTGATTTTCATGCATCCAGGGGTCTTAAACACAAGATTTTTGGAATGGGTAAAAGTGAATGAAAATGGCCAATTTACTCACTCTGCGGCCTTAAAAAGTGTTTCTACTCCACTGGAAGTGAATAAAATAACATTTGGAGGCCTTTACTGTTCAATCAAAAACGCCCGATTTTTGGTGAAAGAGATAACCACCCCCCTTACGACATGCTTCAGAAACGAAAAAAATGGTCCGTTTTCAAATGTTGCCTCTTTGAACTACAATTCACATTTGTACGTGGAAAATCACTTTTAAAGAAAAAATGAGATGTTTAAAGTGATTTTCATGCTTCCAGGGGCCTTAAACACAAGATTTGAGGAATGGGTAAAAGTGAATGAAAATGGCCAATTTACTCACTGCGGCCTTAAAAAGTATTTCTACTCCACGGGAAGTGAATTAAATAACATTTGGAGGCCTTTATTGTTCAATGAAAAACGCCAGATTTTTGATGAAAGAGATAACCACCCCCCTTACGACATGCTTCAGAAACGAAAAAAATGGTCCATTTTCAAATGTTGCGTCTTTGAACTACAATTCACATTTGTACGTGGAAAATCACTTTTAGAGATAAGATTAGATGTTTAAAGTGATTTTCAAGCTTCCAGGGGCCCTAAACACAAGATTTGAGAAATGGGTAAAAGTAAATGAAAATGGCCAATTTACTCACTCTGCGGCCTTAAAAAGTTTTTCTACTCCACGGTAAGTGAATAAAATAACATTTGGAGGTCTTTATTGTTCAAGCGAAAACGCCAGATTTTTGACGAAAGAGATAACCACCCCCCCTACGACATGCTTCAGAAACGAAAAAAATGGTCCATTTTCAAATGTTGCGTCTTTGAACTACAATTCACATTTTTACGTGGATAATCACTTTTAGAGATAAAATTAGATGTTTGAAGTGATTTTCAAGCTTCCCCGGGCCCTAAACACAAGATTTGAGGAATGGGAAAATGTGAATGAAAATGGCCAATTTATTCACTCTGAGGCCTTAAAAAGTTTTTCTCCACCCCAGAAAGTGAATTAAATAACATTTGTAGGCCTTTATTGTTCAATCAAAAATGCCCGATTTTTGATGAAAGAGATAACCACCCCCCCTTACGACATGCTTCAGAAACAAAAAAATGGTTCATTTTCAAATGTTGCATCTTTGAACTACAATTCACATTTGTATGTGGATTATCACTTTTAGAGATAAAATGATATGTTTAAAGTGATTTTCATGCTTCCAGGGGCCTTAAACACAAGATTTTTGGAATGGGTAAAAGTGAATGAAAATGGCCAATTTACTCACTCTGCGGCCTTAAAAAGTGTTTCTACTCCACGGGAAGTGAATAAAATAACATTTGGAGGCCTTTATTGTTCAATCAAAAACGCCCATTTTTTGGTGAAAGAGATAACCACCCCCCCTTACGACATGCTTCAGAAACGAAAAAAATGGTCCGTTTTCAAATGTTGCCTCTTTGAACTACAATTCACATTTGTACGTGGAAAATCACTTTTAAAGAAAAAATGAGATGTTTAAAGTGATTTTCATGCTTCCAGGGGCCTTAAACACAAGATTTGAGGAATGGGTAAAAGTGAATGAAAATGGCCAATTTACTCACTCTGCGGCCTTAAAAAGTGTTTCTACTCCACGGGAAGCGAATTAAATAACATTTGTAGGCCTTTATTGTTCAATCAAAAACGCCCATTTTTTGGTGAAAGAGATAACCACCCCCCCTTACGACATGCTTCATAAACGAAAAAAATGGTCCGTTTTCAAATGTTGCCTCTTTGAACTACAATTCACATTTGTACGTGGAAAATCACTTTTAAAGAAAGAATGAGATGTTTAAAGTGATTTTCATGCTTCCAGGGGCCTTAAACACAAGATTTGAGGAATGGGTAAAAGTGAATGAAAATGGCCAATTTACTCACTCTGCGGCCTTAAAAAGTATTTCTACTCCACGGGAAGCGAATTAAATAACATTTGTAGGCCTTTATTGTTCAATCAAAAACGCCTGATTTTTGATGAAAGAGATAACCACCCCCCCTTACGACATGCTTCAGAAACGAAAAAAATGGTCCATTTTCAAATGTTGCCTCTTTGAACTACAATTCACATTTGTATGTGGAAAATCACTTTTAAAGATAAAATGAGATGTTTAAAGTGATTTTCATGCTTCCAGGGGCCTTAAACACAAGATTTGAGGAATGGGTAAAAGTGAATGAAAATGGCCAATTTACTCACTGTGGCCTTAAAAAGTATTTCTACTCCACGGGAAGCAAATTAAATAACATTTGTAGGCCTTTATTGTTCAATCAAAAACGCCCGATTTTTGATAAAAGAGATAACCACCCCCCCTTACGACATGCTTCATAAACGAAAAAAATGGTCCATTTTCAAATGTTGCCTCTTTGAACTACAATTCACATTTGTATGTGGAAAATCACTTTTAAAGATAAAATGAGATGTTTAAAGTGATTTTCATGCTTCCAGGGGCCTTAAACACAAGATTTGAGGAATGGGTAAAAGTGAATGGAAATGGCCAATTTACTCATTCTGAGGCCTTAAAAAGTGTTTCTCCTCCACGGGAAGTGAATTAAATAACATTTGTAGGCCTTTATTGTTCAATCAAAAACGCCCATTTTTTGGTAAAAGAGATAACCACCCCCCCTTACGACATGCTTCAGAAACGAAAAAAATGGTCCGTTTTCAAATGTTGCCTCTTTGAACTACAATTCACATTTGTACGTGGAAAATCACTTTTAAAGAAAAAATGAGATGTTTAAAGTGATTTTCATGCTTCCAGGGGCCTTAAACACAAGATTTGAGGAATGGGTAAAAGTGAATGAAAATGGCCAATTTACTCACTGCGGCCTTAAAAAGTATTTCTACTCCACGGGAAGCACATTAAATAACATTTGTAGGCCTTTATTGTTCAATGAAAAACGCCAGATTTTTGATGAAAGAGATAACCACCCCCCTTACGACATGCTTCAGAAACGGAAAAAATGGTCCATTTTCAAATGTTGCGTCTTTGAACTACAATTCACATTTGTACGTGGAAAATCACTTTTAGAGATAAGATTAGATGTTTAAAGTGATTTTCAAGCTTCCAGGGGCCCTAAACACAAGATTTGAGAAATGGGTAAAAGTAAATGAAAATGGCCAATTTACTCACTCTGCGGCCTTAAAAAGTTTTTCTCCTCCACGGTAAGTGAATAAAATACATTTGGAGGTCTTTATTGTTCAAGCGAATACGCCAGATTTTTAACGAAAGAGATAACCACCCCCCCTTACGACATGCTTCAGAAACGAAAAAAATGGTCCATTTTCAAATGTTGCGTCTTTGAACTACAATTCACATTTTTACGTGGATAATCACTTTTAGAGATAAAATTAGATGTTTGAAGTGATTTTCAAGCTTCCCCGGGCCCTAAACACAAGATTTGAGGAATGGGAAAATGTGAATGAAAATGGCCAATTTACTCACTCTGCGGCCTTAAAAAGTGTTTCTACTCCACGGGAAGTGAATAAAATAACATTTGGAGGCCTTTATTGTTCAATCAAAAACGCCCATTTTTTGGTGAAAGAGATAACCACCCCCCCCTTACGACATGCTTCAGAAACGAAAAAAATGGTCCGTTTTCAAATGTTGCCTCTTTGAACTACAATTCACATTTGTACGTGGAAAATCACTTTTAAAGAAAAAATGAGATGTTTAAAGTGATTTTCATGCTTCCAGGGGCCTTAAACACAAGATTTGAGGAATGGGTAAAAGTGAATGAAAATGGCCAATTTACTCACTCTGCGGCCTTAAAAAGTGTTTCTACTCCACGGGAAGCGAATTAAATAACATTTGTAGGCCTTTATTGTTCAATCAAAAACGCCCATTTTTTGGTGAAAGAGATAACCACCCCCCCTTACGACATGCTTCAGAAACGAAAAAAATGGTCCGTTTTCAAATGTTGCCTCTTTGAACTACAATTCACATTTGTACGTGGAAAATCACTTTTAAAGAAAAAATGAGATGTTTAAAGTGATTTTCATGCTTCCAGGGGCCTTAAACACAAGATTTGAGGAATGGGTAAAAGTGAATGAAAATGCCCAATTTACTCACTGCGGCCTTAAAAAGTATTTCTACTCCACGGGAAGCAAATTAAATAACATTTGTAGGCCTTTATTGTTCAATCAAAAACGCCCGATTTTTGATGAAAGAGATAACCACCCCCCCTTACGACATGCTTCATAAACGAAAAAAATGGTCTATTTTCAAATGTTGCCTCTTTGAACTACAATTCACATTTGTATGTGGAAAATCACTTTTAAAGATAAAATGAGATGTTTAAAGTGATTTTCATGCTTCCAGGGGCCTTAAACACAAGATTTGAGGAATGGGTAAAAGTGAATGGAAATGGCCAATTTACTCATTCTGAGGCCTTAAAAAGTGTTTCTCCTCCACGGGAAGTGAATTAAATAACATTTGTAGGCCTTTATTGTTCAATCAAAAACGCCCATTTTTTGGTGAAAGGGATAACCACCCCCCCCTTACGACATGCTTCAGAAACGAAAAAAATGGTCCGTTTTCAAATGTTGCCTCTTTGAACTACAATTCACATTTGTACTTGGAAAATCACTTTTAAAGAAAAAATGAGACGTTTAAAGTGATTTTCATGCTTCCAGGGGCCTTAAACACAAGATTTGAGGAATGGGTAAAAGTGAATGAAACTGGCCAATTTACTCACTCTGCGGCCTTAAAAAGTGTTTCTCCTCCACGGGAAGCGAATTAAATAACATTTGTAGGCCTTTATTGTTCAATCAAAAACGCCCGATTTTTGATGAAAGAGATAACCACCCCCCCTTACGACATGCTTCAGAAACTAAAAAAACTGGTCCATTTTCAAATGTTGCCTCTTTGAACTACAATTCACATTTGTATGTGGAAAATCACTTTTAAAGATAAAATGATATGTTTAAAGTGATTTTCATGCTTCCAGGGGCCTTAAACACAAGATTTGAGGAATGGGTAAAAGTGAATGGAAATGGCCAATTTACTCATTCTGAGGCCTTAAAAAGTGTTTCTCCTCCACGGGAAGTGAATTAAATAACATTTGGAGGCCTGTATTGTTCAATCAAAAACGCCAGATTTTTGATGAAAGAGATAACCACCCCCCCTTACGACATGCTTCAGAAACGAAAATAATGGTTCATTTTCAAATGTTGCATCTTTAAACTACAATTCACATTTGTATGTGGATTATCACTTTTAGAGATAAAAGGATATGTTTAAAGTGATTTTCATGCGTCCAGGGGTCTTAAACACAAGATTTTTGGAATGGGTAAAAGTGAATGAAAATGGCCAATTTACTCACTCTGCAGCCTTAAAAAGTGTTTCTACTCCACTGGAAGTGAATAAAATAACATTTGGAGGCCTTTATTGTTCAATCAAAAACGCCCGATTTTTGGTGAAAGAGATAACCACCCCCCTTACGACATGCTTCAGAAACGAAAAAAATGGTCCGTTTTCAAATGTTGCCTCTTTGAACTACAATTCACATTTGTACGTGGAAAATCACTTTTAAAGAAAAAATGAGATGTTTAAAGTGATTTTCATGCTTCCAGGGGCCTTAAACACAAGATTTGAGGAATGGGTAAAAGTGAATGAAAATGGCCAATTTACTCACTGCGGCCTTAAAAAGTATTTCTACTCCACGGGAAGCAAATTAAATAACATTTGTAGGCCTTTATTGTTCAATCAAAAACGCCCGATTTTTGATGAAAGAGATAACCACCCCCCTTACGACATGCTTCAGAAACGAAAAAAATGGTCCATTTTCAAATGTTGCGTCTTTGAACTACAATTCACATTTGTACGTGGAAAATCACTTTTAGAGATAAGATTAGATGTTTAAAGTGATTTTCAAGCTTCCAGGGGCCCTAAACACAAGATTTGAGAAATGGGTAAAAGTAAATGAAAATGGCCAATTTACTCACTCTGCGGCCTTAAAAAGTTTTTCTCCTCCACGGTAAGTGAATAAAATAACATTTGGAGGTCTTTATTGTTCAAGCGAAAACGCCAGATTTTTGACGAAAGAGATAACCACCCCCCCTACGACATGCTTCAGAAACGAAAAAAATGGTCCATTTTCAAATGTTGCGTCTTTGAACTACAATTCACATTTTTACGTGGATAATCACTTTTAGAGATAAAATTAGATGTTTGAAGTGATTTTCAAGCTTCCCCGGGCCCTAAACACAAGATTTGAGGAATGGGAAAATGTGAATGAAAATGGCCAATTTATTCACTCTGAGGCCTTAAAAAGTTTTTCTCCACCCCAGAAAGTGAATTAAATAACATTTGTAGGCCTTTATTGTTCAATCAAAAATGCCCGATTTTTGATGAAAGAGATAACCACCCCCCCTTACGACATGCTTCAGAAACAAAAAAATGGTTCATTTTCAAATGTTGCATCTTTGAACTACAATTCACATTTGTATGTGGATTATCACTTTTAGAGATAAAAAGATATGTTTAAAGTGATTTTCATGCTTCCAGGGGCCTTAAACACAAGATTTTTGGAATGGGTAAAAGTGAATGAAAATGGCCAATTTACTCACTCTGCGGCCTTAAAAAGTGTTTCTACTCCACTGGAAGTGAATAAAATAACATTTGGAGGCCTTTATTGTTCAATCAAAAACGCCCATTTTTTGGTGAAAGAGATAACCACCCCCCCCTTACGACATGCTTCAGAAACGAAAAAAATGGTCCGTTTTCAAATGTTGCCTCTTTGAACTACAATTCACATTTGTACGTGGAAAATCACTTTTAAAGAAAAAATGAGATGTTTAAAGTGATTTTCATGCTTCCAGGGGCCTTAAACACAAGATTTGAGGAATGGGTAAAAGTGAATGAAAATGGCCAATTTACTCACTCTGCGGCCTTAAAAAGTGTTTCTACTCCACGGGAAGCGAATTAAATAACATTTGTAGGCCTTTATTGTTCAATCAAAAACGCCCATTTTTTGGTGAAAGAGATAACCACCCCCCCTTACGACATGCTTCAGAAACGAAAAAAATGGTCCGTTTTCAAATGTTGCCTCTTTGAACTACAATTCACATTTGTACGTGGAAAATCACTTTTAAAGAAAGAATGAGATGTTTAAAGTGATTTTCATGCTTCCAGGGGCCTTAAACACAAGATTTGAGGAATGGGTAAAAGTGAATGAAAATGGCCAATTTACTCACTCTGCGGCCTTAAAAAGTATTTCTACTCCACGGGAAGTGAATTAAATAACATTTGTAGGCCTTTATTGTTCAATCAAAAACGCCCATTTTTTGGTAAAAGAGATAACCACCCCCCCTTACGACATGCTTCAGAAACGAAAAAAATGGTCCGTTTTCAAATGTTGCCTCTTTGAACTACAATTCACATTTGTACGTGGAAAATCACTTTTAAAGAAAAAATGAGACGTTTAAAGTGATTTTCATGCTTCCAGGGGCCTTAAACACAAGATTTGAGGAATGGGTAAAAGTGAATGAAACTGGCCAATTTACTCACTCTGCGGCCTTAAAAAGTGTTTCTCCTCCACAGGAAGCAAATTAAATAACATTTGTAGGCCTTTATTGTTCAATCAAAAACACCCGATTTTTGATGAAAGAGATAACCACCCCCCCTTACGACGTGCTTCAGAAACTAAAAAAACTGGTCCATTTTCAAATGTTGCCTCTTTGAACTACAATTCACATTTGTATGTGGAAAATCACTTTTAAAGATAAAATGATATGTTTTAAGTGATTTTCATGCTTCCAGGGGCCTTAAACACAAGATTTGAGGAATGGGTAAAAGTGAATGAAAATGGCCAATTTACTCACTGCGGCCTTAAAAAGTATTTCTACTCCACGGGAAGTGAATTAAATAACATTTGGAGGCCTTTATTGTTCAATGAAAAACGCCAGATTTTTGATGAAAGAGATAACCACCCCCTTACGACATGCTTCAGAAACGAAAAAAATGGTCCATTTTCAAATGTTGCGTCTTTGAACTACAATTCACATTTGTACGTGGAAAATCACTTTTAGAGATAAGATTAGATGTTTAAAGTGATTTTCAAGCTTCCAGGGGCCCTAAACACAAGATTTGAGAAATGGGTAAAAGTAAATGAAAATGGCCAATTTACTCACTCTGCGGCCTTAAAAAGTTTTTCTCCTCCACGGTAAGTGAATAAAATAACATTTGGAGGTCTTTATTGTTCAAGCGAAAACGCCAGATTTTTGACGAAAGAGATAACCACCCCCCCTACGACATGCTTCAGAAACGAAAAAAATGGTCCATTTTCAAATGTTGCGTCTTTGAACTACAATTCACATTTTTACGTGGATAATCACTTTTAGAGATAACATTAGATGTTTGAAGTGATTTTCAAGCTTCCCCGGGCCCTAAACACAAGATTTGAGGAATGGGAAAATGTGAATGAAAATGGCCAATTTATTCACTCTGAGGCCTTAAAAAGTTTTTCTCCACCCCAGAAAGTGAATTAAATAACATTTGTAGGCCTTTATTGTTCAATCAAAAATGCCCGATTTTTGATGAAAGAGATAACCACCCCCCCTTACGACATGCTTCAGAAACAAAAAAATGGTTCATTTTCAAATGTTGCATCTTTGAACTACAATTCACATTTGTATGTGGATTATCACTTTTAGAGATAAAATTATATGTTTAAAGTGATTTTCATGCTTCCAGGGGCCTTAAACACAAGATTTTTGGAATGGGTAAAAGTGAATGAAAATGGCCAATTTACTCACTCTGCGGCCTTAAAAAGTGTTTCTACTCCACGGGAAGTGAATAAAATAACATTTGGAGGCCTTTATTGTTCAATCAAAAACGCCCATTTTTTGGTGAAAGAGATAACCACCCCCCCCTTACGACATGCTTCAGAAACGAAAAAAATGGTCCGTTTTCAAATGTTGCCTCTTTGAACTACAATTCACATTTGTACGTGGAAAATCACTTTTAAAGAAAAAATGAGATGTTTAAAGTGATTTTCATGCTTCCAGGGGCCTTAAACACAAGATTTGAGGAATGGGTAAAAGTGAATGAAAATGGCCAATTTACTCACTCTGCGGCCTTAAAAAGTGTTTCTACTCCACGGGAAGCGAATTAAATAACATTTGTAGGCCTTTATTGTTCAATCAAAAATGCCTATTTTTTGGTGAAAGAGATAACCACCCCCCCTTACGACATGCTTCAGAAACGAAAAAAATGGTCCGTTTTCAAATGTTGCCTCTTTGAACTACAATTCACATTTGTACGTGGAAAATCACTTTTAAAGAAAGAATGAGATGTTTAAAGTGATTTTCATGCTTCCAGGGGCCTTAAACACAAGATTTGAGGAATGGGTAAAAGTGAATGAAAATGGCCAATTTACTCACTGTGGCCTTAAAAAGTATTTCTACTCCACAGGAAGCAAATTAAATAACATTTGTAGGCCTTTATTGTTCAATCAAAAACGCCCGATTTTTGATAAAAGAGATAACCACCCCCCCTTACGACATGCTTCATAAACGAAAAAAATGGTCCATTTTCAAATGTTGCCTCTTTGAACTACAATTCACATTTGTATGTGGAAAATCACTTTTAAAGATAAAATGAGATGTTTAAAGAGATTTTCATGCTTCCAGGGGCCTTAAACACAAGATTTGAGGAATGGGTAAAAGTGAATGGAAATGGCCAATTTACTCATTCTGAGGCCTTAAAAAGTGTTTCTCCTCCACGGGAAGTGAATTAAATAACATTTGTAGGCCTTTATTGTTCAATCAAAAACGCCCATTTTTTGGTAAAAGAGATAACCACCCCCCCTTACGACATGCTTCAGAAATGAAAAAAATGGTCCGTTTTCAAATGTTGCCTCTTTGAACTACAATTCACATTTGTACGTGGAAAATCACTTTTAAAGAAAAAATGAGACGTTTAAAGTGATTTTCATGCTTCCAGGGGCCTTAAACACAAGATTTGAGGAATGGGTAAAAGTGAATGAAACTGGCCAATTTACTCACTCTGCGGCCTTAAAAAGTTTTTCTCCTCCACGGTAAGTGAATAAAATAACATTTGGAGGTCTTTATTGTTCAAGCGAAAACGCCAGATTTTTGACGAAAGAGATAACCACCCCCCCTACGACATGCTTCAGAAACAAAAAAAATGGTCCGTTTTCAAATGTTGCCTCTTTGAACTACAATTCACATTTGTACGTGGAAAATCACTTTTAAAGAAAAAATGAGATGTTTAAAGTGATTTTCATGCTTCCAGGGGCCTTAAACACAAGATTTGAGGAATGGGTAAAAGTGAATGAAAATGGCCAATTTACTCACTGCGGCCTTAAAAAGTATTTCTACTCCACGGGAAGCACATTAAATAACATTTGTAGGCCTTTATTGTTCAATGAAAAACGCCAGATTTTTGATGAAAGAGATAACCACCCCCCTTACGACATGCTTCAGAAACGGAAAAAATGGTCCATTTTCAAATGTTGCGTCTTTGAACTACAATTCACATTTGTACGTGGAAAATCACTTTTAGAGATAAGATTAGATGTTTAAAGTGATTTTCAAGCTTCCAGGGGCCCTAAACACAAGATTTGAGAAATGGGTAAAAGTAAATGAAAATGGCCAATTTACTCACTCTGCGGCCTTAAAAAGTTTTTCTCCTCCACGGTAAGTGAATAAAATACATTTGGAGGTCTTTATTGTTCAAGCGAAAACGCCAGATTTTTAACGAAAGAGATAACCACCCCCCCTTACGACATGCTTCAGAAACGAAAAAAATGGTCCATTTTCAAATGTTGCGTCTTTGAACTACAATTCACATTTTTACGTGGATAATCACTTTTAGAGATAAAATTAGATGTTTGAAGTGATTTTCAAGCTTCCCCGGGCCCTAAACACAAGATTTGAGGAATGGGAAAATGTGAATGAAAATGGCCAATTTACTCACTCTGCGGCCTTAAAAAGTGTTTCTACTCCACGGGAAGTGAATAAAATAACATTTGGAGGCCTTTATTGTTCAATCAAAAACGCCCATTTTTTGGTGAAAGAGATAACCACCCCCCCCTTACGACATGCTTCAGAAACGAAAAAAATGGTCCGTTTTCAAATGTTGCCTCTTTGAACTACAATTCACATTTGTACGTGGAAAATCACTTTTAAAGAAAAAATGAGATGTTTAAAGTGATTTTCATGCTTCCAGGGGCCTTAAACACAAGATTTGAGGAATGGGTAAAAGTGAATGAAAATGCCCAATTTACTCACTGCGGCCTTAAAAAGTATTTCTACTCCACGGGAAGCAAATTAAATAACATTTGTAGGCCTTTATTGTTCAATCAAAAACGCCCGATTTTTGATGAAAGAGATAACCACCCCCCCTTACGACATGCTTCAGAAACTAAAAAAACTGGTCCATTTTCAAATGTTGCCTCTTTGAACTACAATTCACATTTGTATGTGGAAAATCACTTTTAAAGATAAAATGATATGTTTAAAGTGATTTTCATGCTTCCAGGGGCCTTAAACACAAGATTTGAGGAATGGGTAAAAGTGAATGGAAATGGCCAATTTACTCATTCTGAGGCCTTAAAAAGTGTTTCTCCTCCACGGGAAGTGAATTAAATAACATTTGGAGGCCTGTATTGTTCAATCAAAAACGCCAGATTTTTGATGAAAGAGATAACCACCCCCCCTTACGACATGCTTCAGAAAAGAAAATAATGGTTCATTTTCAAATGTTGCATCTTTAAACTACAATTCACATTTGTATGTGGATTATCACTTTTAGAGATAAAAGGATATGTTTAAAGTGATTTTCATGCGTCCAGGGGTCTTAAACACAAGATTTTTGTAATGGGTAAAAGTGAATGAAAATGGCCAATTTACTCACTCTGCAGCCTTAAAAAGTGTTTCTACTCCACTGGAAGTGAATAAAATAACATTTGGAGGCCTTTATTGTTCAATCAAAAACGCCCGATTTTTGGTGAAAGAGATAACCACCCCCCTTACGACATGCTTCAGAAACGAAAAAAATGGTCAGTTTTCAAATGTTGCCTCTTTGAACTACAATTCACATTTGTACGTGGAAAATCACTTTTAAAGAAAGAATGAGATGTTTAAAGTGATTTTCATGCTTCCAGGGGCCTTAAACACAAGATTTGAGGAATGGGTAAAAGTGAATGAAAATGGCCAATTTACTCACTCTGCGGCCTTAAAAAGTATTTCTACTCCACGGGAAGCGAATTAAATAACATTTGTAGGCCTTTATTGTTCAATCAAAAACGCCTGATTTTTGATGAAAGAGATAACCACCCCCCCTTACGACATGCTTCAGAAACGAAAAAAATGGTCCATTTTCAAATGTTGCCTCTTTGAACTACAATTCACATTTGTATGTGGAAAATCACTTTTAAAGATAAAATGAGATGTTTAAAGTGATTTTCATGCTTCCAGGGGCCTTAAACACAAGATTTGAGGAATGGGTAAAAGTGAATGAAAATGGCCAATTTACTCACTGCGGCCTTAAAAAGTATTTCTACCCCACGGGAAGTGAATTAAATAACATTTGGAGGCCTTTATTGTTCAATGAAAAACGCCAGATTTTTGATGAAAGAGATAACCACCCCCCTTACGACATGCTTCAGAAACGAAAAAAATGGTCCATTTTCAAATGTTGCGTCTTTGAACTACAATTCACATTTGTACGTGGAAAATCACTTTTAGAGATAAGATTAGATGTTTGAAGTGATTTTCAAGCTTCCCCGGGCCCTAAACACAAGATTTGAGGAATGGGAAAATGTGAATGAAAATGGCCAATTTATTCACTCTGAGGCCTTAAAAAGTTTTTCTCCACCCCAGAAAGTGAATTAAATAACATTTGTAGGCCTTTATTGTTCAATCAAAAATGCCCGATTTTTGATGAAAGAGATAACCACCCCCCCCTTACGACATGCTTCAGAAACAAAAAAATGGTTCATTTTCAAATGTTGCATCTTTGAACTACAATTCACATTTGTATGTGGATTATCACTTTTAGAGATAAAATGATATGTTTAAAGTGATTTTCATGCTTCCAGGGGCCTTAAACACAAGATTTTTGGAATGGGTAAAAGTGAATGAAAATGGCCAATTTACTCACTCTGCGGCCTTAAAAAGTGTTTCTACTCCACGGGAAGTGAATAAAATAACATTTGGAGGCCTTTATTGTTCAATCAAAAACGCCCATTTTTTGGTGAAAGAGATAACCACCCCCCCCTTACGACATGCTTCAGAAACGAAAAAAATGGTCCGTTTTCAAATGTTGCCTCTTTGAACTACAATTCACATTTGTACGTGGAAAATCACTTTTAAAGAAAAAATGAGATGTTTAAAGTGATTTTCACGCTTCCAGGGGCCTTAAACACAAGATTTGAGGAATGGGTAAAAGTGAATGAAAATGGCCAATTTACTCACTCTGCGGCCTTAAAAAGTGTTTCTACTCCACGGGAAGCGAATTAAATAACATTTGTAGGCCTTTATTGTTCAATCAAAAACGCCCATTTTTTGGTGAAAGAGATAACCACCCCCCTTACGACATGCTTCAGAAACGAAA
Source organism: Triturus cristatus (assembly GCF_964204655.1). Classification (NCBI taxonomy): domain Eukaryota; kingdom Metazoa; phylum Chordata; class Amphibia; order Caudata; family Salamandridae; genus Triturus; species Triturus cristatus. The sequence goes on from NC_140593.1 coordinate 663,779,855, forward strand.
AAAATGGTCCGTTTTCAAATGTTGCCTCTTTGAACTACAATTCACATTTGTACGTGGAAAATCACTTTTAAAGAAAGAATGAGATGTTTAAAGTGATTTTCATGCTTCCAGGGGCCTTAAACACAAGATTTGAGGAAAGGGTAAAAGTGAATGAAAATGGCCAATTTACTCACTCTGCGGCCTTAAAAAGTATTTCTACTCCACGGGAAGCGAATTAAATAACATTTGTAGGCCTTTATTGTTCAATCAAAAACGCCTGATTTTTGATGAAAGAGATAACCACCCCCCCTTACGACATGCTTCAGAAACGAAAAAAATGGTCCATTTTCAAATGTTGCCTCTTTGAACTACAATTCACATTTGTATGTGGAAAATCACTTTTAAAGATAAAATGAGATGTTTAAAGTGATTTTCATGCTTCCAGGGGCCTTAAACACAAGATTTGAGGAATGGGTAAAAGTGAATGAAAATGGCCAATTTACTCACTGTGGCCTTAAAAAGTATTTCTACTCCACAGGAAGCAAATTAAATAACATTTGTAGGCCTTTATTGTTCAATCAAAAACGCCCGATTTTTGATAAAAGAGATAACCACCCCCCCTTACGACATGCTTCATAAACGAAAAAAATGGTCCATTTTCAAATGTTGCCTCTTTGAACTACAATTCACATTTGTATGTGGAAAATCACTTTTAAAGATAAAATGAGATGTTTAAAGAGATTTTCATGCTTCCAGGGGCCTTAAACACAAGATTTGAGGAATGGGTAAAAGTGAATGGAAATGGCCAATTTACTCATTCTGAGGCCTTAAAAAGTGTTTCTCCTCCACGGGAAGTGAATTAAATAACATTTGTAGGCCTTTATTGTTCAATCAAAAACGCCCATTTTTTGGTAAAAGAGATAACCACCCCCCCTTACGACATGCTTCAGAAACGAAAAAAATGGTCCGTTTTCAAATGTTGCCTCTTTGAACTACAATTCACATTTGTACGTGGAAAATCACTTTTAAAGAAAAAATGAGACGTTTAAAGTGATTTTCATGCTTCCAGGGGCCTTAAACACAAGATTTGAGGAATGGGTAAAAGTGAATGAAACTGGCCAATTTACTCACTCTGCGGCCTTAAAAAGTGTTTCTCCTCCACGGGAAGCGAATTAAATAACATTTGTAGGCCTTTATTGTTCAATCAAAAACACCCGATTTTTGATGAAAGAGATAACCACCCCCCCTTACGACATGCTTCAGAAACTAAAAAAACTGGTCCATTTTCAAATGTTGCCTCTTTGAACTACAATTCACATTTGTATGTGGAAAATCACTTTTAAAGATAAAATGATATGTTTAAAGTGATTTTCATGCTTCCAGGGGCCTTAAACACAAGATTTGAGGAATGGGTAAAAGTGAATGGAAATGGCCAATTTACTCATTCTGAGGCCTTAAAAAGTGTTTCTCCTCCACGGGAAGTGAATTAAATAACATTTGGAGGCCTGTATTGTTCAATCAAAAACGCCAGATTTTTGATGAAAGAGATAACCACCCCCCCTTACGACATGCTTCAGAAACGAAAATAATGGTTCATTTTCAAATGTTGCATCTTTGAACTACAATTCACATTTGTATGTGGATTATCACTTTTAGAGATAAAAGGATATGTTTAAAGTGATTTTCATGCATCCAGGGGTCTTAAACACAAGATTTTTGGAATGGGTAAAAGTGAATGAAAATGGCCAATTTACTCACTCTGCGGCCTTAAAAAGTGTTTCTACTCCACTGGAAGTGAATAAAATAACATTTGGAGGCCTTTACTGTTCAATCAAAAACGCCCGATTTTTGGTGAAAGAGATAACCACCCCCCTTACGACATGCTTCAGAAACGAAAAAAATGGTCCGTTTTCAAATGTTGCCTCTTTGAACTACAATTCACATTTGTACGTGGAAAATCACTTTTAAAGAAAAAATGAGATGTTTAAAGTGATTTTCATGCTTCCAGGGGCCTTAAACACAAGATTTGAGGAATGGGTAAAAGTGAATGAAAATGGCCAATTTACTCACTGCGGCCTTAAAAAGTATTTCTACTCCACGGGAAGTGAATTAAATAACATTTGGAGGCCTTTATTGTTCAATGAAAAACGCCAGATTTTTGATGAAAGAGATAACCACCCCCCTTACGACATGCTTCAGAAACGAAAAAAATGGTCCATTTTCAAATGTTGCGTCTTTGAACTACAATTCACATTTGTACGTGGAAAATCACTTTTAGAGATAAGATTAGATGTTTAAAGTGATTTTCAAGCTTCCAGGGGCCCTAAACACAAGATTTGAGAAATGGGTAAAAGTAAATGAAAATGGCCAATTTACTCACTCTGCGGCCTTAAAAAGTTTTTCTACTCCACGGTAAGTGAATAAAATAACATTTGGAGGTCTTTATTGTTCAAGCGAAAACGCCAGATTTTTGACGAAAGAGATAACCACCCCCCCTACGACATGCTTCAGAAACGAAAAAAATGGTCCATTTTCAAATGTTGCGTCTTTGAACTACAATTCACATTTTTACGTGGATAATCACTTTTAGAGATAAAATTAGATGTTTGAAGTGATTTTCAAGCTTCCCCGGGCCCTAAACACAAGATTTGAGGAATGGGAAAATGTGAATGAAAATGGCCAATTTATTCACTCTGAGGCCTTAAAAAGTTTTTCTCCACCCCAGAAAGTGAATTAAATAACATTTGTAGGCCTTTATTGTTCAATCAAAAATGCCCGATTTTTGATGAAAGAGATAACCACCCCCCCTTACGACATGCTTCAGAAACAAAAAAATGGTTCATTTTCAAATGTTGCATCTTTGAACTACAATTCACATTTGTATGTGGATTATCACTTTTAGAGATAAAATGATATGTTTAAAGTGATTTTCATGCTTCCAGGGGCCTTAAACACAAGATTTTTGGAATGGGTAAAAGTGAATGAAAATGGCCAATTTACTCACTCTGCGGCCTTAAAAAGTGTTTCTACTCCACGGGAAGTGAATAAAATAACATTTGGAGGCCTTTATTGTTCAATCAAAAACGCCCATTTTTTGGTGAAAGAGATAACCACCCCCCCTTACGACATGCTTCAGAAACGAAAAAAATGGTCCGTTTTCAAATGTTGCCTCTTTGAACTACAATTCACATTTGTACGTGGAAAATCACTTTTAAAGAAAAAATGAGATGTTTAAAGTGATTTTCATGCTTCCAGGGGCCTTAAACACAAGATTTGAGGAATGGGTAAAAGTGAATGAAAATGGCCAATTTACTCACTCTGCGGCCTTAAAAAGTGTTTCTACTCCACGGGAAGCGAATTAAATAACATTTGTAGGCCTTTATTGTTCAATCAAAAACGCCCATTTTTTGGTGAAAGAGATAACCACCCCCCCTTACGACATGCTTCATAAACGAAAAAAATGGTCCGTTTTCAAATGTTGCCTCTTTGAACTACAATTCACATTTGTACGTGGAAAATCACTTTTAAAGAAAGAATGAGATGTTTAAAGTGATTTTCATGCTTCCAGGGGCCTTAAACACAAGATTTGAGGAATGGGTAAAAGTGAATGAAAATGGCCAATTTACTCACTCTGCGGCCTTAAAAAGTATTTCTACTCCACGGGAAGCGAATTAAATAACATTTGTAGGCCTTTATTGTTCAATCAAAAACGCCTGATTTTTGATGAAAGAGATAACCACCCCCCCTTACGACATGCTTCAGAAACGAAAAAAATGGTCCATTTTCAAATGTTGCCTCTTTGAACTACAATTCACATTTGTATGTGGAAAATCACTTTTAAAGATAAAATGAGATGTTTAAAGTGATTTTCATGCTTCCAGGGGCCTTAAACACAAGATTTGAGGAATGGGTAAAAGTGAATGAAAATGGCCAATTTACTCACTGTGGCCTTAAAAAGTATTTCTACTCCACGGGAAGCAAATTAAATAACATTTGTAGGCCTTTATTGTTCAATCAAAAACGCCCGATTTTTGATAAAAGAGATAACCACCCCCCC